>NW_020664725.1:5641006-5710123 GCF_002925995.2 Terrapene triunguis
TCTATACATGCAGCACTGCAGTGGCAATGGAAGAGTTTTCTCCCATCGGCATAAAAAACCCATCTCCGTGAGCGGCAGAAGCAACGTTGGCAGGAGACGCTCTACCACCAACAGCGCTGTGCACACAACCGCTTATGTCAGTGTAACGTCTGTCGCACGGGGGATGGTTTATTCCCACCCCTCAGCAACATAAGTTATGACAACACAGGTTGTAGTGTAGACATAGCCCTAGAGAAACTATTTGTTCCAATGGACAGAGCACTGCACTAAGTCCCCAGGAGACCTGAGATCTATTCCCAGCCCTGCAAATGATCTGCTGTGTGACCTCAGGCAGGTCACTTAAGATTTCTGTGCCTCTGTTTCTCTTGTCTACTTAGACTGTTCCTGCCCCACAGAATTTGCAATCTCTTTCTATCTGTCTGTACAGTGCTAAGCACAATGGATCCTCAATGGGGGTCTTTACCATAATAAAAATAATAGAGCCCAATGGGGCGTTACCATATAAAGAAAATAAGCCAATTTTTAAAAAAAAAGTTAGAACTCCTTCCAGGTTCTATGGCTACCCCCGAGCTTCCCTGCCAATCACATTTGCTTTTTTTTATTTTTTTTTTCATTTGTTCTCTTCCCTGTTGCTTGTGGGGAAAAAAAAAACAAAAACAAACAGGCAAAACTGACTATGTAAAAGAAATCGTGAAAATGACTATGCACAAAGTGCTGTCAAATGCACAGAGCAGAAAAAACAAACAATACAGGAGAAATCTTATGCGTTCTTGTAAAGGTTAAAGAAAGCTCAGAGGACTGTGATTTTTAAACTGATATGTCCTTTTAAAAACTTATAACAAAAAGGAGTTCACTGTAAGTTTTAATTAGTGCAAAACAGTGATTTTATATTGAATGGTAAAGCACATTTGCTTCTAGATATCCTTATAGGAAACTCGTATCAATGGAAAGTTTTAATCTCCAGGAGGTTTTCTTTCAAAGCTTTTTAAGTAAGTAGTTCTGTCTTAATTCCATCTTACCCCCACAGCCCCTGAAAGCCTGAAAACACGACAATGTAATTCTTCAACCTCAGTGACAGCAGCTGAAAATAGAGCAGATAAACCACAAATTCCCTTCCTGATGAATGTGATCTAAAAGCAATTTATTGACGCTAGAGACTTTACTTTTCAGAGCCTCCCTGACCTCTTCCTTCCCTCCTCCTCCTTCCCTAGCAAAAGCCATCCATCAAATCCACAGAAGAAAACTCAAGGAGACCCGTTGACAGTTTGCTCAAGCTAATGAATTTAGGGCTCGGTCCTGTTCCCATTCAAATTGACAGAAAAGCTCCCATTGATGCAGCATGAAGTTCTTAGAGCCTGATCCAAATCCCATTGAAGTCAATGGAGAGATTCCTATAAACTTCAATGAGATTCGGATCAGGTCTTTAATGCAAATTTAGAACCTCATTCTGCAAACCCTTATCGTCATTCAGTGAGTATTCCTTATGCAAGTAGGGATTACCCATGTGAATCAGCATTTGCAGGATTGGCCCTTAGACTGCATGAATATATGCTGTGAATGCATCCCTTACTTTCAGCATTAAAGTACTTTAAAAAAAGATGTACCCAAACCATTGAAGTTTTCACAAATTACTGTATCTATGTTCAGAAAATTAAAATATACAGCATCTCCCAAGTATCTATAAGATAATTAAGCATAAAGACTTCTGAATTTATGATATGAATAGGTGTTAAACATTCTTCCTCATGCGGAGGGATACATTTCCCTCGTTTTATCTCTTCCACACAATCATACAATCTTGCTTTTTATTATTGCAAATTGTTAGCTGACACATTAACTCAAGAAGCAGAGATTGTAGAAAATGTTTACAATTTAAAAAAATTAAACAATATTTTAAGCTTTCTGCAGTATTGTTCTTGTGTCCCTCAATATGTGAGACTTACCACCAACTTGTATCCTTCACATGAGCCTTGATATTGTTATACAAGCTTGCAGTCTACTTATTGGTGGGTGAGCAAAGCAGAGTACCCAGAATAATAGGGTGACCAGATGTCCCGATTTTACAGGGACAGTCCCGATTTTTGGGTCTTTTTCTTATATAGGCTCCTATTACCCCCCACCCCCGTCCCGATTTTTCACACTTGCTGTCTGGTCACCCTACAGAATAATGACACTGGCATAAGTTCAGTTAAACAACAAAACCACATCCATGTGTTATCAAAAGAAGGTAAAAAAGGCAGCTGTCCTCCTGCCGCCAGTTTTGTTGGTACAGCCTCTCTCTCTCTCACACATATGAAGCTAGGGAGACCAGATGTCCTGATTTTATAGAGACAGTCCTGATTTTTTGGGGCTTTGTCTTATATAGGTGCCTATCACCCCCCACCCCCGTCCCTATTTTTCACACTTGCTGTCTGGTCACCCTACATGAAGCACACAACACACACACACACACACACACACACACACACAAAACCCTACCTAAATATCCTCTCAGAATTAGTTCCAGAGATGGATGTCCTTTCCCCATAAATGGAACCACAAACCTTTTAGGGGGTCTGTAGATGGGCCAAACAACAATCAGCCAGCCAGCCAAGTAACTCGGTTACACTACCACAGAATGAAGCCTGGAGGAGCAGATTTTTAAAAGGCACCCTCTACTCCAGCCTCATTTTGCTGAGGGTGCAAATCACACCTTGAGCAATCTCAGCATTTCAATTGCATACGTGTGTCCAGAGTCAAGTTCTTGGCCATTCAAGTGTTAAGATTCATACTTTCAATTGCTGACACACAAAAACAGTGGAATCGTGGGTACAAACAGCATTTGCAAAAAGGGTTGAAGCGCTTTAAAAATATGGCCTGCAATTATCACATGCCGGTGTCCTACGTAACACCACATGCAAACGTACAGCACATGGAACTGTTCTAAAGTTACAAAAGTAACTGAAGTCAAATTATTCAATTTCAAAATTCCAGTTGGATGGTTTTATCATTTATTTTCTTAATTAATCTTTCAATTGCAATAGAAAAAAATATTCCCTTACAACACTTTCTGCACAATAGTGTATTTCCTATCTCCTAGAACTGGAAGGGACCTTGAAAGGTCATTGAGTCCAGCCCCCTGCCTTCACTAGCAGGACCAAGTACTGATTTTGCCCCAGCTACCTAAGTGGCCCCCTCAAGGACTGAACTCACAACCCTGGGTTTAGCAGGCCAATGCTCAAACCACTGAGCTATCTCTCTCCAATACAACACGGCATTGGCTGGGAATCAAACCCAGGTCAACTGCTTGGAAGGCAGCTATGCTCACCACTATACCACCACTGCTCAGAAACATGGAGGAAATAGATGGTTTTAACATCCTAGTTTTAAAATGATGGAAATAAAATGGGGACACCAGCGGGGAGGGACATAAGCTGTTCAAATTATCTCAAAAAACACTACTTCGTTGATTCATCCTATTGAAAGAATCAGAAGTTATTCCATTTGCAGAGACACCCACATTCAAGCCATGATTCACCAGGATTTCTGGCTGCCAGCCAGTGCTGCAGTTCTAGTTACTATGACAATGTCAATATCTCAGTGGTCTACAATCTTACCCAGCAAGGTAGATATTCAAAAATAAATAAATAAACCAACCTGCCCACCCACCCCAGGGGAGGTCCATGTAAAAGAAATTCAAGGAAATGGTTTATCAAAAAACCTTGATGGAAAATGAAAAACCGAGGGAAAAATTACAAGAACACAATCAATTTTTTTAGAGCAGACCTTTTTTTAACACCTGACCTCCTTGAATGTCTCTTCACCAACCTGACAAACATTAATTCTGTACAATATCAGAAAGGACCACCTTTTATAAATGCATCTGATGCAAAAGAAAGGTTGCTTTTCCTGTCTGAACATCTGTTTGCTGCTATACCTGGATACAAAGCAGATCCATATAAAACCTGACCTAGCTACTAATCTTTGCTACAGTTTAAAATGGCTTCCAAATCGAGAATCCTCTTCACCACAAGAGGAAAATGCAGACACTCTGCTCACTCAGATAAAAATATATAAGTAAATAATGTCCTATTTTGGTTTTTGGTTTTTTTTAAATCTCATGATTTTTGGGGGGCTGACTCATGATTTTTGATCACTTGTGGTTGACAACTGAACTTAATCCAACAAGCCCTGATCCTGCAAAGAGAAGCATGTGAGCAGGTGACCTCAACAGGCTTTTGGTGAGGTGCAGGGGTCTGTCTGTAGTGTTCTCTTTGCAGAACTGGGTTCTAACTTTATACACCAAGGACTCAATCTTGCAGACACTTCCTGCTGTGCATAGTGCTTGTAGGACACTAGGCCCTAACTCTGGACTGCAGGAGTTACTGTCACTCATCAGTCCGTTTTTATCTTGTAGTAACATACAGCTTGCGGCTGTGCAGATCGTTAATTTTTTTTCTTGTCCTAGCACACTTTTAGTCTGTGATTGGACAAAGCACCAGGGCCGGCTCTGGCTTTTTTGCCGCCCCAGGCAAAAAAGCCTCCGGCCACCCCTCCCCCCAGCGGGGGGGGGAGGGCGGCCAGAGCGCCGGGGGGGAGGGCGGCGAGCCCCGGCCGGGGCTCCGCTCTCCCCCCGGCCGGGGCTCCGCTCTCCCCCCGGCCGCCAGAGCGCCGCGCCGCCGCCCCCCTCCAGGTGCCGCCCCAAGCACAAGCTTGGTGGGCTGGTGCCTGGAGCCGGCCCTGCAAAGCACGCCAATAGAAAGATTAACCGATTAAAATGCTGTTTAGGATTTGTTAGTACATCTTCTCTGCAAAATGTGTTCAACTATTCTAAAACAAACCAATCCTATCAGTCTAGTTTTGTGAATACAGATTTATCTTCATGGCCTTGGAATTGTTAGAAAAGAAACAACTCTTCAGGAGCCTTCATTTCCACTTTGCCTGAAGCTTTCAAAATTTGAAATTAAGTTCCATTAAGACAGTGACCAACTCTCAGTTACTATAAATGATGATTTATTTGCAGAATAATTTTTTCAGGATAGTTTCTTGTTTTGTCATTTCTGTTAATTAAAAGAGACTCCGCAAGTTGATCACTCACTGGTACCGTAGAAACCTTAACCAGTGTCACCCATCCACTCCTCACCTCCACCTCATTTTTTCATTTTGCTTATGAGCAAGTTAAAAATATTAACCTCAAAAGATTCTCTGCTTTTGTTTCTGGACAGACCAATTTTACTTAGTTCCAGCTTGTTGACTCCATGGATAACTATTCTTTTGTATAACACCACACCTCAATGTTGCAAAATCATCTGTTACACATCTCCATGATGAAGTCTACTGTATGCTCCTAACTCCCCGCCTGAATCAATTTCAAACTTTTTTATACAATAAGCACCTTGCTAAAACATGCATAGCCCATAGCTTGTGGAATCAATCCTATATAGGGATGGGTTTTGTCACAAGAAAAAGTAGGGAAATCTTTTTTTAAAAATTCTGCGCATCCCAGTTTGAACAAACCAGTGCTGGATAGCTACACTACTGAGCATAGGTTTGCTGATGTGTAGAGAAAAGAAAGATTGATCTCACTCTTAAAGCACTGGACTAAGACTTAGAAGATCAGAGTTCAATTCCTAGCTCTGCGACACACTTCCTTAGACAAGATATACTGTCTCTCTGTGCCTGGCAGGTTCATCATGGGGTGCTCGTGCTCCAACTTTGCGGACGTCAGCTCTTGCCACCTCGTATTCGGTGGCAGAGTACTGCGCCCCAGTTTGGAGTCGATCGTCACACACCAAACTGGTGGATACGCAGTTACATGCCACCATGCAGATCATCTCCAGCACCCTGTGTTCAACTCCACTCCCATGGCTTCCAGTTCTGAGCAATACTGCTCCATCTCATATCAAATGAGATGTTCCCACTGCAAGTTACTGGAGAAAGTACGTGCCAACTCAAGCCTGCCGCTGCACAATGACTTTTTTAAACCACCAGCTGCACGTTTGCCGTCATGTCACCCATTATGGTCTCATCCGCCACGCCAGGATGTTCAGGCGGAAACACTCTGGCGAGAGGAATGGATATCTCTTATAATCCTCACCCAGTCCCTCTTCGCCAACCCCATAATTTGCCCGCCTGGTTTTGACCTGCCCCGTTGCCAATGTTCCCTACTGAACAGGTTCCGGACCGGGCAAAGTCTCTGTGCAGCCAACCAGTATCGCTGGAGCCTTTGTGACAGCCCTTTGTGCAGCTGTGGCACAACACAGACGATGACACATATTGTCGAGGAATGCCTGCTGACTAGGTTCAACGGTGGCCTAGAAGAACTGCATCACACCACTGAAGATGCCATCACTTGGCTAGACGACTATGCACACGCTAAATACAATCTGTGCCTCATTTTCCTATCTGTAAACTGGGGGTGATAATACTTCCCAGTTTCTCAAGACACTGAGAATAAATTCATTAATGTTTCCAAGGTGATCAGACACTACATGATGATGGATGCTATATAAGTTATCCAGCTAGACAGTAGTGTGATGGTGCACATCTGGGTTCCAAACAGTGTTTGGAAACACTGTTGCCAATTTCTCAGGGTGGGAAACCCCAATATCTATGAGACAACCATAAAGGAATCCCAAAGGTAAGATCTCCAACTGCTTTTATTATTGCTGTAGCAGGCAGTGAGGTTTGGCTCAAGATCCTGAAACAAACTAGCTTGCTGAGCACCAGCTTGCTGTATGGACCACACGACCCCACACTAAAAATTCCATGGTACGCTTTGCTGAACACCCGTGTGAAATGGGAGCTGTTACATTGTGAAAGAGGAGTATATCAAGACGTACTATGGAACTTCTTAGTGTGCAGCAACAGGGTCCACACAGTGAATTTAGCGCTCAACAAGCTAGTGCACTGTAGAGTCACACCCTGGCTTGCCATGCACTAACTAGCTGTGTAGACAAGCCCCCAGTGAAGCAGTAGTGGGCTAGGCTTGGGAAAGATTCCTTTCCCCAGAGACCAGCAACTCACATCCCTTTATGAAGATCAAAAAAGAAACACTGATACACTCATTTTAAATGCTTACTTGATGTAATAATTCTGCAAATCATGAACAAATTTAATATTAGAAGAAATAAACACCCTGATGCTTAATAATCCGCTTAACCAAACTGATGGAAATACAGCCCTAACACTTGGATCCTTGGCAGCTCACAGGTTACTAGACTTTAAAGCCTTTATCGAGCCAAGCACTTAAGCACATGCTTAACTTTAAGCATGCAAGTAGTCCACGGATGCCAAAGGGGCTACCACATGTTTAAAGTGTTTTGCTGGAGAAGATTCTAAAAGTGTATTTTTACAATTACATTAATCTTCCTTTCTCCTCCCTCCAGTGCATACAAACCCTGGCATAATTGCTCTCAAATGAAAATTGATTGTTGCAGTATGTTTATAAAGGGGTCCCCTACCTGTCTTTTTCTGGTATTACAAAGATCTTCCCCTAGCTGTTGGGGAAGACACCAAGAACCACTATGGCTTGCATAATGTGCTATTTTTCTCACCACGCTATTATTTTGTTAAGGAAATTGTTCAAGGGGCTGTGGGTGCTTGGGGACAGGAGAAGCAAGACTGTAATTGCGACAACAGGGCAGGGCACCCTGATAAATACACACACAAAATCCAAACCCTGAAAATTGATGGTGCGGGTTATTTTCAGTGACAGTAACCATCACTTAGAACAGGGGTGGGCAAACTTTTTGGCCCGAGGGCCACATCTGGGTATGGAAATTGTATAGCGGGCCATGAATGCGCACAAAATTGGGGGTTGGGGTGCAGGAGGGGGTGAGGGCTCCAGCTGGGAGTGCTGGTTCTGGGATGGGGTTGAGGGGTTTGGGGGTGCAGGAGGGTGCTCTGGGATGGCACCGAGGGGTTCGAGGGCAGAAGGGGTATCAGGGCTGGGGCAGGGTGTTGAGGCACGGGAGGGGGTCAGGGGTGCAGGCTCTGGATGGTGCTTACCTCAAGCAACTCCCAGAAGCAGCGGCATGTCCCCCATCCAGCTCTTACGTGGAGGCACGGCCAGGCAGCTCTGCGCGCTGCCCTGTCCGCAGGTGCTGCCCTTGCAGCTGCCATTGGCCGTGGTTCCCGGCTGGAGCGCCGGAGCAGGGCAAGCCCCAGACCCCGCTCCCCGGAGGGAGCTCGAGGGCCGGATTAAAACGTCTGGAGGGCCGGATGCGGCCCCCAGGCCATAGTTTGCCCACCCCTGATTTAGAAAAATGGCTCCGCAGCACTTTGTTTGTGTCAAGTCACACAGTAGTAGAGCTGGGAAAAGAACTCAGGACTCGTGCCTCCCAAGTCACCTGTGCTAATCACTAGACAATGCTGCCTATCCAAACAAGGACAGAGCCACATTAGCTTCAGCTCCATTAGAAGTCCAGAAGTAGGCAAGAGAAACAAGTTTGCCACATACATAAAAGTTAAGGTGAAATCTACCTGGGTACAGACTACCAGTACCTGGCCTATGCACCACTTAAGTACTGCTGCACTGGGATGAATTTCACCCAAAGTGAGCAAAGAAAAATGTTTTTCAGGAAGGTATTACAGAAAAAGTAAAAACAAAATATGAGACATTAAACATTTAAGAAAAAGAATAGAAACAGATGTCAGCTCAAAGGCTTCTATTTTATATCACATTGAAGTTATCTGAGCTTTGCATTTAACAAGTTGACAGCCTCTAGATGTATTGTATATTGGATTCATTTGATCAGCCTTTTAAAAAAAATCTTTTTCCGGAGGCAGGTTAGAGCTTATCTCCTTTCCTTTTTTTTCCCTTTTTAACTCCACTTGTTTTATAACTGACAGATGTTAAATATTGCCCGTTCTACAATGACTATGGAATTTTTTTAAACACTTACATTCCCATACATCATCATCATGTTCCCATTAGGGCAGCGATGAAGCTCCTGCACTCCTATCTGTTTCTGGCAAGACTTGCAATGGTTCCCCAGCTGTGCCCCATACCTTTAGCCGTAATTCTAAGCCTGGCAGAATTTTGAGAATGTAATCTTGCTTTCCCGTTGATTTGAGTGCGGTGTTGCAACACACACAACTAGGGCTCACCCCCATGAGTGGTGCCACTGGCTTCATGGGTATTACTCATAACAGTAAATCCTGTATTTGGTAGTAATCAAATATAGGATTGAGCCATGCTAATGAAAGAGTCTTACAGAAGTGAAGAAAGATGAAGTCATCACTAGGATCTTACATAAATCAGGAATTTGAACAAAATAAACACAGAGATCACGATAAAAGGCTGACAAAACACAAACAGGTCTTTTAAAGGTAACAAGTACATGCTATGCATAAGATTTGTTAATACTTTTATGGAAAGTCCTTGTAAATTAATAATGACAAAATATTTTTGTTAATGAAAATCACTCTGAAGACCTAGAGAAATTAATACAGAACAACATGTCCACAGAACTTTCTACCACCCTATGCAATTCTATAGCAGTGATATAATTATCCATTAAATTCTACAGGACTTTCCCATAAGGACCAAAATACCTGTACTGGAAAAACAGAGCTCTACCCATGGCAATAATGCAACAACTTTCCAGGACAAAAAGCCCATTACTTATTTTTCTCTCCACATTTCAGAGATTGAAAATGTCACTGATCCAAGGACTGAGACATGATATTTCCTCCCAGATCACAGCTGTAGTAGGAAGAGAGCATGAAATAAAAGCCCGTGTATCAGAGGCCTGGTATGAGGCAGGACCTGCTTGCAGAATCTGGCAAGAACGGGGCTGATTTTGCAAAAACACATATTCCTAAGAAGTGCTAGTCACAGAGTACTAACAACCATATCCCGATATCAAGTGGTAACAAAACATCCCGATATCAAGGATGGTACAAAAACATTCCCCGAGGATAACAGGAACACACTGACCCCTCCTAGAAGATAAGGTCAGGATGACAGTACGTAATAAAGATGGTTTGATCGAACCAACATGTACAAGGTAATGGGTAATAACTAGCCATGTCAGGGGGAAGTAACTATGTCAGAGGCAGTACTAACTTGTTTGTATCGGGATATAAAGATACATCTCATAGGGAATATCTTTGTCTAGCCTAGGGAGGAATGGAAAGTCCTGCCGTTGACTCAGCTGGTCCACTGTTACGGGCACACATTAGTGGTCCAGTAGAGTCTGCGGGATACTAATACCGTGCTTCGGCAACAATAAATATGGTCGGATGCCTTCATCCTTTAACAGATCTTGTGGTTATTGAGCGGTTTGCTCGAGGACTGCCATGCCAGCTGTCTGCGCTAGGCTGGGGCGGCACACAGAGGGAACACACACACGCAGCCAACATCTATCAACATCTAACCACAACAGCCAATCAAAGTACTAGCAGTACAACAGACCAGAGATATCTTCAAGGTCCAGTATCTCGTGAAACCACCAGATTTAAGTATGAACATCTCATGGTACTGGAAATCTAACAATCGCGTTAATTTTATTAACTAGTATCTCACTAGGTAGAGTTAGGGATTAATGCTTTACATCATTTGAAATCTGGGATTCCAGGTTTTCAGATACAAAGCACTGATTTCTAGCAGCGCCCACGACAGTGATAGCTACAGTTATGTCAAAATCAAAGTAGTGGGAGAAGAACCAAAATAGTAATCAATATAGTGTGATTTTATGGCATCATATCCCACTATCTGCCAAGGTTAGAAACACTTTAGTGGACCTGTTCAAATGCCTGCAAGACCAGTAACCTTTTCAAGGTCGGTGTCAGTGTTCAGAAGTTTAGATCCCAATGTTTTCATATCTTATAGCAGTAATAATGAGCATGGGGGATGAAGCATTTCCAGGCAACTAGTAAGTCCTAACTCCATCCAGCCTGTAGTTATTTGCCGGGAATTAAGGTCTTCCCAGATGGTCATTATTATTCTTGTAGGCCCAGTGTATGTGCCAGAGCATGTTCCATTTGATTTATATATGGTTTGCTCAGGGAAAATTCTTGTGCCTCATTTAGTGTGCATGCTTCAGTAAGAACACCTTGCCTTACTACTTGTCAGTAGATATCTCCTGCCTGAGAAACAGAAGTCCAAAAATAAATGGGATAAAGAGGGTGGATTCCTAGTGGTACTAAAAAAAAAAAAAAATACATTTAAGGCCTTACAACAAGCCCACCTGAGCACTGGGAATCAGCAATCTCATTAAGGTTGCTTAAAAGATGTCGGAACTGTACCATTCTGCTAAAGTTTCTCAAGAGAGTCAGCCTTACAGCTTCTCTTAAAAAAAGAATTTGTGAACACGTTCAGACAGAAAATTATTTTTCCCCATGTTCATCAAGCCTAATCTTTGTACGACCTTCAAGGCCTGTTGTCATATGCTTGTTTCAAGCAATCTCCAGGTAAAGGGAAATGCCTTTGTACGCAGACAATAAACAATGTTTGTACTGTAGTATACAAAATTGCTTCTCTATAGCTTTCATCTTCTAATATTTAAGGTCAATGACATCAAAGAACCTAAAATAACTTTATTCTCATTCTATAGAAAACAAATGGTTATTAAAGGCACTGGGTTGTCCACCCACATTTCATACAGTTTGAATAGATTGTAAGTATTACTTAGTTCTGATTTTGGCAAACCCCTTTGGAAATGCCAGAAAAGAATATCTATTTAACTCTTTTGGGGCACAGTTTCAGAAGAGCCCAGCAGCTGGAACTCCAAGTGAAGCCATGGGGGCCTGTGGGTGCTCAGCACCTTTGAAAATCAGTTGACAGAGTCACAAATTCAACAGAAACCAAAAGAGAATCCTTTAAATTTCTGTCGTATTATACCTCATTTTGAGCTTGTACCTCTTGCTTCCCTCAACTCTTAGATGATCAAGAAACTGCAGACTGTCTCCCTCCCATCTCAAAGACAAAACCAAGCCTCCCTCTCCAAATAAAGCCTCTCTCATCACACCCACATTCCTGTCTTCAAATGGCTGATTCATTCTCCCTGCCAGATCACTCATTCCCACATGCACCAACCTGCACTGCTGACCTGGCCTCACCTCACAAGTGCTGGCATCTAGCCTAAGAAAAAACTGCTAGAGAGGCAGGTCACACCAGAGATGCCAGCACGGAGCATAGGACCTGACCATGTACCACTCAGGCACATCCAAATTCTAATACTGACACCCCATAGGAACAGGGTTGGGGACAGAGGGTTTCTGGTAGTTGGGAGAAAACTCCCAGAAAACTCCTCTGATCACCAGTATAGCACCTATCAGTGGAAGTTCACCCTCCCCCCCCCCACCCCGCCCAAAAAATCACTAGTAAACAGCTACTTCTCTAGAGGTTAAAGTGGCAAGAGTGAACTCATAACAGTGGCCGATGTAAGAGTCACAGGTATAATTCTTCTGTGAAGATATTTACTCCAAAGCAGAGTCAAATGAAAAATGCTGCAAAGCAGGAAATTAATGTTTTCTAGTCCAAAACATTACTACTAACACTCTAATTACATCCTACACACTAGAGGAAGCATGGTTTAATGAACAGAGCACAGGACTGTGAGTTAAGGTTCCTTGGTTCTATTCACGGCTCTACCATTGACTTCCTGTTTGACACCAGGCAAGTCACCGTAGGCCTGTTTTACTGAGCATCCACAACTCCCATTGACTTCCATCGGCATTTTAGATGTTCGGCACTTCTGGAAGCAGGGCCCTTAACCTCTTTGTGCCTTTGTTTCCCTATCTCCATACTGGACACAATAACAATTTCCTACAGTATCTCAGAGCAGAGTTATGTGACTTAATATCTGTACGCACAGAGGTCACTGGATAAAAGATGGATGCACTCCGTAAGTGAGCTGTCATGCGATCTTTCTGTAAACCTTCTGCTTCCGCCTCCCATCCACTCGTTGTGCCTCAAATTAGCATGTAAACGCCTCAAAGTAGGGACCATGGCCACACTCCTGCATTGCAATTCACACAGATGGGACCCCTGCACTCATGCCCAGCCCAACATGACAAGAGAGCAGTCTGCTTCCACAGAACAAAATGCAGGACCAATGCCCATGTGTTTTTATTTGCACCTAATTTAATTTTAGGCACTATATACAAAATAATTCTTCTATTATTGTTTAGTTTTGGAAACACTCACAAAGGGCACACACCATAATCAGCAAGCATCATAAACAAGCAATCCGCTTTTATTCCCATGTTTATTTCTCTGTTTGGTGTGCACTAGAGAACCGATAAGATCAAGAAACTTGTTTCTCCGCTAATTAACCATCCTACTGGAAGTGTAATTTATGCATTGTTAATAATTTATGGATAACTCCCATTTCTCTGCCATCAACCTCCATTATATTTAAGCTTCTGCCCAATAGCTTCTGGCTATTTCATATATCTTCTCTTCTTTCCCTTTTGTCCATAAGTTCCCAGACTGTGGTTTTGATGGTGATTCCCAGAGAGCTGGCTGGTCACATGGTGCTGCCACTTCATCTTAGTTTCCAGATATTAAATTGCATAAAAAGCTGCTAAGAAAAAGCATCCAGTACTTTCCTAACATTGCTTTTGTATGTCGAACAATTACTAATGCAACTGCCACTGGATGTTACGTGAGAGAAAATTCAATCAGAGGGCAGTGTGTCCACAAGAAAGTTTCTATTAAAAAGTGGCCCACCTTTGTTAAAAGCTAAAGAATCACTGATAACCCCTTTCTAAACTATCATTCTCAGGAACACCATGCAACAGCAAATTCCACAGATTAATTATGCCTGCCTGACACAAAATGTTATTTCCTTATCCATTCAAGCTTTGTTACCTTATTTACTTTACATACAACAATAGTTTAGTTATATATTATAGACTTATAGAAAGAGACCTTCTAAAAACGTTGAAGTGTATTACTGGCACACGAAACCTTAAATCAGAGTGAATAAATGAAGACTCGGCACACCACTTCTGAAAGGTTGCCGACCCCTGATCTATCCTATCCAAATTAAGTGGCCCTAGTGTCAAACTGGAGAGGGAAGCCACAATGCCAACGTCTTAAGCCAGTGCTGAATATGTGGATCTCAGTGATCTTTACTAAGCATTAATTCAACTTTACAGAAGGGGGAAACTGAGGCACAGGGCAGTCACACAGAATTCCAGTGGCAGGTAAAGTAGTAGAACCTTGACTCATGGGCTGATGCCCGCACCACTGGACCACAGTGCCTTCCTAGTCTTTTTATTACCTCACTCCTAACTTGTTCAATACGAAGAGGTACCAGAAGCACATCTCGGTCTTATGGTGCAGGAAATTCTGATTAGGTAACTGGAACCCCTAAGGAATCAGACTGCTGACAAGTTCAGTAATCGCTGGTTCACTGCCTATTACGATAAAGTGTTTTAAAAATTCAGGCTTCCAGGGACTATTAAACTTCCGCTTCACTAAACTGCTTAGGAAAGAAAGTACAAGAGATAAATAGATTCTATACCGTGCTAAATTAAGGGCAGCTGTTATGTTCCAGCTTTCTGACAGCTTTGATTCCCCCCCTCCCCTTTTCCCTTAAAAGTTATGTGCATAGATGACAAACATTAACTATCAACCATTTTTCATAAGTTTTGGTAGAAAAGGATTTTTCATTCCTGAGCCAGCAGGGACCAGAAGGACTAAAGTTTCAAGAGAGTGCCTCTCATCAACCAGGAGAGGCCCCTCTGGCTGATTAAGGAGCAGGTTTCACAGGTTCCAAAGAAAATTACTTCTGATAGAAGATAGTGGCTATGCGACAGGCCCTCCAGGGATCAGGTGGGGAGGAGAGGGTAAAACCTGGGGAATTGAAGAGAATCTCAGTGCTTCAAGAAGGACACAGAGCGGCTCATTAACAGAGATGGGTATTTTAATTTTGCTATAGTAGCACAAATAACTGTAAGCCACTGCAGTCACATGAAATGTGGTTTTTGGAGGTTCGATTTCAGAAATGGGTCAACATGGAGTTATGCATCCTGTGACTTCTGACAAATCAGAAGTGGCGGATACAAGCTTCATTAGAGGATATCTTGCCTTTTAAATCACCTATAGCTGTCTGCCCTCCAGAGACTCCTGGGGAGGCAAGCTGGCCTTCATCGTTCAAGATTATTGACTACTTACAGCTAGATATAAAAAGGGCCTCCTCTTCACCCAGTGATCCCCACTGAGCTATTCAAGAGCCTTCAGCAATTGGCTACAGAATATCCTTCAGTAAAAAGCACTTCACAGCGCTGCAACTTTCTCGCTCAGGGGTGTGAAAAAACACCCCTCTGAGCACTGCAAGTTTCAGCGCTGTAATGTGCCAGTGTAGACAGTGCACCAGGTACCAGTGCACCAGATAGTTACGCCCCTCATGGAGGTGGTATTTTTACGCTTTAACATTGCCAGTGAAGACGTGCCCTTAGGCATACACAGCATACGCGGCTGCATAGGGCACCTGAAAACGTGGGGCATCCCTGGGTCTTAGTGTCCACCCTCCCGCCTCTTCCTATCCCTGTTCTAATCTGACCCTTCCTGCAGGAAGCTGACTGCTGCAGCCTGGTGAGTCTTCCCCCAGGGGGGATCTAGTACTTAAAAAAGTGAAAAAGCCTCCAGTCGGCCAGACCTATTAGCACAACATTGAAACTGTTAAAGAGAGCCATTCAAGTGGTAAGGAAGCCACTTAACAGGCATTTGCCAACCGCCAGGTATAGACTGTCAGTTTCTGAATTTACTGACCAAAACAGTTGTGCATTACTGTTAAGTGTATAACAGTGCATTACTGTAATATTTACTCAGAACATGTTAGTCTACAGGACCTTAGTTTAAAATTTGCTTTAAAAATATTTCATTAGTGTATTGCTGAAGATTATAAAATTGCATCTCTAAAAAATCCTTGCATAGATTTTTAGATGCACAATCTGCACATCTTTAGCCTTAAATGCTTGGATCTTCAGACATAGTTTTTTAAATAAATCCTCCAAAAGACCACCCTTATCTAAAATACCCAGGCACGCCTGGGCTGCCATTGGGCATAGGGGCACCAGTTTAATAATACTGCATAGGGCCTCATAAATCCTAAGGACAACCCTGGTGGGCTTAGTACTCTCCTCACTAAAGTCCTTTAAATCATCAGCTTCATTTTCAGACCAAGAGATGCCATGGGCTGGATCCAGAGTGGAATGTCTCCTAACAACTTCAATGGGCTTCTGATCTAAGAGAACAGCTGAGATGTTAAAGAGGTTAGACTTATCCACACTAATTTTGCCTTCATGCTTAAATTTCATTCCTGAGAGGGTTACCAGGCTTCATTTAAATCAAAGGCAGACAGTCAGCTTGATCCTATGATGTCAAAAGGCCCCTCAACATTCAGTGAAGTTAGTGGGTGCTGAGTCCTTCCTCCAAAGGACTAGGTCCAAAAGTTGCTACATCTTCTATAAAGTCAATAGTCTTGAATTAACCTTCTTCCCCATCCATATCATTAAAGCACCATTACTTAGTGTGGTATTCTAGGCATCCTTTAAAAAAATATTAGTTGATTTCTTTAGGTTGTATTTTAATGTGGAGAATTCTGCAAGTTAAAACAAAAACATTTTTGTTTCAAATCCACAAAGCAACTGAATGTCAGTTAAAATTAATTCCACACTGGAAGGAAAAGAAAAGAAAAGAAAAAACACTTCTGATCCTGCAGGATGGAGTGGAAAAGAAAAATTCTGAAAGAAAGCAGAAACAAAAATAATTTCAACTCTTTAACTCTGTTTGCCAACAATGCTCAAGGTCATCTTCTTAATAATGCTTGTAGAAAAAGATCATTCTGTCTTGATGAGGCAACGAATACCACCGAGGGCTTTCACGGCACTGTTCATATTTAAAGTAGCTTACAAATATGAATAAATCTTCTCAGCACCCCTATAAAGTAGGAAAGTATTCCCATGCCCATTTTACAGATGGGAAAATTGAAGCACAGAAAGTTTAAGTAATTCGCCCCAGGCTACAATGGTCCTGAGTTCAAATTGCTAGCCCACACCTAGTGCAATACACAGTCATTCTCCAAAACAAAGGACCCAATCCTGCAAAATGCTGAGCATAAAGGGGTTTGATCCTCCTAAGATTGGCTCAACATCTGGCATGACTAGTTTGCCATAAACAAAAAACCTAAACCTGCCAGCACCTTCAACTCCCACTGAAGTCAGGCACTTGGCAGGATCAGGCTCAAAATGAGCAGAAATCTAGCACCAAAAAGAATGCAACAGAATTAGAGAATTAAATATGGCAAACAAGAAAGGCCACAAAGTTTCAGTTTTAGGAGTGCAACAAGAACGGTTTACGTTTTTCCATTTCTCTTCCTCATTGAAATTACTGTCACAGGAATGGCTTCATGTGGTGCCGATCTTTACTCCTCTTGCAGCTTTTGTCAAAGAAATGCATCAATAGAATTGAAATGCCCAGCACAGTCTGTGAAAAACAACAGCATGCTGTACATAGGACATTTTGAAAAGAAGGAAGTATGAGCCCTTAAAGCTGGAAGGCATTTCTTAACCGATCGCACTTTGCCATCATGCCGAGACAGCATTCTTTGGAAAAATTAATCATTTATATTTTGATTCCCTCTACAAAAGTTACAGAGTCTTATAGGAGAGACTGGGATCAGCCACAGAATTAGATTACAGGACGCTGAATAGGTCCCAGTATTGAATACGGTTTACTATGATCTTTCCCTGACACACAACGAGGGTTAGAACCCTAGTGTTTTATTTTCATGATAAAAAGATCAATCCAATGTTTTGACTATCTACATAAGATGATATTGCTCAATTACATAACACTTCTAGACTGGATCATATTGGCTAACTAAACCACTAATTAAAACCATCTGAACATATCATGGAACATCATGCTTTAATAGAAACTGAGAACAGACTGAAAAAACCACAAGGAGACAGTCAGGATTATTTGAATTGACTATAGTCAGAATCATTTAGCCCCCAAGTCATACAAACAACTAGGTATGTACATATAACTTCACTTCCATGAACAGTCTCAACTGATTGTAATGGGACTATTCACATGAGTAAAATTACACGTGCTAAGTGTTTCCAGGTTCAAAGCCTTACATGTTAAAATCCTGAGGACAAGGGCTGTCACTTCTTTTTGAAAAATATCACATACCTACAAAAATACCACAATAATGTATAATATTAATACATAATAATCATAGGACTATAAGGGAGCCCAAGAGGTCTTCTAGTCCAGTCCCCTGCACTCATATCTACAACATCCCTGACAGGTGTTTTTCTAACCTGCTCTTAAAAATCCCCAATGACAGAGATTCCACAAGTCCCTAGGCAATTTATTCCAGTGCTTAGCTACCCTGACAGTTAGGAAGCTTTTCCTAATGTCCAACCTACATCACCCTTGCTGCAATTTGAGTCCATTGGTTCTTGTCCTATCTTCAGAGGTTAAAGAGAACAATTTTTCTCCCTCCTCCTTGTAACAATCTTTTATGTACTTGAAAACGGCTATCATGTCCCACCTCAGTCTTCTCTTCTCCAGACTAAACAAACCCAATTTTTTCAATCTTCCCACATAGGACATGTTTTCTAGACCTTTAATAATTTTTGTTGCTCATCTCTGGACTTTCTCAAATTTGTCCACATCTTTCCTGAAACGTGGCGCCCAGAACAGGACACAATACTCCATCTGAAGCCTAATCAGTGGAGTAGAGTGGAAGAATTACTTCTTGTGTCCTGCTTACAACACTCACAAGGATGGTGTTCACATTTCCCCCCCCCCCCAATAGTGTTACACTGTTGACTCATTTATTTTGTGATCCACTAACACCCCCAAATCCCTTTCCACAGTACTCCTTTCTAGGCAGTCATTTCCAATTACGTAGGTGTGCAACTGATTGTTCCTTCCTAAGTGGAGTACTTTGCATTTGTGCTTATTGAATTTCATCCTGTTTATTTCAGACCATTTCTCCAGTTTGTCCAGATAATTTTGAATTTTAATCCTATCCTCCAAAGCACTTGCAACCCCTCCCAGCTTGGTACCGTCTGCAACCTTTATGTGTACTCTCTATGCCATTATCTAACTCACTGATGAAGATATTGAACTGAACCGAACCCAGAACTGATCCCCCTGTGGGATCCCACTTGATATGCCCTTCCATAATGCACAATCGTGAGTAATTCTGACATTCAAGAGTCTAGTTTCAAGACTATGTTGAAGGTGAAAATCAAATGGTAATAAGGATTTGTTTAATGAGCTGAATCTTTCATTTCAATTAATGTAGTCAGAGGGAAACCTTTTAACATCTTAGGCTAAATGTACATGCAGTGATCTTCAATATTCTGTCATCTGTAAACAAACACTGGATACCAGGAACTAATAGGAACACTATCAGACCATAATACTGGAAGAACCACATCAAAGTCCTTCCAGAAGTAGCCAGCATTGCCAATTCTTCTGCAGAAGCTCATCAACTGTTCTGGAGCACTCTGTTGCTTCAGGGTACCCTCTTGATAGTGCTACTCAAGGCTCTTACGGAGGGGTTTTCAAACTGGGGGTCGGAACCCCTCAGGGGGTCATGAGGTAATTACATGGGGGATCACGAGCGGTCAGCCTCCACCCCAAACCCCATTTTGCTTCCAGCATTTAGAAAGGTATTAAATATAGAAAAAAAGTGTTTTTAATGTATAAGGGCGGGGGGAGGGAGGGGGTGTCGCACTCAGAGGCTTGCTATGTGAAAGGGGTCACCAGTACAAAAGTTTGAGAAACATTGCTCTTACGGGAACCTGCGTACCCAAACAAAAATCAATTTCCTGATGCAAGGTATGGGTCTGCTGTGCAAAGAGTCACCAATCTCAGCTTCCTGTATGATTCTGGAGCTTTGGGAACGAAAAAGGAGCCCTTCCACCATGAAATCATCAGTGTGGAGCAGAATCCGGAGCATCACACGTTTACTGGGCCTGCAAGTTGAGTGCTCCGCTTGTATCATTTTCATGGGGAATGGACGTGAAGATAGCTCTTTTCGAAAACACCTGCCATTTCGTACCATTTAGATTATTCCAGAGGCAAAAATATCTTCAAGAAGCATTTTTCTTTTTCTCTATCTCACTCCTGCCTTAGCTTGCAGCTGCACTGCTGTACGATCACTCATGTAGCCACTCTACGCTGATGGGAGACAGCTCTCCTGTCGACATAATAAAACCAACTCAACAAGTGGCGGTGGCTATGTTGGCGGGAGAGCTGTGCACACGAGCGCTTATGCTGGCAAAATTTATGTTGCGGGGGGGGGAGGAAGAGAGTGTTTTTTCACACCCCTGAACAACGCAAGTTTTGCTGATATAAGTGGAAGTGTAGACATGGAACAGATTGTGATTGTCATCAGCTGGATGTCAAAATGAACAGATAAATACCAAAAATAATCTGTAGGGATCAATCCCAATCCCAATCTCATTCAAATCAACAGGATCAATATTTGGCTTGGGTGTGGGTGAATGGTTTGAGGGTTCAGAAATATCTTCAGAAGTATTTTTCTTCTATAAATCACAGAGAGGAAGTCATCCATTACAGGATTGGTTTAGTGATACCCAGAAAAGGGATCATTCCATCACAGGTGGGCAAATCATTCTAAACTCTTTCAATTCAGTGGCAAAATTTTAACAAGGGGCTCTCACCTCCATTGACAATGCTACACTAGCGTATTAGAACCAGGAAGCAAAGATGCCTATGAATAGACCTGTGTCTTTATACAGCTGTAGCCCACGAAAGCTTATGCTCTAATAAATTTGTTAGTCTCTAAGGTGCCACAAGTACTCCTGTTCTTTTTGCAGATACAGACTAACACGGCTGCTACTCTGAAATCTGTCTTTATACAGAGTGAAATACAGATGGGAAAACAATCATAAAGGGAGTAAACTAAATTAGAGTTTCAGTTGTAATAATCTAAGAGGTTAATTTATACAGCAGATTATTTTTAAATACATCATTTAACATGACTAAAACCCTTTAACAATGACAAATATTTATTCTGATTCCTGAAATAAACAAAAATGTCTTAGGCTAACAAAAGACATTGATCTACTGAGAATGGCTGAGGGTGCAGTTATGACTAAATAAATTCACACCAAAATATGGAAGCTGACATGCATCTTTAGTTTATGTACTTTATTTTTAAACTTCTTCCAAATTTGAAGAGTGCATGAAACAATATTTTTAGGGCAGGTCCCTCTCTCCTGCATGCCTGCCCCTTTTATTTATTTATTGCATACAGATCTTTATACCACATTCATCATGGTAGTATCTGAACGCCTTTTATTAGTGCGTTAAGCAACAAGACCACACATCTGTCACGTTATTTGTTCTCTCATCTACTAACACTCATTCCCATCATAACCTAGCAATCTCCTACAGACATACTCCCAATTACAGGCAGGAAGAACAATGACCGAAACATTCGAAGGACTGAATTATGCAGTTTCATTTTATCTAATTATAAAAAGAAGAAAAAATGAGAAAAGCTATGGCAGAGATGAACGCAATAAATCGCTGTCCCTTTGCTTTCAGATTGACAGGATATCAGGATTCCCTTTTAGAGTAGACATGGAGACAGTCACATTCACTACTTTTATAAATTGTGTAGACACTGAGCAATTTCAGCAGTTTCTCTAAATGTGTTCATTTCTTCCTCTCTCCACAATCAACACACCAGTCAAGGCTCTAATTACTTCCCCCACTATCTTCCACAACTCCAGTTCTCCCCTCTTGCACCTCTCTCATTCACTCCCTCCAAAATGCAACTAACAAGATCTTCCTTTTTTACATCTCTGACCAACTCTTCCTCTCACTTGAAATCACCAATCTCCTCTTCCACCAAAAGGTCAATGTCCTTTTTTCTCACTCTCCCAGGCTCTCTGTAAAACTCTCCTCTCATCTTCATTAACCCCTCATCTCCGCCTAAAGCCCTCCAGCTCTCTGCATTCCACCCTCGTTTCACTCTGTTCTCTCTGCCCCCAACCCACCTCCCCATTTCACTTGTGATTTTGGTCGAGAGTTTCAAAAGTTACCATGGCACTAAGGGTATGGCTACACTGCAAAAAAAAAAGACCTGCAACAGCAAGTCAAAAAGCCTGGGTCAAGTGATTTGTGCTCCTGAGGTTAATGCTATAGGGCTAAAAATAGCTGTGCTTGTGTTTGAGCTCAAGCCTAGGGTTTGAAACCTGGTGAGGGGGTGGCTCTGGGAAAGTGTCTCACTTTTGAGGACCCTCTAATTTATGGTATGTCAGGGCTGCAGTCTGTCATGCTCTCCGCTCCTAACATAGCCTAAATCTGATTCAACACGTTTATTAGTAAGGAAATACGGAAATCCTCCCTACCCAGGTCTTCACTGGTGATTCATTTCCCAGAATCACTGGTGGGTTTGTGAACTCTCTCCCCTCAGCCAGATTCACAGCTACGCTCTGCATCTGTGCTGTTAAGCGTTAGTATGCAAACGCAGTGTCTTCTCTCATCTGTTACCATAGCAGCCATGAAGTAGCATAACATGCTAGTAACAAAAGACTTTTATAGGTAGAAGAGTAGGAGCTGTCGACAACAATGACCTCAACCTCACAGTGATGGATATCCAGATCAACAGCAATGAAATTCTGATTTTCAGCGGGTGCACTACACCTTTGCAAAAAAAATTCTTAGGATTAACCAAACGCAGCTTCTCTTAAACCAAATTCAGCAGCATCTCTCGTTGATTGTTTGTTTGATTGTTGATTGTGAATTTCAGCTTTGCAAAAGGAAACTTAACACATATACTGCTTATGCTTTTCAAAGCTGATGGGCTCTTCTGCAGAGTGATATACAAGTTATACTTAAAATGCTACTGGTGCTCGAGAAACTCTTCTCTTTAAGCCCTACCTACCAACATTTCCTCTGCCTTGTGTGTGACCAATTTCATTCTCCTCTCCCCCACCGCAAGTGTTCAAGGTTTATAATTACTCTGTGAAAGAATGTGAATTCCTGTAGCAAAAATAAGAAAATCCACTTAATTTTTAAATTAGAGGATTCAGAAAACGTGTAAATCTGGGGAGGAGTACCAATTTTAAATCAGAGGGCAGTCAAATTAAAAGTTCACATTTTTCTGTAAACAGTTCAGAGGCCCCAAAAAAATGGGTCAAAATATGCACTATGGGTTGTTAAGATTATACAATTCCAACTCAATCTGAATATTGTTCATTTTCTGCTAGATAATTGAAAAAAGACTTCCTACAGTCAATAGGAGCATTACAGTCAGAGAGTGAAGAGTGAAAAGCCATAGTTCAACCATATACTTCATAAAGTGAAAGAAAGGGGGAAAGCAAACTAGAGAACTTTGTTCTTAAAAAGCAAGGCCGACTAGAATTTTAGGACAGAAGTTTCTGATCACTATGTATCATATGCAAATGAATGCCCCAATTAAGAATTGGTTATTTTAAGCAAAAATTACTGAAGTTAAATAAGTGGATTTACAGATTCTGAAAGTTTAATGTCTAGAATAAAATAATAATGGCTCCTGGAGTGTATTTATACACCAATTTAAACAAACATATTCTGTCTTTGGAGGCAAGGATCCTATATTATCTTCCTTCTGTTCTGCATGTTATTTACACACCAAACTAGGCTGAATACCACTTAAGTGGTAGATCTCACAGTGCTTTGCAAAGACAGACAAATATTTTTATTTCCATTTTATAGTAGGATAAAATAAGCCAAAAGTAGTTAATTAACTTGCCCGGGCTCAGACTGAGTTAGTGGGCAGAACTGCGAATAGACTCATTTGTAGATATCCAGTCTTGTTTCCTATTCACAGCCTCATATGCTGTATGTATCTCACCTACCTGTATTCAAGTGTAGCAGTTATCCTAAAAAAGGAAGTCCTAAGGCATTATTACTTTTTAAACTGAACTCATTATTAACCTCTTTCTGATCTTACTGATGATATATTTTAGAAGTTAGTTCAAACTTGTAATGAATATTCAGAGTTGTCCAAAAGGCAACATTTTCAACCCTATGACTCATCAGGAATATTCATGGCTACAATAATCCAATCAAATCCCAGTGGCTGTTAAAATGATTAATAACTCCACCTGAAATGTTCAACATGCCTCTAGGAGAGAAAATATTCCTAGTTCAGCACTAGAAAAATTCCCCTTTTCTAACTTCACTTCTACATAGTCGGAAAAAATGTCACATATTCTCCTTAACTTAAAAATTCTCCATTTATTTCAATTTTTAAACAAACAAAAAGTACCTTTCCAAGTCTGTATGCCTATAAAAGATTACAAATTCATCAGAATCTTCACATTATGCAGAATGTATAACTATGCATGCACTAAATATTAATATAGCCACATGGTATTCTTTACGGTGAAAGTCTTCGGTAGTGATCTTTGCATCGTCAGAGTAAAGGGCTATATTCTATCCAGAAATACACAGTACCAGAGCCTCAGCTGGTGTTAACTGGTATAGCTCTACTAAAGTCCACAGAGCTACAATGATTTACACCAGGTGGGCTCTGGCCCATGAACTCTGCCCTCACTGGTTTGGTTATTTCTGCAGGCTGAGAACAAAATTGTGCCTCCACATCCTTTTCCATAAATCTCACCAAATTCAGACATCAATGCTGTTTGGCTTGCTGGGTCTAGCAAGCAGAAAGAGACAAACGCCTCAAAACTGCAGTTTAGTATCTGAAAGCTACAAATTCCTAACGTTCTAATGTGGAGGCATCCGTTTCCTTCGGGTCTTCTTTCTACTCCAACATTATTGAATATATGCTCAGGGAAACAAGATAGCTTACCAATTCTTCTTCTGCAATCTTTTGATCACAATACATCCCATTCTTGCTACGTTTGTCTTTGGCCCTGAGGACAGACGTAGCCACTGGGGAGCAGTAAAGGAAGAAAGATGAAGATAGCCATCACCCAATTACAGAAACTGGATTGTAGATACAAAAGACGCTAACACCTGTATCGTTGTTAAATCTGCCCGTGCATGTATACCCTGATAGTACAGAGCATTACAGGCAGCCACACTGAATCACAACCGCTACAAAACTGGGAATAAAGTACATGCAGCACTTGCTACATTCCTTCCAACGAGGTACAGTTAACAGTTGTTGATAATCTCAGCGCATTATACATACCTCCTGTTGCTTAATTATGCTATTTCTCAACACTATAGCTAATGACACAGTGGAGGAAGGAAATATAAAGAAACTCCATCTTAAAGACAGGCATAAAATCAGTGATAAAGCATCACATCATGCAAAGCACTTTCATTCTACTGCCCATGTACTGCTGGCTGGTAGTAACAGCTTCAACGTTCAATCAATATGCCGCTCTTAAACTATTAGAAATTACATGCAGGCTTCACCAGTGCTGTGGAAAAAGCCTTTTTAAATATTAACATTTTACTAATATCATAAAATAAATATTACAATAATATTTATCACCTTCCATTTGAGGATCTCAAAACCCTTTGCAGATATTAACTAAATGAGCCTCACAACCTCACCCTCCTACCACCTTGCCTGATTGACAGATGAGAATACTAAGGCACAGAGGAGTTAAGTAACTTTCCTAAGGCCACAAAGCAAGTCAATGGACAGGTCTAGAATATAACCCTTATTATCTGACCTCCAAGTCAATACTTTCATAAGCAAAACCTTCCTTATTTATGAGTAAGTACAGATTTGTTGAGGCATATTTTGTGGAAGCAGATTTTTAAGTCACAAAGCAGTATCATTTCCTCCTGCATTAAAAGGCCAAAAGTAAGCAGATTTCAGAGAATGATTACAAGATATAAAAAATATGCATGGCTATAGCTCATTAGTATTTATTAAAACCCTAACAATGCGCTCACTACTATACAAGATACAAAATACAGGGAGTCAAGTATCAGAGGGGTAGCCGTGTTAGTCTGAATCTGTAAAAAGCAACAGAGGGTCCTGTGGCACCTTTAAGACTAACAGAAGTATTGGGAGCATAAGCTTATGCTCCCAATACTTCTGTTAGTCTTAAAGGTGCCACAGGACCCTCTGTTGCAAAATACAGGGAGTCTTTCCCAAAGACCTTGCATTCTAACAAACAAGATAGAGTAGATAAACCAATCACACTGGAAAAGTCAAAGTATAGAATGCCTGGATTACTTTATTATTATTTGTGATTGTGATTTACCTTTTTGTGGGTGCTGCGGAGGGAAGGAATCTTATGAAGGAATCTGAAATAAGAAAGGAGGTTGGCAGGCTGGAGTAGAGAGGGCATTTGATGCAGAAAGGATGGTGTGGAAGATGGCATGAAGGGGCTGATTCCCCAGCCTTGCACCATATGAAATCATTTATACCTGTGCAAAGTGGATGTAAAAACACCAACCTTGCCATGAACAGAGAAATCTGATTTGGCAGCATTTTACACCTACTTTGCACAGGTGTAAAAGACTACCCAAAGTGCAAGGCATATGAGAATCAGGCACAGCGTCTGTTGTGGAAGAGAGACCATTTTGCAGCATATACGATTAAGAGACATATGTAAAACTGGGATATATGGCTCTCTTGCAGCTTCACAAAAGCCAAGGATTTGTTTATTTTTTGCATCCCCTTAAAAGTTGAAGCTGTATTGGCCAACGGAGCAACAGTAAAACAAAGTAAGTCTATGTTAAGATTAACTAGTTTTTCTTAAACCTCTTACATGTACCACATACAGATAATAGAGTGACAGGTTTCAGTGTGATAGCCATGTCACTACAAAAACTAATTTGCCCATACTAATTTCCCCCTACTGTTACTCACACCTTCTTGTCAATTGTTAGAAATGGGCCACCCTGTTTACATTGGTCTCATTACCACTTCAAAAGTGATTTTTCCTCCCTTGGTATTCTACTGTTGAGATTAGCCCACTTCCACTTTAACTGAATTGTCTCGTTAGCACTGACCCCCCCACTTGGTAAGGCAACTCCCATCTTTTCATGTACTGTGTATATATACCTGAACATAAGAATGGCCATACTGGGTCAGACCAAAGGTCCATCCAGCCTAGTATCCGGTCTACCGACAGTGGCGAATGCCAGGTGCCCCAGAGGGAGTGAACCTAACAGGTAATGATCAAGTGATCTCTCTCCTGCTGTCCATCTCCACCCTTTGACAAACAGAGGCTAGGGACACCATTCCTTAACCATCCTAACTAATAGCCATTAATGGACTTAACCTCCATGAATTTATCTAGTTCTCTTTTAAATCCTGTTATAGCCCTAGCCTTCACAACCTCCTCAGGCAAGGAGTTCCACCTGCCTACATCTGATGAAGTGGGTTTTAGCCCACGAAAGCTTATGCCCAAGTGAAACTTCTGAAATGCACAGAGAAATAAAATCAAACCAGATGGTGACTATGATGTATAATCTAGTCACTCCTTTTAGGAGAAAGGAGAATCCTCCACAACACTCCATTTCCCCAACTCCTGCCCTTTTTAACTCCCACCAACACCACTCTTCTGATTTCAAGGACCTATAATAATTTAGACCAGCTAAGGATCTCACTAAGGACTCCAAGCTGCACCTCCATTCATTCACAGTGGACCATATGCTGCTCCCTCTGCAGCTTGCCAACACTGTCGACTGAGCATTAGTTGAATCAAGAGCAACACAATTCAAAGATGGAATGTGCTGCCTCTACAGCACCCCTCCAGCTCAGGGTATAAAGTATGGACCGGGACCCGCATAACTCAGCATGTTGCCCTGGCGCTGAACCAGTAGCGTAGCTAGCAGGGTGCAGGGGAAGCAGTCGCTTCCCCTCACCCCTTTTCCCAAAAGCGGCGCCTTTCCAAAGGCAGCCGCCGGCCAGAGGAGCGAGGGGGGGGCGCAGGCTGGCCGCCCACAGCACGGCCGGAGGAGCGAGGGGGGAGCGCAGGCTGGCCGCCCGCAGCACGGCCGGAGGAGCAGGGGGGCGCAGCATGCGGCCCGGCCCCGCAGCCGCAGGGGCAGGGGGGGCACAGGCTGGCCGCCCACAGCGCGGCCGGCAGCCATGGGGGGGCGGCGGGCACGCGGCTGGAGGAGTGGGGGGGGGCACAGCATGGTGGCCGGAGGAGGGGGGGGTCAGCGGTGCAGCCGGAGGAGGGGCCAAGGGGGGCGTGGCTGGAGGAGGAGCCAAGGGGGGCGCCTTTTTTAGGTTTGCTCCCCCTCCTCTTAAAAGCTGGCTACGCCACTGCGCTGAACCACAACTACCAGTATATCAAAGGCTAGGCCAAAAAGTATAATCTTTGCAGATAATCCATTACATATATTGCTATTGGATACTTACTTCTGTTCGGCCTGATGCTCCCCACCATTTCCACTGGTGAAGGAGAACAGAAGTAGTATAACTGTGGTGAGGGTCACAGAAGGGAGAGAACATCAATTCCACCTGAGGTTCCCCATGTGCCTTTGAGCCCACACAGAGGTTCTTTTCTGCAACTCTGTGTGGTCAGGACCCCTTGCTAGAATATAGGCCTGTTTGTTAGCCTGACCTATAATTTTGGGTTTGATTTTTGATACTCTTATATCCTTACTAATGTGTGTGAACAAAGAACAAAGACACTGTATTGCTTCTGCCCGATGGGTTTGTTAGTATAATGAGAAAAGATAAAGGAACAGAGCTCAAGCGATGCTGGGTATGGTGGGAGTATAATATACGAGCGTACACTTGAAGAACAGTCCTGCCTCAACTACTCTCCCAAGAAAAGGTCAAGCAACCAGTCAGGAGGGGCGAGAGGGATATCCGGGAGGGGGGAGGGGGGGAGGGGAAGGTATAAGAAACACTAAAACCCAAAGAAATGCCTGTCCCTGACCGAAGCACAACCTCACTCCCTACCCCTCCTATGGGATACAAAAGAGGTGGTACCAATGCCCCCAGACTCACAGCCCTCCAAAACAGAACATGACCATAAATTGTAAGGGGTGGGACCAAGGGTGTGCACTACGGGTAAAATTATGCCTGCTAAGGAAGAGGAAATGGGGACTCTGGGTAAAGGCTCTGCAGCATCATAGCTATGGATATGCTTGCTTGAAACTAACCCCAATAAACATCGCATTGCCTGCACTTCGGATTTCTGCTTTCTGTCTTTGTGACAAGAAACATGGGAGGGGGTGAAGGGAAAACCCCCTAACACTCCTAACAGGAATGGCGCTGGTAAACAGCTGCTCCCCGAAGCACACCACAGACTCATGAGCAGCACTAACTCCTACTCTGAGTCCAGACCGCAGTGCGAGCTGAGGAGAGCATATTCCCTACAGAAAGACATGCTGTTAGGGGAGAAAGGAGTAAGTTAAACATTGTTCCAGTGACGTCAACTGCATTCTGTTTTCTTTAAAAATAAGCATGAGCGTGCCATCACATTTAACTTCTGCAATTTAAAGTTATCGGAATCAGAACAGTGCCAAAACAGATAAATTAATAATTACATTCCGCCTCCCTAAATTCCCTCTGGTGCTTCAGCTGGAGCATACACGCAGCATTGCTGAGCACTATTCAACAGCTGCCATGTTCCACCACAGAGGGGGGATGCACTTCCTTGATGAACCAAGTGATCTTTGCATCTGCATAATTGTTTGTTAAGCATTTAAAATGTTTTAGGGGTCCTTCAACATAACAGGCACTATCTAAGTCATGCCTGACCAACCTGATTGCCTTCTATGATGAGATAACTGGCTCTGTGGATATGGGGAAAGCAGTGGACATGACATACTTTGACTTTAGCAAAGCTTTTGATACCGTCTCCCACAGCATTCTTGCCAGCAAGTTAAAGAAGTATGGATTGGATGAATGGATGATAAGGTGGACAGAAAGCTGGCTAGATTGTTGAGCTCAATGGGTAGTGATCAACGGCTCGATGTCTAGTTGGCAGCTGGTATCAAGCAGAGTGCCCCAGGAGTCAGTTTTGTTCAACATCTTCATTAATGATCTGGATGATGGGATGGATTGCACCCTCAGCAAGTTCACAGATGACACTAAGCTGGGGCGAGAGGTAGATACACTGCAGGGTAGGGATAGGGTCCAGAGTGACCTAGACAAATTGGAGGATTTGGCCAAAAGAAATTTGATGAGGTTCAACCAGGACAAGTGCAGAATCCTGCACTTAGGACGGAAGAATCCCATGCACTGCTACAGGCCGGGGACCAACTGGCTAAGCGGCAGTTCTGAGGAAAAGGACCTGGGGATTACAGTGGACGAGAAGCTGGATATGAGTCAACAGTGTGCCCTTGTTGCCAAGAAGACTAATGGCATATTTGGCTGCATTAGTAGGAGCACTGCCAGCAGATCGAGGGAAGTGATTATTCCCCTCTATTCGGCACTGGTGAGGCCACATCTGGAATACTGCTTCCAGTTTTGGGATCCCCACTATAGAAGGGATGTGGACAAATTGGAGATAGTCCAGCAGAGGGCAACGAAAATGATTAGGGGGCTGGAGCACATGACTTATGAGAAGAGGCTGAGGGAACTGGGGTTATTTAGTCTGCAGAAGAGAAGAGTGAGGGGGGATTTGAGACCAACTTTCAACTACCTGAACGGGGGTTCCAAAGAGGATGGAGCTAGGCTGTTCTCAGTGGTGGCAGATGACAAAACAAGGAGCAATGGTCTCAAGTTGCAGTGGGGGAGGTCTAGGTTGGATATTAGGAAAAATTATTTCACTAGGAGGGTGGTGAAGCACTGGATGGGTTACCTGGGGGGGGGCGTTCCGGGAGGGAGAGAATCTCCATCCTTAGAGGTTTTTAAGGCCTGGCTTGACAAAGCCCTGACTAGGATGATTTAGTTTGGGTTGGTCCTGCTTTGAGCAGGGGGTTGGACTAGATGGCCTCCTGAGGTCTCTTCCCACCCTAATCTTCTATGATTCTATGCTTCAGATATTTTTACTATAGTAAAAACACTTAATTTTTAAAGTTGTATAAAAGTGAAATACATATCTGCTCAGAGAGATGTTTAATAACTGCTCTTTTCATTTCAGTACAGAGCATAAGTTGCAGCCTTTTTGCATACTATTATCTCTAAAAACAAAATACAATGGGAATGCACGCAGATATATGGATGTAGGTGCCTACATTCAAGCTCCACTCCCAAGTTTGAACATTTTAGCCATTACCTCAGAAATCATGATAACAATGCCTACAAAGGGTTAAAAACTTCAGCCTTTATGCTGCATACAGCAACTTACTCACACAAAAGCAGATCAGATACCACATTTTATTTCCAAGTGTCCTGCTCGGACAATCCCCCTGCTTCTAATAGGATTACTCATGCGGTTTCAGTTACAGTATGCATCAGTGCACTGAACTAGATTAATATTAATAGGCAATGGAACTCAGAACATTGTCACATTGGAGTAATGTTCCAAGCTCTCCTCAACAGAAAATGCTGAAGTCTATATTCAAGTGTAATAATTAAAATGGTTCAGCATAGCAGAAAACTGAACTTCATGCCAATATGTACCCAGAGTTCAAATAAATGCAACAAGTATTTCAAAGAGCTAAAATATTTATTCTTAGCATTCAGTCCAACAAGTTTCTGTCCTGTCATCAAACATTAAGCTCATCACCTGGCGATCGTTTGATGCTACTAATGGAAGTGAACAGACCTTATTGTGTTAAATTATTCATAGGCCAATATTAAAAGGGTTTTAAAATATTGGGCTCTGTACATGACGACTGGCAATTATCACTTCATTTACAACACCATTAAGTTCCAATTCTTCAGTGAGAGAAAAATACATTTCAGGACACATTTTATCCTTCTTTATTTAAAAAAAAAAAAACGATTTCAGCCTTTCCATATGCAAAAATTTAGAAAATGATCCTTCGTTCTTTCAGACTCATTCTTTTTGAGAATTTGTAGTTAGTTACCAGGCAAAATATGCCATCACTGCACTAATTCATACTCTTACTTTCCCCATAGTTTTGAGGCAAAATGTTTTTCACCCAAAAGATATTTGTTTGATGGTTTTGATTGTTTGTTTTTAAGATCATGTCATTGTAAGTACAACAAAGAATTGTACTTTGTACTTGAAACCAAAAGATTTCTATTCTAGAGTAAGCCAAGGGGAAGGGACTTGGGAGACAGATTGTCAACAATTTTGCTCTAGGGAGCAATTTTCTAAACATTATTTTATACATAAAATTAAGTACTGCTTTTTAATTAAATATCAAAGTTTCAGTGAAGGGTCAATACCAACTTCTGGATAACATTTGGCAGATAACTCAAAACAAAAATGATGCTATTCAGTTAAACAAAATAAACTTAAACATGGATCTAGGAAGAGGTAGAGGTGGGAAAGAGATTTTGTTAATCTGGAAATGTATTTTTGCAAGGGAAATTCCCACATTTTATTTGTACTTTGTTTGTGGCAACTGCTGTCTACCATTACAATTCTCATCATTTATTTTAACCATTTAGCAAATCTGAAGAAGATCAAGTCCAAAAAGATTACTCCACTTCAACATTCATTCCTATTTGATTTCACCTAAAAAATATAATAAATTAAAATATACCTACCTCATCACAGTAAAAGCAGTTCTCAGTTTCCCTAAAGGAACTTAGTTCTGCTTAACTGAGTTGGAAAGGGAAGTGAAGGACTTCACATATTTTATGAAGTCGTCTTTAAACTGATTCTTCTGAGTGTATGTATGTTACAGCAAAGTTTTATTAGCGTAACACTGAACTGACAAGACAGTCAGAAAGTGTTTGTAAGGTTTTGCTCCACCAGAAGAGAAAATGAAAATGCTTCTGTATCCATGAGAACTATGGTAGCATCTTTCTTACATAACTGGAATATTTTTCAAGGACCAGAAAGCTTCCACAGGTCTAATGACTGTCAGGAGTTTCACATCCTCCCACTGAAGTGGGTCATGTGGCCTGAGGGACTGCAAAATTTAAGTTGCTTGCAAAATAATGTAATGGTGTTCCACTTTTAGAACAACTAAGAACTACAGTATATTATAATTATAGGATACATCTGCAGGGAGCCTGCAGGGATCTTGCAGGGTCTGGTACTATTCAATATTTTCATTGGATAATGGAGCAGAGGGTGTGATTATAACATTTGCAGACGACACGAACCTCAGAGAGAGATGCAAGCACTTTGGGGGACAGGATTAGAATTCTAAAGTACCTTGATAAACTGGTGAATTGGTCTGATATCAACAAGATGAAATTCAATAAAGGTAAATGCAAAGTATTAAACCGGGGGCTATAGGGAATCACAAATTGAATACGAGTCAACTGTGTGATGCAGCTGCAGAAAGGGCTAGTATCATTTTGGGGTGTATTAAAAGGAGTGTCACTTGCAAAACATGGGAGCTAATTGTTAAGAGGGAAGGTTCTCTCATGGATTGGTAACTGGTTAAAAGATAGGAAACAAAGGGTAGTAATAAATGGTCAGTTTTCAGACTGGAGAGAGGTAAACAGTGGTGTCCCCCAAGAGTCTGTTCTGGGCCCAGTCCTATTTAACATATACATAAACGATCTGGAAAAAGGGGTAAACAATGAGATGGCAAAATTTGCAGAGGATACAAACTACTCAAGATGGGTAAGTCCCAGGCAGCCTGCGAAGAGCTACAAAAGGATCTCACAAAACTGGGTGACTGGGCAACAAAATGGCAGATGAAATTTAATGTTGATAAATGCCATGCACATTGGAAAATGTAATGCACATTGGAAAACATAATCCTAACTATACATATACAATGATGGGGTCTAAATTAGCTGTTACCACTCAAGAAAGAGATCTTGGAGTCATTGGATAGTTCTCTGAAATCATCCACTCAATATGCAGCGGGAGTCAAAAAAGCAAACAGAATGTTGGGAATCATCAAGAAATATCATATTGCCTCTATATAAATCCTTGGTATGCCCAGCCCTTTAATACTGCGTGCAGATGTGGTCGCCCCATCTCAAAAAAGATATATTGGAATTGGAAAAGGTTCAGAAAAGGACAACAAAAATGATTATGGGTATAGAACGGCTTCCGTATGAGGAGAGATTAATAAGACTGGGACTTTTCAGCTTGGAAAAGAGGCGACTAAGGGGGGATATGATAGAGGTCTATAAAATCATGAGTGGTATAGAGAAAGTAAATAAGGAAGTGTTATTTACTCCTTCTCATAATACAAGAACAAGTGGCCACCAAATGAAATTAATAGGTAGCAGGTTTAAAACAAACACAAGAAGGTATTTTTTCACGCAATGCACTGTCAACCTCTGGAACTCCTTGCCAGAGGGTGTTGTGAAGGCCAGTACTATAACGGGGTTCAAAAGGGAACCAGATGGACCTATCTTCCATGAATCTATCAATGGCTATTAGAGCAGGAATGGTGTCCCTAGTTTCTGTTTGCCAGAAGCTGGGATTGGGTGACAGGACATAAATCACTTGATGATAACCTGTCTGTCTGTTCATTCCCTTTGGGGCACCTGCCATTGGCCACTGTCAGAGGACAGGATACTGGGCTTAATGGACCCTTGGTCTGACCCAGTATGGCCGTTCCTATGTTCTTATTCGCTCTACTCGGCACTGGGTGAGGCCTCAGCTGGAGTACTGCATCCAGTTTTGGGTGCCACACTTTAGGAATGATGTGGACAAATTGGAGAGAGTCCAGAGGAGAGCACACACAAAAAATAATAATAATAAAAGGTTTAGAAACCCTGACCTACAAAGGTTAAAAGAACTGGGCACTTTTAGTATAGACAAAAGATGACCGGGGGGGGGGGAAGAGAGAGGAGCCTGCTAACAGTCTTCAAATATGTTAACGGCTGTTATAAACAGTGATCAATTGTCCTCCATATCCACCGAAGGTAGGACAAGAAGTAATGGGCTTAATCTGCAACATGGAAGATTTAGGATACATATAAGGAAAAACTATCCTTACAGTTAGAAAGTTAAGTACTGGAACAGTACTGGGGAGGTTACGGAACACCATCATTCAAGGTATTTAAGAACAGGTTAGACAATCACCTGTCAGGAATGGATTAGGTATACTTGGTCTTGTCTCAGAGAAGGGGGGAGAGGGAGTGGACTGGATGACCTCTCAAGGTCCTTTCCAGCCTTGCATTTTTATTATCCCATGATTTTATTTACACTCCAGAATAGGTTTCCACTGTGCCAGTGTGATCAAATTCATAGTTCACCTGCTTTCCCACAACAGTATTGATATTTCATAGCACTTTGCCATTATTTTAAAAGATGCTTGACTTGGCTGGAATGCTTTATTAATGCTGTTTCTGTACACCAGCCTAATTAGATAAAGCCCTTCAAAGACCAGCACTTACTAGGATGATTTGATTAGGTTGTCAATCGTGACAATGCCTCCGTATCTTTTGAAGCTTTTAAGAGGCAGAAAGCTTGCCATACAAAGATTATAAGAATGTACAGCTCAGGTTTTCCAATTCAGCTAATGCACAGAACTATTTTATTTCTAAACCTCTAGGCCCTATTTCCCAAGATACACGTGTGTGATCGTTTGTATATTTTGATGTATTAATGATTAAAACTAAAGCACAGAAGAGATGGGTGTATGGCTGTTTGTTTCTTGGGGTTTTCTTTTAAACCAACATTTATGGTGAGTACTGGAGATCAAGGCAGAAAAAGCAACTGTACTCAGTAAACCAAAAAGGGAAAGTTACTATTAATCCTAACACACATATATTTGCAGCTGGAGAAGGCATGTGATCAAAACCTTTGTCATAAATATAAAGGGAAGGGTAACAACCTTTATGTATGCAGTAACATAAAATCCCTCCTGGCCAGAGGTACAGAATCACTTACCTGTAAGGGGTTAATCAGTTCAATTATCCTAGTTGGCACCTGACCAGAAGGACCAATGGGGAAAGAAGATGCTTTCAAATCTGGGGAGGGAAGGTTTTGTTTATGCTCTCTTTGTTGGTTCCCTCTCGGGACAAAGAGACAGACCAAGCAGATAAACCAGCTCCTAAAAAGATACTGAAATTATACATCTAAAATTACAGAAATTGTAAGTAATAGCAAGGAAATGTGTTAGATTATCTTTTGTTTTAGCTTGTGAATTTTCCCTATGCTAAGAGGGAGGTTTATTCCTGTTTTTGTAACTTTGAAGTTGAGCCTAGAGGGGAAACCTCTGTGTTTTAAATCTTTTCATTACCCTGTAAAATTACCTTCCATCCTGATTTTACAGAGGTGCTTCTTTTACTTTTTTCTTTATAATAAAGTTCTTCTTTTAAGAACCTGATTGATTTTAGTGCCCTAAAGATAAAGGGTCTGCTCTGTACTTTTATTAAAGGTTGGTATATTATTCTCAAGCCTCCCCAGGAAAGGGGATGAAGGGACTTGGGGGAATATTTTGGGGAAACAGGAACTCCAAATGATCCTTTTCCTGAATCTTTGGCTAAATCACTTGGAGATGGCAGCAATACCGTCCAAGGACAAGGAAAGGATTTGTGCCTTGGGGAAGTTTATAACCTAAGCTAGTAGAAATAAGTTTAGGGGGGTCTTTCATGCAGGTCCTCACATCTGTACCCTAAAGTTCAGAGTGGGGAGGGAACCCTGACAACCTTAAACTCCCTTCTCCACCTCAAAAGTGAAGCCATTTCACTCTCACTGACAGAAGGTGAGAGGGAGCCAGCGAGGAAAGGAAATACTTTACAAACAACAAACAATTTCAGCTTCTTTTCTGTCAGCACGTTATGGTCTACTGAAATCAACAGAAATCAACTTCAATGGGAGCAGGATTGGGCCTTAAGTGTTATAACAACTTTGAAGGTTCCCAGGTGAACATATGTTTTTTCTATAATGCTAAAGACAGTTATTTTTGTAACTAAGGTGATCATACACTTCATTTTTAGTTAACATACCTTATAAAACTACGAGACCATTACTGGAATATTTTGCTATATCCCCATCACTGACTCTTGGTGAAATATTTTATGAAAAATAAAAGGCAATCATCCAAAATAGTGGGGTAGGGTCCTCAGTAGGCATAAATGGTCGTAGCACCACTGACTCCAATGGAGCTGTGATAGTTTACAACAGCTGAGTCAAAGCATTTTACCGCTAGAACCTTTAATGAGAGATTTTGGATAAAAATTATAAATGATCGAAAAATGTTCAATGTAGAAAACTGGCTATTACGAGCCAAATCCTACTCACCTATCCTTATGAGAGGAATCCTATTGACAATATGAGCCAAACACCTCAGAACTTGGCCCTAAAAGTACAATATTCTAGCTCTATTATCTGTCTCCATTCGTACTTGCCAAATGCATGGAGCCCATTCAAAACAGCATTACACATCATGTATGCCTGTTCTCAAAGGAATTCACAGAGACAAGTACGCTCTTTTGCAATTCAATAAACCCCTTTTCTCACGCTCAAGTGGTGACCTCTTCTTAAATACACAAGCCTCTGAAGAGAAGATGCAGCCAAAACCCTGGGATTTTCAACTCTGATAATCTACATTTAAAGGGACACAGTCAAACTCTATAGGCCTCAAAAAAATTGCCCTTAAAAATATTGAGAACTTCGTTCATACTCCCTTAGGCTTTAATGTAATTTAAAAATAAAGACAGACCAACAATGCTGGATCTACAGCCACCAAAACAAAACTTCAGTGCCTATACTTGGAGTCTGTTTGTACACACAGTGCTACACAACCACATTTGGGAATTGTGCTACGTGCCCTTCCAATCGTGTGCTAAGTGGCTTGACCATTTCATCACCTTCAACATCACAAGGCAGTACATCTCCAGCAAACTCATGGGATTTAAGTGTTAGGAGGAAAGCTCTGATCTATATAGGAAGAGATGTTCTGAGGCGGGGAAAAAGATGTTTGAGGACGTAGGTGGTAATCACCATTCTATATTGCAAAAGTAGCCAGAGGCAGAAGGAAACCTTGAGGGTACAAATAAAAGACGGGCAGGGGTAAGGAGAAACTCTGGTACTGCAAGAGGGGCAGAAGCAAGGGCTCTCCAGCCTGTGTATAGAGGTCAGGTGGCAAAGGAGGCGACAGAAGGTCGAATCAACGGAGGCACCTAAAGTAAGAATTTCCTGAGTTGTTTTGTACCTGAATTCTTTGTGTTAACTTAGCATTAACAACGTAAGTTGTCTGGCTGTGAGAATTCCTTTGTTTCCCTTCCCCGGCCACGCCCCCCCAAATTATACTTATTTTTTCTGAAGTGATTGTTTACCTCAATAGATAAGCACTTTGGTATGTAGTTGTTTAAGCTTATGGATAAGTGCTCTGGATATGGATGAAGAGGAAGTTCAAGACTCAGGTTTTCCTTTTTAAATTAAAAAGTATCTGATTCATTATGTTATAAAATAAGCATGGAGAAAGTCCCATTTATTCCCATCCCACATATTACAGCACAGAAATCCAAGGAGACTAACTCATGGATGCTGTGATACTACAGAGTCAGGTGGTCTTGTCACCTGATACTGAACATTACCTGGGATTTCCTGTAACTTTCCACTGGAAGGGAAGGGGGGTCAAGTTTGGGAAACAAAGGATTGCCGCCTTACGTAAATCCTATTTAAGGGTAGGGAGGAAGGCAAAGAGGGCTTCCCCTCTCCACGGCTGTCTGCCCAAGAAGAAAGACTGCTAAAGTCACCTGAAGGGAAGGCAAGGGGGAGTCCACACTGAGACAGGGGTCCAGTCTGAAAGGAAATATAACTGGAACTCTGAACCACAGAAACTTTACAACCTGCCTAAAACAACATTTAGGGTGAGAATTTACATTTTGTAACCTGTTTCTTATGTATATTGAGCTTAGCTTGCGTATGCTGTTTTATTTGGTCAGTAATCTGCTTTGTTCTGTCTGTTATTTAGGTTTGTATCCCACCCCCTTAAAGGAAGTGGGCACCAGAGTGTTGGAGAAAGCCCCTAAGGCTGAAGCTTCCCAGAGCGGATCTCCGTCTCTCTGTGCAGCTGCGTGTGGCCCTGCCGGTGTGTTTGGCTGGAAGAGGTTTGTGAGCCTAGCCCAGCAAGGCCAGGGGACCCAGGCTGGCAGAATAGGCTGACTCGGTGGCATCCCAGCACATCAGGTGGCACTCCAAAGGGACCAAACCCGTCACAGTCACCAGTGACCTACAATGTAATCCCACCAGAGCGTACAGAGCGCAGGCCAATGCAGAACTGCCTCGACACAGCAGCTGAGATTGCCTCCTGAAAAGAAAGGGGTCACAAACTACTGCTGGTTCATGCATGGGATTTTACAGAATTGACTATGCTTCTAGTAAATTACCTACAACATTTACTTTTAATTTAATGAAACCCAATTAAGAAACAAACTATCTATCACAAGGGTTTCAGTGAACCATCCAGATCACTGCAGTTAAGAGATCTGATGCCAAATGACAATACATGGATTCACACTGTAGAGGAAAAGATAATGAATACTCAGCACTGTACTTCAGTGGACATTTTGTTGGTTCAATCTAGTCAACAGAGGCCAGTCTTTTTGCCATGCACCTTTTGTAGCCCTTTACACCAACGCAAAGCAAGCACAAAACAGGTGCAAAATGCTACAAATTCAGACAGCGAATATGATTGGAGGGCTCTGCCTGTAATGGGGGCACTTCCCAGCCAGCTTAGACTCAAAGCAGGAGCCAGGAACAGGCTTTCAGACCCTCCCTGGGGTGGTTTTTGAGGGTTTCTCGGTAACCTTGTTTTGACAGAGAGCAAGGAGCCTAGTGCTGACACAGCACGGGAAAGTCTACAGTGCAATAAAAAATCCTCGGCACCAAGTTTCAGAGCCCAGGTCAGCTGTCTCAGGCTCGCAGGGCTGGGACTGTGGGGTTATGAAATTGCGGTGTAGATGTGCAGACTCGGGCTGGAGCACAGGGTCTGAGACCCTCTCCCACTCATGGGGTCTCAGAGCCCAGGCTCCAGTCTGAACCCAAACGTTTACACTTCAATTTTATAGCCCCGCAGCCCGAGTCAGCTGACCAGGCCAGCCTCGGCTATGCCACAGGTCTTTTACTGCAGTGTAGATGTGCTCTATGGACCAGCTATTCCCCCGCTGAAGTGGACTTCATTGGGAGATGGGTGTTCAATGGCTTAATTAGGCCGAGGGGTAACGAAAGCAATCAATTCCAGCAGGATGCGGAGATCTTCCCCTCTCGCTCCCTAGAGATGGGACTAAGGAAAAAGTTTATGTCCACTTGTATGTTGCTGCACAAGGCTGTCCAGATGAACTGGTGGAGCGGACCTAATAACACACTGGTGTTTACAAACCTGGAAAGGGTCCAGCTTATTTGTGGTGGTCCAAAGGGCAGAGAAAGTAGCCCTGTTGAACTTGTCTACTGGCCACTTACCCATAGCTCTCACCATACCCCTTCTTCATCACAGCATCCATCCTCCGCCCCACCACTCCTCACGGCTCTCCACCCCAATCTCCGCCCTTCACTCACCAGCACAAATCTAGGTTCCAAGTCTGCATCCTCCTCTCCACCTCTGGTGATGTTTAACCTACCCATAGCCCTCCCTCTCCCTTTCCACACCTGCCCCCACTCACCTCCATGCCTCTTATGCCACCATTTCTAATCTGAGGCACATCACCAGGGCCGGCTCCAGGCACCAGCCTACCAGGCATGTGCTTGGGGCAGCACCTGGAGGGGGGCAGCGCTCAGGCCCGAGAGCGGGGCCGCAACTGGGCTCGCCGCCCTCCTCGCGGCGCTCCGGCCGGCCGGGGAGAGCGGGGCTGCCCTCCCCCGGCGCTCCGGCCGGCCGGGAAGAGCAGGGCTGCGGCCGGGCTCTCCGCCCTCCTCCCGGCGCTCCGGCCGCGGGGGACAGCGGAGCCACGACGGGCTCGCCGCCCTCCCCCAGGTGCTCCTGCCAGCCGGGGAGAGCGGGCCCGCAGCGGGCTCGCCGCCCTCCCCCAGGCGCTCCTGCCGCCGGGGAGAGCGGAGCCGCGGCGGGCTCACCTCCCTCCCCGGCTCTCCAGCCGGTTGGGGAGAGCGGGGCCGCGGCCGGGCTCGGCGCCCTCCCCTGCCGCGCTCCCCGCCGGGGGGCGGGAGGCTCTTTTGCCTGGGGCAGCAAAAAAGCCAGAGCCGGCCCTGCACATCACCCACCTTCCCCTCCCCGTCCCCTTTTCCTGAAATGCTCCCAGCTATACACAACCTCTTCACACTTGCCTCTTCTCCCTCCTGGCTCTCACAGGGTATGTCTACACTGCACACTAAACTCAAGTTTGAGCCCAAGCCCCACTTTCGTCCACACACAAATCAGTCTGACTTGGATCAGCAAGCACCGAGGGGGGGGGGGGGGGGGGGGTCAGTGCCCAAGTCCCACTGACCCAGACCAAAACCCTGTCATTTTGTAGTGTGGATGCAGGTCAAGTTGCAGACCCAATTCAGGAGGTCTGCATAGTGCAGTATGGATACTTTAGCAAGGTCCAGCACCTGTAAACCCAGGTTTACAATATGTCAAGAATGCCCAAGTGCAGGCTTGGAACCACCGAATCCACAAGCCCAGGTCTCACAGCAATGTAGCGTAGACTTACCGAGAGAGACACTTCCTCTGCAGCTGCCTCTCCTATGGAGGCCCCTCCTTCTCTCACGCTCTCCATCCTGAATTATACTATGGTGGAGGTGTGTTCCTGTTTCTGCTGCTTCCAGCTCCTGCTCCCTCTTCCCAGTCTTTCCCCTCTTGTAAACAGCATTGCATCTGCCTCTTCTCTATTCCCCTTCCCATCTTGGGGTCATGTACTACCCACCAACACCTACCCGATAGCCTTCCTCTACCATTTTGACTCCTGGTTCTCTCTCTTCCTCTCATCACAGCCACCCACATGCATCTTGCCCTGCTCATCTCCATTCAGGATGCTGATGCAGAGATAATTTTCCTACCATTTGTGTGACACCTCCCCCATTTTGACTCCCTCCACTGGCTCCCCTTTCTCAAATCGCATCAAGCATAAGCTGCTTCTCTTCCCTTTCAAAACCCTTCATGATCTATCCCAGGGGTAGGCAACCTATGGCACGCGTGGCGAAGGCAGCACACAAGCTGATTTTCGGTGGCACTCACACTGCCAGGGTCCTGGCCACCGGTCCGGGGGGGTTCCGCATTTTAAATTAATTTTAAATGAAGCTTCTTAAACATTTTAAAAACCTTATTTGCTTTACATACAACAATAGTTTAGTTATATAATATAGACTTATAGAAAGAGACCTTCTAAAAACATTAAAATGTATTACTGGCATGTGAAACCTTAAATTAGAGTGAATAAATGAAAACTCGGCACACCACTTCTGAAAGGTTGTTGACCCCTGATCTATCCCCACCCCCTCTCTCTCAATCGCTATCAGGATGTTAACGTCCGCTCATGAAGCCAGCCTTCCTCACCCACTGGTTAAATTTTCAAACAAGAATCTTCTTGCTTTCTCCCGTGGCTGTCTCCCACGCTTGGGAGGAGCTCCCATAAATAGCCACAAAGCTACCTCATTACTCTGCTTTGAATCTCTCCTTAGCCATGATTCCTACAAAACAAGTGACAAGCTAGGCTGCTGGCATGGTGAGACCACTGCCGATCATGCTGACCAATACCCTCTCATTGTTATCTCATACTTCCCCATCTGTCTGTATCCATCTGTTGTCTCTCGTCTTATACTTACATTATACACTAAGTTAGGGGCAGAGGTCTTTCTGTTGTGCATATGTTGTGTTGTGTGTGTATGTTCTGTTTCAGTATCTAGCACAATAGCGTCCTGGACCTTAACTGGTGCTTCCCTAGGTACTATGGTAATACAAATAATAGAAGACTCAGGTGCAGTACATGCAACAAACAAGAACTCCAGTAATTTGTAGCCATTGATTTTAAAAATTACACATTGATATGTGAATATTGTGGTGTCCCATACAGCATATAGGAGACAGAAGTCAGCAGGAATGAATATCAAGGTTATTATTCTTCACTGAGGCTGCTGGATACAGACAGATCTTGTGGTTCTCTCTGGCTCTCTAGTTCCCAGACTAGCTAAACAAAGGTTGTGCTGCCAAACACGATCTCCCTGTGTCCTGGCCTGGACAATAAAGTCTTGGAAGGGACTACTCACTAAATATAAATAAATATGTATATATGGACTATAAACATTCTTTGATAAGACTGCCCATTAGTAACAGCTATTGAGTTACAGTATCAGTTTTATAAGCAATGCTTTGATTACAAGGGTTTTTTCTTTTCTTAACTGCCGTTGACTTAAGTACAGCTTGTTTTCCCATTGAGCTGTTTTTCAAAGTCAAGGAACGTACAAATTATACCAAAGTGCAGGCTTAAAGTGTTCACAACGAACTTTAATGGAGACTGGAGAAAAATACACCAGCCTGTCGTCAGAGGTACGTTTATCACAAACAACTTTACAATGAGTATGCACAGGGTTTGAAGAGGCTATTTGGAGCTTAAATCCCATCACAGTCATGAAAAAATTCATTGAGTTATAGCACCAAACAATCCCTTATTATTTAGAGGTGATGGGTCTGAATCAATCTTTTTTGCCATCTAACAGAGTCCTGCTGTCATCTTGCTTTCTACTTATATTAAGTTATATGGGAAACTTTTAAGAATGAATCATTCAGTGGCTAAATATAGCCTGCTACAGAACATTGCCTGACCTCACCTTTTAAAAGGCAAGACCCTACGTCTAATCAAGGAAGTAGTATATATTTTCAACCCCTGCGCCTGTCCACCCCCACAAAAAAGTCAATCTCATCTAAACCTTTATTCACCCTCAGGCTAACCTGAAACCGAGTAAACCAAACATACAACGGAATCGTATTTTCTTAGGAATTCCAAAATATCTTCATCATCAAGGATAACCTTATCTTTGCACGGTCCATAGTAGGTAGCACACAACGGGAGTAAATTATTTTATCGTAAAGACTTCACTGTGACAGTTTTATTTTCCATCCTATTATTTCATGTTCTACCATATTCACTCTACTAAAGGCCAAGCAACATGCCATCACATGAAAGCTCTCTTTTCAAATACCATTAAACATATATGAAAACAATGGCCCAAAATGGAATGGTCATTTTGCAGAAATATACCATGCAGTTATAAAGAAAAATATACAAGAAGGTATTTTCCTAATTCATTAATTGCAGCCAAGCATTTGCAAACTGTCAACTCATCTTAAAGTAAGCTCTCAGCACCTTCTGAGAATCAGGCCCCTTCAAAATGTCTCGAGTTAGGTGCCCCAAATTACTCCTCACTTCTAAAAAATATTAATCTTCGTTATTATTTTCATTATTTTTCTTCCAAGCTTTTGAGGAAAGCAGCTGATCTTCCATTCTGATCTTCAGTGTGGAAGCTGGCAAAACATCACGGCTACTACTGTTGCTGTTTTAGGGCTTGATCCTGCGAGGTGAAACATTGATGCTTGTTAAGTGCAAGGGTCCCTCAACTCTTCCACACCAAGGGGAGCTAAGGGTGCACAGCACTTTTAGAGGACTTCTATCCAAGATCCAAATTCCATTCCTATTCATATCAGTGGAAATAATCCTAGTTTCACTGTGGATTGGTCAGTTTCTAGGGGAGCAACAGTAGCTCTCACCAATAGGTTACTACAACTGAGCTGGCCTATTAAAAACCAGAATAAGAGTGTAAGGAAGATTAGAGAAGAAGAATGCTCCAGTGGCCAAGGCAGTAGCTTAGGACTCAACAGACTTGGGTTCAATTCTCTGTTGTGAAACAGACACCTGTGTGACCTTGGGCCAGTCACTTAGCCTCCATGTGCATCAGTTCCCCATCTGTAAAATGGAGACAACAGTATTTCCCTATCTCACAGGAGCTCGTGAGGATAAATACATTAAAGATTGCGAGGTGATCTGATACTGCAGTAATGGGAGCCATATAAGTATGATAGATAGATAGATAATGATGCAGAGGTATTGTGGTCTAACGGCTGGAGCACTGGACTAGGACTTGGAAGACCTGGACTCTGGGTCCATCTCTGCTACTGGACCGCTGGGTGACTTTGGATAAGTCACTTCCCCTCTCTATGCCTCAGTTTCCACATCTGTAAAATCAGGTGGTGATACTGGCCTCCTTTGTAAAGTGCTTTGAAATCTGCTGATGAAAATGCTAGCGGGTGGTGGTGATGATGATGAAATGTAGCTCATAATTAATCCCCTTCGTTTTCAGTTTAAACCATCAAAAAATTCCCGGGTTTTACAAAAAGTACTGTTTAGTTTTTTCTGATTTTCATCCTACTTTTGTATCATTCAAATATACAAAACAAAACAAAAACTTGTTTTATTGGGAAAATACAATACATTGCAGGAATGCATGTATTACGATAATACATTAGTCTGTGTGTATATGCAAAGCAGCATGTTGAAGTAAGGCTATGTATTAGTCTAGAAGATACACACAATAACAGGCAGCACGCAAGCTCTGAAGTACGTGCACACCTGGACATACTGATAACTCTCACACCCACCATGTACACATTTCAAGCTGTTAGCAGATAACGGTTTAAAGATTTGACACACTAAAACGGGGAGAAAACGAAAATCTGTATCAGAATACATTTCTGAACACAAGGAAGTATTCAAAAGTTTTAAAAAAACAAAAACGGGATAAAAGGATGAAGTTGAATGTATGCGCTGCAAACAGGGCCGGCTCTAGGCACCAGCAAAACAAGCTGGTGCTTGGGGCGGCACATTTTTAGGGGCGGCATGGCCGGCGCCAGAATGCCGCCCCTAAAAATGTGCCCCGGCCGCCCTAGCTCACCTCCGCTGCCGCTCGCGCGCCGCTGCTCCCCCTCCCTCCCAGACTTGAGAGCCTGGGGGGAGGAGGCAGGGCTGGGGATTTGGGGAAGGGGCGGAGATGAGGCGGGGCCGGGGGTGGGGGTAATTAAAAAATGGGGGGGGGGGCAAAATTGTTTGAGCTGGCCCTGGCTGCAAATGGTATGGCCCAATTATTAAATGTAAATATTTACAGGCTAATAGCTCTAAGTCTAGAACAGTAAACTGTTTATTCAAATAAAAAGTTTTATTTGGGGACTAGAGATGTATTGTTTTCTTAAACTCAAAGGTGGCATTGTGTTTTGAGTTCTGTTCTAGTTCTAGTTGCGTGATGTCTGGTTTTTTCCCTTAAAGCCCAGCTCCTAGAATCTTGTGATTACATAATAATCTAAGTTAAATTAAAAAGTTTTAGCTCTCAGGTTTGTGGAGACAAGCTTGAAATCATGACTCAAGGACGCCCTAAGGCTCAAAAAACAGAAGGTAAATAAAAATAATGAAATGTTTATTTTATTTAATTATTTGTTTTAAATCTCATGGAACACTTTGCAATGCTGAGATTACTATGATGTTTAGGCTAGATCCTACACTACCACTCAGATACTATGATGACTGGCGTGAGAGAATGACAGAGAGAGAATTACAGTAACACTGACTCTCAATGGCTGGGAAAACTTTTTTGTTCTTCTCTTCAACATTAAAAAGCTTAGTGGAGAGATGCACGGCAGACCGCTACTGACTTAAACACTAATTAGGCTCTCAAGGATGCAGAAGAATATCCTTCTTGCATATCTGCTGAAGAAGCCAATAATGAAGCTGTTCATTTTATCAGGAGCCTGCAAAGAAACAACAATAAGAGCATCTGACCTATGCTGCTTTTCTCTGCCGATCAGATCTATTCCCTCCCCCTCACTAGTTATCTCTGGGTCTCTAATAGAAACCTATATGCTCTCAGAGACCATGGGTTTGTTACACAGTGATAATGTTGAATATCAACTGCAGCAGAAGGCAACCCAGCAACAACTGTACATCACGTTGAACTCATTAAAAGAAAGATTTTCTATAAAAACCCTGCTGTTGGAAATGAATGCCAGTCAACCAAAAACCCAACGTGTGTGGCAAGACTGATCAAACCAAAACATTCATAATAATAGCCTGTTTTTAAAATGCATTTGTATGACTGTCACAATGTGATGCTTTGCAAAGGGTATATCACATAATGGAATTAGACATGGAGTATACATTCAATTATTTTTGTTAACCAGAAATCTGCCTGCCCTACTATAGATTTCAATTTGAAAAAAAATTCTCCTCTAGGGAAAAAAAAAATTAATTCCCATAAACACAGAAAAAATTAAAGGGTCATTCAGAGCAATAAAAATACATTCTTGCGGGAACCTTTTTTTTTTTTTTTTTTTTTAATTATTACAACAGTTTAACTTTCAAGGATGGAAATTATTTCCTCCAAAAGAGTCAATTCAGAAAATCAGTGCCACAAAACAATTAACATTACAAATATCCTCTACAAGCAAACAGCACTGAAAATTAATCATTTGCCTTCATATGCAAATACCCTGTGCACTCAGCAATTGGAATCCCCCCAGTAGTAATAGAATTTTAGCTACTTTCACCCTGAAGGAAATAGTCGATATACTTCTCACCAATGTTAGATTCAGTCACTGACCTTATCTAGTTCCATTTTATGAAGCAATAAATAAAGCATATTAGCAAAATGTTATCAGACACTGTCTGTAAGAAGATCAGTGAGCCACACTGGTAGAAATCCTTGAATAATATCTTCTTATAACCTACTGGCCATGCTGCAATGTCTATTCCCATTCATTCTGATACAAGAAATACAAGAGGATGCACCAACAATTCAGTTTGTGAGAGATAAAAGGTACTCCAGATATTATTTCTATCTAGTAGCATCTTGGAGCCCCAGACATTAACTATGCCCCCACTGTCTGAGGTGCTTTACAAAGAACAGAAAGGTGGATGCTGGCTCAACGAGCTTACAGTCTAAGTACAATACTCCTGTTTCAATCTTTGAAGGGAACTGGGTGGCCAGTTTTTGCAGTGACAAGCAACAAGACCACTAAGTTGAAAGTTAACCAAAAATGCATACGAAGCCATGCCCTTTTCCCACAAGAAAAACTCACTTTAAAACCAAATCTAGAACAAAGTAAAACAAAACAAAATAAACTTTTATGAGCTTCTAAAAACTTAAAGTAAAACACATTTCTCCTTTAAGTGCTTTTTTCACATATTTACTTAATCTTTACACTTTCAGCAACAGGTCATCATTGTGAAAACAGGAATTATGTTTCTGAGGTTGAGAAATTATATTTCAGCAATTACATCACATGTTACGCGCTTCCTCTCTTGCCTTTTACACACTGATTTCAGAGGAGCCAAAATATTTAAGATTCTGCATGGGTGACTATCATATTTGAGGTTCGGTTCAGCCCTTTCAAGCCCACAAGATGTGCGAATGTTTCCCCCCAGATCCTGTCTAAGATGCTATGTTATGTCACTCTAATGCAATTTTGCACTACTGCCCTGAATAACCAGCAAATTTTCTTTTTACCAATATAATGATATAAAATTAAATTTGTCAGTGTGGGTATTAATCTATATTACACCTATTAACTAGAGATTGGCCCAAGCCAACAAGTTCAGGTCTGGCCTTCAAATATTTGCGAGTGCTTGGATCCAGGGTTTCCCTTCAGCCCATTCCACAATTGACTAGTCCAAGCCAGGACTTCAGGAAACCCCGTATGGTGATACTGGGTAGCTGATTCTGTCTGGGTGTGGGAGCAAGAAAGCCAGAACCACAGAGCCTGTCTGTGTCCAGCAGCCTCAGTAAGAATCCCACTGATATTTATTACAATTCCTGTCTCTTCTCTGTTGGAAGACTCTACAGGCCTATTCTGAATTAGGGGTTAGCCATGGAATTGGATCTAGATCCAGATTTCTTTCAACTTGAGTGATCCATCAGGGAGTTGGGTTCAGAACCATCTCTATGCAAATCATCCCACAATTTAAATTCTCTTTTCTACAACTGACATTAATTAGAAACTGTTTTAAAGCAGGAACCAATTATTCTCTTACAATAGTTTTTTTTTTTTAAAAAAGCAGCTTTTACAATACTCTTTTTACAGTCCTGAAGACACACGTGTCTCTGACTCAACCTCTGTTGGCAGCAGGTCTGGGAGCAACACAGGGCTTGAGGCAGAAACTGAAAGAGGAACAGTATTTAGTCCATCAAGGCTAGAGAACCAACGTTGTCAAGACAAGCCAAAAGCAGCAAAACTAAAAATGGAGGAGGAATCCCCAGCAGAGAGGTAAACAGGAGAGAAACGCTAACCTACTAATTGTCCTGTTGCATTTGGCAAACGTAATATTTTTTTTTCCTCTCTGCCAGGATTTGAAACCATCCTTGCTCCCTTTTATTTTCTTGATTGTACACATCCTCAGTGATTGCTGCCTACCAATGAATAAGTCCTATAAAATTTAACAGAGAATGTGCATCTTTGTATGGGATTTTTAAACCAACCCAAAAGTATTCTGCAGCAGGCATATAATTCTCTATGAAATCCTATATGCAGTACTCAAACATTCTATAGGAAGGAGACTGTTCCTCTATTAAATTCTATAGGTTCTCACAGTAATTTTTACAGAATCCTATTTAATTTCTATAAACATCTGTTTCACCCCCATTAAGTGCTATGGGATATTTCTATCAAGGTCTCCTTAAGGAATCTGTTAAGTCTTGGAGATAACACCACTTAGGACTTTTTAATCCAAGGATCTCTGAGTGCTGCGACACATGCATGCGCACACACACAAAAATAATAAATAAGCCTTAACACTTTTTTGAGGTTGTAGGTACTATGGTCCCATTTTACACAGGGGGAAACTGACTCAACGAGCTAACTTGCCCAAGGTCTTAGAACGTGGCAGCAAACAATCAGACTGCTCAGTTTCTGCTGTAGCAGTTAACGAGCAAATACCTTTCAGTGGAAAACAAACTTTTCAAAAAACTAGATATTTAGGGACAGATTGTGCCTTTTTCTAACTCAGCCAAGCAGAAGAGTAAGCCCTCCCCCTTTACCTTCCTTCTTGGCCAAGATAACATCGATCTGATGCAGAGCACATCCCCCAGTTTCTTCCCCCTGTGAGCAAGTGGGCTCAGCTTTGGCCCTATCTCTACCCTCATTGTCTAGAGGGTAGCTAACCAGGGGCTTGGGGGGGGGGGGCGGTGACAAGGGGAGAGAGAGGAGGAAAGTAAATTGCACCCTTCAAAGGGCAACAATTTCCTCCACAGCAAGAATGGAAAAGCATGAGGAACTGTGACTCTCTGAATCACAATTCCCTCTTCCGGGATGCTCCTAGGGCATCACAGTTATGCCCTTCCCCTCACTTATGGCTAAGTCTATTCTCACCCTTAGAAACTGAGGTGGGGCGAGCTGGGGAGGGGAATTCCTAACAGAAATGTAATATTAAAGGTAGAACAAATGTAGGCCTACCCTACCAGCCTGTACTATTTTAAAGTAGTACGTCATTGAAAATTAACATCTCTCTCTGAGGATTTTTTTAAAAAATCCCATTGTATGCAGGTTATTCAGAAGTAAGGTATCAGTCATAGAAACAATTTGTTTTCTAAAAAGGCTGAAAGAGATGGAGTTGCAAGTGCTTCCATTTTCACGCAGGATTGTGATTCTCAGGAAGAGGCAGGGTAGCCAGGAAACAACCTGGCCCACCTGCAGCTACAAGAAAGTTGGAATTTTATAAGGAGTCAATAGAGAATTTAAGCTTCAGCCTCACAGACAAGATTTAGGGGGGCGTGGGTGGAAGACCCAGAGCATTTCTTTACAACTACATTTATGTAGAAACTGCTGTTACCAGGTATCTCTTCGAGACAGGGACTGTCTTGCTGTTATGTTTATACAATGCACAGCACACCGAGACTAGAACCTCTAGGTGTTAGTGGTTTTCAACCTGGGGTCCACAGACTACGTCTAAAGATTTCCAAAGGGGTCCGCATCACCATTCGAAATGTTTAGGGGTCCGCAAATGAAAAAAGGTTGAAAACCATTGTGCTAGTGCAATACAACTAATGATAAATATCATCATCATTTATACGGCCAAATCCTGCCTCCCCACAGCACCTATGGGCATGGAAGACACTAAACGTAGTAGAACTGCTATGATTCCATCATTCAAGGTGCAGGAAAAGACGGAGGGGCTGTGCAGTGGGATTATGGGGAGAGCACGGTCAGAAAGTCCACCACTATGCCAACAGGCTGGATAAAACATCAGGGGCAAAGGAAGTACATGGACAGCAAACCATAGCAGCAGCTGCATGGCTTTGCACGCCCTAAGGATACAGAGGAAGATCCTCAACTGGCGTAAATTGCCACTTCTCTGTTGAAGTAAATGGAGTAATGAATTTACAGCAGTTTAGGAACCGCACCACAGCGTTAAATGTCATACAACCCCATGGATGCTTCCCTACACAAAGCCTATGCACTCTGGCTCTGTACTCACAGACCAAGACTTTGCCCTTAAAGAATCAAAATGGCAGCTCAGCTCCTCCACAGCATGTATAATACAATCACAAAAACGGAGAGGGCTATCCAAAGGAACATCTACAGGGTTAATTCTCCTCTCTACAGTGAAGCTGCCCTATTTCCTGCTACTGTGACAGTTATACTTTAGTCAGTGAGTGTCTTACCATTCAATTAGCTACAGCTTTATGAAATTCTTATGAGCAAGGTATAAACAGTAACCTACCTCTTTTACTTTTTATTTTCATTGAGTAGATAAGGATTTTCAACTGTGGCTCAAAAAAAGCCCATCAATATTGCTTATTCAGAGTTCCACTCCCGTCCCCAAAACAACTTAAAATTAATTAAAAAATAAAAAGATGGGGGTAGATGTGAAAGCTACCCATCAGTATAGGCTTCATAGGAAGAGGTTTGATATTTAACCTAAATATTCATATTGATGTTGTATTATTTTAAGATGACATTGAAGGTCATGGCAGATTTCATGAAAAGGGGTGAATTGAGATTTTTATAATAATAATAATTTGGTCAGATCAGCACCCTTTGAAGATTTTACAGAAACTCAAATCCAAGTGCTGCAAGATCCTACTAAAAATTTCAGTGCACAAAGAACACTGAGCCAAATTCTAATCTCAATGAAATAGGTGTAAATCAAAAATAATTCCATTGAAGTTAACAGAGAATCAGGCACAATACCTCCTGTGCAATTACTTGGTTGTTTTACATGCAAAAACAGCCTGCAAATTTTCCATTTAGAACAATGTGCCCCAAAAATTAAATCAGTGGGATTAAATCAATGGGCAAATAGTTCGTTTACTCTGGTACAGTGCAAACTATTCCAGATAATCTGTTTGAAATTCCTTTTTCAAACAGGCAGGATAGTTTAAAAAGCAGTAAATGAAATTACTGCAAAAGTCTATTGCCCCAACATTTTAATGCACTTAACTTTTAGAATGGCATTTTACAGACAAACACTGAACGTGCCTTCTGAACATTTTTATGTAAATAAGTCTTTTGCATACTCATAGCTTATTGTCTTACTTCTCAAAGCGATAGCAGAATATTATTTCTCAAAATTAATCAGATAAACGCGATTTTTTTTGCTGGAGATGATATTGGTATTAGAAACAAATGCAAGGTTAGGTAGAACACAAGTGCATTTTGTTTTTAAACACAGTAAAATGTTACCATATGGCAATTTACCTAAATTGAGTTGATTCTTTAATCTAGGAGGAACTGCCACCAGAAGATGGAAACTGAGAAATATAACCAGTTTTTCTATCAGTTTCACCCAGGTTTCTTCACCAGCATGTATTGAAAAAACAAAAACAAACAAACAGTAGTACTGAAACCTGAAATAAGAGGTCAGTTTAAGAAAATATTTCCCACACAATTTTTCCTAAGCACCAAAATTTCAATCTACATCAGCCCTTTCAACAAAAAAATAAATCCTCTCAGATTTTCATCTACAGCAGCACATTTCCTTTTTTTAAAAACTATTTTCATATGGAGTGCAGCTTAATTTTTTTTTCTGTATATACAAAAATGCTTGTACACATCTTTTTCCTGTTCACCAATCTTACTGTAAAATTAGGTAAAGTTAACAGATGAAACTCAGTTTTATCTGTCAGTTTAAATGTGAAGTTCCTCAGCAGATTTGCCTCCACATTTATTCACATTTTCTGCTCATTTCTCTCCACAGTAACCTTTGGAGCTATTTAAAGCAACAATAATTTTGAAGAGATCTCACATCTCTCATACATCAAAGGAGGTGAAACCCTCATCTGTTCTGTCAACACTTCCTCCAGAGGATGGACATCAAAAATGAATCAAGCTCTATTAATGCAACTTCACAGAGATTTAGTTCCAGAATCCGTTTATTTCATCTCCTGATTCTACATTAAGGGAGGGGGAAAACACAAAAAAGGAGTCTGTTTATAACATGCGCGCACACGCACACACAAAGCATGAAAACGCAGCTCACCAACCAGCTTTGAAGGTCATTTTCACTACATTAGAAAAGATCAAAATGTTGTATTGTAACCTTTATGTTCTAATAAGGAGATTTCTGGGAGATAAAAGGTTTCCAGAAAAAGAATCAGGTGGAGGGGGGGGGGGGAAATGTTTAACTCTAAATATTTTAGACAAACCACAAAGGGTAAGCATCAGAGTATTCTCAGTTTCATATGGCACCTTCTCTCTGTCACTTCATACACATTAATCCTCCTTTAAAATAAGGGAGTCAGTGCACGCTTTCATAAAACGTATCTGACCTGGAACAGTAATCCATAAAGACCTAGGAGGTTTAGCAACCATGCTGGTCACCTGGGAGAAAGCCTCATCCTTGGTTGGAATTCACCCCTGCATGGAGGGCAAGCACAAAGTCTATGTACCATTTTTATCACACAGAAGTGATGAAAATATGGCGTCAGTTGGACTCAAAGTGGCAAATAAGGCTTGTGCTGGTCCTCAACAGAGAGGTGAATTTCCCCTCCTGAGCTATATTGCACCTTCAGTTTAAAACAGGAGAGGATTCTAGCAAGGCCATCTGTGGGAAGGTCCCTCCGCCGTGGAACTCCATGTCCCCCTTAACTAACTTTCTGGACATATTACAAATACCATCTTTGTCCTCTAGCATTTGGGGAGGGAGCAGGTTGGTGATTGTGGGGGTGGCTATGGAGATTACTATAGTGGAAAATATTGTGAAGCATGTGCACTGTTTATTTTATCATAGTAGCAGGTATGTTTGGGGGGTTGACAGTGATCAAAGTGCCCCAAAAATGTTGGGAGTGTGTGATTAAGTACACAAATAAAACTAATTGAGGCATTTCATAATATTACAATTTCTCTGAATCTGATCAAAGTCAAAGGTGTCGCTTGGCAACTATACAACAGAACAAAATTATAGTGAGAGTGGACAAACAAACCCTAGAAAAACACAACACGTAACAGGATTCACAACATAACCCCATTTAGACGTACAACTTTAAATATGCAAGACCAAAAGACAGTCCTGCTACTATCATTATTGTGAACAAGGGTGAGGAATGAATCTTGGCATAGACTTGGGTTTAGATTTTAAGATGCAGTCTATGGCAGGGGTCGGCAACCTTTCAGAAGTGGTGTGCCGAGTCTTCATTTATTCACTCTAATTTAAGGTTTCGCATACCAGTAATACATTTTAACGTTTTTAGAAGGTCTCTTTCTATAAGTCTATAATGTATAACTAAACTATTGTTGTATGTAAAGTAAATAAGGTTTTTAAAATGTTTAAGAAGCTTCATTTAAAATTAAATTAAAATGCAGAGCCCCCCGGACCGGTGATCAGGACCCGGGCAGTATGAGTGCCACTGAAAATCAGCTCGCATGCCGCCTTTGGCACGCGTTCCATAGGTTGCCTACGCCTGGTCTATGGAATTAAGATACATCTTCCATAAGTTTTAATGGAAAATTTTTAACATTTTCTATATATTTTCTTGGAAAATGTGTGTCTAAACCCCCCTAGACTGCTTTGAAAATCTCAACCTGACATCATAAAATATTAAACCCAAACTTAAGGACCCTTAGATCAAGGGAACAATATGCCAAATCAGTGCCTTAAATAAGCAAGGTCTCTTTTGTATAAAGTCCTGGCCATGAGGTCAGCGGGGTGAAAAATGAGTCCACATTCCTAGATCAAAACCAGAATGCCTTCTGCCACTTCAGACAGCAGCTGCTGTTAAGCAGACTTGGTTGAAATACATAAAAAAACCATCATAAACAATGTTCCATTGTGACATGAAAACCTATGATGGCTAAATTCAAGAGAGCTTTCATTACTTGCGAAGCAGTCCCTGAACTAATAGTAACCCATTTCAAAATTAGGAATTTTACCACTAATACTAGGAAACTAATGGCAGTGTCAGGTGGCTGGCAGAGATGCTGGAGATGAGATGCTCACTCACATGTTGACTTGACAACCCTCATCAAGTAATGTGACTTCCTGGGAGCATAGCACACATGAGGGGGGAAAACAAAGGCCTTGAATATAATATTCATCTTTGCTGTTTTTCAATATGTGGCACTGATGAAGTGCTAGAGTTTAGAAACAGATGAAGAAATGCCCTAAAGATGGGGTCAAAAGGTGATGTAGTGGGCTAATGCACTCATCTGTTAGAGCCCCCATAACCTTCCTGACCCCCTCACATTTTCCGTCTCAGTGCTCCTGCTCTGTCACACTAAATTTCCTTATGCTTTATCAAAATGACTGTGTCTGCCCCTAGGAGGGAGGGTGAAAAACACAGGCTCCCATTTGTTTAAACTTTATTTTCTAATTCCTGAAAGTGACATCGTCCTTAACTGTGTGGGTCTCCTTGACACCTGTGAAACAAGTACGCATTTGTTTGTGTTTTGGCAGGGGAAACTGAAATCACCCACTAATCTAGGTGTCAGGAGAGACCTGGTTCTAAGGTTTTGCTTGAATGTCTTTAAAACCGTATAGAAGTCTCAGCTGCTGTCACCCGGGTTGTTTCCATATCTGACAGTGTCCTTTATTCAAACTCTCTCTCCTTATTCCAAGAAGGATTTTAATACATACAGATTTCCGAATAAATGACAAATCTCTATTTCTCAGTTTTGCACCCTCTGATCTTTACCCAGGTCTATAAAATATTAAACATTTTTCAATTATTTACTTCATTCCCCTTCCTCTCAGTAAGAGAAAAAGTCTTCAGTCTATTATTATTTGTATTACAGTAGCATCTAGAGGCTCAGGGCCACATTATGCTAAGCACTGTACACACATAATTGATGGCACTTATATTGCCCCCATTACTGTAGTAAGTACCTTACACTTTTTTTTAAATACACTGATCCTCGCAACACCCCCGTGAGGTAGCAAAGTACTATTATCCCCATTTTACAGATGGAGAAGACTAAGCAACTTGCCTCAGGTCACACAGAAAGCCTCTGGTGGAGAATGGAGTTGAAATCAGATCGCGTAAGCCCCAGTCTAGTGCTCTAACCACTGGACAAGCCTCTCTCTCCAAAGAGGATACAGTCCAAGTCAGTGGTTTTCAAACTTTTTTTCTGGGGACCCAGTTGAAGAAAATTATTGATGCCCGCGACCCAACGGAGCTGGGAATGAGGGGTTTCGGGTGTGGAAGGGGCTCAGGGCTCGGGCGGAGGGTTGGGGTACAGGGGTGAGGGCTGCTGGGTGGGGCCAGGAATGAAGGGGTTCAGGGTGTGGGAGGGGGCTCTGGGCACAAGAGGGGGGCTCTGGGCTGGGGCAGGGGGTTTCAGTGCAGGAGAGGATCAGGGCTCTGGGATGGGGCCAGGGATGAGGGGTTTGGGGTTGGGGTGTGGACTTACCTCCTGCGGCTCCTGGTCAGCGGCACAGCCGGGCTGCAGAGACACGCTTCCCACCTGTCCTGGCACCGCAGACCACGCTGCGCCCCAGAAGCAGCCAGCAGCAGGTCCGGCTCCTAGGTAGAGGCGCACAAGCAGCTCCACACGGCTCTCGCCCGCAGGCACCACCCCCCACGGCTGGTGCTCGGGGGGGCGGCAGCGCACGGAGCCCCGCTGCATAGAAGCCGGACCCACTGCTGGCTGCTTCCAGGGCGCAGTGCGGTGTCGGAACAGGTAGGCACTAGCCTGCCTTAGCTGGGCAGCACCGCCAACGGGACTTTTAAAGTCCCAGACAGTGGTGCTGACCAGAGCGACCCAGTGCCTTACATGTCACGGCCCAATACTGAGTCATGACCCTAACTTTGTTACTTAGACCAGTGTTTTTCAAAGTTTGTTCTCCGGTAAAACCCCCAAAGCCAACAGAAGTTCCACCTGAGGAAGATCTGCAAGACTTGGCTTTAAATATCTAACTCATTTAATTCATAGTTCCATCAGCTCAGTTTTATTTTATTTTCCCACCTTTTCCTCGCCTGTACGTTGTGACTGGCTTAATTTTGGAATGTGGGCTAGATCTGGGTGCCTCTGGGTGTGTATCTGACTTATTATTCGTATTGCGGTAGAGTCCTCATTACGAACCATGGTCCCATTGTGCTAGGAACTGTACAAACAGCACAAGAACAAAATCCCTGACTCAAAGAGCTTACAACCTGAGTAAAAGACAAGAAACAACAAAGCCCATTCTCCAGGCATTTCTTACTGTTTGCCTTAAAAGTCCAGATAACACCCCCATTTCCCTCTAATATATTCTGAGGGGTGGGTGGGGACCCTTTACCAATTCACCTTGGATCTATCTACTGCCACCGTTATGTTTAAAACACGAGGGGTTTTTTAATCTATTACTTTAAACTAGGCTACCATCATTTTGTTCAATGAAATGAACAAGATAAAATAGAAAAGATGAACACTTATTCTTGTCTCTTAAAACGAAGCACTCGTTAGAAGTCTGGTCAGCCAACTACAGGGAGCCAATGAGCTAGATATAAAAGTAAGGGGGCCAATCCTGATCTCCCAGCAGTTTTATACCAGCATGTATTCAACACACTTCAATGGGCTTGCTCTCAATTTACACTATGGTAAGTGACAGCAGAATCAGGCTAAATAGCTAGACCCTCCTAGGCAATTTCTTAAGCTGTTCAGGTGCTGCTAGTCTCCCCTTGGTACAGAAGGATTAAAGTATCCATTAGAGAAATGTGACTTCCAAAGTAAGACCCTAACTTAGCAGGGTGAAATCCAGCTTTCATTCTCACCAGTCAGATGTTTTCTGACTCTACCAGTGGGACCGTACTAGAGTTGAAATTGTATTCTCACAGCAGTTTCCTTGTTATCCTCCCAATGCCACAACTCAACAACTGTGATATATGCTCTGTACCAAGCGTAGCCCAATGAACCTTTCCCCAAGAATGGGAAACTGCAATGCCCGTTTCTGAGCAGCATGTCAGATGGGGGCATATCACACCAGTGCTCTACAGACTGCACTGGTTCCCAGCTTGTTTCAAGGTGCAATCCCATTAAAACCCTTATGGCATGTATCCTGGAGACCCTCAAGATCCACCTCTCCATACTCTGACCTGAGAGTTGAGATCAGACTAAACAGCAGAGCTGACTGTCACAAGAGGTGTAATTAATGAGACTAAAGGCAGTGTTCTCAGCAGGAGGCCAAGGGTCTCTCCTCTGGAATTCACTTCCTCCCCTTGGTCTGAATGAGCCAGACTTAGCTGATCCTCTAGGCATGTTAAAAGGTGCATCTATTTAGTCAAGTTTTTTTCTGAGGAAGGTGGGTTTCAGTTGGGTAAGATTTTAACCAGGCCAGGAAGGTCATTATGATATCATGATGCCATAAATCCATGGTACACCCACACCTTAAATACTGTGTGCAGTTCTGGTTGCCCCATCTCAAAAAAAGATATATTAGAATTGGAAAAAAGCACAGAGAAGGGCAACAAAAATGATTAGGAGTACAGAACAGCTTCCATATGAGGAGAGATTAAAAAGACTGGGACTGTTCAGATTAAAAGAGAGACACCTAAGGGGGTATATTCTAGAGCTTTATAAAATTGTGAAGAAAGTGAATGAAGAAGTGTTATTTACCACTCACATATCACAAGAACTAGGGATCAACCCAATGAAATTAATAGGCAGCAAGTTTAAAATAAACAAAAGGAAGTATTTCTTCACACAACGCACAGTCAACCTGTGGAACTCACTGTAAGTAGAGGTTGTGAGGCCAAAAGTATAACTGGGTTCAAAAAAGAATTAGATAAGTTCATGCAGGATAGGTCCATCAATGGCTTTCAATGGTCAGGGATGCAACCCCATGCTCTGGGTGTCCCTAAACCTCTGACTGCCAGAAGCTAGGACTGGATGACAGGGAATGGATCACAAGACAATTGCCCTGTTCTGTCCATTCCCTCTGAAGCATCTGGCCCTAGTCACTGTTTGAAGACAGAACACTGGGCTAGATGGCCCATTGGTCTGACCCAGGGGCCGTTCTTATGTTGTTTTAGTGTCAGTCTTTGATAAGAGCAATATTTGATCTTTGTTGTTGTTTTGATGCTTTTAAATCTTGTGATTGTTCAATGTGTCTAGGGAATAATAAAAAAAGCAAACAATCACCAATCTACCCCAACACAGGCTTGTATAGATAATCTTCCCAGCCCATATTTACAATTGGTGTGAAAATAAAAGACAGTCAGACGTAGGACCTTGAAGGAAGCAGTTAAAGATAAGGAAAGCTTTACGCTGCCCTAAAATAGTTTCTAGCCACTCTTAAGAATCTAGGACCCTTAAACCACCATAAGGTATCTGAAATACCAACAAAATGGATCACAAGCAGGTCAGACAAACACAAAAGTAAATGTAAACAGATTTGTCCAGGATGTTGATGGAAGATATCAGCTACTGCTCACATGCAGACATTCAGGTAGACAAATATACACTCCTCCTGGACAGGTGAGGAAGGGAGGCAACGGTATGTGAGGGGGGCAAAGAAGAGGTTTGGAGAATGAGCCCTCCTCACACTCACCCTGCAATGGCAGCTCCTGTCCCACAGGGTTGGCCCCGGCTCCCCATTCTGGACATTGCAATCTGGCACATCGGGTTGGGCATCACTCAGACTTGGCCTGGCCACCCCTCCAACACGACAGAACGGCGGCCAAGCCCAACCTGAGTGGTGCTGCAACACCAAACGCCAGGTCATGATGCTCAGAGAGAGGAGCCAGGCCCAGCCACCCCATGGAACAGGAGTTCTCTCTATGGGGTGAGTAAAGGGCAGACTTGTTCTACGCCCCAACCCTCCCCTGTGCCTCTTCTCTGCAGCGGGCTTGGATTAGGGTTGCAATGCCAGGTCAGAGAGTGCATATACTTCATGATGAGTTGCAAAAAGGAGGGGGAGGGGGAGATAAAATTCAGTTGGTGGGTCACCTTAGTAAAAAGTTTGGGAATCACTGCCATATGTCACAGAATTTAGCCCATGGTGATGGGCATACGCTCCTAACAAGTGAAACACTTTTCACAAGGTGTCCTGCTGCAACTATGTAGTGTTCCTACACATTCGTTGAGGTGTGAGGGAGAGAATTCAATTATGAACAAATTTTAAAAACTACAGTAAAGCCAAATAGGGGGAGTAGCCAACACAGAAGGGGATCGCCAAGCTGCAATGTGTCTTGGCAAGCAGGCAACAGCCCTAATAAAGGCATGGACATTAGGATTCAGTCCTAAAAAGGATGTATGATTTTGGATGCAAGGAAGGGAAGAACAGCACCAATGCACCTAACCAAACATCCAACACCCCACAGCACTAGCGAGAGATTATTTTGTCTCCTTCATACTCTCATTATATTATTTCATGAAAACATACCAACAACTGCCACAGAGAAGATGTAAGATCAGGAATGGGAGGTTATTTGTTAAGCACCAACATGCTTGGGACTGTAAATCACATAAAATGAGGACTCACTGCAGGAGAGTACTTGAGCATGCACACAAGTGAGTGTGAGAGCAGTCCAATTAATGCCCTGGGCAACTTAGTCCTTATTACTCTCATGCTAAAGTTACGTAAGGACTCAAGTGCTTTGCTGGATCAGAGCCTAACCAAAGAAACCTGAAGAACAACAACTTGGAACAAGAACTGCAGTACAAGAGCATCTGTATTTCAAGAAGTAGTCTAGAACCTGAAAAGCTTGAGAACAAGTGCAGTAACATATTTAGCTTTAGGACTGTGGAGCATGTGATTTAAATAATGTTAAAGAGTTCTAGTGATCATTTAACATTACTAGCTTAACCATTTGGTCCAGATTCTCAGCTTCAGAAATAACATGAAGCTAATTTCCAAACTCCAGAGAGTTACAGAGATAACCAGATCTAAACTGTTAGCAGATTTAAAGCAACTTGCTATTGCTTGTCCCACAGATCATTCTAGACAATATCCCACCACATGGGAGGTAGCTGAGGGCTACTTCAGCTGAACCAGCCTTCACAGAGCTGGATGCAGGCCTTCCCCTCATACATCTAACCAGCTACAAGGTGGGTACGGCGATATGGACCCTAGTGGGACTCCCAAATCTTTGACCCCTCTCCCTGTGTTGTGAATTTGCTCTTGGTCTGAGTTGTCCATAGCTACAGAAGAAAAAGGCAACATTTGCCCCAAAATTAAATGTTCATCCCTTAACCTTTAAAAATAAGACAGGCTGGCTGAATTTAGTATATGCAACCCTCTGGAATAAAAGAGCAATTCCACTGCATTGGCATTTTGAATGGTCATTGCACAGATCTTTCAAATTTCACCTTAAAACCTAGTTACTGTCTAGTCCTTTGTATAGCAGATAAAAACTGACGTACTATCCAGCAAGTTTAAAACAAGAACAAGAGCATTTTGAAATATATTTGTTTGCTTCACTTTATATACACACACACACAAATATACATCAAATGCATATTTCCTAATTTCAAAAAAGCTTTTGGGTAGGAGTGTGAAGTATCAGTAATATTTTTAATATATAAAGTGAATTAAAACCTACATCTAATGAGACACTCACCGCAGGGTCACGTAGGTCTAGGCTTGTGAAGTCCAAGTACAGAACAAATGAAGTTTCTCACCTAGCAACACGAAGAAATACATTTTCAGAAAGCAGGCAGCACTTTGGCAGGTGCAAATGTCACCAGCAAAAGTTTGTATGTACATTTTTGCACCCACTAAGGGTATGACTACACTGCAATTAGACACCTACGGCTGGCCCATGCCAGCTGACTCAGGTTTGTGGGGGCTCAGCTTAAGGGGCTGTTTAACTGTAGTGTAGACTTCCCAGCTCGGGCTGGAGTGCAGGGTCCCAGAGCTTGGACTACAGCCCAAGCCCAGAAGTCTACACCGCAGTTAAACAGCCCTGCAGTCCAAGCCCAAGTCAGTGGCATGGGCCAGCTATGGGTGTCTAATTGCCATGTAGACATACCCCAAATGAGTTGCACAAACCTGCATACTGCCATCATAGATGTGGAAAGATGTACAAGTAGTCAGACTTATGCTCACAATTCATTTTTCCAACGAGTTATTCCCAAATACGTTTGTGGGCTATGAATCTCAATAAAGCAATATAAAACAATGGGGAAAAAATCAGCTAGTTCAGAACCTTTGAACGTCATCACTACATGTCACAGATGGGAACATCATTTGCCTCCTGTACCCAAAACAAATGGTCAAATTAGCTTCTTGTCCTTAAGTCAAGCTAAGCCAAATGAAACTGCATTTCATTTATAACCAAAGGCAAAAAAACACAAAGTGCCACGGAGAGACTTGCATAGCCCACGTGTACCAAATGATCAGCTGCTCTGGAATGACGGCAAGGTGAAAGCCTCTTTACCACTTCACCTAGGTAATGCTGGCGGCATCATGTGGTTAGCCAAGTCTCTCCACAAGGACACGGCCACCAAGGTTAAACATAACAGGCATTTCTGGCATCTGTGAAAGGCTTTTGTCCAACGTGTTGACACTGCAGTTTATATATAAGAAGTGGTTATTAAAACAGGTTCACAATTTAACAGAGCGAGAGCTGAAGTAGATGTCCTGCTTGCCAACTTTCTACCTTGGAGACCTAGTACCCAATTCAGTCCCAGCCTAAACAGATGCAACTTCTAGCAGGAGTTTGCACATCCTTACACCAAGGCTGGAATTGTCCCTGGAATTAGTTTCAAGATACAGGTGAGAGCACTGACTAAAGTGAGTTTTATATATTTACTGTGTATATCTATTGCTATTAAATACTTTAGAGTGTCCCAGAGTGTGTTCGGATGCATGCCTAGTTCCAGCCTTTAAAGAATATTACACACTTTGATCTTGGCCTGCTGGGGCAGAGCTTGCGCGGAGAAGCAGAAAATATTTCTGCAGCACACCCATAGTATTTCTGAGCCTAGCCAGTGCTTTCAGTCCCTCACTTTCAGGAACAACAAACCACCCAATGATATTATACAATACTTCTTCTCTTCCTTTTGCTTGTGAAAAATGCCCTTGTTTAAGAAGCTAAAACTGTTTTCTTCCAGACACCGACAGCACAAAGTTATTTACAATGATCGCTGCCTTTAAATACCATTCACTGATGATTCATCTCTCCAGATGGACTGAACAATCTTATTTTTATTCTGTTATTCCTACTTCATATTCCCCAAGCAGACTGCAGGTCCCCACATCTCTGTTCTACAGTGCAAATTAACAGCTGATTACCTAGAAGCAACTCTGAAAATTGAGCAGCTGTATCATTTCTTGCTCTCCCTGTTATTTCAACTGGATATTACACTAACAAGTATTCGTTAAACTGAACTGCAAGGCACTTCATGTCTCCAACTGCACATTAAATAATACAATAATATATAATGTAATGCAGGTTATTCAGATTCCAAGCCATTGGAATGCTCCATGCATTTGCTAATCAGGTTATCCAACTGCTGTGGCCCAGGTTTTCAGAACTGCATGAAAAGTTGTGCATGCACATACACATACACACACACAGAGCTATGCACAAGAGTAACTTCACTCTGTGTATACATGAGTGCTAAACGTATATGCGAGTCACATACCTACTTTTGCGCACACACGTTTTCTTAAGAATTTGGAGCTATATTTCTTCTCAAGTTAAATGAGAGATTTCAGTGAATGAACTAGTCACAGCACTAGCTGCTAGGAACTTCTGAGCAACCATCCCAGCAAAAACCTGCAACTTGGTCTTTGGCAAATCGGTGTTATAGTTTCCTCATCTACAAAATGGGGATAATATTTAGCTACCACACTTGTGGTGGCTATAAGGCAACATGACATGGGACCCTGTAAGAAAGGACATGTGCAAGGGTGCATAAATTAATCCTCAGCGCTCCATAAAGCTATGAATTTACTAACCGCAATTTTTAAGTTAACAATACCCCATCAATATTTCTATACCCATCTAGGGTTGTTACCTGTCCAGGTTTTTCCAGGGTAGACCCTTTTTTGAGGTAGCTGTCCTGGGAAATTCATAAGGATGCTCAACACACACTGCTAGCTATCCAGTTTTATGGACTCAGAATCATCCCAGAAGTCCCCTTTTTTGTACCTCAGAGGTGATAAATCTAGACACATGCCTCAAGATGAATTTTAAAATTCTCAAAGAAACGCAAGCACTATTTTTTGTTTTGTTTTTGTTTCTTTTCCAGGGTAAGCTTTCCTTATCAGATAGTGAGGCTCTGATTCAGCAAAGCCCTTCAGCCCATACTTAAAGTACACAAGTAGTCCCACTGAAGTCAAAAGGGATTATTCATATGCTAAAATTTAAATATGGACTGAAGTGCTTTAGTAAAATGAGGATCTGAATTCTTATCTTGGATTCTTCCATGGCCACTCTAAGAGGCTCTTTTTCTCTTTACCGCAATTTAAAAAACCTTGTTCAAAAAGGAAATCTAACTATCAATATTGATTTTGCATAGACAATCTTCAATTAGCAGACTACACATGGTTTAGTTACAAGAGGCAGGCATTGTTAGTATAGAACGGGGAAACAAAGATCACTCTTATTTTGGACCTACTTATTTTCCTCCCTACCTCACCTGCCAGAACTTAGCTGATCTACATGTCAAAACATATCAGAAGCTTCCATTGTTAGAATCTAAGTGGAAAAATAACTCATCAATGCATTTTGCTAGTATTCACCTCCTTCCCAGCAAGTAATTACCACAGTATTTTAGAAGATTTTTAAAATCAGAAATACTACCCTGGTTAAACTATTTCTTTTCCTAAAACCTCCAATCCGCCACTGGAGAGTTGTACCCTGACAATATTGCTCCAAGAATATGTGAGGTTAAAAGCATCAAAACAAAATGTACTCCACACAAAGCACAATACACATAACACACAAAGCCCTCCAGATATCCCTACCATCATCATGTTTACCTAACCTTATTTAAATAGAGACAAACAACTGTACAAAGGAATCAAGCTCCCTAGCGTCTCAGAACTGGAATGTAATAATGCACAAAATAAATAAGATAGAAATGTTAGTCTATATACATATTGTTCTCACAGGCCCCAATCCATCCAGGCGCTGAGCACTTCATCAGACACACTGGATACCCTCGGCTTCCTCACAGGAAGTAATTGAAATCTAATAGGCTCATGGCCAAAAAGTAATCCAATGATCTGAGCTCCTACTTGCCACAACACAAGGTTCTTCAATGATCTGTGTGACATTTTCTTATTAAAGCAGATACCAGATTGTGAACTTTTATACTTTTTAGAACGCTTTCGAGAGAAAAATGTGTTATATTTAGCAGCCATACGGTTTCCCTCCTCCACACACGTGGTTTCTAGCAATAAGAGCGGACATTAATTTTTAAACCAGAGGCCTGTAATTTTTCATTTCCACTTTAATTCTTAAAATTTAACTGTGCTTAAAAAAAAATGAAACTTGGTGTTTAATGGGAGCAGGGAACACATTAGATGAAAGTGGGTGAGGCAATGAAAAAGCTTCCATCTGGGCTGGGTGAAGATGTTCTGAAAGATGCAAAACAGTAACCTCAGACAACCCATTGGAATAAGGTAACATTTACCACACACAGAGTTAACCAAGAATCGTAAGGACCTTTTTTTTAAATGTAGTTCATGTGGCAGATGTTCATATGACTCATGGCACTCTCAGCTGAAGTACCGCCTTTGAAATTTATTCCCCACCGCAGTCCAGATGGATTTGCAAAATCTCAGGGCAAAATGCAGGAACCTTTTATTTCGCTTAGCATATTGTCAGTTGTTCTTATCTGATACGCATCCAATTTATTTTGTTTGCTTGTTTCATTCAGGTTTTGATTTGACCTGTTTTGTACTTGTCAAGCAGGTGTTCTGGTCAAATGTATACTAGTTAAAGTTTCTGTTTTCAAGCCACTTCCTGCTGGGTGCATGGAGTTTTATTTTTTTTTTAAACTTCAAGCACCTGCTTCTTGGGTTTATCAAGAAGGTGGCTTCTGGAATTGACCCTCTTGTCTTGGTATGTCAGGGTCTGGAAATAGCTTTCTGGACATGCTGTAAAATCCAGTCCCTTCCTCTGGCATTTGTAGAGGTCAGTTGATAAGATAGAATCTTGGATCCTTGGTTATCATTTGGTGAGTTGTTTTTTATGTCACACTGGGTCAGATCACTAGATCCCTGCACAAATATAAAATTTGTATCTGCATCCGATCTGTGATCCGGAAAAATGGTCCACAGATTTGCAGGCCTATACAGATCAACAGTCCACCTAACCCAGTACAGTCAAGTACACCAATGCTGACCATTACCAAGTGCTTCAGAGGAAGTTTGAAGAAATAGCCAATTATTGGATAACCTGCCCCCAGGGAAAGTCTCCTCCAAATCCCAATAATTAGAGGTTGACTTATGCCCTAAAACAAGAGACTTTATATCCCTTCTACGCCTGTTTAAATAATTTCTTATAGCAACTCTGGATGTTCTTGTTAACCATGGAATTGCCTAATTCTTTTTTTTTTTTTTTTTTTAATCCTGCTAAAGGAGGACAGGCATGGTGAGGCAATTATCATGCAAATCCATGGATGTTAAATACTTTCTCCAAATTACCATTCAAAGTTCTGTCCACATCTTCGCGGAGCAACGGGTCTGAAAATTCCCAACAACTTGTGCCCATGAACTAAATGCAATTCACTCCTTCTGAAGCAATAACAGGAACCAGTGCTTGTAATGCTGATCTGTTGTTTAATATATTTCTGCCTGCCACTCCTGTTCTTTAGTCAGATTTCTGGAGCATGACGAGGATACAATTAAAAGTCTCTTGGCGACTGGCTCAAATTCCAAAAAATACCCAACTGATGACGTCCAGGGCCAATCTAGCTGCAGTTGCCTGGGCACCACACCCCTGTGAACTAATGCAGTCACCCCCTGATGGAGCTACCCTCTCAGGTAACCATGCAGGAATGGGCAGGGGACGCCAGAACCAGTACAGTGCCTCCATTCAGACAGCTCTAGCCTTCTGCAGATCTCAAGAGCCACGGATTCTGGAGCAGAACTGCTCTCCATCCCTCAAAGGCTAAAGGGGGTAATCCTACCCCTCCTTCCGATGTCTGAACGATCCAGGAAAAATCAAATATTTCTTCTGAAGAAGGTGGATAGATTATACATACATGCGTACATGTACACATGCAAATATACGCCAAGATCTACAAGTGAGCAATCAAAAATAAAACACACACAGTACATTAGTTCAAGGCCTGTCTTTCTATGAGTTCCTTACTCAAACCCCACACTCTCGCACACTTAGGGGATGTTCTCTCTCTGCATGAATATGCGATAAAAGAAACTACTATTGCCCCAACATACCCATTCTACCCTGAAACCTGTATGACATACTTTACCTTTGTGTAGTCTACAAATTACTCTTATAGCCAGCCAAGATACTGCTTCCACTTGCTGGAGACAGAACACAGCCAATGAGCCAGCCAGCCCTTGTTATAGAAAGGTAGTGATGTAATCAGAACACTGATTATTCCTGTTTCCCCTGGCTGGTTATGAGTGATAACCATATTAGAGAAAATAAAATAGCTAAGAAATTAGCATGAGCTAAATATACAAGGGGAAAAAAAGTTTCCATGACCAGGACTTGAGCCAAAAAAATCACGCAAAAAATAAAGTGGGAATATTAGGAATGTCTTCAAAACTTCTGTTAAAGCAGACAAAAGGGTAGCCATTTGTTTTGCTTTCCCTCCCCCAACAGAAGCAACTATTTTATAGGACAGTGTTTTTATATGTCAATATCAAAACAAAATGTGGTTGGTACTGACTCTGTATGAAAACCAAGAATTGTCTCCAATTAACAGATTTTTTTTTCTTAATATAAGATCATTAAACAATGCTATAGAAAGTTGCGGGAAAAGCAGATCTCTGGTCTCCTGGCAGCTTTTCCCATTCTTGAACAATCCTCCTTCAGATGCACAGCCACAAAGGTTCAAAGGTCACTGGAGCCTTTGTACTCAATTCTATGGCAGTTACAAACAAACTTTTGTTCCTTTTTCTTCAATGAAAGAAGCTGCGGCAGTTACAACGACTGAACTTTACATCTGAGGCTTGCATGTGCATCATTCAACTGAAGGACTCTGGAATCTCATTTACACTTCAGCAATAAATCATCAGAATACTCTAGGAAATAAAATCAATTATTGTTTATTGAGTCAACTGCAAGAACACATAATACACTTCTACATGAACATAAATGTGAAGGAAGAATTGTAGATTCTTTTTTAAGAAACGCTTAACATCATGGTGTTTAAGAGATGCTGTTTTTCCGGAACACATTTTTTAAATTATTGCTCACTCATTCATATTTTTATACCATAAATCTCATTTGTTTTAGAGTAAAAAAATAAAGTGATAAGCTCTCATAGTGACTTTTTAAATAGCGTATTTGCAATATTAAAGAAAATGCAATGCTTTTAAAACATAAGCATTATATATATATATATATATATATATATACACACACACACACACACACACACACACACACACACACACACACACACACATTCTAGAAAAGAAAATGTATATAAATAATGTAACTCAAAACAATATATTTTTTTTTATTTTATGTCCGAGTCTGGAAGGATAGCAACCACACTTGCAAGTTACTCCAAGCAGTTGCTCAACTATAATCACACTTCCTCAATTCCAGATATGGAAGTTTTAACAATATTTTGAAATATACTGTCAGTCATTTCAATTGCAATTTTTAAAGGGTTTTTTTTTGTTTTGTTTTGTTTTTTTAAGGAAACAAGTTTACTCAGTTTCTAGAGTCTAATCGATTTTAAAAAAATGTACTTCTAAGGAAAAGAAAAAGCTTCCGGAATTTAAAAAATATATATAT
>NW_020664725.1:5720123-5795096 GCF_002925995.2 Terrapene triunguis
CACTGGGAGTGGGAGGCTGTATGGGCACTGGGAGGGGGCTGGGCACTGGGTGTTGGGGGTCTGTATGGGAGGAGTTGGGCACTGGGGGGGTATATGGGAGGGGCTGGGCAGCTGGGGCTGTTTGTTTCTGTGAGGCTTGGGCTGGGCAACAGGGTGTGGTTTGGGGGTGGAGGTGCTGGGAGTCAGCCCCAGGGTTTGAGTGAGGTTGGGAGTGGACAACAATGGGTGCTTTTGTGCATGAGAGTGCTGCTTAGCTGGGCCGCTAAGACGTGTAAAGAGAAGACTGCCTATCATGATGACCAAAGTTGTCTCATTGTTTCCCCCATGTGTTTATATCCATGTTCTCTTATACTTAAAGTGTAAGCCTCTTGGGACAGGAACGGTCTGTTTGCTCTCTGTTTGTACAGCACCTAGCACTACAGTAATACACATTATAAACTGGTACCTGTTATTGGTGTATGAGTGCCTGGGCTGCTGCTGTTTTGAATACACAAGAGAAGAAGAGATGATCTCCCTTAGCTCATGAGGAAGGGAAATAAAAGACAGGTTTGCAAAAGAGTTTGACACGTTGATTACTGAGCACTTTGGAAACTCTTACCCCTTTATGGCTGCTAAACATCTGAAAATCCGGCACTATGGGATGTTTTGGGATTTGCTTGTTTTTGTTTGTTTGTTTTGCTGTCAAAGATGGAGTGTACTGTTCCCCCTATCACAAAGGGGCTGATTCAGATATTACAACTGCTGTAAATCCATAAAATATATGAAGTTACACCAGTATAAAACTTGTATAAGTGAGATCAGAAAGTAGGTCCATCATTTGGCAGTTGTTTTCTCTGAATTATGGGCCATTAATCCCTACTTTTACTACTTACACCAGGGTTACAATGAAACTTTGAAGTAAAATGTCTTCCACCTAATTATCAAAGAAATCTAGCCATAAAGCCCAGGGTCAGTCTAGTCATAAAGGTCAGCCTGATTTAATATTAAACAATATTAAATATTAAACTGGAGTGTTGCAGTAAAGATTTACGTTCACAATCTTGCCACCTCTTCATTTTGTACTGATCTTTAAGCGTTGGGAGCCAGAATTTTAAAAAGGATTTAGGTGCCTTGTGGGATTTTTGTAAGTGCTTTTGAAAATTCTTCTAGGCACTTACATACCTTTAAAATTCTGGTCCGTGGTGCATATTTACAGCCAAAGAGCACTATTGTAGACCAGTCCTTGGAGAGCACTCATCTCGAGTAGTGACCCAAAAGCAGGGGCCTATTGTGAATAGTACCTTGGCACACAGTACCTTGCACTGGACAGTCCTTATAGAGGCTGTAGTAATTATTTTGCCTTTAAGTACATACAGAGGTGAAGTGGGGGATGGGAGTTTGTTCAATTTGAATTGCAAGAATGCAGGTTAAATAGCTATGCTTGGCAGGATTTGATTTAAATTAGTTACCAATAAACTTCAATGTCACCTCACACAGAAATCAACCCAAAAAAATCCATCAATAACAGTCAGCAAATACAGCCTCTCCCACACCTAGCGCCTGTAGGGATCTGGTGTGACTGGCCTGATGGGCATGCAGGGAGCCTTCTGCAGCCATGCTGTCATGGCCCCGCTTACTTACTCATAGCTGGGAGTGCAGGAGCTGTTTAACAGCAGAATGGCCTCCCCTGCAGCCAGAGGCTTGTCCTCCTCCTCCTTGTGTCCCTGGACAAAGGGGTCGGGGGTGCCTCTGCTCTGCATCTCCAGGACCGCAGCCTTCCCCACATCTTGCGCCTGCAGGGAGCCAGTATCACTGGCCCCATATGGCCAGGCATGGACCCCTTTTCAGCTCCACTGTCACAGTCCCGCTCACTCCCTGGTGAGGAGTGCGAGGGCTGTCCCCAGCAAGGAGTCATTCATCAGCAGAATGACCTTCCCCATGGCTGGGGACTCTTTCTCCTCCTTGCAGCCCAGACCAGAAGTCTCTGCTTCGCCGGGCCAGGACCACAGCCTCCCCCGTATAGGGTGACCAGATGCCCCGATTTAATAGGGACAGTCCCGATTTTTGGGTCTTTTTCTTATATGGGATCCTATTACCCCCCACCCCTGTCCCAATTTTTCACACTTGCTGTCTGGTCACCCTACCCCCGTACGTTGCTTCTGGGTGTTCGAGCCCCTTGACCAAGCAGGGGCAGCTCCTTGTAGTCCTGCTGTCAGCGTTGCCCTAACCCTAACCTCAACGCTAAGCATAACCCCTTCTTAATTTCCTACAACTGTGAAAATTAAAATGGTTACGAATAAAAATAAATGTTTAAAAATAAAAATCAATATTAATGGTCAAAATTACCAAAAAAAAAAATTAAAATCAAATTCTGCCAAGTTATAAATAGCCCAGGGAATGCTGTTTTATGGACCATTGAGAGAATATTCCCGGGTTGGATTTTATACTGTCTTGTTTTTTGTTTTTCTCAGTGTTGAAATTCAGTATTCTCTTGCTCGTGCCTCTTGACAATGGGACAGTTTAAGAATATATATGGCCAGCTATCTAATACTATGGTGGGATAAACTATGCCCCGTTTCCCAACATATTGGGGAGGTGGGAATATGAAGGATTAGTGGAGTGCTCGCAGATGGCCCTTGGCTGCTCTGTGGAGTCCGCTTTAATTTAAAAGAAAGGGGTGGGAGGGATAGCTCAGTGGATTGAGCATTGGCCTGCTAAACCCAGGGTTGTGAGTTCAATCCTTGAAGGGGCCATTTAGAGATCTAGGGCAAAAATCTGTCTGGGGATTGGTCCTGCTTTGAGCAGGGGGTTGGACTAGATGACCTCCTGAGATTCTATGAAAAGCATGTCTTCAGCCTTTATACTTGCAAAGACAACTTTCAAAACATGACATCAGTGTAAATGGTACAATGGCTATCTGAGTTTACATAGAGCCTGAAACAATAGCTCTGAGATGCCCATGGTGATATTTTAAATGGGTTAAAGTGCTCATCAAAGAAGAGGAAATATGTTATGAAGACCTACATTAGAGTTTCCCAACGTGTGTGGCATGGGGATGGGGAGGTGCAAGCAAAGGACTAGCTGAGGTGGGGTGCCACAGATATAAAAATTAAGATGGCAGGGTTGCAAGAGGAGGTGTGATTGGTTTCCTTTTCCTGAATGGAAGCTCCACTTTCAAAAGTTTGGGACAGTGGTTTGTGCTATGGTCTGTTACTGTGGTGATCCTGTCGAATCTAACCCACTAAGTAGACTGAGGTCAAGCCTATTTGGATAGGTCATCTCCAATGAAAACTTGGGGCTCTGTAAGAAGTGGTTGTGTTGATTCAATAAAGGCCTTTCCCTCAGTACTGCATCAATGCCTAACAGGCTGCACAGGAATACTGTGCTACTGGAGGTGGTGTATTTTGGAAGAGCTATAAAACCAAGATCCTAACATTTCATAGCTACAGAAGATGCCATGGGTATTTTTTAATAAGAGAAGGGGTATTGGTGCCCTGGTTGAATTCCCAATTAACTACATTCCACCCACCTAAAGTTGCTCTTGGATTTTATGAGCATGAGGTTGTTCCCCATGTCCTGCCAAAAGCTGAGCTGTTAACACCTGTTCTGTTCCATCCAATAGGCAGGTGTGAATTAAGCTCATCAATGTAATCTGGTCTGTTGATTAGATGAATGTTTTTATACATCCAGTCAAATAATAACACACCAAATATTAACTATCACAGGTTCTCCAGCATTCAATGGGTTGCCATGGCCATCATGAAAATGTCACATCTGAAATGGCCACCCCCGCTAATGTAAATTCAGATTAACGTCATTAGGATCCTTCAAATGGTCTCTAATGTTTGTAACTGGAGTACAGACACCCCAGGACTCAGAAGACCAACAAAAGTGTTGCTTGGTTCCAAAATGCAGTGGCCAGCCGGAACCACTGAAAGTTTTCAATTGGACTTCCACTAGTAGCCTACGGGAAAGTCAAAGTCTAAACTGTTTCCAATTTTATGACCCTAAGTCTGGACGTAGTGAGTCTGTGCAGAGAGGAATGCATTTCCGTGGTGTGTGAGGTGATTCCTGTTTATCCATTACCTACTTCAAGTGCTTTGAAGAAGGGTGCTGCAAACTTACATTGCTAATATTGTGACCACCCCAAAAATCCATGCAGCCCTGCACATCTGTTTATTAGACAGCATCAACATTAGCGTAGTCTCAAGAGTTTTCTCATGTGTAGACTCTGTCATATTCCTCATGTCTTTAGAATGAATAACTCAGTGATGTCGCCAGATGCTTTTGCTGCTGCTCCCAATCAGAATATTTTTCATTATGTCTGCATAACTGAAAACAAATGGTGAGACTACACATGGGAAAGTGGCCTGAGAAAACTGGAGATCAAAGAAAGGTCTTGGCTCAATGGACTCTATATCCCGAGAGTTCCTCCTGCATTTCCTCTCTTTAGCTCCCTCCCACAAAACTGCATATTGTGGCTTGCACGGTCTTTATTTTTTAAAAAGTCTGAAGCAATTTTGCTTTTTCCAAACAGCGGGGGCGGCGGGGGGAGGGGGCGGAAATCCCTTGTTCCAACCTAAAGAGTTGCTTTGGTTAGTGTTCATTATGTCCTTCAGTGTGGTCATTTGTCCAACAGCTGAAAGGGGCCGTGGCTATGCCTGGGAATGCTGGCAGGCTGAGTGGAAAAAAGAGTGCAAAGTCCTTGCACCTAACTCCCTCAGTGGAAAGGACTGACATGAACTGCTTCACCCCTTGCCAATCACAGCCTCTTGCTGTGCTGTCTAGAGGGCTTGTCTACCCTTTACAATCCAAACCTAAAGGTCACTCAGTGTTGTTCACCTCAACAGCATATTGGTTTCAGAGAGATCTTTGTCCAAAGGCAGGACAAAGTGCCACTTCCATTACTCTGACAGATCTGAATGTCTGCTGTCTTTCCAGTACCTTGGAGAAAGATGATCCATAATTATATTATCATGAGTGAGAATTCGGTCCCCTTGTCACAAGAGACCTCTTTGAGGATAATATGGCTTGTCACAGACCCAGTTTTCCCCAAGAGTCATCAGCTACAAGGTTTTTCTTTCCCATTAAGAAGCGAGCTTATGGAAAGGGAAGAAGTGATCTTACCTGGGTAGAACGGATGTTATTTTTCTACCGGCAGTGTTGATAGGAAGAAGGGAGGTCACGCATTGCTGGGAGAAATTGTGGAAAGTCATAACTTATGTTGTTGGCTGGCTAAGAGCGACCTAAGCTATACTCTTAGAAGAAGCTGTCTTGGTTGTGTCTTAAAAACATTTTATGTGTAATGTGCCAAATAGTTCTGTTTCACACTCTTTCCCGCTCTTCTCCCTCTGAATAATTGTTATTGAGCATGAGATGATGGATATCACTGAATGACATGAGGGGAAAAAACACTTCATTTGGAGATTCTTTCCCCATTACTTAATATAAGAGGATGGTGCAATCACTGTCAAGAATTACTGCATACTGTTTACAAAATAAAAGTCAAACCATAACAAAGAAAACAGGTGAAAGAGAAAAAGAAAAGGAATGAGAGAGGGGAAGGGAAGAATGGGGGAAATGGGCTGCTACTCTATAATATTGCTGTAGATTCATCTCAGAATCTCACAGCACTTCATAGACAAGAGATGGATGAGCAAGTATTAGTCCCATTTAGTAGAGAGAGAGAGATTTTATAATTATCCATAGCATTGGGAGAAAGGAGAAATAACCCTTTGCTAGAGGCTACTTATGTGACCCCAGGCAAGTCACTTCACTTCTCTGTGCTTCAGTTTCACAGGTTTAAGACTACTCACAAACTGTTGGGGAACTTAATTCAATTAATATTTGTTCAAAGTGCCTTGAAATCCTTAAATGGAAAGTACTTTAGAAGTACAAAGTGCATTGAAACGTGAAGTTAACACCCCTAGTAGGTGACCTACAGTCTTAAGAGACTGCTCCAAGTAATTTAACGTTCATTATAATCATTTATTTTTGTGTCAAAGAGGTAGTTGAAGGAATGTATACAACTGAGAAGCCAATTAGGTATACAAAATCTACATCGAGTTATACAAGTAAATGATGCAAGCAGGAAATAGCACAGGGCTATTAATAGTCTATTATTCCAATAGTAGGAGGAAAGCAAGCCAATACTCAGTGAAATAAATCAATTTGTAAGCAGTTCGCAGAGAGTCATACACAAGGGCCAGTTAACAGACAGAACTTGGTACTGCATCATTATAACTAGGCACTTAAGATGTTAGGGGAGGATATGTCATATTTCCCTGGATGGCCAGAATTGTTTTATGTTGTTTTAGTTCAGGGCTGAGATATATCTTGCTTTTATGTGGATTGCAAAACTACAAAGAGATCCTAGAGTTTATCTACACATAAACTTTTTTTTTTAATTAAACCAATGCAAGTTTGCACACAGACACCGTTATTTCAATTTGGGTGGTTTACTGCATTTACATAAACCAAAACAAACCACACGTTAACAGAAATAAGAGTGTGTACAAACAAACTTGCATTGATTTAGCTAGGTCAGTTGAAAAACACACCTTTAGTTCAACCCGTAATAGACAAGCCCCTAGATATCAAGGATGAAAACCTGACCCCATTGAAGTCAATGTGAGGGTTGCCATTGACTTCAATGGCACCAGTATTTCATCCCAGGCCTAGATAGTACAATTATGAGAGGTCTAGATATGTTCTAAGAATAAAAAACACATAAGTCGTGAGATCGGAATGTTTGTTTGGAGGATAGCTTGTTATTTAAACTGTTTCCAGTGTAAGTTAAAAATATTTATATTGGTTTTGTTTTTTGTTTCTTTTTTAAACTAAATCTAAATTTTGCGCTGTTTGCCCTTTTTGCTAGTCACCTAGCTTACTTGTATCATGTACTGAACATTTTGTGTTCAAAAACTTCAGCTATTACTAATTAGAGATATTACAGATATGGATGACATTTTTCAAAAGAAACCCAGATTTTTAAAGGTATCACACCTAAAGATGCGGATAGGCATCTAGTGGGATTTCAAAAGCACCTAGGTGCCTCATTCCCATGGGATAAATCTTAAATACCTTTAAATATCTGGCCCGTAAGAGCCTAAGTCTCAATGAGATTTGGCTCCTAATTCACTTAGGCCCTCTAAAATTTGTTACATGTACTCCTATGAGATTAAGAGGTACCCAGAGACAGAACAATTACTGCACTAACCGAACCCATAGTCTGCTTTCAGTGATGACAGCACCCTACATTTCTCACCATCAATTGCAGATAACGCAGTCCTTATCAGAAACAACTATTTGCTGTACTGTATTTCTAGTAGTGGAGCCCCATCTCAATTAAGCAGAATTCAGGTGTGTACTCATGGAGAATGCCATAACATATTGCTGTTGCACAATATAATCAGGTACTACAAGTGATGAACAGGTGGGTTGTTAATAACAGACTCATCAGACTGGAAGCTGTGCCATGCCGTGTTGTTGGCAAATTGCAGTCCCGTAGACAGATTGCAGTCCTTACAGACACAGATTGATGGAAACTGTGTCTCCAGGGCTAGTTCAATATTTTAAAGCAATACTATGACATTCTGAAGGTCCTGAAATGTGTATTACCTTAAATATCATGGGCAATATTCTGCTCTCCTTTATGTAAGTGTGCATCTAGAATAACCCCATTAACTTAAGTGGATTTACAAAGAAATAAATCCAGAGTAATTTATAGCAGAGTTCGATGATAAATGATCTAAGGGAACAGTTCATAAAAAGCCATAGTCTAAAAATGATTTGTGCAAAATGTCCAGCAAATACTGAATATATTTGCCACCAATTGGACTAATTTGGGATGATTCATAACCCCTTCCAAAATAAAAATAAAAAGTCAGAATAACTAATTGAAAGAAAAATTGGATGAATGTATTACCTCTACTAAGAAAACTGTGTCAATGCTATTTAGTTAGAAAAGACAATTGAGAAGTTTGTAAGGGTGACCACGGAATGAAGGGACATTGAGTCCCTGATTCTGCAAACACATATTTTTACACAGGTGTTTATTGTACATGAGTAGTCCCTGGGACTACACACAGGTATAAAGTTAAGCACATGGGTAAATATATGTAGGATGAAGGCCTAACATTTTGTTTCGCTCAGTCTCCTTAAACAACCAAACCCATCCCAATTAGAACTCAGCCTACTGAATAGACTTCTTCCAGTTTTTCAGGCTTACTTTTCTTCCCAATCACATGCCAACATGATGCCACACTTGGAATAGATTAACTTTGACTACTTTTATGGTCACATAAATGCTCCTGAAGCTATACTGGCATAAAGCATCTATGGAATCAAGTGACTAGTTGGGTTAATCACATGGATGTTCCTGCGAGAAAGTGAACTTCAAGCAAGCACACTCAGGCACTTTGATCTAGGAGGGCAGTTTAAATGGGGGTTCTATTGGAACTATTCATTTTTTCAGTAGTGCTCTTTTTAGATTGTTCTCTCTGAATTTCCTTTAGGCTCCCAGGGCCAGGCTTGCAATTTGTGTGGCTCTAATCTGAGCCAAGCTCCCCAGCTGCCAAAGACAGAGGTTTGTACAATCAACTATTCAAGCATTCACCAGGAGCAGCATAGGTGGAGAGTTACCTCAATCTTTGGTCTGATTACCAAGGGGTGTGTTTAGGCCAGCCAATGACTTATCTGTCAGCAGGGCCCTTGACGATTCAGGGCCCTGAGCAGTTCCTTTGAGTTTAAGGTCAATCTTGTGACTTGTCTTACATTAAACAAGCGCTCAAGGCCAAAGTAATGTAATAGACATTTCTGTATTTGCTGTATGCAAAGCTGGCTCTAGGTTTTGGGAGTCCCTGCATGCATTAGGACATCGGGGCACCATGAAGATGTCCATATCCTTCATAGCACAGCCATGTATGGGCTGAGGTTAGGGTGACCAGATGTCCCGATTTTATAGGGTCAGTCCCGATATTTGGGGCTTTTTCTTATATAGGCTCCTATTACCCTCCACCCCTGTCCCGATTTTTCACACTTGCTGTCTGATCATCCTAGCTGAGGTACCTGGGCAGTTCAAGGATGCTTGTCATTAGGACATGTGGGTTTTAACAACTGAGGGAAGGACATCTATCATTGGGGAAGGCAGAAGGTTTTACGCAATGAGAAGGAAAGTAGAGAAGATTTAGGTGAATACAAAGGTGCTGTCTCCCAATGTTCATCTTTAAAGGTAGAGGGTGGGGTGAACCATCTAGGGTGCAAGGTCTTGGATGTGTGAGGGGAGGGGTCACCCAAAAGCATGTCTCTCTGTACTGCTATACACTTGGCACTTGCCTAAGGCTGGCCATGATTGCAGGGAGCCCATTGCAAGCGCTGAATAGTCATTTAACTGGAAATTAATTTCCAAGGCACTATAAGGTGCAGTTCAGAGGCAGGGGGACCAGATTCTGCTTTGACTTCATAGCTGTCAAGTTTTGAGCAGATCCTTGTGTGACAGTTGACACACATTACACACACTGCTGATTTGCATTTCGGTGAATAATTCGCATGTGACCATGATATTCAGTTTATAGTCAACACACCCTGCCAAAAGCAGTGGTAGAAACATATGAATTGCCAGACTGGATAAACCCTGAGGTCCACCTAGTCCAATATCTGATCTGACAGCAGACAGCACCAGATGCTTCAGAAGAAGGTGCAAGTAACCAACAGCAGCAGATATGGGATAATCTTTTGAAAGGGATACAAAATCTCATGCTTCAGGCTTATAAACCAATCTCTAACTAGTGGAAACCAGAATGAAGCTGCATGAAAACAAAAAAAGCAGCTGATGCTGGAGAGGGTGGGAGGGACGCTGGGGTGGGAGAGTGAGTGCTGGGGTATGTCTGGGGGTAATGGTGGGAGTCTGGAACTGCTAGAGGCAGTCTGGGAATGCTGGACAGTTTTCTGTGGAACTGCTGGGGATACCGCGCTAGGTGGCTGAGCGGGAAGCTGGGGATCCCAAAGGGATGTTAGGTCAGGGGCTGGAGTAAGATTGCCACCTGTCCGGAGTTTCCCAGGCTCGTCCCTTTTTGAGGTAGCTGTCCTGGGAAACCTGTAAGGGTGCTCAGAGCACACTGCCAGCTGTCCAGTTGAATGGGCCCAGGATGTTATTTGTACCTCAGAGGTGGTAGCCCTAGTGTGGAGAGAGCTGTCTGGGGTGCAAAACTGGGGGTTGGGTGGACCTGGAGAGGTGGGTGGGAGCATGGGGCCGGGGTAGCTGGCTCGCTGAAGGGAAGCTGGAGTTGCCTGGAACCACTATCGGCCTCTCCATCTCTCCCTGCTAGCCCCAGCCATCTGCTCCCCCTTTTGGCCACACCTTCTACCCTGTGATGGAGGTGCAGTGACAGGGGAGACTGAGATGCCATGTGGTGGCCTGCAGAACAGGTGTCACGCTGACTTCTGGTGGCCACCAGCGGCAATTGCAACCTATCCTTGGCACCCAGTTGGATGTGTGACTTTTTAACTGGACTGCATGAGTGTAATGTGTGATGCCAGACACTTAACAGCTCCATACCTTCTGTCCTGTGCAACATACATCACAGCCAATTTTTTCCCTTACAGCACAATAGAAAACAAATAATTATGAGTTCGGGAAGTATTAATAATAAGTTAAAACAAAGAGACAGGTGAGGCAGCAGTAGTGGGATTGGGGCTACACAGTCAGATGGGGACTCAGTACAGCAGCAAGCAGCAGAAAGATCAGAGCAGGATCCAGGGAGGAGGAGGAGCAGATGTACAGTATATCTGTGGCACTCCCTAAATTAAAATGACTCAAGGGACTGGGGGCAGGACATCGGTGAGTCATGTGACTCCAATTTGGCAGCAACATTTTGATGGATGCCCACTAGAACCTGATCGCCATGAGGCAACCTTTACACTGTTTTATTATTCCATGAAATTGATCTTGCATGGAAGAAGAGTAGAACAGGGTTTACTTTTCAAGCTCTTGTTAAATTTCTTCCTTGTTAGCTAATGGGCTGTGAAATGCGGGGGCAGGAAAAACCTGATAGCAGCTGGTGGTAACTAGAGATGAGTAGTTTAGATCTGAACTTTCCAAAAGCTCAAGGGTGTTTGATCTTGCATATTGGAAGTCAGTGGGCTTACTCTGCCACTATATAGGTGTATCTGAGAGGAGACTTTGCCCTATTGTTTACGTATATCAGAGCTGAAGGATGTGAAGTCAATGAATATCAGAGATAATAATCAGTGGAACTCACTGCCACAATATATTGCATCCCAGAGCTTAACAAGATACAGAAATCACTGGACATTTATATGGAGAATGAAAACATCCACAGTTATATAATAGGATCAAATTATTATTATTAGAAGGGCTATTTAAACCTCATGCTTGGGGGCATAAGTCAACCATTAACTGATGGGGTTAGGAGGAAACTTCCCCTATGGGTGGTTAGTTCATAATTGTTCATTCTGAAGTTTCTTGTATCTTCCATTAAGTCAGCTGGTTCTAGCCGCAGTCATGGACAGCATGCTGGATTAAATGGACCACTAGTCTGATCTGTTACAACAATTCCTATTTAAAATTCCTGGTGTATTTCACGAGTGCAAATGGGTTTGGTAGCCATGTCCCATAATGAGTACTTGTCCACATTACAAAAATAATGAGGACAAAACAAAGGCCTTCTATAGCTTTTTTCTTATTGGTGGGGGTGGAAGGAGGGAGACAAATTCTTACATATTATGAATTAATTGATTTTAATTCCCAAAATAACGTATAGTTCTTCTGTATAAACTCTCACCAAAATATTCATCTGGGACAAAATATCAACCCGGTGTGAGTTTCCCATTAAACTGAATTAGATTGTGGGATTTTCTTTCCTTAATCTTATAAAAGATTCTATATAAAAATGTATTTAATAATCATATAAATATAGAAATCTATTTAAATTAGCATCACCCACTTTAAGCCCCTGAGGCTTAATACAGACTGAAGATACACTCTAACAAACTTTCTCAGTCCTATAAAGCTTAATACAGACAGACTATGGTATTGTAAAGCTGAAAACTGTAGGAAAGCTCAAAGCTTAGCACTTATCTTGACAGAAATAAAGTTAAATGCTCACTACTGTATTTTTTAAACCCTTTAAATCTTAATACAGACTGTTACTGCACTTAGGATCAATTTATAATCACTCTGAAGTCTATGGCAAAACTTCTGTTGATTTCAACGGCCCACAGGTTTTGGCCAACAGCTTTTTTTTAAGCCCTCTGTAGATATTATTTCACGTTAAGCACTGTATATAGAGCTTAAGTCTGTAGATAGAAATAAGGCTCAAAGCATTAAACTGCAAACCTTAATACGAACTGTAGCTAGACAATAGATAGAAAGGAGGCTCAAGGTTTATACTTTGGACTTAGTGGCAAACACTCGAAATCGGCTCCATAGCAAGTATTGCTAGTGAGGACTGAAGTGCTTTGGCAGAGCTCTGTTCATGGCCAAAGATTGGAACAGAGATGCATTTAGAGCGAAGTGTATGTGTGTAAGGGGAGGAGGGATTGGAGTGTGTCCAGAGGAAGACTGGCCTGGGAGGAGGTGAGCAGGATTGGAATAGCAGGTGTTACACTTCAGAATGGATATGGATCTGCAAAGCTGCACAGAACCCAGCACGGGAATATTAGATTTGCTTGCAAATAAAGCAGGGCTATTGCTGAAATGTGTCAGAGTTCTTTCCTTCTGCACTAGCTACGCCAAAGGCTCTGAATGGATGAGGGGCAACTCTGCTCAGCGGAGACACTGATATACGTCACACAATGCTAGGCAGATAAAATGGTACAAAGAATGGGTGAATAGAAAAGCCAGCAATAAATATGAATTTGAAATGAGGCAAGTTGAAGAGCAGCAGGTTCTTCAGGGCAGGATACCCCTATCCAATTTGCCTGATCACCACTGCTTTGCACATAGCCATTTGGTCTTTATTGTGTATCTGCTATGGTATGTTTCAGCTTTTTGTTACTACAGGACATAATATACAAGAGGATAGACTAGCAGCAGAGACTGGGACATGGGCTGTCATGTCTAGTGGTTAGAGCAGGCATCAGTAGTCAGGAATTGGAGCCCAGGGTCAAAGCCAGAGTCTCAGGGCATGTCTATGTTGCAGTGTAAGCCCAGAGTTAGTAGCACTTGAGTTAGCAGACCCTGGGTTTGTTAACCAAGGGCTTGAGCATCTACTCATTTGTAGGAATTGTTGAGCCCTGGGTCCCAAACTGGGGCTCCAGCATCTACACGGCATTATGTGGGGCCAAGTACAACCACCTGCATCCCAGACTTCCTAGTGCCCTCCCAAAGAGAGGCTGCTGTAGCCCTTTGTTCCTAGTGTAGTGTGGGAAAACTTGACTGTCCACCAAACTTGACTGTCCAGAGAACAAAGAAAGTCAGCCTATAGGATAGTGGGATACTTTTGGTGGACTCCCAAAGCACGAGTCCAGTAGAGGTCAGATGCCAGAGCCCAGGGTATGTCTACATTACAATCAAACATCTGTGGCTGGCCTGGGTCAGCTGACGCAGGCACGTGGGGCTTGGGCTATGGGGCTCTCCCCGCTTATGGGGTCCCAGAGCTATACCGCAATTTTACCGCCCCACACCCTGAGTCCAAGTCATCTGACCCGGGCCAGCTGGGGTATTTAATTGCAGCGTACACATACCCAGTGCATTCCTGGGGGCCAGACAGCCCCACATGGCCCTCAGAGCAGAGCAGTGTGACGCCCGGCACAATCTTACTTTACAGTACCAATCCGACTACATTGCTGGATCTAAGTACAAAACAGTTGTGGACGAGAGAATCCCCAGATCCCAGAGGGTCAGAGGCAGAGCCCTTGCTCCTCTTCTTCAGTAACCCCCCCAGCACGCTCGCCCTTCCTTAAAGACAATGGGGTAAATTGCTCTCTGTGCAGTGAATCCACAGTCAACGATCTTACAGGCTTAACAGGTGCCCAATGCACAGGTGTCACGCACAGTGGCATTATCGAGTGACAAAAGAGTCTTGGGGGAAGGTAACACTGTACTAGGAGATCATTATGCTAAAAGGAGACTAGGCTATGATGGGAAAGAAGCTAAGGGGAAGGATCTGTGTATGTTCTGTAAATGTGCTACACGCACACCAGTCTCTGCAGACAGATGCTGAACTAAAAATAAACCAAGGAGTCTGCAAGCAGTTTCTTCCTACTCTCCCTTCACATGGCCCTCTTCCTTTGTCTTCCAGCCCATGAGGAATCAGACAGAGCCCCTGCTGTCTGGCAGTCTGCTCTGGAATTAACTTGGTTTGCACTGTACATTTTTGTCCCCCACTGTCGCCCTCTGCAGCGACTCTATCCAATGCCGAGCAGAATGTCACATCTAAAAATGAAGGATGTCTCTGTCTGACTGAATCATTCTTTATTATTGCATCAGGCAGATGTAGGACTTAGATTTCCAGCAAACATTTATTAGATTGTGTATCAACCTGGGATGGCTAATCTTTTGTATCAGCAAATTATTACGTGTCATGGAATCTATTAAACATATAAGCTCAGTGAAGAGGAGCTTTTATCTCATTTATTCTAAGGGACTTTTTATCTTTTCATTATCGTGTTTTGTTAACTTAGTCCTTCTGACAGATGCAAGATTAACAGCTCCAGAGAAGGAAACTTCACTTGTATCCACAGAACACCTACTGCCTGAGCAGCAGGAGGGATCATGAGGAAGGAGGACATTCAGTCTCCGTGGGCTATTCAGCCCTCGGCTTTTTTCTGAAACGGCTAACAAGGCTGCAAACAGTGCTAGCTGTAGTGGTTTTTACGATGTGGATACCTGGACTAAGACCCAGGAAACTCATTCCATATAAGCCACCACATAGCCATCAGAAAGAGCGCATCTTTCCATCACTGTTCAGCTGAATTAAAACGGACAACCTAGAGGTGAAAGGATCCACATTATATTACCAAAACCAGGCTGCAAGAGTGCAGGAGAAATACCTGGTCTCTGACACATAAACGTTTACACGTAATACCAACTCAGCTTTCCCAGTCTCTCTCTTGCACTCTTTTTGTTTTACAGGTATTGAGGGGAAAGGCTGCTAAAGTAGACTTAGGGAGGAAGGATGGTCAAGCAGTTAGACAGCTAGCCCTGCTTGAGGGAGAAAGAGGTTCAATTCCTGCTCTGCTCCAGCCATTCTGTGGGTGTCAATGAAGGGTTAAAAGAACAATTATTTTGGTGCAAGGATGGTTCTCTCTTTAAATTAGTTTCTCGGTTTATGTAATACACCTTGGTTTATTGCACAGGAAATGTGTTTGTTTCTGAGCTCTCCAGCTGTTATGGGGCCTGCTGTTTATTGCAATTTACCTCTAAGTACATGGTAAATCTATTTTTCTAACTGCTTTATGTACTTGTACCAGATACGGAGGCCTCTGATTTGTACAATCCCTTTGCCTGTTTGGCTCAGAACAATTTGTTCGGTGAACACACTGGGTCTGTTTCTCCTGACATCCTAATACCAGGGTAAATCCAGAGTCCGTCTACTGAAGTAAATGGAGTTTGACATATGTTGTTGTTTGGAGGAGAATCAGGTTCACTGATTCCTTTAAAAATATTGTCAGAGATTCCACAGCACTTTTCACAGCTCATGAGAGTGCTGGACCCAGTGGCTTGACCCATTTCTAGCCTAAGTTATTACGCTCTGGCCTATGCTAATTTCCACTGTATTTACAATTCATTAGCGCTCCTTTATTAGCACTGTAATCATCACACACCACACTCTACTAGAAGGTGCCTGTCTCCTTTCGGGTCTGCAGAACTGGACTGGATGGACATTTCACAAGGTCGGGATAGCTTACAGTGGAAGCTGGCAACTTCTAGAAATAGGCCAGCAAAACAGTTATGTAATGAGATAACTTGCAGCATCAGGTAAAAAAAAGAGTGTCTCTGATTCAGAACAGGGTATGCAAAGCCTGTGAGATGGCTGAAACTCCCTTGAGAAATTGGAGCTGAGATCACCAGGTCTTTCTGCCTTTGTTGGGCCAGAAATCAGGTGGGAAGGCCTTTCTTGCCTGAAATAGCTACTTCTACTTCTGGCCTCTGCAGAAGAGCAGAGTTGCTGCAGAAATGAAAAACAATTGAGGGGAAACACTGACATTTTTTCCTGCTGAAGCCCAGATAACGTTCTTTTATCTATCTAAAGTACTTACATGGCCCCCATTACAGTGGTATCTGACTGTGTCACAATCTTTCGTGTATTTCTCCTCACAACGCCCTTGGGAAGCCGGGGAAAAATACTATCCCCATTTTACAGATGAGGAACTGAGACTTAGAGCGGTTAAGGGTGGGATTCACACGGGGGACTTAGGCTGAGCACTGCAGTGCCTAACTTTTAGGTGCCCTGCCAGCAAGTGGAATTCACAACCAAGTCAGGCACCCAGGCTCCCCACACAATAGCCACCTAAGCTAGCCAGGAGGCAATGGTGAGGGGAGGGGTGTTGGCCTAAGCCTCACCCATCAAAGGGAGTAAGGATACGTCTACACTACAAAAACCCCATGGCAGAGAGTCCCAGAGCCCAGGTCAACTCACTCAGGCTTGCACTTCAGGGCTAGAAATAGCAGCGTAGACATTCCTGCTTGGGCTGGAGTCCAGGCTCTGAAACCTGGTGAAGGGGGTGAGGTCTCCAACCCAAGTGAGAACATCTGCACACAGGGGTGCTGGAACAATTTTTATAGTGGTGCTGAAGGCGGAAACCATGTATTTGGGTTGTTATTACTACTTCAGGCCAGAGGGTGCGGCAGCACCCCCAGCACCTATGTGGGCATAGCTGTTTTTTTTGCATTGTAGACAAACCTTTTGGCATCCAACTCTGGGCCAGAGGGAGGTGCCTCGCTCTACTCAGGATTCACAGCCCTGGACCCTCTCTTGGAAGTAGGCACCTAAGCCAAGTCAGTGCTTTCTCAAGAAAAAGCTAGGTGCTACCCCCCTCACCATGCAATGGGCTAGTGCTCTCACCCAGGCTACTCAAGATCTGGGTTTGAATCCCTACTCTGCCTAACATAGAGCAAGGTTCAAACCCAGGCCTCCTACCGCCAAGGAGAGTGTCTTAACTGCTGGGGTATTCTGGAGTGGATCTCTTTGCCTCTCCTGTTAAAGCTGTTCCACTTCATAGAAGTGAATATTCATGGGGCCAGAGAGAGACTCTAGAACTCAGGGGTCAGGGTAGTCACTGCGGATGTGTGAGTGCCAGTTCTTGCTCTGATTATAGTAAATTTATACAAAATGGAACAATTTCAAAAGGACAGACGGCAAGAAACCAACCCCAGAATATCCCAAAACCCAGTGATCTGGGTTTGAATTCCTACTCCCCATCAGACTGAGTGGGGATTAGAACCAGTGGTGCTACATCTGTGGCGAGTGCTCAAACCACTATGATATAGGTCATAAGGGAACCACCTTGTCCCCTGGCTGTGTTTTGTGCAGGGCCCAGCCTGGTAGACATTTGTCTAAGGCAGCCTCTGAGCTGGTTGACTGGATCAGGCCCCACAGGTGAGGATAGGCAGGGATTGTGAAGCCTGATGGGGCTTAGGCATGAGTTAGGCACCGAGCTGCTCAGTGGTGTCGGGACTGGCCATGTGTGCAGCTGCCTCACCAGCAGAAACGTATGCTCTTCGCGGACTTTACCAGGAGAAACTTGGGCAACTACAGAGTTAGGTGGTAGCTGAGCAGGGGTTTTGTGAATGCCACTAGCAACTAAATGTTGGACTTAAGTATCTGCGTCCCCGTCCCCCCACGTGATTTTACCAACAGGGGCATGAAGCCTGGCCTCCCAAGCCTTCAGCTAGTGCCCTAACCACTGGACCCCCTTCTTGTCCATCTAAAGCTCTGGAAGGTGTTCTGAGTGGGTTCTAGTTTCTCTGAGATGGTCCATCTGCCCCTATTTACAATCACCCAAGTGGTTTCTTTCCAGCTTGAGCCCTGGAAATTTTTTACTCTCCAAATTCTTTTTTTGCTGAGAGGAATAATACAATAAACCTCTAGCGCTATTACTTGCGGTTTGCAGGTCGCTGGCAGAAGCTGGTGGTTCAAGTACTTCGACAAATTCTAGTTTGGTGAGCATCATCCAGGGACTGATTAAGATCAGTGGCTGGGCCTATCAAAGAGAAGGAATCCCATCAGCGTGAGATCTCCACAGTTCACTGCATGGCAAGAATCAAAGCATTTCCTGGTTTGCCTGAGGATTTTATGGGTTTTTTTAACATCGTTGTATTGATTTTCTTTCAAATGCAAAAAAAAAAAATACAGATATATCAAAAAGAATTAAGAAGCGCAGCGGGCTACAGAGGCTGGAAGTAGGTCAGACGCATCACAGAATTTAAAAAAATCATTATGATTAACAGAGATTGAGGAAGGCAAGAACAAATAGCACCAAAGGGATCCAATTTATCAAGCCACTTAAGCAAAAGACTTTCTAATTGAGCGGGGTCACCACACCCATCCAGCAAATGGGGAGAGGTGGCTCTCCCCTGTTGCAGACTGATTTCTTAACCTGCCTTTGCTCTATTATAACATGACCACCCTTGTAGAAACCTTCATGCCGTCCCCCGTGATTGTCACCATTGCTGATGAAAAGCCAGTGCCCCAGAAACATTTTTTTTCTATTTGAGCGGTTCCTGTTTTGTGGCATATTCCCAATTCTTTTAAATAATAATATAACAACATTCCTGTGAGATTGCAAGTAGGGACTGAACCCTCAACTTCTGAAGCCTGCAACACTAGCCCTTAACCTAAAAGATTAACTTCATTAGCAGAGAGCAAAAGCAGGAGGCTATCCTCTTTATTACGGAAGGGACCATGCACATATTTTACTGGTGAATTACACTCATGGTTACTATTTTTACATTGCAGCCAGCCTGGAGGTTGCAATTCAAGGATCACTGCCCCAATTGTGCTAGGCACTGTATACACACAATAAAAAGATGGCCCTGCCCATTTTTATATATAAATATAAAATTTTACACTTATATAGTGTAAAAGCCCTTCCTTTACATTGGCAGGTGGCTGTAATTATCCACATTTATTACCCCATTATTTTCCTCTAGCATGAGGTTAATGAGGGATGGGGAGGTTAAAAGAACTGATTTTTCTTTTGCTGAAAGGATATAAAATCCTAGTGTTACAGTTCCCAGAGAAAATCAGGTCCTAAGTGACATGTCCAGTGAGTGAGTCTGAATAGATCATATTATAGGCCTCGCTACCCCACTCTAGCCACTGGATAACACTGCTACCCATATATCCTGTACATCTCCATGAGACTTAATATGGCCAGACAAAGACCCTATTGGTAGCTGCAGGAAATTCTTTTAATCTGCAAGAGTTCTATCTCCTCACAAGAGAGGCACTTTTCACACACACAGTATATATCTAAGCACTGTAATAATTCTCCTATTACCTGCAGAGTTTTGGACCATTGCTGCACAATACGGCAGTACTCCTTTGTTGTGGCAGCATAGCTGCATTCCCCACGACTTCACAACCAGCTGAGCAATGCCAATATGTTTCCCCCATTAGTCTGGGTCCTGCAATCCTCCTCTAGACAGCAACTGGAATCTCTGAATCCTTTGGCAGAGCTCAGCTGTATCAAGTGTTTCTTAACATGAGCAAGCTGTCTGATAAACTGAAACAAGATGTGGCTGTCTCTTAACAGTGGGTTAAGTGCTGGCTGAGTGGCCTTCTAAATGACTGGGCTCTGGTGCCAGAGGCTGAAGAATGGTCTGCAGCCCTATGCCAAGCCCCCACAGAAGTGCTGACTGGGGCAGTTGGTGAGGCACGTAGCAGGCGTGGCATATTGAAAACCTTTAATTAACAACACATTTTGTGCCACTCATTTGTTTTATGTTCAGGAGGGATTCGTATGTGAAGCATGTTAAAGCCTTCAAGCACTGGTTGCCCTTGCAGCTAAAGTTACTGCTGATGGGTTCCGGGCCTTCTGATCCCAGGAGGCAAGATTCCTTTCTGCTGCCTTTGCAGTGACGGATCCAGGGCAGTACAAGCCCAGATGAGTGTCAGTACTTTTTCTGCGGGCTCTCTGCAGCTCCTGCTGTGCTGGTGACATTCCCTGGAGGTCCAAGCATTGACAGACCTCTTTCTACTCTCCCGGGCTCAAGGCTGTGCTTTAAGCTAATGTGGACAGGTGTGTCATATTAGATCAGACACGAGGTCCCCTTAGTCCAGTGTTCTGTCTCTCACTGGCCAACACCAAAGGCATCAGCAGAAGATGTAAGAAGTCTGCAGTGGGTAGATGTGATTTAATCTGCATCCAACATTAGGTCGCATCCTTATATGCAATAGAGATTGGCTGAAAACCTGAAGCATAAGGTTTTATATCCCTGCCAGAAGTTTTATTATTATTAATTGTAACAACTCTGGACATTATTTATATCCACCCAAATGTCCAATCCCTTTTCGAAGCTTGGAGGCAGATCTTCACAGTGACAATCAGCACAGTGCTATTGGAGTCAATGGAGCGATGTCAGTTTACACCCATTGAGGATTTGCCCCCAGGTTTAAATATTACTGCAAGTTGCTGAGTGTTTGATATGCAACCACCTGGAAAACCTCTAGATCTGCAGCCATCTACAGAAGTGGTCCAGTGCCCTGCACTATCATTGGAGAGACATTGCAAACTCTAGCATTTTGCACAGTTACTGTAGAATACTCCAGTAGTGTTTGGAAAGGGTAGTTGCTTCTTGCTTGGTATTTGATGTGAGGCGTGCATATGGGATTGGAAGGGTGGGAGGTAAGAGGACAGGTAGGGAGAGGGACTGTGCAGCCACTCCCCGTCAACGCTATACTACAGCAATAATCTTTTCATTAAATAGTGACAAGAAACAAAATTAGTGTTTAGTTCTGTTGACTGCATGTTAGGATTCAATTCCTGGCTCTGCCACTGACATATTGCATGATCTTGGGCACGTCACGTTCCTGCTAGGTGCCTCAGTTTCCCTGTTTGCAAAATAAGGCTTATGATACTGACCTACCACTGGGGGTGTTGTCAGGCTTAATTAACGTCTATGACCAACTTTGAGATGCTCGCATGAAAGCTACTGTGTGAATGGAGAGTCTTGACATTATTATTATTGTTCTACCTTTAAACTGTCAAACTGTTTAAATCTGCATGGCTGCCTTAAGCAGCATGTGCAGATGAAAGATCTGTAAAGGAACAAATTTTCTTTCTGTACCTTGATCTTGGAATAAAATGTCAGGGGAAAACCAGGGAACTGTTATTGCTAGAGAGAGGTATAAAGGGCTAGGAAAGAAACTAATGCAGCACTAGAAGGAGGAGAGATAAGAGACAACCATTCAAACAGACCAATCATGGAAAATCTAAGTACCACCAAAATGATCCCTTAAACCAGGCCATTAAAAAGAAATTCTAATAATAAACATTTCACATCAAGGGGCCTTCCCTTTACAGTTGTATGACAAGGGCAGTCATCTGCCTAACAGCAGAACTCCCCTAGGTCTAATACATTAATAACACTTTACAAGTCCCATTGGTGCTTTTCATCTGAAGATCTCAAAGCTCTTCAGTTTAAACCTCACGGCATCCCCTGTGAGGCTGGCGAATGTTACTACACCCATTTTAGAACAGCAATAGACTGGGGGCACAGAAGGGCTAAGTGCTACACAGAGTGTAGACCCTGAGTTTCTAGGCTCCTAATCCCATGGCAAAAGCAGAGGGGTGGTTAAAGGAGTACCCTTCTCGCCTAGCATTGCCCTGCGGTTGAGAATGGCTGATTATACAGGCTACATGTGCTGGAATACCTTGGCACAGCAGGGTGAATTAAAGGCCAGGATGCACTGCCAACCTTCACATCATTCTTGGTTCTTCTTGGTTTATGTTACACTCAAAGGAAACTTTATAATAACATTATTTGCAGGAATTGGGGCTCTCTAGCACCCTCTCTATCCATTTTCTCCATCCTACTCTCCCCAAGCAACTTCAAGTTGCCGCATCCTAGATGCCTCAACCAAGATCAAAGACTCATAGTGCTAAGCATATAACAAGAGACCACTTCTGCCCCAAATCGTTTACAAGCTGAATAGACAAGGCAGACAAAGGGTATGAGGGAAAACAGAGGCACAGGGAAGTGAAATGACTTTCCCAAGGTTACACAGCAGGTGAGTTGCAGAGTCAGGAATAGACCCCAGCTCTCCTAAGCTCCAGTCCAGCTCCTCACCCACTGAAGCTGTTCCAAGATCTCAGCTCCTCCTCTTCTCCCATTCCCTTGCAGCTGCTGAGCAAAACATCTCCATGGCATTCCCAGCCATCCAGTAGCCCAGGACATGAGAGAGAAAGGCTGGGGTCAAACTCTGTCTTGCCCAAGGCATTACCTCTAAAATCCAGGCTGATGACTTTTATTTTGTTGTTCCTGGTAATAAAGAAATAGGAATGTTTTTCAACAACTGGAACCCCACCCCCTCAAAAAAAGATTTCCATCAAGACTATGATGGTTCTAATATCCACATGACACAGAAAAGATTAAATTGCACAATTCCCAATGGAATTCTTTGGATTCATGGTTCCTTCGGGCCCCAAGAAACAACAATGTTTTGTGTCTCTGGTGTTGGCTGCCCAATTTGAGACATCTTGACGGAGCCTGAATTTCAGAGGTAGAGGCTAAGTATCTTCTGGAAATCAAGTCTTTTTAAGATGCCTCAAATTGGGCACCCAAAATGGTTAGTCTCTTTTGAAACACTTGGCCAACAGATCCTGAAACTTCATGCTCTGAACTTTCAAACTGTGGCCTGATCTACACTGAAGAATGAGGTGGACATATCTATGGTATGCAGGGGTGTGAAAAATTCGCATCCTTGAATGGTGTAGCTATGCTGACCTAACCCCCAGTGTAGATGCAGCTAAGTCAACAGAAAAATGCAGCTGTCAACCTAGTTATCGTTCCTTGGGGAGGTGGCATTGCTACAGCAACAGAAAGACCCCTTCTGTTGCTGCAGGACGTGTCTATGCTCCAGTGTTACAGCGGGACTATGGTGCCCTAGATGTACTGCTGTAGCGCCTGTAGACGTGGCCTAAGTAGTGTCAGTATGGATCAGAACAAGGATGGGAGATCTCGTCCACACCTAAAAATTAGACAGACGTAGCTACATCACTGAGGTCTGTGAAAAAATTGTGTGCCCTGTGTGCTGCAGTTAGTTTGACCTACTCTCACTGTAGAGCTGCAGGAGGGTAGTTATGCTGCTGTAGTATAGACATGCTGCAGAAAGTCATGCTGGGGATATAAGAGATGGCATTTTACTCTTTACAGCAGGGGGAGCCAATTATTTTTGTCAAGATCCAAATTTCTTGGCCCAGGTTAAGTTAAGGTCCAGACTCCAGAGAAAAGAAAATAATAATAAGTTAATAAATAGATTTCAGGCTCCATTCAGAAGCATCTGGCGGTGCGGATTTGGCGCGCAGTCTGCTTATTGATTACTCCTGCTCTACAGCAATACTGAACCAGTGAACCCTGCAAGATGCTAGAGGGCGCTGTGCTCCTGGAGATGCTCTCTTTAGGATAATGTAATAAAAAGGCCCTGCCTATTGAAGATCTTTTTCTCAAGAGTAAGGATGGTTGCCCAGGGATCCTGGCCCATTTCCAGTTGAGTTACTTTCATTTTCATAGAATCATAGGACAGGAAGGGACCTTGAGAGGTCATCTAGTCCAGTCCTCTGCACCCAAGGCAGGACTAAGTATTATGTAGACCATCCCTGACAGGTGTTTGTCCAATCTGCTCTTAAAAATCTCCAGTGATGGAGATTCCACAACATCCCTACATCCCCCCCCGACCTCATGCAATTTTAATCCAGAATTTAGGACTCTTCTGCCATTGCTACCCTAAACTGTTGTCACTGTGCAAACTGCTGTTAAATACCTGCTGCATTTTGATGCTGGGAAAATTAATCCTTATGTAGATGTCTTACTTACCCCAGTGAGCCATTGGGAAGGTTAATTAACTGTTGTTTATTAAGTGCTTTGTGACTCTTAGATTAAAGATGCTACATATGTGCAAAGTAGTATTATTAGTTACTAACAGAAACACTCCCAGCCAGCTGCCTTGCGAGGGTGGAGATGTTGTCATTTCATTACAGAACATCATATGCAGGGTGCATGGTCTAACTGGATCACTAACATATTTCAGGCTGCAAGCCAAGCGTATAAGTACATACACTGTGTGTGTGTTATGTATGTTTTATTAGCCAAATTTTGTCCATGTAATTCCACTGATTTCAGCTGGAACAGGAAAGTCTTAGACATAATAAAATGCAATTAGAGTCTGATTCTGCAAGGCAGATGATCCTTTAATTCCTATAAAGTAAATGGGAGTTGGAGGTTCTCAGGCCCAGATCCTCACAGGCATTTAGGTACCTAATACCTATTGATTGCAGTAGGAGTTAGGCACCTAAATACCACTGAGGATCTGGGCCTGAGGGCTCAGCACCTTGCAGGATTGAGAAAACTGGGCCTGATCCAAAGCCCATTGAAGTCAATGGGAAGACACCTATTGTCTTCAGGGAGGGTTGGATCAGGGCCCTTCTGCCCATGTGCAGCATTTGTGTTTCCATCACCTTCACTACCAAGCAATATTCTTGCACCGATGCCCATCACCTTCACTACCAAGCAATATTCTTGCACCGGTGCCCCAGCCCAAGCCTTGCCCGTGTTAATGGGCATTACAGCCCTGCATCTCAGTACCTGCAACATTTCCCCCGGGCACTGGTTTTTGTCCTGGTACCTAGGAGGGCTGATATTTTTTTCTACCCAGACACTTCACCAAGTCACAAAACGTAGTAACTTTATACATCAAAATGTGACGTAATAAATTATTCCTGAGTTTGTTTTCTAAACATCTTATAGCTCCATCTGCAGCCAATGCATCTTCTCTCTCTCTCTCTCTCTGATGCTTTTTAGGAGGAAAAGCACTTACTGATGTTATTTGGAGACTCTTCTTCCTTCTCTCATCCCTTTGTTTTTTCTCCTAAGAATCAGCAAGGTGCCCCATTCAGAGGTTTGATACTATGCAATCACTCTCTCTGGCCCCACGCCTGCTTTGTCTTGGTCAACAACATCCAGCAGCCCTGGCGTGGACTTTACCCATGGGCTTTGGGAATCTCTCAGAGAGGAAGGAACAAACTCAGCCTGTCCACTCATGCACAATTCTGCTGGCAAGCCAACAAAACATGATCAGGGATGTAACAGGCTCTCTTCTCCGCCCTTCAGACCACCACAGAGTGGATGCTTCAGAGTTTATAAGCACCACTGTGTTATTTACTGGGTCCCCTCCAACAGTTCACCAGCACAGCCTTTTGCAGCAATATACAATTGGAAGCAATCTTACCCCTTAGCCCACTCTCCAGAGAAGAAAAAAGCAAGTTCGGTCCCTTAACTGTTCCCAGCTGACAGGTTGATTGTTCTCATTCATTAGCGCATCAGCCTCCTGCCTATATTAAGCCATTGGGCACCCATCTCCCAATCAAACCCATACCCTTAGTGACCACAGCACTGGGTCAGCTCTAGACTCCCTAGCTCATAAGTAGTGACTCACTCCTCCCTACTGGATACAGCACTTTAGGGCTGGGACCATTTTTTGTTCTGTATTTGGACGGTGCCGACACAATGGAATCGTGGTCCATGACTGGGGCTCCAAGATGCTACGACAACACAAATAAACCAATAACGATAATACCTCGAACTTCCTTTAGCAAATAGGATGAGACTTTATAAGTCAGTGAGTTTATACCCTCACAATGCATCTTGGGAACTATCAGTTGTCATCAGCAAAGGGAACAAGCATTTACTCACAGCTGCAAAAATGTGACTGGGTGGAGGAGTTAAGGCAAGTCAGATTCAGAAGGCCATACAATCTGAAGAGGTCTGCAGGATGAGACTTTGCTGATGCTCTGGCAGAGGGAGAAGATTTGTTTCTTTGCTTCTGTCATTGTCACAGCCTAGGAAGGTAAAAACATCCCATGCTGCAATAAATCTGACTCAGAGCAAGTCTTCCACCATGAATGCTCCAACTACCTCACTTGCCGCTTCATCAGCCTTTGAGCATCTGTCACCCCCGGTAACCTGGTAGGATGAGACAAGGGGTGTGTGTGTGTGGCTAGGCTCCAATCTTTGTGGATAAAAGATTGTTAGATGCTTCTGCTAAACTATTCTGGGCAGAATGTTTCAACGCCTAATCCCTCTAGGGCACCTGGAATCCAATCAGATACAGCAGCGAGGACTTCTGTTCTCACAAGAGCAAGGAAGGGCTTGACTGGCGGAGGGGATATTATCATAGCAAACAGCAGTGTTTCACACTTCCAGCCCCACGCCAAAGACTATTATTCATATTATGACAGTGCCTAGAGACCCAACCAAGACTGTAGCTCCATTGTGCTAGGCACTGTACAAATGCATGTGACAATCCTTGTCCTGAAAAGCTTACAGTCTAAATAGACAAAAGGAAGTGTCATTATTCCCATTTTACAGATAGGGAATTGAGACACGGTGCGGTTAAGTGACTTGCCCAAGGTCTCAGAAGAAGCTTGTGGCAGAGCTAGGAATTAAACCCAGATCTCCTGAGTCTTCATCCAGCACCTTAACCATAAAATCATCCTTCTTTCCCACTAACAGCCACTCTGGGCTCACTGGATCCTGAAACCACCTTGGACAGACCCGTAAGGGTGCTGAAGATCATGATATCCCAAGTGAATACAGCAGGAATCTAGTCTTTGACAAGGAGTCTAGTGGTAGTCACTCAGTCACACTGCTCCCTGTCTCTAGCTCCCCGGGACTCTTCCCAGCCTGCTCAGCATGTTCTCAAATGAGTGAAAAACAGATCTACAGATTCAAATCAAGACATCATTCAAAAGAACAGAAAAAAAACCCTCTCTCTGGAGACAGAGTGTCGAGGCCCCAGAACCAGCTGTGCTCTTTCATTCAGTGCCCAGAGACAGGGATGTAGCCACAAGAATCTTCTCAATTGTCAAGACTAATCTCCTTCCAAAAGGATGAATAAAAAGGGGAAATAATTTTTAAATGGCAATGCAAAAAAATTGATCGGAGGGGAGAAAAAGATCTTAAATACCTCCAACTCTCCATAAAGGACACCTGCCTTAATATCTCCCTCCCCCACACTGTGCCAATACCGCAATCTTTCTCAGGGCCCCAAACACACCCTGATATCTTTCCATTCACACACACTCACAAGGCAACAGCTCCCGTGACAAGGCACCCATTCTGGTATCTCCAGTCCCCCCTGATTTCCCATCCATCTACCCTCCCAACACGTCACCAAGCTTCTCAGTTTACCTTCCCAGCAGTGTCTCCCCTGCCACCCACACATCTCTCTGACACAACCATGCCCCGCTTCTCTCACATACTCCATCAGTGTGGTCATCCCCACCCCGCAAAATGCTGTCTCATTCTCGCTTTCCCCTACCATTCCCACACTCACCAGCATTCCTCTCCTTCCACTCACGCCCCCGCTGGCATAAACCCACAGCTACAGAGGCTCAGCAGGTTTCTTCTGTGGCCCAGCATCCACAAAGCCTAATGCCATTCGTCACGATTACAGGCAAACTAAGCTTTAGACCCCTTTCAATCCCTCTTTAGAGCAGTCTGCAGGGTCAGGCCTGGCTTTCTGCACCCCTCTCAAAGGGGTTCAACCCCATGGTCCAACCTCTCTTGGGTAGCAACCCCTGTTTCCTAGCCATGTTAACACAACAGGCCCAATTATGCTTAGCACCTATAAACCCATTTCCTCCAGGGACCTGTGACCAATGGCTTATTTAAGTGACTAAAAAAACAGCTTATTCAAAACAAAGCACTATTTATTCAGCTAAAGGTACACAGGATGCACAGTAGAGGGTAAAAACAATACAGGTCTATGTGCATATTTTGTCTTCCCTAAACCTTAATCTTTTCTTGCATGCTTTGGTAAGCTCTGTTCACCCCAGTTACCTTCATCTCTGGGCTGGGAGATGCAGCCCACACTGCTCCCGCATGATCCTTTGTCTCTCTCAGTTAGACATGCATCTACAGCCGTTACTAACAACCCACTCATTCTGTCTAGGGCGGCTAGCATCTTTAAGGTTTTAGCATTCCTTCTGATCTTAGGTTCAGCCTAGGCAGAATAAATTTCACCAGCCTGCTTGGAATCAGGCCAGGGGTGTTCCCCAATTGATAGCTTGCCTCATTGTTTCCCCCAAGGACTGTTGGCACTCTCTGTGATAGTACCTTATCTTTGCTTGCCACTGTTTCATTCCCTGTTGGTTTCCCGCTTGCAGCTTCTTTTAATCTAACTCCATGCAGCCAGATCAGGGCCGGCGCAACCCATTAGGCGACCTAGGCGGTCGCCTAGGGCGCTACAATTGGGGGGTGGCGACCGCGGCGGTATTTCAGCTGCGGGACCTTCCGCCGCCTCTGTGGGGGGCGGCATTTCGGGGCGGGACCTTCCGCCGCCTAGGGCGGCAGAAAAGCTGGCTGTGCTCCTGCGCCAGACAGGATAATATCTCACAAGTAAACTGAGGTGCACATGATGTTTATAAAAATACAGAGATTTCTTTCATTCTCCATGCAGTGCAACAGAACAAAGTGTCTCCCCAACTTCCATTCAATTACTCCTCCTCCCCTGCCCCACTTCAGGGTTGGAGCATACCTATTAGAACATTTCCTTGTCTTAAGGCTTAGCAGTTACTCTGTTCTTACACTTGGGTTTTGGTGAGGTACATATGGGACAAAGACAGCCCTTTCAGAAGTGGTGTGCTGAGTCTTCATTTATTCACTCTAATTTAAGGTTTCACGTGCCAGTAATACATTTTAATGTTTTTAGAAGGTCTCTTTCTATAAGTCTATAATATATAACTAAACTATTGTTGTATGTAAAGTAAATAAGGTTTTTAAAATGTTTAAGAAGCTTCATTTAAAATTAAATTAAAATGCAGAGCCCCCCCGGACCGGTGGCCAGGACCCGGGCAGTGTGAGCGCCACTGATAATCAGCTCACATGCCGTACCATAGGTTGCCTACCCCTGACCTATATCCTGGGGCTGGGCCCAAGGAAGCAGAGAACAGTCATAGTGCAGTGCACTCTCGCTCAGTCCTGACCTGTTTCCCTATGCTGGGGGCTGGGAACAAGTTCTGTTGAGAACCCTCACATCAACTCTACACTAGACTGAAAGGCAGGTGCCCTGCACATGGGGTTAAAGTTAATGGAGCTACACTGGTTTACACCAGCTGGGCTCTGGACCATCAGTGCGATGGGAAATATCACTTTTTCATCACCGGATTGTTTTGTGATTTTTAACTACGCATTTTCCTTTGTGTTAACCTAGTTTTCTCTATCTCACACACACACTCTGCACAACCATTTAATTTTTAATTGAGGGCACTGTGCTCTTGAGCAGATAAAAGACTAAATCTTAATGGAGGAGAATGTGTCAAAGGAAAACAAAACAGTGCTGTGCTTTCTGCCAGCTGGACTGGGGCACTAGGTAATCCTGATTTTGTCTTTGCTGCTGCCTACAGCACTGTGGGATCAAGTCTCTTTATGCATGGCTGGCTGATGGGAAAAAAAAAAGAACTCTCATCTCTCTTGCCTCTGGTGTGAACTTGTCTGCTGTGGATTCTACTTGAATAGGTAGAAAGAATCCATATTCGACACATCATGCCTGCAGACCAAACCACAAAGAGAGCCTTGAATGAGAGAGAGAGACAGCCAAAATGAGAAAGAAAAGCTCTCCTGCTTTAGCATTCTTTAACACTTCCTACCTTCTCAGTTGCTTGGAGAATTGATGCTTCCAAAGGACCTGGTTATGCAGAATGTTAGCAGGAAGAGAGGCCATTAGCACATCTAGCCCTCTGATTAATTTAATAATAGTTCTTTGAATGGATTTAATGATTTTCATCAAAGTTCTCAAAGCTCTGCAAAGGTAAGGTCACTGTATTATTCCCCCCCCCCACACTTAAATAGATGGGGGAAACTAAAGCAAAAAGGGATGACATGTTTTGCCCAAGGTCATGGGGTGAGCGTTGACTGAGTCATGAGTGGTATGTCATTATCCTGATTCCCACAGCTTCAGCCACTAGACCATAGAATACCAGGGCTGGAAGGGCACCTAGTCCAACCTGCTGCTCAAAGGAGGACCAATCCCCAGGCAGCTTTTTGCCCCAAATCCCTAAATGGCCCCTTCAAGGATTGAGCTCACAATCCTGGGTTTAGCAGGCTAATGCTCAAACCACTGAGCTAGCCCTCCCCCATGCTGGAATCCATATCTATTGTCTCCCCCGATATGCAGGCTCTGTCTTATTTGACTCTATAAACAAGTCACTAGTTTTTACAGTTGGTAAAAAACAACAACACATTTTCACCCTATGGAGAATTCTAATATGTCAAAATGTATTTTGTCCCAAATTGGGCAGAAAAGTTGAAAGAGCAAAATCTTTTGCCGAACTCAAAGTTCTGAAAATATTTGATTTGAAACATTTCAGTGTTTCCGATCAAAATGAAACATTCTCATAAGAACAGCCATGCTGGGTCAGACCAAAGGTCCATTTAGGCCAGTATCCTGTCTTCCAACAGTGGCCAATGCCAGGTGCTTAAGAGGGAATGAACAGAACAGGTAATCATCCCCTGTCATCCATTCCCAGCTTCTAGCAAACAGAGGCTAGGGACACCATCCCTGCCCATCTTGGCTAATAGCCATTGATGGACTTATCCAGTTCTTTTTTGAACCCTGTTATAGTCTTGCCCTTCACAACATCCTCTGGCAAAGAGTTCCACAGGTTGACTGTACGTTGTGTGAAGAAATACTTCCTTTTGTTTGTTTTAAACCTGCTGCTTATTAATTTCATTTGGTTCCTGTGTTATGAGAAAGAGTAAATAACACTTCCTTATTTACTTTCACCACATCAGTCATGATTTTATAGCCTTCAATCATATCCCCCCTTAGTCGTCTCTTTTCCAAGCTGAAAAGTCCCAGTTTTATTAATCTCTCCTCATATGGAAACTGTTCCATATCCTTAATCATTTTTGTTGGCCTTTTCTGTACCTTTCCAATTCCAATATATGTTTTCTGAGATGGGGAGACCACATCTGCACACAGTATTCAAGATGTGAGCGTACCATGAATTTATATAGAGGCAATATGATATTTTCTATCTTATTATCTATCCCTTTCTTTATGATTCCCAACAATCTGTTTTTCTTTCTTGACTGCCGCTGCACATTGAGTGGATGTAGGGTGACCAGATCAGAGATATAAAATATCGGGATGTGGGGGGGCCGGGGCGGGAGGGGGCGAGCAAAAAAAACACAAAAGGGGGCGGAGCAAAAAAAAAAAAGAGTTTCAAAGGGTCCGGGGGCATTAGCAGCCGCGAGTGGGAGGGAGAGGCGCGGGGCTCCCCGGCAGCAGTGGGGATTCGGCCCCCGCCCCCGCGCCACCCACCCAGCCCCTGCCCGCTTCGCGCTGCCCCCGCCCGGACCCACCGCGTTGCCCCGTGGGCTGCAGGGCTGGAGCATCCTCCGCGCTGCGCTCCCGGCCCCGGGTCCCCGTGTGCAGTGGCCCCCCTCGTCTCCCTCCCTTGCCAGCCCCCCTTTGCCCGCCTGCCCGGTGCCCAGGTTCCGGAGCTGACTTACCAGCTCCCGGATCCAGGCGCCGCCACCACCCCCTCCCTCCCGGCTTGCGCCACCATGTAGCTGCAAGCCTGGGAGGGAGGAGGAATGCCGCGTGGTTGGGGAAGAGGCGGGGCCAGGGCGGGGATTTGGGAGGGAGCCAATGGGGGAAGAAGGGGGCGGAGCCGGGGGGGGTGAGAGTCCCTCCGGGAGGGCAAAATTTCTTGTTTGTCCAGTCCCGACCAAACATTGGTCGGGACGCGGACAAAGAAGCAAATATCGGGACAGTCCTGATAAAATCGGGACATCTGGTCACCCTAACTGGATGTTTTCAGAGAACTATCCACAATGACTCCAAGATCTCTTTCTTGAGTGGTAACAGCTAATTTAGACCCCATCATTTTATATGTATAGTTGGGATTATGTTTTCCAATGTGCATTACTTTGCATTTATCAACACTGAATTTCATCTGCCATTTTGTTGCCCAGTCATCCAGTTTTGTGAGACCCCTTTGTAACTCTTCTCAGTCTGCATTGAATTTAACTATCTTGAGTAGTTTTGTATCATCTGCAAATTTTGCCACTTCATTGTTTACCCCTTTTTCCAGATCATTTATGAATATGTTGAATAGTACTGGTCCCAGTACAGACCCGTTGGGGACACCACTATTCACCACTCTCCTTTCTGAAAACTGACTATTTATTCCTACCCTTTGTTTCCTATCTTTTAACCAGTTACTGATCCATGAGAGGACTTTCCCTCTTATCCCATGACATCTTACTTGGCTTAAGAGCCTTTGGTGAGGGACCTTGTCAAAGGCTTTCTGAAGATCACCCTTGTCCACATGCTTGTTGACCCCCTCAAAGAATTCTAGTAGATTGGTGAGGCATGATTTCCCTTTACAAAAAACATATTCTCATAGTCCCAAACCAAAATGTTTTGTTTCAAGTCAATGTGACATTAATCTATGTCTGCTTGAGCGGCAATGGCACCTTATGGGAATTGTAGTTCAAATATCTTAGGTCTCATTCTTTGCTATGGGCCAGGCTCTCTGGCCAGACTACATTTCCCATGAGGCATTACATCAGTTCAGCAAGGTGAACAAATTTACCCATGGAAAATTTTGATTGTGTGGAAACTGCATTTTCTGTTCACATGGACACCCACCCACCCCTCAACAGAAAATTCCCAATTCAGCTCTGCTAGTTTTCTACTAAGGGGCCTTTCAGATGAATGAGCTATTGGCTACTCTGCCGGGGAATTTAAGAACCCATAAGGTACTTTGTATAAGCATATAGGGTTATCTTGTTGCCAAACAAAATTGTCCTCCCCACCCCATGTTGTGCATTGTGCTGTGCACTAGGTACCCTCCACACCAGAAGTGGCTGCATTTTGCTAGTAATATATGTATAGAGTTTGAAAATCACTATGAGATCCTTTAGGATGAAAATTTCTATAGAAATATAAGCAGATGTTACAAATCCACGGCCACTCACAACACCACAGTTGTCACACATGTCGGCTGCTATTTCACGGCAGCAGCATGGATAGAACTCAGATTCTCCTGCTGCAGAAGCCCCAGGCCCCTACAATCTGAGCAAAAAACAAAATCTCCATTATCATTTATGATAGAACTAGCAATAAAGATTGTGGGACCCACAGTTTATTGGATGGCATCAGAATTGAGGGCAGTAGTGCATGCGTACACAATGGATTTTATAGATCTTGATCTTTTCAAGAGGAGAATGTCCCAAATGAACTGGGCAGAGAGGTGACAGGGCTAGTCGCCAAAGGCAAAGCAAATAGAAAAACCAATATTTCGGATCGTGGCAAAAACTGCACCCCAGTGGCTGTGCCAGAAAGTGATTTATCACACTCAGCCCACTATCCGTGTTGCAATACCATTCCTCAGGGATGGCTGCTTGGAGGTGTTGGTATTGGGGCTGGCAAACGCCTTGGCTGACTCTGGTCCCATGAAGGGCTCTGCACTTCAGGGCTCCAGAATCTTTGCAGAGAAATGTAGAACTTTCAGACCACGAGACCATGCTACAGGGAGCGAGAGCCCGGGAGAAAAATACACAAAACAAGAGAGAGAGACAAAGACAATCTTCTGTTTTTTCCGCCCCCTGCTCTTGCGTTGGCTCAGCTACTGCTGAGACCATGAAGACAACTCATAATCTGCATTTCCTTTTCCTCTTCCTCTGGGAATGGATAGCCATGTCGAATTGACCCTGTTCTCCTTCTCCCCCTCCCATTTCCTTTCCCAAAGGGGTCTCTCTAGCATACACAGCCATCTGGCTGTCTGTTGCAGCGTGAACTGAGTTCTAAGAGGCATCCTTTGGAATCCAGTCCAGTTCACACGATTTCTCCTCTTTTCTGCATCTCTGAATTTCTTTTCCTGGGCTGCTGCTGTCCTCAGTGCCCTCCTTCACCTTGAATCCAAGGCACTTTCCCATCCCCGCTGACCTCCCCATACTTTGCCATGCCTGTGCTTTCCTTAGTGTGTTGTGCTCAGGGTCTGGTGGGTCCTGTTTGCAAGGCAAGCACTAAAATCATCCACCACTACAATGGCTACCTGAGCACGGGCGTCAGCCTCTCTGGATCTTACCCCATCCATCCTGGGTCAAAACCCTGACCTGAGAGGCACTGCTGGAAGCGGAAGGGGAAGATGCAAACGGTTCCAGAGGAAGTTCAGCCTTGAAGGCATGTGTCAGGGTAGTCAACAAGAACCCCAAGCCCCCTGGTTGTGCCCAGAGGAAAGCACGCAACAGAAAAATCTGCTTAACTCTTTCATTTCCAGGAGCAAGCACGGGAATGAAAGGGACAGAACAGGGGGAGGTAAACGTGAATGTCCTCCAGGCAGAGCTGGCCTCCTGGATGGTCAAAAGAAGCAGCTGCATAAAGTACCAAGGAAGCAGGGGGAGCCCCCAGGTGGAAATCCCTCCGGAGCATGTTTGTCTTTCCTTTCTTCTCAAGGATGGTTCAGATGATGTTAACCCTACAGTTGTGGGGAAGTGATTCCACATCCTGGTGGATGTCCCCACCCGCCAGGGAACAGACTGACGTGCTAGGACGAAGGTTCCAGTGGTGCTTGGTGTGGGGATGTTTGGCTTGAGAGCACAGTGGAATATCACTCCACCCCCCCCGAGGAATCCAGACATTTCCCTTTTGGTTGCAGCTTCCATTCTTTCTCCTGTTTAAATGGAAACCTCACCCAGTTGCTTGCTTGTACCTGAGGCTGGCGAGGTTGGAAAGAGCACATGTACCAGTGCCACATCTGAGCAGCAGCGTGCAGGGTCAGAGCGCAAGGAGCTGGGCAGGAGGCGAGCGAATGGCTGATGACAGATTTTCAGCGGCAAAGGACAGGGCAGAAGGACCCATCATAGTTAGATACATGCTGTTTTCCTTGACATCTTGTAGCTGCTGCTTTAAGTGATCCCAGCTGTGTTGTGGGGCACAGAAGAAGAAGAAAGAGAAGAACCCATGTGTCCCCAATGCACATAGAGGTAAGAGACCGTTTTCAGGCTCTCTGCACAGGTACCACGGTGTAGAATGGTTTGGAAGAGCCATCTGAGGGAAGGGATCAGAAGGAGACCCCATCGACTGGAAGGCATGAGATGCATTGTCCTAGGGATGGGGATTCCACAACCACACTCCCAAGAGGAGGAGACGGGTGGTGGTGGTTGGGGACTCCCTCCTAAGGGGGATGGAGTCATCCATCTGCCGTCCAGATCAGGAAACTTGAAGTGTGCTGCTTGCCTGGAGCTAGAATTCAGGATGTGACGGAGTGTCTGACGAGACTGATCAAGCCCTCGGACTGCTGCCCCTTCCTGCTTCTCCACATGGGCACCAATGATACTGCCAAGAATGACCTTGAGTGGGTCACTGCAGACTATGTGGCTCTGGGAAGAAGGATAAAGAAATTTGAGGCGCAAGTCGTGTTCTCGTCCATCCTCCCTGTTGAAAGAAAAGGCCCAGGTAGGGACCATCGAACTGTAGAGGTAAATGTGTGGTTGCGCAGGTGGTGTCGGAGACAGAGCTTTGGATTCTTCAGCCATGGGATGTTGTTCCAGGAAGAAGCATTGCTAGGGTGAGATGGGATCCACCTAATGAAGAGAGGGAAGAGCATCTTCGCAGGCAGGTTTGCTAACCTAGTGAGGAGGGCTTTAAACTAGGTTTGCCGGGGGATGGTGACTAATCCCAGAGGTAAGTGGGGAAGTGGGAACCAGGAGGAAACACAATGAGGAGGGTGCAACAGGGGAGGCCCCCTGATTCATACTGAGAAAGTAGGGCAATTGGCTAGTTATCTTAGGTGCCTGTACACGAACGCAAGAAGCCTGGGAAACAAGCAGGAAGAATTGGAAGTCCTGGCACAGTCAAAGAACTATGATGTGATTGGAATAACAGAGACTTGGTGGGGTAGCTCACATGACTGGGGCTTAGAGCAGCATCTCAGGTTTATAGATTTTTGAGGCCAGGAAAGACTGTTATGACCATTTTGTCTGACCTCCTGCCTAACAGAGGCTGGAGAATTCCACCTCATGATTCCTACATCATGGCCAACATCTCTCTTCAATACCCACCTTTTATCAGCAACTCCCTATATGCCAAACATTGAAGGCAACGCCAAAGGTATGTAGGTGCTTGACTTCCATTGATTTCAACAAGAGCCTAAATACCTTTGAGGATCTGGGTCGTACCTTTGAGGAACCGGGCCAGAATTTGGCCCTGATTCCCTATCAACCATATAAAAAAACATGTGTCACATCCTCTCTCTTGCCCCTTTTTCATTAGTATTATTGAATTGCTTTACAACCCACCAATATTATGATGTGACTGAGGCATGAAGAGGTAGCAGAATGGCAGGGATGGAATTGAAAGAAAAAGGACAATGGGTTACAGCAAGAAGGCTACATGGTTGTTTCAGTAACGGAAGGTGCCTAGTCTATTGGCTCACTTCTCGTGGTAGAAGTTTTTTCTGAAGGAGAGATTTAATGAAGGTAGTGGGCTTGTGGGCCTACTTGAGAAGGCCTTTGGAGAAGGAAAGCACAAAGCAATGTGGGCTAAAGAGCTGAATATGAAGTGTGGGCTCAAGAGAGCCCAAATTTTAATCCTGATTCTTCTGCTGATTTCCTCTGTGCTCTTGGACAAGTCACTTTTCCTCTCAGTTTCCCCGTCTGTAAAATGGGAATAAATAATGCTTGAAGTGGTTCAGCAAGAGATGCATGTTTACAGGTGCTGGAAGGGAAAGTTGATGGCAGAACATGAGGCAGAACAAGATGATCTTGGATGGATGATGCTGTATCCTGCATGGACCAAGAGGACAATTCATTCAGAAAGAGATTTGCAGAGGATCCCACAGAATGGGCTACCATGGTTACAAACCTCCCATAATGGAGATGCCACCTAAGAAGAAGAATGCTTATCCAGCTACTTCATGGGATGTATTTTTAAGGATTAATTAGTTACGTTCTGTATGGTGCTTTGAACATATAAAGCATTATCAAAGTGCCAAGTATTATTAGGAGGCACCTTTTGTGTCTAAGCACTTCCAGGCTAAGAGCTGTCTCTATTTCAAAACATTTGCAGAGTACTTAGCATGCTTTTGAGAAATACAAAATAGCAAATGATGGAGGAAAAATAAGAGGAGGAGGAGGAAAGGAATCAGAGTGGCATCAGTCATGTGCATCCTATCTATCTCCATCATCATAATATCTGAGCATTTTGCATGACATGAGCTAGCCAATATACTGAACTAAAAAAAGAAAAAAGCTATTTGCATTGAACTGTGTGAATCTTGACAGAGTTACCACTAATGTCATGATTCCAGCACCCAACAATTAGCTAGTCACTGGGCAGTGGCAGAAGGCACAGGGGCTGGTGGAGTAAGGGGGAAATGCAGGGGAAAAGAAGGAGCATCTGTAAACTCCTTGAGGCAAGGGCTGTCTTTTACTGCATGGTTGTTCAGTGCCCGGCACAACTGGGCTCTGGTCCTGGTTGGATGCTACCCTAATACAAATAAATAAGAATACTAAGGTGACAGAGGAAAGATGATGAAGAAAAAGAGGAGGTAGGTGCAACAGTGGTTATGCCCTTCATGATACAAATCTCCAGCTAACAGCTTTATAGATTAGAGATTGGGTTTATCCTACAGATTTAGGAGATATTTTGGCAGCTTGTTTACCCAGTTAGGAAGCTTTTTGCAATGCATCTTTGGTCTGAAATGACGCCTTTACTCATTTTGCAGTAATAAAGGCTTCTGCGGGCTACCAGCTTCTAAAGGCTCCCCCATTGATACACTGCCATCTGGTGGACTCTTCCTTGAAAAATGGGTTTCACAGTCAGTGTTCTCTGCAGCTGGAAGGTCACCTGTGTGCTGTGTTTGGTCTGTGTTCCCACTAGCCCATGCAATGGCACTGAACCCTGCAGAGGACACAGGCTTCCCTGAATTAGCCTCAGAGGGCTGAGACATGGGATGGGCAGCTGGAAGCTCCAAACGGTGTTTCACGTGTTGTTGTTTTTTTAAAGTACGGTTTTAGAGCTGGTCCAAACATTCCCCATTTTGATTTTTCCAAGAAAAAAAGGGATTAATTCTTTGTGAGAAATGCTGTAAAAAAATCCACCACATTTTCCGACCAGATCTAGTAAATTTTCAAGAAATCAGTGGACAAGTCATTAAGAAGGACAGAAGTAGGGATCCAGCGCCAAGCAGTCCTACGCAATTAGCACCCAGAAGCTGAAGAGAGACAAATTCAAATGAGAAATAAGGCACACATTTCACAGACAGGGTGATTAAGCACTGTAACCAATTAGAAAGGGAAGTGGTAGATTCTCCATCTCTTGACGTTTTCAAATGAAGTTTGGGTGCCTTGCTGGAAGATACGCTTTTGTCTAACACAAACACGGGGTTAATTGGATAAAATTCTATGGCCCATGTTGTAGAGGAGGTCAGGCTAAAGGATTGAATGGTCCCTTTCTGGCCTTAAACGCCCCCCCCCCCCAACCAACCAACCTATGACTTGATTGCTACTGCTTGGCAGGCCAGTTGTGTGCTGTAGCAAGTAAACCAGGGGATTTGTATTCAGGAGTCCTGAGTTGTGTTCCTGAGTCCCTGGGAAGAAGAGGGGCATAGTAAGACGGATGACTGGGAAGCCTTGTCCTACACACAGGAGTTGCACTGCTCTAAGTCAAATTGTTTTAAAAATCTATTTAGTTAAACTGGTGCAAGCCTATTTGTGGAAACACATATCAGCGTGAAACTGGTTTTACTGGTTTAGCTTTTGCCTGTACATTCACTGACACAAGCTAACTTGAGACAAGCCGGGTTTAAATAAAATTAAGAGTCCATACAGGGTTTTGAACTGGGTTAACTAGAACGGCTTAGAAGCACACCTTGACTGCAATTTTGTGTGTGGGAACCATCACTGAGTCAGGATTTCTAGGTTCTATTCCTAGCTCTGCCAAGAGCACCAATGCTACAATAGGGTGGCTTTATTAAAGTTAGCTTTATTAAAGTTAGCAAAGTGCTTTGAGGTCCTCCAATGAACGATGCAATAGGTGAGCAGCAAAGTGTGAGTACACGGTCATCGCCGCTTTAGAAACCTGGGAGTTCCTTGGCTGGCTCTTCACAGGTGTTGTACAGGCAGGGAAAGATGCTTCTTCCCTTCCTGGTGGGGATCATAACAGCAGTTACAGCCCTCGGGTAGTGCTCCCTGGGACTCAAGCCCAGACTCAGATGTGTCATGGCCAGCTGCGGAAGTAAGTGCATGCCGAACCTAAGGGCTGGCATCAAGGCTGGGCCCACTCCCCAGCAGCTCTAGGAGGCATTGAGTGTAACTGGGCCTTAGGGCACATGGAAGAGACCCTGTGAGCCTTGTTATGACCAGTGGCACCTTGAGAACAGGGAGCTGTTGTCAGAGGGCACATGAAGCATGTCAGCTACAGGAAGCCCACTACAAAAACTTCAGCCTCTTAGGTAGGGGTAGCAGACAGGAGAGATCCAGAGTCAGGGAAGTTGCTCTCCATAGTAGCTATAAAGAACTATCTAGTGGGTGAAGGACACTTCCCAGCCCTACCCTTTCCTCCTCCTAGGTTAGGGAGCGCAGAAGTGTGTTGTTAAGGCCTTTTGTATTACTGTGAGCCTTTCACACCTTCTGTTATTGAATGAAACCTTCCCCAAGTGAAAGGATGTGGACATCGACTTAAGGATTTGGGGTTTATTTGGACTGGTCTGACTGGGGAATCTGCCCATTGGCTTAGAGAGAGTAAAATGAGAAATTCTTCAAATGGAACAAAGCTCTCACCTTATCATCAGGGGAAAAGGAGGGTTGTGTGATGAGGGCACTAGACTTTGACTCAGGATATCAGGGTTTTGTTTCCAGCTCTGTCCCAAAAATCACTGTGCAACCTTGGGAAAGTCACATCACTTCTTTTGTGCCTCAGTTTCCCAATCAGTAACATGATGCAGCCCCACTCCCCCAGGGTGTTGTGAGAATAAATCCATCTGTGTTTGTGGAATGCTCGGAGACCGTGATGAAGGGAAAGCCAATAAGCAAACATAAGATAGCAAATTACAAATATGCAAACGTAAACCACTACCTGGCAATTCCATCATGCAGGTTTTAGTGACTCATGGTCTCTTGTGGTGGAAAGTGTCACCATAAATGCTGATGCAATAATAGCTTTGTATTGCATTACATATCCATTACACAGACGTACATGCACACCTCAGTGCAACAGAGAGATAAAGAAGCTTTATGTTCTGCACATGCACAATATGCAGCCTTCAGACTCTTAACTTAGCAGAGACTTAGTTTTTTTCTCCCTAACCTGGCAGCAAAACAATTGCTTCTCCTGTATATCAGTAATTAGATGTTATGGCAGCCCGTGGGTACTATGGTGATGGGTGCTCTAGAAACACCTTAGACTAGATAAATAGGTATGCATAGTGATAGATTTGATCAGCCAGATGCTAACTTGCTAGTTACCAAACGCAGTCCACTTAGAGTTACATGAATACACAAAAAGATGACAACATTTGACAGAAAAGCCATCACAGCACATCCCCTCAGGGCTTTGCAAAGCTGCCTTGGTTTTCCCACATGGTCTTCAGTCCACTTCGGCTGTAGCCATAGCTTAAACCTCTCTAGCCAAGCCATTTCAGAGAATTCAACTCCTTCCAGGGTAACAGAGTCCCTTAAGGCCAGTCCAACAGAAACTGGAAACCAAAGAATCTTCAGAAAGAACAGGAGTCCTCGTGGCACCTTAGAGACTAACAAATTTATTTGAGCATAAGCTTTCATGGGCTACAGCCCACTTCATCGGATGCATAGAATGGAACATATAGTAAGGAGATATATACACATACAGAGAACATGAAAAGGTGGGAGTTGCCCTACCAACTCTAAGAGGCTAATTAATTAAGATGAGCAATTATCAGCAGGAGAAAAAAACAACAACTTTTGTAGTGATAATGACAAGAAGGTGTGAGGATACTTAACATGGGGAAATAGATTCAATGTGTGTAATGGCTCAGCCATTCCCAGTCTCTATTCAAGCCTAAATTGATGGTATCTAGTTTGCATATTAATTCAAGTTCAGCAGTTTCTCGGAGTCTGTTTTTGAAGCTTTTCTGTTGCAAGATTGCCACCTTTAAGTCTGTTACTGAGTGACCAGAGAGCTGGGCTCAGCTTTTAGCCCACTTCTTTGCAGACAGGCGCCCAGCTGCAACAGCCTACCCTAACCCCTAAGAGGTTCCTAGGCTCCAGTCAAACCAATAGCCTTGGCCAAGCCCACCTTCCTAGAAAGGGGCTCTGGCAGGCTGCAGTCTTCATACAGCTCCTAGCCCTCATCCAGGCTTCTTACCCCACAGAGCCACAATCTGTCTATTCACCACCCCACCGGTGGGCTTTCCTCCTCACAAGGCCACCTCCCAGGCCTACTAACCAGCCAGAGCGGGGCTACTTGAGCAGCTTTCTGCTCTTTAACCCCTTCCATTCCGGTATGGGGTTTATATACCCTGTCCCAGAAGGGTGTTTAAAAATAATGTTATTTTTGCTTTTCATGCTTAATTATAGACATATGTCAATACAGGAAAACAGCCAGAGCGGAGGACGGGGAACCAGGACTCTTGGGTCTCTCACCTGCTCTGCTACGATCTCGCAGGGTGACATTAGGAAACTGGGCACAGTAATGAGCTGACAGTCTATTTGACACCGTCATGAAGACATTGTTAACGAGTACTTTGGTCTGATCCTAATGAGGCAGGGTAAACTTCACCTGATTTCCACGGGTGCTTTGGGTGCATAGTAGGAGCACCGGATCAGGCATTTGTAAAGACGGGAACCTGATCCTGGACAAGCCCGACGGGACGCCATTCACAGTTATGCTTAGAAATGTCCTAGGAATGCATGGGGAAGGATGAGCGTACAGGATGCATTAGACCCTGACAGAATGGTATGCAGCTCTGTCAGAAGTGGCCAGATGGCACTGTCTTTTTTTTCCCAGTGATTTTGATTTGCTAAGGTCATCTTTTCCATGACTGCAGTAACGGATCCGTCACTCAGCCAGGCCGCAGAAGAGCTGGGGATGTGTGGGAGGGGAACATCTGAGTTAAATCTTCTCCGCCGGACTCTTTCAGCCTTCACTGTGCCTCTGAGCCCCATTTCTTGATGCGGGTGTAAGGTCGGCTCGTCCAGCTCTCATACTGTCCATAAACCCGGTGGGGAGAAAAGACAGTTTTGTCCCTAATACATAGGACTGGGGATCATGAAGTCTGGGCTCTATCCCAGCTCTGCCACTGACTTGCTGTGTGATGCTGGGCAAGTCACTTCCCTTCTTGGGGCCTCCGTTTGCCCTGCTATAGAAGGCTTCCTGGCCTATTGAGGCTGCTGTGAACTTTGAAGCTCTTTGAGATCCTTGGATGAGGTTCATAGCATCACTGTGACTGTGATTATTTTAATACTTTATCTAGGTGAAATACTCCTGACCATGAAGTTACTGGATAAACTTCGCCCTTTGAGCAATTTGTGAATTATCTGTGAACAGATTTTGATTTTCCACGGTTAGCGTGTAATGCAAAATGGCTCGATGAATACATTGGCCCAGATTTTCTGGTCTGGCTCAGACATGCTCGGCTCAGGGCCAGAGAAAGAGAGGGGCAAAGGTGGCATTATTCTGGCTTAAGCCTGCAGAGGTCTGCCAGCCTACATCAAAAACAAAATGACTAGTTTAAAAAATAGAGTTGCAGGTTGAAAGTTCTGCCAGCAGATAGAGCTGTGGTTCCATCCTCCAGAGACAGTGCGCACAGCTGATGAGAGATGCACTAAGAGAACTACTGAAGGCTTCTAGCAGGCTAATTCCTCCCCCTCTTTCTCCTGAGGCAGCCGCTTTGAAGGATCCCTGCTTCGTTGTCGCACAGGGTCCTCACCACATGCCGGTGGTAGATGGGAATGTAGAGTGATTATTTCACAGGATCAGAATTGCCATCCCCAAATGGTCAAAAATCATGTGCCAAACCCAAAGAAATAATGAAATTGACTTAAAAATATGAGCTTTTAAAAAATAACTTTTGGGTTATTTTTGTCTCTTGGTGTTGTAGCCTTCACCTTTTCAAGCTTTTCTCTGCAATCATGAGGGCTAGAAACTTACTTAAAATATGAAATCTGAGACACACATGTAATCACTGACTCCAGAAGCTGGGGCTTTAAGATAAGCACCAACATATCAGGAGACTTGTGATGAAACCGCAAGAGTTGGCAACACGGCTGGACTCAAATGCATGTTTAGCCACTCGTGCTGATGAAGAAATTACTGGATGAGGTTCTCTGGCCTGTGTTGAGCAGGAAGTCAGACTAGATGATCACAATGATCCCTTCTGGCCTTAACATCTAGGAATCTATTAATCTGATCCTGGGTGTTTGTGTTGACAGTGGGGATGCAGATATTGATTCTTAAATGCACCAGTGGAGTCAGAAGGAATAAGCCTGACTCACTTCCAAGCCTCAATCCATGGAAATTGGGAGTAACCCCATTCAAGCCACTGGAATTACACTGGTGTGTGTGTATGGGGAATCAACCCCATGTTAATTTCCCTTCCACTTTTGTCCTTATTAAATTTAGCAGCCATTGGGCTAGCTTTGGATTCATTTCCACATGGGCCACCCTGGAGTGAGCCCAACAATTTCAACAAGGTTACTCCAGATTTACATACACAGAATCTAGGCCATTGATTTCCCTGCCTTCCTTGCTTGTCCTACAGAAACCAATGTTTCTGTTATTGTTGTTTATTTATTGTATCGCGCTAGGGCCTAGAGCCTCCATATGGACCAGCACCTCAGTGTTGTAGGCTCTGTCTTAACACAGAACAAAAAAAATGGTCTCTGCCCGAAAGAGCTTACCCTTGTTCTGTAACTAGAGATGTTTGGGAATAAGATGCTTTCCTTTCCTTGCTGCTTGGAGACCTTTATTGCCACAGAGCTGAATATGGGCATAGGGGGATATCCTGTTCAGGAAGGACAGGCAGGATAAAAAGGGAGGATGTGTTGCATTATACATCAAGACTATATACACTTGTTCTGAAGAACAGAAGAGGTGGGAGGAAGAGCAGTGTCTGGATGCCACAGTTTAAGAAAGATATGGAGAGAGTCCAGAGAAGAGCAACAGAAAACCTGACCTATGATGAAAGGTTAAAAAAACTAGGCATGTTTAGTCTTGAGCAGAGAAGACTGAGGGGGGACCTGGTAACAGGCTTCAAATATGTTAAGGGCTGTTATAAAGAGAACGGTGATGCCACTGAAGCAAGGACAAGAAGTAAAGGGCTTAATCTGCAGCAAGGGAGATTTAGGTTAAATATTAGGAAAAACTTTCTAACTCTAAGGGTAGTTAAGTTCTGGAACAGGCTTCCAAGGGAGGTTGTGGAATCCCCATCACTGGAGGTTTTTAAAAACAGAATTGGACAAACACCTTTCAGGGATAGGGTAGGTTTATTAGGTCCTGACTCAGTGCAGGGGGCTGGACTTCATGACTTCTTGAGGTCCCTTCCAGCCCGACATTGCTTTGATTCTATGATTTCAGAGTCAATTGTTTTTAATAATAATTAATATTTCAAGTAGCAGTAGTAATACCAATAATTATTTACAGTGATGCCCTAAGGTCTCATTCAAGATTGGGGCCTCATGATGCTAGGGACTATACGAACACAGATAGAGACTGTCTCCAAGGGCAAAATTCTCCAACCTGAGCCCCAGCGCAGATCTCTGCTTCATTTTCTCCCATTGTCCCATGCAGCAGAATCACTGTGAGGCTTTGGAGAAGTCACAGTGGGTCAAATCCTTCTGTCCTTCCTTCCTTAAGCAAATATCCCAGCGAAGGCTGTAGTGGAGGAATTTGCAATGACTGCGTAGTCATTGCCAGATCGAGCCCTCAGCTTGGCTAGACCAAAATGCCATTATTACTACATAAGAATCCCTACAATCCCATAACTTCTGGCTGAGCTAGAGTATCTCCTTTAGGTACGCCTGAGGGACTGTGTGGAGAACTGGGTTTGAGGAGGCTTTGAAGGAGGAAATGGAGGTGGGGTGTGTGTCCAGGCATAGAAGGCAGCATGGGAGTAAGTTTTCAGGTGCTTGTGGGAGAAGGGAAGCAGAACTGGCAGAACATAGGGCCTGAGTTGGGGGAAGGGACAAGAAACAGGGTGTGGGCCAGGGGCAAACCTGGGCAGAGCCACGCAGCTGAGAGTGAGGAATTTGAAATGTGGGTGCAAACTGCCCTTGCAAACTTTGTGCGGGCAAAAGAAGTAATTGTGCAAGCAAACTGGGAACTCACGGAGATTCACTAATATTTGTACAGTGTTTTGGGATCCACAGAGCAAACATGCTAGGGAAGAGCACGGCAATGCACATAATGAATCATATTTGTATTTTGGCACTTGGCAGCACCTGGAGGCTGAGCTGAGATCGGGGCCCCCATGTGCTGAGTTTCTGGCTCTTTTCTGCAGGAACAGGGCTTCTCCTACTTCCTCGCTATCCTTTCTCTCCACCTACGCAACCTCAAAGCTGCCCCGTCAGAGAGGCCTCAGCCAATATTGGGGCACCACAGTGCTGAGTGCAGTGCATACAGATAATCAGAGACAACTTCTGCCCCCATATGATCTAAACAGACAAAGGGATGCAGGGGAAACAAATGCACAGAGACGTAAAGACTTGCCTGGGGTCACACCGCAGGCCCGCTGCAGAGCCCTGCCTCCCTGCATCCCAGCTCAATTCTAGGCCTATTAGACCACATTTCTTCTCAAAGTCCACGTCTGACTATTCATTACCAATTCTCACAGGCCTGTTCAATGCAGTGACTTGGCTTTGTTCTTTCTCTGTCTGTGTCCTCCTCTCTTCTCCCCTGCACCTTTCCTTTCAATCTTAATCCATAACACAAAGGTTTTGCCCCTTGGTTTGCTGGTGTGGGGCAGGCGGGATCAGAGCAGTGGAGAGACTCATCACCTTAAATGTAATGGAAATATCTGCTAATGAATGAGCCCTCGTTACAAGGAAATGCTTAATTGACAGTGGCCACCGGATAACAGGGTTTAATTAATAAATCTGGGTGGCGTCTCCTAAATCACAGGAAGGGATTACAGAGGTTAATGTGTCTGTCTGATGGACTTTTATGGAAGAGTTTTGCTGCCTGTCTTTAACCTGCTGGTCTCCCACCCTGACATTTGTGAAGGGGAGAGTCAATTGGTTAGAAAAACACAGCGGACCTGTCTGAATGTTTGAACTGGGGTTCGCTGGCATCTGGGAAGGGGGGATTGGACCAAGGGGATAGTTGTTTCCCTGACGCTCCATCCAGCAACTGGGTTTCTGTTGTAACCGCTCACACATCACCATGCATTCCACAAACAGTCCTCTCTCAAACTTAACATTTTCATTATGGGCTCGTTAGCTTCTCGGCATTGCTCCTAGCAACGGCCACACCGATGCTAGTGATGCTTTTGCTTTGGGAGCAATTCATTAATAGACATGGGCCAGATCCTCAGCTGGTGTAAATCGACATAGACCCAGTGACATCAATGGAGCTAGGCTGATTTACACTCGCTGAGAATCTGGCTCCGTGTTTAATTGCAAGCTGTTCTCTAGTGTGCTTGGAGAGCCGGAGCCAGATTCACTGAGGACAGGTTTCCATTGCTCAGATTTGCAAGCTGCTTGGATGTTAGGTCCTTTCTTCTTCACATCGTCCCTTTCCCAAGGTTCCTGGTACAGTATGAGCAGCTAAGGAAAGCCCAAGGACTGCTTGCCTGAGGGTACGTCTATACTTACCTCTGGGTTCAGCGGTAAGCAATCGATCTTCTGGGATCGATTTATCGCGTCTTGTCTAGACGTGATAAATCGATCCTGGAAGTCCTCGCCGTCGACGCCGGTACTCCTGCTCCGCAAGAGGAGTAAGCGGAGTCGATGGGGGAGCCTGCCTGCCGCGTGTGGACCCGCGGTAAGTACCTTGTAGTTCGAACTAAGGTACTTCGACTTCAGCTACGTTATTCACGTAGCTGAAGTTGCGTATCTTAGTTCGAACTGGGGGGTTAGTGTGGACCAGCCCTGAGTGTCTGTTTGAATAAGTATCTGATCACAGCCTCTTTTCTATATGCCCCAGAGGTAAGTACACCAGAGACCTGATTCTCCACCACCTTACATTCTGGGGCAACATTTACACCTGTGCAAAATGGGGCTATAATCAAGCTCTTTGGGTCAGGACCAGTTTTTTGCTTGGCGATTGTGCAGCTCCTAGCACAATGATGTCCTGGTTCATACGCGGGGCTCCTAGGTGCTACCACGATACAAAAAAATAATAATCATACTGAACCTGAAAGACAGCATTTCCCATCCACTTTGCAGATAATTGAGCCAATGGTTTTCAAGTTCTCAGGGTCCCTTTAAAAGAGGAACAGACAGCAGCAGCACTTGTGCTTCTAATACAAGGAGGTTTCATATGCACAGGTGTATCAGTATAAGGACCAAACCCTCAGCTAGTATAAATTGGCATGGCTCCATTGGACCTAACCCGATTTACACCAGCTGAGGATCTGGCCCGTGTATTTATGTTTTCGCACTGAAACAAAATGACAGCCGGGCTTTCAGCATGAAAACGAAAACACGAATCCAGTTTTAAGGAGTGCCTCTCTTCAAACAATCTCCCCTATGACCACGAGAGAAACATTTGTATATACAAACAGGAATATCATGCGGCAATGTGGCATTACCAGTTCTGCTGAAAACAATTAGGCATATAAAACCCCACAGTCATCTCCTTGCCTTTCCGGAACAGCCGTTTGTGGTTCACCACCATAGCTTTAATAAATCCATATCCTGGCTATTTTGGTTTGATCTGAGAACCTTTTAGCCTGGTTGTTGTGTGTAAATTAGGGTGACCAGATGTCCCAGTATTCGGGGTTTTGTCTTATATATGCAACTATCCCCCACAACATCCCGGGAACAAAAGTGTCCTGATTTTTCACACTTGCTATCTTGTCACTCTAGTGTAAATCGCTGTTAAAACTTAGACGTGGATAAATTCTTCCCCACAGAGACACTGTCATAAATCCAGAGCGAGTCCACAGAAGTCCATGGAGCTAATCTGGCGTTTATACTGGTTCTGCTGACAGCAGAATTTAGCCAAACAAATCTAGTTAGCTCTAATGGTGCTCAGGCTTCAGTCTGTTATGGACCATAGGCCAGCTCCTCAGGTGATCTAAATCGATGCAGTTTCGTTGAAACCAATGATACTAGACCAATTTACACCAGCTGAAGATTTGGTCCCAGATCCTAATCCTGATCTTCTTGAAGTCAATGGGAGTTTTCCACTAACTTCAGTGGAAACAGCAGCTGGCTGTGTCATCATTTATACCTGTGTGAAGTGGGTGGCAAATGCAGACTGGTGGTAGCATGTTACACCACTTTGCAAATGATGACACAAGGTGCAATGTAGAAAAGACTCTTGCCTCATAACTTAAACAAACAAACATCCTAATTTATGTTACCCATATTCAAAATCAATGTCCTCTTATGGACCATCTTCCCACCCATCCCCAATCTTGCACTTTCCCTGCAGTAACTACACAGTTGTAAAGTGTATGTTCTGTCCTGCTCTAGTCCACATAGGGGATAAAAGCTTACTACTGCTGTCAACTAATAGTTCCTTCTTTGGCTGAAACAAGAGCAGTCTGAACTTTAGGGCTGAAAGGTCTGGATTCAAACCCTGCTGATTGCTGGAGGGACGGGGGGTTGAGGAAGTTGTTACACTTCTTATCAACACACTATTATCAACACAATATTGAGCTGGAAATAAATTTGCTTTAGCATGATGAGTTTACCTGCTCTGTTCCCCCACCCCGCCCTGCCCACATACAACATCCTGGGTGGCTTCTGGGGTGTTTCTTTCCACCTTCCAAGGTGCTGGTCTTTCCTTTCATTAGGACTGAATTGCTCTGATCTGCCCTAGTCACTTTGCAATCTGCTTCTGTTCTCTTGTGCATTTGTGCCTACCTCCTGGTTTTGGTGCTGTGTGCAAATTTGATTGCCCCTGGATTTCTCCATGAGGAAAGAAAGACATGAAGCAAATGGGCAACGTAAAGAGAGGGACTGGCAGAGGTGGCGGTAGTGGAGGCTTAAAGTCTATTGGGTCAGAAGAGCCGCTGGGAACCCTTTGAGATCCCTGTAGTAGGTTATGACTAATAGGAAGCGTCATTCCTTGGAGAGAGAGATTCTTCTCTATTTGACAGAAGTGACTCCTTGTACCACCTAGAAATGGCCCATAAACCTCACCTTGAGAATCCCTGTCCCAAAGCTAGCGGAGAAGTATTGTATTTATCTACTGGCAGGGCAAAGAAGAGTGCTGAAGAGCAAAGCAAAGAGATGGAAATGCCAGATTTTAGCCCTTGGGTTGGTGATGCTCCTTGCAATGACAGGACCTTAAGTTCTCTCTCGTTCTTTCTGCCTCCCTTCCAGCACAGAATAGTATGTTGTCACTTTGCTTCACTTCTTTCCTAGATCAGATCGTAAGCTCTTTGGGGTAGGGATCATTTTTTCCCTGTGTTTGTACAGCACCTAGCACGACAGGGTCCTAGTCCATGACTGCAGCTCCTAGGTGCCACTGCTATACAAATAGTTGTTAGTCATAATAGTTAATATCCTCAAATTCCTTTACAGCATTAAAAAAATACAATGATGGATTAAGCACAGATTGTAGCTATTGTGAGCTCTTGTATGGACTGTCAGCCTCTTTGGGACAGGAACTGTCTTAGCTCAGTGGGGCCCGATCCCTGATCAGTGCCTCCAGGGGCATAAGTAAGGAGTAAGGGAGAATTCTGCTTCTCCTCCTCTGCTAAAAGTAGGATGGCATTCCCTCTCCTATCCCTGCATACCCCTAGGCCCCCTTCCTCCTTGGCTGAAAGCATCCCTTCCTGTTTCAATTTGCTTTAACCCCTGGACACCACTGTGCTAGAAATATTAGCAAATTTAGGAACTGGGAGCAGAGAGGGAGAGGAATGGAAGAGACTCAAGCAAAGGCGGAGAGGCATGTGCTCAGACGGGATTTGAAATTACTGGCAGACTAGGCAGGTGTAGGGAGTGCTGGCTGTCAGGAGCTGCTCTCGCCCCAGCGATGGGGAGACTGTGAGAAGGAAGGAAGGACGGGGAGGCTGGGGCTGCATGCGAGGATAGGAGAAAGAGACGAACATGGAGCAGGTGCATGGAGGGTTTTGAAAGCAAAGAGTAACTGCTGATACCTGTGGCAGATAGGGCCATTTGTACCATCTGAGCTAACCCCTGCTGGAAATTGGTTGCTGGCTCCTGTTGGCTGGAATCGGGGCTAATCCCCAGCCTAGGCATGCCTGAGACCCATGGTGGCAGTAAGAAAGGATGTTGCAGTGGCCCAGGCATGAAGAGATGGAAGCCGAAATGAGGCTTTCATAAGAGGTGGTGCGGGGGCAGCATAGCCACGTTCCAGCGGTAGCCGCAGGCAGGTCTGCAGACACAGGAGAGGTGGAGGAAAAGTTCAGGGTCAAGGGTAATGCCAAGGTTATGGACAGTGGAGCACAATGGGAAGTCCAAGTCAAGGAGACAGGGGAGTTATGTTTGAGGATGCTCCTTAAGCACATGGGGCTTGGAATTGCCTACCAGTTGTTTAGTGTAATACACCACCCCTTAGCTCAATATAACACAGTGAAAGCTCCTGGGCTTAACCAATGGCACCAGTGCTCAAACTAGGGGCTTAACAGCTACATGTATTTTAATGTCCTAATTATGTTCAGTGGCAATTGAGTTATGTCTGACCTCTCACTGTACCTCATTGATACTGAATGTTCTTTCTGTGGAGGCGGGGTTATCCCCACATGGTGCAGGACTAGACTTTGCATGCAAACACTTTTCACTAAATGAAACAGGAATGAGCCATAGCTGCCAGAGTTAAAAAGATTTCCAGATTCCTGCATTATGCCTTGGGTCCTAGTAAGCAATAGCATGCCATTTAAAGTCAGGAGCCATAGATTTTTCTCCCCCATCTGACTCTTCTCTTCCCCTATCAGATGCACCCCCTTCACCAGCAGCCTGACCTCCCCTGGACCATAAGTCGCTACACCCAGCCCTTCCAAGGAGCTTCATGCCTCAAGGGAAAGTCTACGATCCCTCCCCCACCCTGCTCCTTACCCCTCCCTCTAATGTCCTGGGACCAACCCGGCTACAACAACATTGATATAAAATAAACACACAACCGACTCCTTCATGTACAGCAGAACCTGGATTTCACCAAGCTTCCAAACGACCAGGTTTATGAAGCATTTTTCCCGGACAGAAAAACAAAATCACGCAATGCAAGTGATGCTGATGAAGAACAAGCTGATATCCCTTCGTGTTCCACTGCCCTCAGTGCACTGGAAATTGCTTTGCAGTGGTTTGAAGGACAAGTAGTAAATGATGCAGTGCTCCGTACTACAACTTTCACTCCACCCCGCCTGTCATTTTGGGATGTTTTGATTTTATGAACTCTTCAGTCCCCAGTTAGTTTGTAAAATAGGACTTCTACTGCAATACCTCCTACCTCCTGGGTGCTGGAGACCTAGAGTTTGTACAATAACTTCTGCTGTGCTTTATTATTTATCTAATCCCAGGGCCTGACTCTCCCCTCTCTCGCACTGGTGTAAATCAGGAGTAACTCCAGCGAAGTGAGTGGATTGCACCAATGTGAGACTTGTGTAAGTGAGCTGAGAAGCAAGACCTTGGCTTTTATACTGCACCGTGGTCTCTAAGCTCCTTACAGAAATCTATCTCCTATGCATGGTCTGCACAGAAGGTGGTCCCTGTGCTGTCAGTGTGGGCTATGTGGCACACTCAGTGTATCTTGGGGTGGCTGACGGACTCTCAGGTGGAATGGTTGCACTGAGATACATTCTGGGCTCAGATCTGGGGCCTGCAGAACTATAGGGCCTAGGAATGAAGGAGCCTGTCTAGAAACCGGTTATAAAGATTGACGCTTGATGGCATCAGTAAGTCCCTCTGGGCTTCTTGCAGGCTGAGAGAGTGGCAGATTGTCAATTCCTTAAAGTTCCTGAAACACCATCCACTCCAGTATGAATAGACTCCTTGTGGAAAGCCCACATGATTGCAATGTGTTACGGGTGTCTCTATGGTGACTGAGACATACTCTTGGTCTATTGGTTTGGATTTTTTTCCCCTTCTCCCCATTCAGGTATATCATCCCAAGAAAAAAAGAAAAACCGGGCAGGTATGATCCCTGTGGACCATGGATGCAGCATCAGTTACAGAATGTCAAAGGATTCCTGTTCCTCACTGCAAAGGAATTGAAAGCATCATCTTTTTAAGCTACCACCCATCTTGGCAGAGATCCACCCAGAGCCAGGCAAAAATAATTGAGCACAGCACAGCTAGCTCCAGATGTGGAACCCTGATCAGTTTTAGGCCAGGGCACAGGTTAAAGGCCAAACCAGGGCTAGGGTTTGGGGTCCCCCGGTGCCAAAATCAGGTAAGCTGTTCTCAAGACATTTCAGCCCCAAACCGTGAGGATCTAATGATATCAGGTGGTTTCTACTACATCATCATCAAATATGCATAGACTGCTGAGGACCATTGTGCTGGCCAGTGTGACCACGGTTGATGTCATCACCCCAGGGATGTTCCCCACGGGTGGCACCCGGTAGGGTCAGGGCAGGCACCCCTTTGCGCATTGATGGAGAGTTTGAGAGCATGGTGTGCCAGGTTTGTCCATCTTGTGACATGGCTGAAAAGAGTCCAAGGCTACTTTGGAATATAATGAGCGTCTGAAGGAAAGCCACTACCTTGAGCTCAAATCTCTCCAGAACAGCTGTTTGGATGAGATTTTCATCACCGTGTCCACATTGAAATGAACTCCTGGAGGCTTTGAATCTGACCTGGGACCAAAACCCCTAAGAGCACAGCAGGAGGGGATGTGTTGGCCATGATATTTTGGAAATGGTATATGAAATCCAGGGTGAATGGAGGAGTGCACTAGTGGGCAGTGTTCTTTTTGTGCAAAAGTCCCTGATACACCAAGCCCCTTTGAGATCCAAAGACTTTTGCTTAATAGTCACATCACACAGATGGGGTGGAACTCTAACCAGAGGTCTGCTCAAGACTAAATTTAAAGCCTGACTTGAAGCCCAACTAGCCCACGGCCGACCCAACCCCACCCCGTGCCCAAGAGTGTCACATCGTTTTCAGACCTGACTCAAACCCAACACTCCTTCCCAGATCTGTGTCAGCAGCACTGCCGCTGCCTCATCCTTGGGGCTCAGCTTGGTGGGGGCTTCCTACACCCTGAACCTCATGCCCATGATCTGTCTCTGGCCAGTGCCTGCCTGGGGGGGTGGGGACAGCAGTGGCTGCGTGCCCCGCTCCTGCTAGCTGCCGCCACCTCGCCGAGGAGGGTGCTGTGGAGTGAGAGACGCTGCGACTTGTCGGCACGGTCATCCCGCAGCACACACAGAGCAGCCAAGCGGGAGCTGGGCACACAGCCACCATCTCACTGACCCCATCGGCAGTAGGAGGTGATCAGAGCCTACCCGACCAGAGCCCAAGAGTGTTGGGTGGTTGCCGGACCCGACCCAACCTGACACTTGTAGTAGGGTCCCATCAGGCTCGGGTCGGGTTGCAAGGCTCTAGCCCGAATGCCTGCACAAAACATGAGCGAATGGCCTCTGAGAGGAGGTTCTCTGCCGGGTTGAGAGGATGGAATCCTCACCACCCAGACTATGGAGCCTCCTAGGAGCTCCCGCGGCTCTTAGTCCTCTTGCTCAGTGGATCCACATCGTTGTGGAGAAACTGGCCATGTTCCTGACCCTTCCCAAGCCCCCTGGCTCCTGGCCCTCTCCACCCCCTGCATGGTGGCACCGAGAAAGTCACCACAGAGCAGGGTTCTATGCTATAGCGGGGCTCTCCCTCAATGGGATGGCAGTGGAATCACAGTCATCATCTTTGAGATCTACCATCATCCCTTTTCCAGGCTACAGGATCTGGCCCATGATACTGTAGGACACTGCAATGAGGGATGCAGTAGAAAGGGCTGGGCAGAGTTGCTACTGCTTGTGCTCACCTGCTTTGCTAACTCCAGTAAGGCTGCGGTTTCCAGTTCATCTTTCACAGATTAGCACAGTCTCTGGACTAAACTGGCTGCAGAAAGTTATTGTTCAAAATCCAGCTGGTTTATTGGATTTTTGACTCTAGCGCTGCACAGAAGGCCCCTGAACTCCCTCAAACATATTACGCTCTCTGAGTCTCTCGAAATCTAGCCACAGCCAGAGTGAGAGTCTGTGGCCTAAGTTTCCAGCTAGCCTGATTTCGGATGCACCATACTTCTACACCTCCTCCCATTTCCCGTCCCAAACAAACTTTCCAGTGTTTCAAATGGAAGCTCATTTGGATGATTACCCAGGGTAGAATGCAATGGCTCAGTGCTTGCGCTGCCCCAACTCCCATTGGCTTCCCTAGCATTCGGGTTCACATGGTACACAGGAATGGGCCTGAAGGCTGCAGCAAAGAAGTATATCACGAGACGGGCTTGAGATAAGGACAGCTACTTAAAGGGAGTGGTTAGATAAACCGAGGCTTAAGTTATTTTCTTCACTTTCATTGCAGTGAGATTGGAGCTGGGGAGGGCTCTGGGGTTCTGTTTCCTGGTCTGCCACAGACTTTGGCCAAGTCACTTAACCTTTCTGTGATTCGGGTTAATCTTCTAGAACTTGTGGATAATAATACTTACTTACCTGACAGTTGTGAAGAGAAGCTTAATTACGTGCTGTTCCCAGAAGCCATTAATATCCTTCAGTTTAAGGCACTAATATAATTACAAAGTATTCATTATTATTATTGTTATTAGAGCTCATGACAGATTTCTTTATAGATGTGTCGCTGGTTTCTACTTTGTGATATGATGGGAAGAAAACCTCCAGAATGAGAGCCTGATTCTAATCTCACACTCATTTAATTCCACTCTGCATTTCCAGTGGTGTCACATCAGAATCAGGCCCTGAATGTGTAAACTGGGCGGGATCACCCTAACAGCACCATGCTCTTACATAGAGCTCTTCATGTGCAGATCTCAAGGCACTTTACAAAGGAAGTTCAAAGCACTGGCCACATTCCAGACATGGAGAAACTGAGGCACAGACAGGGGGAATGACTTGCCCAAGGTCACATGCGGACCCCAGGTCTCTTGGCTCCTGGACTATGCTGCCTCCAAGTAGGGATGTGTAATCTTGTTCTTCCTGCAATCGGCTTGTATCTCCAATTTAACTGACCTATTTTTATAACAGGCCAATTTGGGCCAACTGTAATGTGATCAATTCTGCATGGTTTAATTCCTTTCCAGGTAGCACAGAGCCCATTCCTGTAGGAACACAGACACACTAACTTAACAGCTTCCCTTGTTTTAAGGCCCCCTCCCATTGAAATCAAAGGGAGTTTTGCCTTTGGCTTCAGCAGTGGCCAGATTGGACCCCTCAGAGCGCAAGTGCTCTCCCGAACTGCATTATTTCGTACTCCACAAGCTCAGCGGTGGGTGTGCCCTGCCATTATATAGGGCACCAAGGAACACACCAAACCGGATAGAATAAATCCGTACCAGTCATGGGGCAGGATCACTGGCAGAATTGGAGATGTTTAGAGAGATGTTTATGGGGTGGTGCAGATTTTCCGATGGGTGTTGTATAGATAGCATGTACACCTGAGTATATGCCAAGAAATGTAGGCCTCCTTTTGGCAGGTAAACATTTGGTGTGTTTTTTTCTTGCAACTGCTATGAGCCCAGAATCAGGACTGGGGAAGCTGGGATGTACAGGAAGAAAACTGTACCAGCTTGGATGGCCAAACATAGAAATAGGACTTGACCTGCAGAATAGCCACAACTGGCACTTTGCACCAGTCTTAGGACAGCGAGGAAAGCAGAAATTGTGAAGAACGTCATGTAAGGCAAATCCTCCTTCTGATCTCTCTGGGCACAGTGTGAGGTGGAGTGAGTGAAGCCAACAGATGTGCTAAATCCACAGCATTCATAGCCAGGTGCTAGTGCCGCAATTTCCAGTGGTTTGCCTGCCCAGCCGTCTGCCCCACCAATCATACACTGAGATCACCTTCTTCCTCCTTCTCCTTTTCTCTCTACTCCTCATCCAGGTTTTAATGAGAATACTGAAAGTAGAGCATCCCTGAAATCATAATCCTGCAAACTGATGTGTCTGTCACTTTTCCCCCCAAAGGAGTTGAACTGGAAATAGAGGGAAAGAAATCCAGAGACTTAAAAAATAGCAGCACGGGGTCTTCTGAAAAGCGCCCTTGGAACAGCAAAGAGTGCAGGGCAAGAAGCGATGTGTTTTAAGGCTCAGGATCGGGGTAGTCAATGGGCGGACCGGGGGCCAAATCCAGACTGCCAGATGCTTTTGAATGGACCCCAAAATCTTTTTATTTACTTATTGTTATCGTTATTGTTATTTTTTAATTATTATTTTCTCTGGAATCTGGACCTTGACTAAACCGTGCCCAAGAAATTTGGACTTTGCCAAAAATAATTGACTACCCCGGCTCAGGTACTTTTGAGGTGAACCAGACAGGTGGCAAAATGGTATTTGCCTTTCAGATTGTTCTGTGTGTGGATTTTGTGCTGGTGAAGGGAGCTGCTTTGACGGGTCCTTTGGGACTGAATTCTCCTCACTAGCCATGGCAGGGGCAGGGAGAAAGCACCCTTTTCCCCTGTGCTGCTATATCCGCGTTAGCAAATAGGGGAAGTCCTAGAGTAGACAGGATGCAGCATCTAACCCTTCTCAGAGCTCCTGTGCACTGTCTAAAATGAATACTTCCAGTAGTGCTGGAGTTACTCAACTTTCTCAGGGCCCGCACCGCCTGCAGTCATTCACAGCTGTGCAAAGCCAGTGCATTCTGACTAGGTGGCATTTGTAAAATCCACCTGTAAAATGGGGCTAAGAATTCTGACCTACTTTGCCAACTGCTGTGAGATCTACTTGGTATTATTATTTGATGCCTGCTCTGCACCGGTGTAAATGAAGGCGCAGGGCAACAGTGTGTCATGCCACCGGTGTTGTCCAAAAAGTCCTAAGACTGGATTGAGGTCAGACAACAAGCCGGCACCAGAGCTGGAAACAGAACCCACGTCTCCTGCAGCCTGAAGCACAAGGCCACTCATCCTCTCTCCATTGAAAGCCTCTTTCCGGGGCTGGGTGACTGTTATTTGCACGATTTGCTTGTGTTCCCCTGTCACAGGGATGAGCTCTCTTGTCTTCATCATGAAAGATCCTAAACTGAGGAACGTGCTTAGATTCTTGCCTATTTCTTCCCTGATTCTGATTCTGTCCTTGCAGAAACAAAATTCATTGGAGACGATGGGCTGCAGGATCAAGTCCCTGGATTTTTATACACACACACACACACACACTCTCCCCCTTGAGTAAAAGGGCACATGCAGAAGTCCCAACCAGTTACTGTTATATACCTCAGGCTGATCTGCCTTTTGTAGAGTACAGGTATCCCTCCTCCTCTCCCCAAATTACTGCCAATTCCCCCCCTCTCTCACACACATACCATGGCATGCATTTCACCTTCCTTCTCCTCCCCATCCATCCCCACTCATCCCATTTCTTGGGAGTGAAGCAATCATAGGGGAGAAGGAGTTACCAGACAGGCAGCCCTGCTTCGGGAGACGCTTGGTGGCTCCAACAGCTGTGCGGGGTTTGAGTCTCTTTGGCAGATGTTTGGTTTTCCAGCCACTTCATTAATGTTGGAAACAAAACCCCTGATTATTCCTGACCAAAGCACTCCTTTTATGATTGACAGCCAGCGTGTGTTTCATTCCACATAACCCATCTTATTGCTCTAGTTTTTTTTTCTTTTCTTTTTTTAAAATTCTCATTATTAACAAAGTTCTTTTGGACACTTCAGAAAACTGATCCCATCTGCCAATTCAGCTCTCCCTGGGATCTAGCCGGGGAGTTTGCGGCTCCTGGAGTGGCTGATGAGAACCTGGTAAAGACCGAAGTGTCAGCTGCAGATCTGCCAGGAACCAGACTTTCAGATGCAGGAGTGAAATAAACCAGACAATAAAGGACCCAAGTCCTTGAATCAGCTGGGTGTAAAGCGTAACAGCTCCACTGAAATAGATTTCTGCTTTGCAGCTTGTCAATTTCATGAAAGGCTGTTTCACTCTCAGCATCTGTCCTGCACCCTAAAATTAGCAGAAGTCATAGATTTATCTGCTGTGTCTTGTCAGATTCCCTTAAAGCTATTTCACTGCAGCAACTGCACTCTGAAATGCCAGGGGAAATTGCCCATCTCCAGCTACTAGCCACAAACAAAGAAGGCGCAGCAAACGCAAGGAAGCATAATGACCCTATCTGCTTTCACATATTGTGGGGTTTTTCCGTTTCAGGATTCAAACCCTGACTTCTTTGGGACTTTATTTATTTACTTATGATCAGCAAACGTTCGCTATTTATGATGACACTTTGAGTTATCGTTAGATATTTTATTTCTTTGAAATAATCATTATTCGTGTTATCTGTTGCCTTGAAAATGTAGTTCTTAAAATCTGTTTGTTTTCGCATTAAAAACTGGATATTGCTATTATTACTATAAAATAATCTAATCCCTCGAGATATTTTTGGGGTGGTTTAGCAATTTAAACAACAGTTCTTCAATTTAAAAATAAAAATAATTAAGAGCATTCGGACACATTTTTGTTTGAACTCATCCCTTACCATTTTAATTAAATTCCTGTTTACTGTAATCACCTTTAATTTCTCAGCTGCAAAAAGAATAAACAAAGTATATTCCAAGTGTAGTAAATAAAATACTATTTATTTTAAATATTGATGCGTTCCTAATTACTTTTAATGAACAAAGATTATTGGTGTTCTCTCTCTGATTTATAAAAATTGCTGATTGGGGTTTTTTAAAACAGGTATCTGTACATTTAAAAAATTGCTCTATATTTGAAGAAAACATCAAAATTAGATCGTCTGTTTCCCTGAGCTTGCTATTCCAATTTTTGACAGCGTTTAGAAAGGATATCCACATTATTTTTATGGTTCTCAAAATAGACCGTAAAACCAAACAGTATTTGCAATAGAAAAAGAAATATTGATCAAACGGAAGACAATTGTAACAGGATTCCAATATATGTTTTATAATGGAACCACAGCAAACAAAAAGTTACCCAAACTCCATGCTAAAGACTCTGAATAGATTGTTTTTTCTCTTTCAAAACACAATACTTTCCATACAAACAAACACGAAATCTATAATTTCTCAACTTTCTAAAAATTAAAATATATGCTTTGTTACCTTATAGGTCAACGTGACTTTGAAAATAAAAAAGTGAGCAATACAGTTTTGCAGAATATATTAATGTATTTATTACATCTAATAATAAATCTATACTTAGAAAAATTCAGTATATAGCTACTTTCTTAATTAATTTAACAATTGTTTGCATCATATAGTCGATTCACGCAATTTAGTTAATGAGGGACAGACCAGAATCAACAAACAATTGATGTCAAAAGTAATTCAAATAATTCTTGTGCTGAAAAAATCCTGTTCAAAACGAGGCGTGGGATCATTTCTAAAAGCAGTACAAATCCCTATCTCAAGAACGATTCTTCCTGCAAATCGGGAAGAAATTGACACAGTATGAACATAAACCAGAGAAATAAAAATCGAGCTAAGTCATCAGGAAATGTTTGGCTTCTGCAAAGCGCAGGAAAATTGCACGAAAGCCCAGAGGCATTTGAAATTAAACAACAAAGAAAAATTAATAATCTTTAGAAGTAAACGAATTGACACATGATTGCTTAAAAGGAGACGAGAAAATGAGTAGCAGCACTTAAGAACAATTATGGAACATTAACAAATAATAATTTCTGCAAAACACTTGCAAGCAATGAAAGTGACACTATTTGCCAAGAATCTCTTTCCATTTTTAATCTGTCTGAGCTTCATACTCTGGAGCGAGGTGTTCAGTACTACTCGGTAGGGGGGAAAACTGCATTTCCAAAGACCACAAAGTTATCTGATAAACAGCTGAGAGAAAATGGCCAGGCAGAAACTTATCTGAAAACAACCCAATAGCGACTAATGCTGCATTAGTGAAGAAAGTGTTTACAATACAGTACACCTATAGTTCTCTCTGTATAATACTCCAAGCCCTTGGCCGCAAACACAGCAAATTCCTTAATTGTTTAGCCATTATAAAAGCTCTATTAGCTTCTGAACACGTAATTACCTCCTATTTTGTCTCCCTTTACACGAACTGTCGGTAAAGAAATACTCATTTGTGGGTTGGTGTGTGCACAAGTACATACCCACAAACGAGTGTTTCTTACAGACAGTTCGTGCAAAGGGAGGGAAATAGGTAATTAATTGTCCTGAAGCTAAGAAAGCTTCTCTCTGCAACACATCTCAGAGCGCTGGTGTATATTTGCTCTCTCTGTACAATTGTTCCAAAGTGCTTAATAACTTCCTGATGGACCACATTGCTACTTGAATTTTCAAGCCTTAAACTAATTACGGGGGTGGGGGGTGGAGAGAGAGAGAGAAAAAGTCACCCTGGAAGCTTTCCAGCATTGGAAGGCAAAGCCGAATTAAAAACACACCCCGGTCGCTTAAAATAGAGCGCGCGCGCCCGTGCGCCCGGGATCCTCCCAGCCGCGAGCTGGGGGAAGCAGGGAGCGCCGGGGATGAGCGCAGGAGAAGCCGGAGGCTGCCCTGATTGACAGCTGAAGTGTCCTAAAAAGGGCTCGGCGAGATGCTTATCGGGAGGTTTATATAGCAGCCGAGCGAGCGCACGCTGGAGAGCGCTCATTCACCCCGGCAAGCCGCAGAGACCACGCCTGGGGTGGGGGGCCACCCTTTGGCAGCCCCGCTCCGCTCCCTGGGACCCTCCCCACGCCCCTTAGAAAGGGAGAGGTCCTTTCTCCGGCGTCCCAAAGCCCGGGCCGCTCTTCGGGGAAGGGGGCTTCCACCATGCACTGCCATGGCGAGCTGAGGCTCGCCTCCCCCGGGCAGCTCAAGGCAGCCAGGAGGCGCTACAAGACTTTCATGATCGATGAGATCCTATCCAAGGAGACCTGCGATTACTTTGAGAAACTTTCCCTTTACTCTGTCTGCCCTTCTCTCATCGTCAGACCCAAACCTCTGCACTCCTGTACTGGTAAGAGCTTGAATTTTCTCATCTCCCTCCCCCCCCATTCCCTTCTGCATCTACCTCCCAGGAAGGCTGGATCTGGGTGTGTGTGTGTGTGTGTGTCTGACCCTGGCACCAAGCTCCCTGAGATTTTGCAGCGCCCAGCCACCACAAGGGAAGGGATTTTTTGTCTCTGCAAGAACCCTGGGCGCTAGGGTTTCGCCTGGGATTGGAACAAGCAAGTGTGTGGTGGGGAGCTGAGAGTGCACAGAAAAGATTTGCAAGCAAAGCCCTTTTTAATGTGTGGTGGCGGTGAGGGGCAATAAAGTAGCTCGATTTCCCAGTGTGGACTCTGCAGGCGCGATGACATATTTGCAGCGGTGAACTAAGGAAAACCCTTTCCCCTAAACGCTCTCCTCTCTGGCCAAAACATTCACAAACTCCTCAGCCAGTCGATGCATCTTTCCTCTACGCTTTGTATTTTTCTATAGTTTGCTAAATATCCAGTGACACCCTATTTACCTCCCTCTGCAACAGACCCATCTTCAGCTCTCTCTGGAACATCCACAAATAAATGGTTGGGGGGAAAATATCCAGAACATATATACCCCCAACTAGATGGATTAAAGCCCTGATCAAGACTCAGAGAAGTCACTTATAAAATGGTCAGTGACATCAATGGGAACACGAATAAATAATAATAATAATAGCCCTAGTAATAATAGTTCCACTGTTGTTCAATGGCCTGATCTTGCATTATTTGGATACCCAAATCTCCCATTAGCTTTGGAAGAAGTTAGGACATATCAAATGGGAAAACGGAAAACATTCTGTTCATGTTACAAACACAGGGCTAGATTCTACGTACAGATTTGCACCAGTAGACCCCCGCACGGCTGTGGAGCACACTCACTTCAACTGATGGATGCCTTCAGTGGAAGTGATTTGCAGAATCAGAGCCATATGTGCTTTTGCAAACAAATTAGTCTGATGCAGTTTGTTAGGCGTGCACCCAAAATAAATGTCACTCTTCTGATACATTACAGGCAGAAAAGTTTTCTCCTCGCTAGGACACTATGAACTTCGCAAGACTGCTAAGCAGTTAGAGGGCTCAGCAGACTTTTATTCTCCCCAAAACTCTGTGTCCTCCCCACACACTTTTAGTAGAAACATTTATAACTTTGGAGAACCTAATGATAAAACTGATAATTAAAGTTATTTCAAAAAATGTTTCTAAAGGACCAATTCCTGGTAATGCTGATGCTAAAAATTAATGGAATGTTCTGAACCTGAAAATACAAGAAGTCTCTGCTGAAATCAGTGGGGAGTGCTGCCTACAGATTGATCCCCCACAGTTTGCCCCCCCGATTCCTCTGGCAGTAAATGAAGAGGAACCTCACTGATCTTAATGAAATTATACCGGTGTAAAACTTGATTTAAGTGACATCAGTCTGACCCATAGATTTTTATTTTTTTTTAAAAATAGGGACTTATTTAGTTCATGCAAGATCTACAGCTCCCCCTGCCTCAATACCCCAATTTGCAAATATTACTAATTAAATAGAAAGATGCTGGAGGCCAATACGGTAGCAAACCTCAATTTTACCTGCTTTTGGAGAGAGGGTGGTTATAGTGCAGTTCTTATTCATAATAAATGTCCTCATATTGATTCCTGCTTGGTTTTTAACCAACCACTGACATACTTCTGGTGGAAGGGATAGTTATTAATCAAGATCCCACTGGCAAGGGATTTTTTGCAGCTAACCCTCTGCTACAGTTTAGCCAGTGAAACTCTGTCCATAGTGAAAGTGGAATGAAAGTCCCCAATGGCTCCAATGCACAGCAGAGTGCAGGCTGCAAATCCTTACGGAGGGCCAGTCCTGCTCACGTTGGAGTCAATGGCAAAACACCCGTTAACTCCAGTCATGCAGGAATCGGACCAGACTAACCTTCCACTCCAGAGTAAAGATTTTTCTCTTTTCACTGTAGGACAATTCTATTTTACATAGAGGGGAAGTACCATAAAAGAAACCAGGCTACCAAAAATCCCCCAAGACTTTCAGAGGAGCAATAACCCAAACATCCAGTAATTTACAGGGCTGTAAAAATAGCTCAGCATTATAAAACAATACTTAGCTGCTTATCTGGGGTAAGCACTTCTGATTTAGTTTTGATGGGTGAATAAACTGTCATTAGCTGTTTCATTATCATCAAGCCTGTGGGAAGGTTGAGTGTATTTTTATGGGTGATTCCATGCCAGCTATGGAAAACGCTGGTTTTGCAAGGCTGAGATAATAATTCATAGACAAATGAACTGACACAGCAGTCGTGGATGATGCTATCATGACACATATGTTCTAATTATATTTAAACCCTGTTACTTTCTGTGTTTAGTAGTTCACTGAATTTCCCCTAGGGATTCTGCTAATAGCCCCAAATCCATCTGACCTATGCCATGACTGGGTTGATCGAAGATTCTGGTTTCTACTGGAATATGCTTCATAAAGTTGCATTGGTTGAGAAGCACTGGGAGGGATTTGCTGGTGTGATTAAAACCATAAGAGAAGTGGCTACAATAGTCCACACTTTCAAACTGTAAGCCACGGGTGGATTTATAGCTACAGTTAAAAATTTAGGTCATGTGAATCCTTTTATTATAAGAGAGGGAATTCTGTCATTGGCCAAGAAATGGAGTTAAACACATACATATAAATAAAGATGAAAGATAAAAAAAACACATAAAGCAAATAAAATAATCACCTACTGTCCAGATCAAACATTTCAAAAGAAAAGGTAGCACTGTGGCATTTACCCTACTGTTTGGCTGTCTTTTTACATTTTGATGCATTTAGTCTCCAACCTGGCTAAGGGAGATAGGCCTTTAACATTTGTTTGAGGGTCCCTCTTGGATTGATGATATAAAATGTCTTATGTCTAAAGCAGCGCAGGTATCCAACATTGCCCCTTTCTGATCGGAAGAGAGATCTTAGAAGCACTGGAAACCAAAGGGAAAACATTTTTCTTTTGCCTACGGTCAAGAGTTAAATATTTAACATGTGCAGTGGAATCAGCACAGAATGAACTTACCCTGCAGAGTGTGCCAGAGAAGCAGAATGAAAGTTCTGAATCGTTTCAACGTATCCGAAGTTCTGGTTGAGGGGGATGTTCACACCTCTGAACCTAAGCCCGTTGAAGTCAATGGAAAGACTCCTGTTGGGCTTGGATCATACCCAGAGTAAAATTGGGAGGGAGAGGGGGGAATAACTTCACTATAAAAGAGGCCCATTATGGTATACTTACATTTACTGTAGAAGTGTAAACGCCTGACATTTGTTGACAAAAAGCAACGAGAAGGCCCTGCAAGTATATAACTTAGCACAAAATAGTTAGCCAGGTTCAACTATATGTGGTGGTTAAGATCCACCATAATCAGATGCCAAAAATTATATATTCTTAATAAAGAGGACTATTTTTCAGATGGTTGTTAATAGCTCTCTGATGCTAGCTTCTTGGACTCTGATATCTTGGACAGTAGGAATATCCCTGTTCATTCATTTAATGGCCTTTGCATGTTATGTAGCAACTAACTAACTAACCTGACTTATTAATTGTTGTAGTTCTATTATTTAAAGTTTTCTATTTTGGGGGTTTTGTTATTGTATGATCTGAAGGTCAGAGAAGCCTTCAGACAATATTTCCAACTGAGTAGGACTCTATTATCAAAATGCATAATATTTAAAAATGTAAGTAAACAAAAATATGCTTGAATGAGCCTGTATTAATTCTATCCTGTTTACTGGCTTTTTTTTTTTTAATCTTGACTTCAATCATTAAACCTGACACCCGGTTAGCTCTTGGGGTGATGTATACTGTAAGTGTTTGGAAATCAAAGATGTTTCAGTTTCTAGGGCCAAACTGTAACTGCATCGTCTTTTCCTGGAATTGGTCCCTTCAAAATAAGTTGGATCCTTTGAAAAATAAAAGCCAGGGCACTGGATACTTAAAAACAAAATGTAATCCCTGGAGTCCCTGATGTTAAATAGTAATAAAAACAAATAGTATTTGCTCTACGCAGCCTCTAAACTATTTACATTCACAGGGTTGTTGGATAGAAAAGAACCCAAGAGCTTTGGGTCGGGGCTCTGTTTCAGTTCATCAAAGCTGACATTCTTTGGGCATTCATTGTGTTTGCCTATTCTACGTATTCCATCTTCCACAACATCTGTACTGTTGCTCATCAGAACGTGAGTAAAATGCCCCAGTGACTTAGAAGCTTGGTTTACACACAGTTTTTGTATCAGGATAACTATTTCAGTTAGGGGTATGCTTTTATTTTATTTTTTTAATTGAAGTAGTTACACTAATACCACCCCTAGCGTGGACGCCGTTATATTGGTAACAAAGTGCCTTTCACTGGTATAGATTATTTGCCTTCCCGTATGGGAATGCTATACTAGTATAAGCACTTTTATAACCGCATCCATGGAAGTTGTACCATTTTAGCTATTTCAGAATAGTTAAAGTGCTACAACTTTTGTGTATAGACAAGGCCCTAAATCCACTTCGGCCCTTTTGAAAATGTTAATCCTCTTCTAGTTATCCTCCTTGATAGATACCAATGGGACAGCATGCCTCCAAAGGTGACTTTCCTAGCTTTATTCTGCTCCCACTGAAATGATACTTTCCATTGATTTCAGTAGAGACGGGACTCAGTTCTCTCTCTCTATTTTTTTACCTGAGACTTGAGAAATATGACTCTCTAATGTAAAATCTATTGGAGACTGGAATAGTTGTTTGACATCTTTTCCCAAGGGAGAGAGGGAGAGGCCCAGGTTAAAGCTTTTTGGGCTACTGTTTCCTTTTCTCTCTTTTTTTGCTATGTGGATTAAACTACAGGGCATCTATAAATGTTGGATCCTATGGGAAGTTGTGGGCTTATGCAGCAAAGCATGAACTTTGATATTCCTGAACTTCTGTCAGGCTTGTCAACTTTTAGGAAAACACACAGAGAAAGTAGATTTCTTATGTCTTAAAGCAGCTCAGTTTTAGACCAATGACTGCAGAGCAATATGAAATTCCATGTGGTCTGGGTTGAAAAAGCCTAGGAATGGACAAGCTAACTCCACTTTGAATTTGATCTGGGACACTTTTTAAAATCCGGGTGGAAACCATTTGTGTTGGGCTAATGTTTAGCCAGACCTTTTCCTTTTAATTGAAGGGATACTGTTACGGAGTTCCTGGGGGAGAGCAGGGAACTGTGGGAAAGGAAAGGGGAATGGATACAGCATGTGTATCAAAGTGTGGAGAAAAATGAGATCCCCTTCCACCCAAAGCCTATTATCTGAAACATAACAGCTGTATTAATCCTGTTAAATAAAACAAATGCAAAGTTGTGGGTAATACCTTCTACCAGACTAATTTACACCTGAGTACACCAAAGCTCCTGTCAGTCATGCATCTTCAACTGGGATTGAATTGCCATCACAGGAGTATAACACAACTCTATCTGTCCAGAACTAAAAACCAGAGAGAGTGGCCAAAATCATCATTTTTGTTAATATAGCCCCAAAGCAGCAGCAGGCGCAGACTTCATCGGATTCGATCAAGTTCAACATCTATAAAAGATTCTGCGAATAGATACTGATATTGCTGTCACCTTCATCTACATATTTGTACAGTGATGCAAACAAGAAAACAAGTCTCTCGTTTTAAAAAACACTTTATCTGTCAGTTTCAGTTACAAAGACAAATAAAATCCTGTTGATGGATGTCAAACAGTAAAGACAAAATTCAAAAGAAAACAGTAACCCTGGAAAAAATATGCATAATTATTTCTCAAGTATAAATTTCCAGATCACTCTGGATCCTTTATTAAGATATTCCTAAAAATAGTTCCTAAATATTCCTAATAATAGTAAGGTACTTGAAGAAATACTTTACAATGTAGGGAGACTGTATGATACATGCATGTTAATATGCAGTGAAATACATGGGCATATCCAAACCTTGTACTAGACTTTGCCATAAGATTCTCCTCCAAACCATCCATGCACACATTGTTTTGCCTTTCAGTCATGACCTAACAAAAGTTTGAGCTTTGTCAGAATCTCAAAAGACAAACTTCTTCCTGTCTCGCATAAATCAAAGCTTGGCAGAAAAAATTACCAATGCAATTATTATGCCAAAGAAAAGCCAGATCCTCAGCTAATGTAAATTGGCATAACTCTGTTGACTTCAGTGGAGTTGTGTCGATCTGTACTGACTGAGGATTAGTCCCTAACAATAATTTTAAAGAGCTTGGCGTGCTTCAGGATGCCTAGACTTTGTCCTGTATGTTCTGTATATCTGCAGCAGAAAAAATAATGTATAAAGTGTCAAATGCTAAAATATGACACATGAAAGAAAATAATGAGTTGGCTAATGATAACAACAATTAAATATTTAGAGAAGGGCCTGAGCCAATGTCTTGGACCTGAATACACTCAGCCTTTGACAGTATCTGAGATTCAAAGCTGGATCGGGGGTCCGAATATTACAAATGACCCTTCTCTTTCTACTGAAACCGAACAGAAAATCCCAGATCTGAAAAACTCCAGCATTACAAAGGAGCCCTGTACGATATCACTTTTGTGCCACTGTGTGAAAAATAAGCACAGATATAAGTAAGCCAAGATTTTCACTTGGACAACACCTTTGCTTAAAAACTTGACCGAGTACTGCCTGAGCTCACCCAAGGTTATTTTTAGTGCATTACCTAAGAGTCATATACCAGTAGGGTGACCGGATGTCCTGATATTAGGGGATTTGTCTTATATATGCAACTATACCTTCCCCTCCCCCCCCCCAAAAGTGCCCCACATGATTCACACTTGCTATCTGGTCACCCTGTGTACCAGAGATTTTTAAATAGAACATCCCACTGGAGTCAATGGAGCACTCTGTTTGAAAACTGATGTGGCACATAGTATTTTATTACTTATTATTGGTGGTGGTGGTGTTTTGTGGGCTTCTGTAAAATGCAGGAACCACGGAATGAACATTTCGAAAGTTTTGAGTTCAGGAAGGACACGGCCATGGGCCATGGTGGGGGTTAATTTAGGGGGCTTGGACGGTAGAGAATGGTTCCGGACTCTGTGACGACTTTCAAATGCCTTTGTGTCTTTTGTCTTCATTGAAAAATGTATAAGTGAGGTATGGTTTCTGCTACTGCATGCAATATACAGTAAAAATATGAGGTGTGGAATGGGCCCTTGACAATTAGCAGCTAGACACTGCAGAGAGATTACTAGATGTATTCATTGTACATGTTTATTAACCAGTGCTGATGGGTGTCGAGAGCGGGGCCACACTCTGCTCATGGTTACTACTGTGCAGCCTCCTTGATTTCTATACATTTGGATACAAGCATTGGGTTCTACTCAGAGGGGCTGCATGGGTGTGATTGACAGCAGAATCTGTCCCACAAAGGGACTGGACCCTGATTTCCTTGCACATCCCCAATCATTCCCTGATTTCCATGAGAGTCTGGGTGCACTCAGGGTCAGGCCATGGGTCTTCAGAGTGTATAAAAAACAACCTTCCCATCAAAGTGAAAACATGAAGAGTCCCTCCAGCTGGGTTGTGTGGAGGCTGGTAGCATATACAAGTGTAGGGAGGTACTGGTTTCACTAAGGGCTGTCGACAGCTCCTTACCTGTTTTAACCTGAATTAGCTAGAAAACAGGACGTAGGGCCTGATTCTCCTAACATGTACACCAGAGGAAAGCAGGTGTAAACTGATGGAATACACTACAATAAAGTGGTGTAAGGGAGAGCAGGATTAGGTCCCATGGAAATGACCTCAACCAATATCTGTTCAACATCGATACAGATGACTGTTCCTCGTTTGCTTTGCTTTTAGTTTCCAGGCCTGATAGGAATGTTTTCATAGAACCATGTGCTTCATCGTTCACACATATTGTCTGAGTGTGAAGAATGTGTTTCAGAGCAGGCTTAAGTATAGCACATTATCCCGAGGTCTTATAAGTGTTTGCATCCAGGAAAACACCGGAGGTGGATTCCTGTTGTGTATTTCTCCCTCCGGATGGCTTTTATTCTGAGTGTGGTTCAGTTCCTAGCAACTGAGCAGGGTCTAGCTGAGAAGCTTCTTGTGGGTCGATGTGAAATTGACTAAAAACTTTCATTTTAGTGGAATCTTTGAAAAATTCGAGCATTACGATCTGGGCTCACACAGTAAATATTTAATATTTCTTCTTCTTTTAATTTTACCGTCCATTTTTATTTATTAACGGAATCCTTTCCACTATCCCTCATGGACAGAATGTAGCTCTAAGAAACACTGGGTAATCAATAACACCCTATGGCGGGGAGGGCCATTTAAGTACTTAGATGGATATTGAGTTTAATATGATATAGACCGGGGGGCACACAAAGGGTTTGACTCTGCTCTCAGTTTCCCTTGTGTAAATCAGGAGCAACTCCAATGAAGTCAGTGAAGTTATACCAGTGTAAAGTGTAAGTTGTAGCAGCAGGAGGGCCAAGCTGTTTATTTTAGAAGAAATATAGTTGCTTCCTTGTGAAGATTCCCCTCTCCCTCCAACATGAGAGGACAATTCTGAATCTTGCTAAGGTATCTACCCCAAATGATTTTCTTTTAGACCATAACAACATTTATTCTATATGTATCTCTGCATAGCTGTATGGTGTATGTACACCTCTACCCCGATATAATGCGACCCGATATAACACAAATTCGGATATAACGCGGTAAAGCAGTGCTCCGGGGGGGCGGGGCTGCGCACTCCGGCAGATCAAAGGAAGTTCGATATAACACGGTTTCACCTATAACACGGTAAGATTTTTTGGCTCCCGAAGACAGCGTTATATCGAGGTAGAGGTGTATATATATTGCAATAAGGGAATTTTCTCTCAGTGAAGTCAATGGCAGTCAATGACACCAGGATCGTGTCCATTATTAGAGATGGCTGGGAATGATTTGTTTTTTCTCCTATGGAAAAATATTGATTGAAAAAAATGTTTTTGTCAACTTTTCTTTGAAATGTTATGGGTCTAAAAACCACAATCTGCAAACAAACAAAAAGGCTTATTTTTGGGTTTCAAGGTTTTTTTATGAAAGCCCATTTTGGGGCGACAAAAATGGACATTTTCCGCAAAACTTTTGTTTAGTTGAAAAAGAAACACTTTTTCACAAAAAAAGTTTTGATGGAAAAATTTCAAATGGTTTTATCTCTGAGGCTTGTAAAACACCCTAACAATAACTTTGTGTGTGTGTGGGTGTGAATGTGGGTGTGTGGATTCTAGTTTGCAGACCCTTACCGCATTAGTATTCTTTACTCATGTAATTAGTTGACTGATTTTAATGGTACTGCTCACCCAAGTAAAAACTTGAACTATCAGCTCCTACATTTGTGGGGTTTTTCATGTAGTGTTGTTACACTATTTACTGATTTATTTCAAAATAAGAGATAGCTTTCACTATAAACCTAGTCCAAGTACAGTACTTCACTCTCACTGCTGTTTTGGAGGAGAAGCCCTGCATTTTAGGGATCCATATATTAATAGAACATTTATATTCCAGATTACGCATGGCAAAAACAATACGTTACTCAGGGCCATATCCTCAGATGATGCAAATCCCTTGATTTCAGTGGATTCATCCAAAAAATCCTGATCAGCTTTAATTCTCACTATTAAAGCAGATGAGGGAACAGGATTCTATTTCTTTAGGCATACAGGAGCCTATTCCCTATATACTACACATATATAATAAAACCTCTTTTAAGTAAACACACAAGGATGGGGTTGCTTAAGAGAGGTGTTCTGCAAGGCAAAGAAATGTACATATGTTTGTGGTTACTTAGGAGATCTTTTAAGACTAATAAGGTTGTTCCCTGGATAAGATTCACTGTACTAACGTACATATATGGAAGAGCTTAAAATGTAGCCACAAAGCTATATTGAAATATATTAGGAAGATTGTATGTTGGGGTTTGCCCTTATTCACAAACAATAAAAGATGTGAAAAATCTCACTGAAATCTAGAATAATAATGAATAATCTAGGACATATTCTCCTGTTTTATTGCTGAGCGTTTCCATGAATATTTTACAAACACACCTGCCTTTATCCTTCCATTTGTTTTTGTTCAAAACTCCCATTTGATCTCAACACTTGCAATACTTTTTATTTTCTGAGGACTGAAGGCTGGAATAGTTGATATTTGAAATATTCTATAAAGCAGGAGGGTGATAGAAGGGACTGTAGATCATTGCAGACTGATGTCCATTTTAGTTGCTTTTCACTAGCAGATTTGTTTTAGATCACTTGATAACAGTGAAGCTTGCAGTGTTGATGTAGCTGTCTTGGTCCCAGCATATTAGAGAGATAAGGTGGGTGAGATAATAATATCTTTTATTGGACCAACTTCTGTTGGTGAGAGACACAAGTTTTGGAGTTTACACAGATCTGAAGAAGAGCTCTGTGCAAGCTCAACAGCTTGCCTGACTCACCAAAAAGAAGTTGGTCCAGTAAAAGATATTGTCTCGCCCACCTGCTCTCTCTAATAGCGAATCTGGCCGTTGAGTAGTAGGGGACGGTGTTAGAATTGGAATAGTTGTTTTTGCTTTGTGGGAATACATTATAGAACAATAATAAATGATGGAACAGGGTTTGGGGATGAGGGTGAAGAACAATTGATGGATTGTTTTATTTAGAATGACTTACAGCTCAATTTCACTCCTACTGAAGTCAATTAAATAGGAGTTGGATCAGTGCCTCAATGAGTCAATTTGAATCATGCTTTCATTGTAAGCACTTAAGTCACATTATAAGGTAGTTTAGTACCTCTATTTAAATCATGTTACAACAAAAGTTTTTATGAAGTCTCAGACTGATAGATTTATTTTTTTTAATTTTCATGGACCCATTTTGTTGTTGTTTGGATTTAGACATCTCTTACAGTGCTTGGAACCCAAATGTTGCAGCATTTGGCTGTTGTTAAACAATGCTATAACAAGTAACAATATAACTATGTTTCTATCTATCAAAGCCTATATAGTTGAAAATCACATGAGAAGAAGCAAGTGAAGTTGACTAGAGAGTAACTTAGAAAGGGCCCAACCCTGCACACCTACTCGCATGTGACTTTACTCATGTAAGGCCATTGAGTTAAAGGGACTACTCATGTGAGTAAAGTTATGTTTAAGCATTTGCAGATCAGGTTCCAGCATGATAAGGATTATATTTTGTTTCCGTCGTCTGAGCTGAGTCAAGCACAAAGTACAAAAGGTACACAACATACATGATAAAAAATGAGGTAGGCTTGTAAATTCTTTTAGGTTTAATAATATAGGTTTAATTGGTTCTACCTTGGGATGGGAGAATAGACTAGAAAACCTTTCAAGGTTCCTTCAAACCCTACATTTCTACGATTCTTGTAAGGAGTTATCAGCAAGAAAGGTCTGGGCATTTGCTTTGTAAATTATGACTTTTAACCCTGACTTTGTCTCTATTTCATGTTATGTGCCTTTAAGTAGGAGAGAGAGTTCTTGATTTTTTTTTAAAATCCCCAATATTGATCCTTTTTATATTCAGCGCTGCCCAAAATTTCTCCTAATACAATTATTTTCTGCAGAATTCAAAGGTATGTTCCCAAATGGGTCTATTTATAGCATGTGAATGCTGACAAGTCTAGTGTCTCCATGCTTGTGTTTGTTCTGAGGGACAGGCTGTGCTCATGGGGTTGTGGATCCTAGTGCTGTCTCCGGCGATCTGTCAAAAACTTTGGATGTTGTGGATCGTGACTGTATAAGTGGGAATGAGCAGGGCTCATTCTTATCTATCTGAGTGGACTATATTTGTCCCCCTAGACAGGAGGCCTTTTACTCTATGCCAAACATTGAAAGGAATTCTGCAGAGTTTGGTGTTGGGGCCTGTTTTATTGTCACGCTTTGTAAACAGCTGTGTCAAAATGAAAGATGAAGGGCCTGATTCCCATTCTCACTAAGGTCACTTTACATTGCTCCGGCTGTGTAAAAGGGTCTTAAAGTGGATGGAAATTCCAGACCAGTGCAAAGGAGCCTTAGTACAAATGAGACTCTGGTCCAGAACGTTTCTAATGGCTGTGTTCACCGTGTACTACTGTCCCTTAGGAGCAGGTGCGAATGACAAGCAGTAACTAGATTTTGATAATATTTTGCAAACATTCCCGGATATTCCCCTTTCCTTTCATAAAAAGGAACAAACCCAATGGCTAAAGGGATTAATTACGGCCTGATTTTCAGAAATACTGAGCCACCAACAACTCCTAGCACATTTAGCGGGAGCTCAGCATCTCTGAAGATCAGACCATCTAACTCTGTAGTCATTGTGGCCTTTCACTCATTTTAAAATACAACTAAGGATATGAGTGGAAAACGCTGACGAAGTGGATTGAGGTTCTTTTAGGACCATCTCAGGTCTTTTATTTTCTTTTTAAATGAGACTTTCCACTGAAATAAATGGGAAGCTGCTTATAAATTGAGAGCTCAGTTAGCACAATAGCCTTTAAGTTCTGCAACATTGTTTAGCCAGGTAAATTGGCTGTATTATAGATTTGGCTATTTAGGAAACTGCTTCATATGTGATATCACATATCTTCTTCTTTTGCTCTAGCAAATTGTCAAGTTGTGATTTCATCTTTCCTTTTACACCTGCATTCTGTTTTCAGTGCAGTTCCATAAGGGACAAGCCCACTTAAGTGGTCTCACAAGTGTTTTACAAAACACTCATTTCAATTTTATAAAAACATGCATAACAGTGCAAAAAAGACACTCCCCTGTCTCCCTTTTTCAAGAAGAATGGGAATTCCACACCACTTGGAGAGTTAATGCAGTGATAAGTGCTTTTCATGTTACACATTCCAACTTAAAAAATATTTTGCATTTTAATTCTCTATACGTACACTAAGTCACTACACCAAAAGCCGTCTATAGCATATGATAGCCATGTGGTAAAGTGACTATGGCTTTGTACCACATGTAAGCAGACCTGGGTTCTATTTCTGTAATAGATCTCTGTGTTCTTTGGCTCAGTTTCCCCCTCTGTAATGTGGGCATGGTTATACTTATCCTTGGTTTGTAAAATGCTTTGAGATCTGCTGATTAAAAGTAATATATCAGGGGTTCTCAAACTGGGGGTCGGGGCCCCTCGGGGGGTTGCGAGGTTATTACATGGGGGGGTCGCGAGCTGTCAGCGTCCACCGCAGACCCCACTTTGCATCCAGCATTTTTAATGGTGTTAAATATATTAAAAAGTGTTTTTAATTTATAAGGGGGGGTTGCACTCAGAGGCTTGCTATGTGAAAGGAGTCACCAGTAAAAAAGTTTGAGAACCACTGTAATATATAAAACTGAATGTTATTATGTATTCATACATACCGAACTTGTAGATATGACTGGTGTTAACTCACTGGTGATGTTAACCTTGATGCCAGGTTAAAAAAATAGATAAATATAATGTTTTATCTGTTCACTCTCTCTTTCTCTCTCTCTCTCTCTCTCTCTCACTCACACCAGGGCCGGCTCCAGGGTTTTGGCCGCCTCAAGCAGCCAAAAAAA
>NW_020664725.1:5795196-5851095 GCF_002925995.2 Terrapene triunguis
AAAAAAAAAAAAAAGCCGCGATTGCGATCTGCGGCGGCAATTCGGTGTAAGGTCCTTCGCTCCGAGCGGGAGTGAGGGACCATCCGCCGAATTGCCGCCGAATAGCTGGACCTGCCGCCCCTCTCCGGAGTGGCCGCCCCATGCACCGGCTTGCCAAGCTGGTGCCTGGAGCCAGCCCTGCTCACACACACACAAGTAATGGAACCTTCTTATGGTGAATTCACATACAGAAAAACTCCATTGACAGTGGCGAACCATGAAAGCCCCAGAATGTTTCCATGCATCGCAATGTACCAGTTAGTTTTTTCATAGAACAACTTCCCTCTAAGCAGAGGTTTTGTGTAATTCAAATTACGACATTGCTATAAGAGGCTTCACTTGTGTCATTTTTATAGATGAAAAAAGATGCGGCTGAATAGCTTCTCTTGGCACTGAATTATTCTGTTTATTTTCTTATTTAGTTAAAACAATACCAGAAGAAGCCTAGAGTTCATTTTTGGCTTCTGGTGTGTAGGACAGTTTAAGGTGCAATGTGTTTTAAATATATTTTGTTATATATGTTGTTATATATATTTTTCTCAAAATGTTGGTTTTTTCCCCCTATGCTCAGGGAAGGATGGTCCAGAGGTTAGGGCATTTGCTTAGGATATGAGCAATCCAGGTTCCATTCTCTGCTCTGCTGTGGTCTTCCTATGTGACCTGGGGCATGTCACTCAGTCTCCAGGTCTCCATTCCTTATCTGTGGATGCTTCCCTACCTCAGGGGGTATTGTCAGGATAAATACATTAAAAAAATGTGAAGTGCTTTGAGATCTACTGATGAAAAGTACTATAAGAAATAGGCATGATTATTTAGTTATTCTTAACCCATCGCAGATCATTCACTTCTAACAACTGGTACCAAAATTGGAAACGCATGTCCATCTTATGATCAGCTGAGGCCATATCTACATTACGGGGACTATACCAGCACAGCTACAGTACCTACATGGAGGGAAGGTTTTTTCCCCCATCAGTGAAGTAACACCATCTCCCCGTGCAATGGTAGCTAGGCTGACAGAAGCATCTTCCATCAACCTAGCTGCATCTACCCTGGGGGCTGGGTCAGTGTAGCTACATTGCTCAGGGTGCTCTGAGTGAGGCAGCTATGTAGACGTAAATCTTAAGTGCAGACCAGGCCTTAATTTATGTGTCTAGAGAGCTACTACTCCAGTTAGAGCTGGAGCATTTTGTGCTTTGAGACTAGATTCAAAAATGCATAATGATCGCTCTGTCTCCTCATTCGTTTACTTAATCTATTTTTGCTCTACACAAGCATTCTCCATCCAAGCTTCTTGCACCTTACAACAATAAGTCAATCAAAATAAAGACTTAGTTAGCACAGATGTTTGAAGGGCCAATTTAACTCTTTGGATGCTGTAGACTGTGCACCCAAATTCTTCTTGACTCAACCCTCCCCCCCATTACTCACTGAAGTCAATGGGAGTTTTGGGTGGGTAAGGAGAGAAGGAATTGTGCCAGATATATGTATACAGAAAGATCCTGCTAAGCTGGCAGCTTGGAACATGCCGCTCTTGTGAATGGAGATAAGCGAACTTCACGCAGTTTTGAGAACTATATAAGAGAGAGCTGAAGGTTTGGAGCTCTGAACTCTTTCCTCAATTCTGCCACTGACTCAGTGTGATCTTCAGCAAATTACTTCCTTCACCATGCTTCAGTTTCCCCATCAGTAAAACGAGACCAGCACTTACCCACCTTTATAAAGGATTTTGAAGTGAAGTGCTAGAGAAATACAAAGTGTTATTACTGTCTGGGTTTGCAACATTAGTTCAAGCTAATGTCACCATTTTCTTCACAAAGGTGATTCAACTAAACTAACTAATTTAATAGCTGGAGAGGCACCTGTGCCATGTAGAAGGGATAGACCAGCCCTCTCCAAAAGTTATGCTGATACACGCGGGAGCCTACTGACAGTATGTACACTGTATTTATTCTTTCACTGAGTTTCTCATTCCTCTTCTCCGGTCCTTTTTTCCTGTTAACCTTTCATTTGCTTTTCACTCTGTCCACTCTCTGCTACATATTACAAGATATCTTTTTGCTGCATTCTCTCTCTCTCTGATCCTTTTTTTCACAGTCTCTCTCCTAAGTGGAACGTTAACCTGATGACATTCGAGTTCAAGTCAAACTTTCGAACCCATGATGTCGAGTGGATTTGGAATTAGGCAAAACCAGTTTGCCCATCCCTTATTGTAAAAGGGTTAATCCTCTAAACTATTGAGAGAGAAGGGCAGGGAATTATGAAAGGAGCCCCTGTTTTATAAGCGTTTATATTACCAGTGGTTGGATACTAGTAATAAGTAGGTTGCTCCTATGATTAATGATTGCTTTTCAACATGTTGACAATGGGTGATATGGTTAATTGTTGCAGAAGCCATTTAAGGGTACAGGCTTCTTATCACAACTGTGCTGGAAATTAGATGTTAATATCACACAGAGTTATTTGTTTCCTGTGTAAATAATTTAATTAAAGGTAATCTTCTAAAGAGGAGGACATAATTGATCATGTGCCCTGTTTTCCTTCCTTACATTGTCTTAGGACCTGCAAGAATTTATGTTTTAATGTAGGCTTGTTTTTATATTAGAAATTCAGCTTGTGTCCACCCCAGACATCTATATGGACCACTGAAGAACTAGTAAGATTATGACATCATGAATGAAATTTGATTTAGAAGAAAAATCATTTGTGGTCTGGCTCTTTAAAGCTTTTTGCTTGTTTTATTATTTTTTTTGCTAACACCATTTTAGGGAAGAGCTGGAACCAAAATCACTAATATGTGATTTGTAACATTAGTAATTTCAGGGCAAGACTCTGATTTTGGATTAGGAGTGTTTTATTTTGATTTAATTTAAATTGATCTTTTGCTGACTTGAGAAGTAGGACACTCTTAATCTGAAATAAGTGTATACACCCATAAATTTGCACTGAAATAACTGAGGGTGTGAATTAAAACTGATTTAGTTAGTTCAATTCCAACTTGGGTGTAGACAAGCTTTGAGAGACCTGGGAGGCAAGACTGCTTTTTAAGAGTTTTATATCCTCATACCTTCAATGAATGACTGTGAGAGCTCCCAGAACACGTTTGAATCTTTGGGTAAAATTCTGGCCTCATTGCATCAATGGCAAAGCTTCTAGGATTTCCCCCGTCTATATTCAATGTTGCGCCAACTTAACTAAAGATATATTTTTTTAAACTAGGGCTGTCGATTAATCGCAGTTAACTCACGCGCTTAACGCAAAAAAATTAATTGCGATTAAAAAAATTAATCGTGATTAATTGCAGTTTTCATTGCACTGTTAAGCATACCAATTTAAATTTATTAAATAATTTTGGATTTTTTCTACATTTTCAAATATATTGAGTTCAATTACAACTCAGAATACAAAGTGTACAGTGCTCACTTTATATTATTATTATTTATTACAAATAATTGCATGCTAAAAATGATAAACAAACAAAATAGTATTTTTTCAGTTCACCTCATACAAGTACTGTAGTGCAATCTCTTTATCATGAAAGTGCAACTTACAAATGTAGATTTTTTTTGTTACATAACTGCACTCAAAAACAAAACAATGTAAAAATTTAGAGCCTGCAAGTCAACTCAGTCCTACTTCTTGTTCAGCCAATCGTGAAGACAAACAAGTTTGATTACATTTACGGGACATAATGCTGCCCGCTTCTTATTTACAATGTTACCTGAAAGTGAGAACAGGCGTTTGCATGGCACTTTTGTAGCCAGCACTGCAAGGAATTTATATGCCAGATATGCTAAACATTCGTATGCCTCTTCATGCTTCAGCCTCCATTCTAGAAGATATGCTTCCATGCTGTTGACGCTCTTTAAAAAAATAATGCGTTAATTAAATTTGTGATTGAACTACTTGGGTGAGAATTGTATGTCTCCTGCTCTGTTTTACCCGCATTCTGCCATATATTTAATGTTATAGAAGTCTCGGATGATGACCCAGCACGTTGTTTGTTTTAAGAACACTTTTATTGCAGCTTTGACAAAACGCAAGGAACCAATGTGAAATTTCTAAAGATAGCTACAGCACTCGACCCAAGGTTTAAGACTCTGAAATGCCTTCTAAAATCTGAGAGGGACTAAGTGTGGAGCATGCTTTCAGAAGTCTTAAAAGAACAACACTCTGATGTGGAAACTACAGAACGCAAACCACCAAAAAAGAAAATCAACCTTCTTCTGGTGGCATCTGTCTCAGAGGATGAAAATGAACGTGTGTCGGGCTGCACTGGTTTGGATTGTTATCGAGCAGAACCTATCATCAGCATGGATGCATGTTTCTCTGGAATGGTGGTTGAAGCATGAAGGGAAATATGAATCTTTAGTGCATCTGGCATGTAAATATCTTGCGACCCTGGTTACAACAGTGCCATGTGAACACCTGTTCTCATTTGCAGGTGACATTGTGACCAAGAAGCGGGCAACATTATTTCCAGCAAATGTAAACAAACTTGTTTGTCTGAGCGATTGGCTGAACAAGAAACAGGACTAAGTGGACTTGTAGGCTCTAAAGTTTTACATTGTTTTATTTTTGAGTGCAGGTTTTTTTTAGATAATTCTACATTTGTAAATTCAAGTTTCATGATAAAGAAATTGCACTACAGAACTTGTATTAGGTGAATTGAAAAATGCTATTTCTTTTGTTTTTTACAGTGCAAATATTTGTAATAAAAATAAATATAAATTGAGCACTGTACACTTCTATTCTGTGTTGTGACTGAAATAAATATATTTGAAAATGTAGAAAACATCCAAAAATATTTAAATAAAAGGTATTCTGTTGTTGTTTAACAGTGCGATTAATTGCGTGATTAATTGCGATTAATTTTTTAAATTGCGCGATTAATCACAATTATTTTTTTTAATCGCTTGACAGCCCTATTTTAAACTGATTTAGTTATACCAGTGGAAAAACCCTGTGTGGACACTCTTAAATCAAATGATGCAAAATGCATTTGAAAATTCTTAAATCAATTTGAGCCTCCACATGAGCACTTTGCACAGTTTTAACTAAACTGATTTAAAAACTGGTTTTTAGCTAAACTGGTGCATCAAGGCATTAGCTTCCCGAAATCCCCTAGGAAAGATATGGCAGGAGGACTAGACATATTATGGCTGATATTTCTAGAGGCAATTAAAATGTAAGAGCCCCCAAACCAACAGCAACAAATCCACATTTCAGACCAACTTTGTGCAGCACAAAGAACCCATAACAAGGTCACAATTTACTAACTTGGTATTTTTTCCATGTGCAGGTTGACTTCCAGGGCCTAATTCTCCTTTCATTTGTGCCAGTATAAATAAGAAGCAGCCCCATTAATGGAGTTACAATGGTGCAAAACTGGTGTAAATGAGAGGGTAATCAGCTCCTCTGTAGGCAGAACCTGCCTCTCCATGGAGCCTGATCTGAAACCCATTGAAGTCAACAGAAATAATCCCATTGACTTCAGTGGGGTCTGGATCAGGATCTGAATGAAACGCCTGGTTATCATAAAAAAACCACGAGGAAAGTACTCCTCACTGTCAGGGCCGGCTCCAGCGTTTTTGCTGCCCCAAGCGGAGGGAAAAAAATAATAAAAAAAGCTGCAATCGGCGGCACTTCGGCGGCAGCTCTACCGCCGCTGCTTCATTTTTCGGCGGCAGTTCGGCAGCAGGTCCTTCCCTCCGAGAGGGACCGAGGGACCTGTCGCTGAATTGCCGCCGAAGACCTAGACGTGCCGCCCCTTTGCGTTGGCCGCCCGAAGCACCTGGTTGCTGCGCTGGTGCCTGGAGCCGGCCCTGCTCACTGTTTTTGCTGATACAGACTAACATGGCTACAACTCTGAAACCTGATTATCATAGACATGCAAAGGGCAAGCCAAGAAAACCTGGAAATTCCACATCGTTTGCTGTCAAACTGAGAGGATGCATCTAGTGGGGTTCCCCCACAGAGGCGGCGGAAGGTCCCGCCGCCGAAATACCGCCGCGGTCGCCGCCCGCCAAATTGTAGTGCCCTACGCGACCGCCTAGGTCGCCTAATGGGTTGCGCCGGCCCTGGGTTCCACAGGGATGTGTCCTGGGTCAGGTACAATTCCATATTTTCATTAATGACTTGGATAATGGAGTGGAGGTTATGCTTCTAAAATCTGCGGATGACACTAAGGTGGGAGGGGTTGCAAGCACTTTGAAGGACAGGATTAGAATTCTAAGGGACCTTGATAAATTGGAGAATTGGTCTGAAATCAACAAGATGAAATTCAATAAAGACAAGTGCAAAGTATTTCATTTAGGAAAGACAAATCAAATGCACAACTACAAAATGGGGAATAACTGGCTAGGTGGCAGTACAGCTGGAAAGGATTTCAGTCCTGGGGGGTTTATAGTAGATCACAAATTGAATGAGCCAACACTGTGGTGCAGTTGCAAAAAAAAAGGCTAATATCATTCTGGGGCATATTAGAAGGAATGCCAAATGTAAGACATGGGTGGTAATTGTCCTGCTCTATTTGGCACTGGTGAGGCCTCAGCTGGAGTACTGAGTCCAATTCTGGGTGCCACACTTTAGAAAAGATGTGGATCAAATTGGAGAGTCCAAAGGAGAGCAATAAAAACGATAAAAGGTTTAGAAAACCTAACCTATGAGGAAAGGTTAAAAAACTGGGCATGTTTAGTCTTGAGAAAAGAAGACTGAGGGGGGAACCTGATAAGTCTTCAACTATGTTGAGGGCTGTTATGAAGAGGATGGTGATCAGTTGTTCCCTGTGTCCACTGAAAGTAGAACAAGAAATAAGGGGCTTAATCTGCAGCAAGGGAGATTTAAGTTAGATATTAGGAAAAACTTTCTAACTAGAAGGGTAGTTAAGCTCTAGAATAGACTTCCAAGGGAGGTTGTGGAATCCCCATCACTAATGGTTTTTAAGAACAGGTTAAACAATCATCTGACAAGGATGGCCTATAGATATACTTAGTCTTGCAGCAGTGCAGGGGATAGACTAGATGACCTCTCGAGGTCCCTTCCAACCCTACATTTCTATGTTTCTATGATTATTGTCTAATAACATATCAGCTGTTCTCAAGACATAACAATAAACCCTGAGGAGTTGTCTGACCTGGTCAGTGATTGAAATTACAGGTGGGTCATATCACCTGTTAAGCTGAATCTTTGAAAGCACAGTAAAGGCTCCGGCAATGCAAAGGAACTCCCAATTTTCAGAGTGCAGGAAACTGACGGAACACCAGATCTTTCAGAGTTCCATCCAGCCCTGAGAAATCTGTTTGAGACGTGTCAAAATATTTGCATTGGATTTATGCCTTTAAATAATGATCATGCCATAGAATATGGGAGGGGTGGTTGATGCTTAGCTAAGTATGCTGCTTTCTTTCTCAATTTGAAAATTATAGATAAGCACAAAGTGTTATTTTGGTTTGAAAATTGCGCACGGTGTAAGTGCCTATTATTGGAGGTGGAATTATTATTATTCCCATAAAGCGCTGTCAGTTGTGCAATAGCAGCATACACAGATTGCTTGATTATTAGCATACATATTAATGGGACACTAAGGAATTTCATAATCATATGACACAAGAGACTTCTCAATGTGGTGTTCATGCAATTTACTTATGCGGAAATGGGCTTAGCAAACTGTGGGATAAGAATATCTTCCATTAGTGCCTTCCATTTGAGGATCTCACAGGGTTTTTACAAGCACCCTTGTGTAGTAGGTACCATCCTTATTTTACACATGGAGAATGCAGAGGCACAGGGAGGTTAAGTGAGTTGGTTGAGGTCACACAGGAAAATCTGTGGCACATCCAGGAATCCCATCAGGTCTCACTCTTTCCAAACTCGTATCTGAACTACCAGACCATCCTAGTCTATCATGGGGCTTCTCAGAACCAGAGTAAACCATATAGCTACAGTAATACGCTGTTTTCTATTTCTTTTTTGCTTATATGCTTTGTCATTAATAATTAGTTCTCTACAGAGCCATAGATTTACCTACTGCTTCACAGAACAGCACAATATTAAATTCCACAGTGATTGATGCCTTAGAAAAACTTTAGATAAGTAGATATACAGATGAAAACTAGAAATGGGCAAAAAATGGATGCTTGAATCCAAACCCCTTCAATCGTTGAGGTGGGGAAGAGTCTCAAGTTTGGATACAAAACTGCAAGGAACCTATTTTCTAGTTCCAGTATTGATGCAGATGTGACGGAAACATCAATCCGACATGGCATGAATCTGGTGAGATCAGCCCACAGTATGAGTTTGCAGGACTTCAGCACCATAGATGCCAAATTCAAACCCTAGAGCTAATTAGGACTGAAATCTACCCCAAATCTCATCTGGATCTGGATAGAGATATGAACACTATGTCCCCTTCAATTAAAATAGGAAAAAAGTACTGCATCAAAATCTAACATGAGTGGTGGGTCATGTTCTCTGGAAGTCCTGGATTTCTAAGGCTCACTGACTGGAATTTCTGGCTTATACATGCCTGAATCCCTAACACAATGTTTCTCAACAACTGATCCGTGGACTGGTGCCAGTCCCTGAGATTTCCCTGATACAGTTTAGGAAGGCAGCAAGCTGGTCCCTGGTATCAAAAAGATTGAGAAACACTGCCTAACAGACCTGTGGTGTATGCAGCTATGTAACTGAAAGGAGAGATTGTCGTAGTGTTTTCTGACTCATGCAGCATGGCATATTTCTATAGTGCTTTCCAAACATCAAAACTGACATTTTCAAAAGGGGCCACTAATTTGGGGTCTTTTAATTTCTGGGATACCTTTACGGCTGATATTTCAGAGAGGCTGAGCCACAATGGGAACTGCAGCTACTCAGCCACTTTCGAAAATATTGACCTAACAGTTATATCAAAATGAGCATAGTGCTTGTAAGAGTCTGCACCAACTTAAAAGAAAGATTCCCTAATATCACTAGTCAGGACCCCAGGGCGTCTCCTCAAAGAACAGGTGATTTTCTGTTGTTGTTTGGTTTTTTTGCCTCCTTCTGCATCATATTTTATACCTTTTCCTTCTGCACCCTTGAGAATGGTGATGCTCCATCTGTCCTCACTTGTATTTGCAATGTCTTTCCCCCAAGAAAGCATTTGTCAGTGGAGAATTCTGGGCAGTGGGAGCTTGAACATGTTCCCTATTTGGGGAAAGGAAAGCAAAACATTTTGGGCCAAATGCTACCCTTTAGGATGTGCACATGGCTGTGATGTAGGATGGAGTGGGGCATGTGCAACTGAGGGCAGAATCTGGCCCTTTAAGTGGGAAATCTAGACTTATGGGGAGCAAACTCCATTCTTAGTTACATGCAGAGTAACCCTGTGACTTCTATATGGCACCAAGGTGGCTGTATCTCCTCTAACCTTGGATACATGGAGTGAATGGTAGCTCATGAGGACTCCTGCATCACACTTCTATTTCAACATAACCTCGCTGGGAATCCTCTAACCTCAGCCATGGATCAACCCCCTCTGCCTCTGAGCATGCCTTCAAACTGAAAACAAGCCTCATCCCTATTGCCTAAGCCTCATCCCTTAGGGAAGAAACATGCCAGTCCGGGCCTCCAATGCTTGGAATCCTGCCATCGCCTCATTTTCACAAGAGAGACCAAAGCCGTCACATGGTAACATTCTGGGAAGCATTAAGGATGTAGTACATGTTGTTCAAATGCAGATGGCAGGAGGGCTTGTTCCAGGTGAGCACTCTCAAAGTGGCCATTGCTCCTGGCATAGGTCCATCTGCATAGGGAGGACCTTGTTCTAATCTCCCATCAGTTTCGACACAGAAGTAACTCCATCAGCTTCAACAGAGCTGCTACCCCTAGTTTCCAAGGTGTGCATGAGATTAGAATTAGGCCCAGAGGATGCAAACCCATGTCTATTGTTTACTGTAGTAGACGTGCCTGGCCTTATTCTGCTCTCACACCAGAAGGCTTGAAATCAATGGGTTGAAATCAATGGATCCATCAGGTCCTCAGCTAGTATAAGTCAGCATAGTGCTGACTTCAATGGATCAACACCAGGTTCCACCAGCCAAGGCTCTGGCCCACAACGTGTTTATATGAGCAAAATTTGTGTAGGTGTGATCAGCCTTGGTGTGTTTGTCTATTTATACAGTAGCTAATTATTTTGCCTACTGCTTAACTGACATTTCCCTTCTGCAGATTCACTCTGTCGCAGCTTCTTCTCTTATCCTCATACCGGCATCTATCTGCCTTGTTTTGGGGATAAAGGAAATATTCAGTAGCGTGGTTTGACATACCCTCAACAACAGGTCTGCAGAATGAATGCAGCATGTCCTTTCCTTTGCTTCTGGGCCACGGCGCAGGCCAGCGAAATGGATGTGTTGGAACAAGCAGAATGAGAAATTCTGCCTGCAGATTGCAGGTATAACAGTCCTGGGTGTCCTGCCTCATATGGGACACTCACATTTCAGTGTTAGAGTCAGGGCAGGAGGAAGGGTCAGTGATAGTGCAACATGCTAGCTAAGACCCCGATTCGGAAAGACTTATGCACAAGCCTAATTTTGTGCATTGTGAATAGTCCCATTGAAGTCAATGGAACTACTTATACTGTGTATAAGAATGGCCAGACTGGGTAAGACCAACAGTCCATCTAGCCCAGGATCCTGTCTTCCGACAGTGGCTGGTACCAGACACTTCAGAGGAAATGAACAGAACAGGGCAATTGTCTAGTGATCCATCCCCTGTCATCCCATCCCAGCTTCTGGCAATCATACATACGTTTTTCAGGATCGGGGCCTAAGTGTGTCATCTGCCCTTTACTGGCTGGTCTACATAGAGGATAAGAGTCTGCTAGTGCTACAAACAAAGTTACCCCCTTTCACTGAAATGGTACATGCCTGTGTTTTGGTGCTAAAATTGTCATCAGTGCTAGAAGCCATGTTACAGCAGTAGATTTTGATGAATTCGATATTAATAAATTTTAGCCATCTGAAAAATGAGATTGTTTTATATGTCTTAAGTCTATTTTGTTGGTGTACGATCAAAATGAGCATGTACACGTGTGTACTACTGCTCTTATTGGATGAAATGAAAATGGCTCATCCATATGTCATAGGTCTTATACTGCTGATGGCTAGGGGAGAGTCTCTTTTCATTCAAATGGCGGAGGCCTGAGGGTTTGAAGCTTCCTGGGTAGTCATGGACTTGTTACAGTAGGCTTGAATCTATTTGTTCTGAACACATCACATAACATTTAAAGGAAACGCAAAACTGACAACATCATCATCAACAACAAATGTCAGGACTGGATGAAATCCTGGAGCTAATGGAGTCTGGCCCCAGTCTACACTCCACGTGGCTATGGATTCCAACATGCATGCTCTGGACTTCTTTGAATAACACTGCTGTTGGCAGTATGAGTATCTTTATCCCTGCTGTATGTTGTTCCTTCATTACCCAGCCACGAGGGATTTGTCTCTCTTCTAATTGACAAACACAAAGGATGGGAAGGTTGGACAAAACTCGCTCATGTATCATTTGCATCCTTCTAAATTGCATTGTGTGTGCAGCTGTTCAGTCAAATCGCCCACCGAGTTTATTTTTGTCTCAGAGAGGAAACGGAGACGCGTGTTCTCTCTATTAGGGCAGATCGGAGATCAAAGAATCATATATGCAGCTCAGGAGACACCTTTGCTAGGAGGTTTTGGGTTGGAGTGAGATTATAACAGGACAACATTTGAGATTATAACAAGCAAAGTTTTAACCAAAACTCAGCACATGTCTAGCAGATTTACACTGGCACCTGTTGAAATGCTCCTTTCATTTCATTCACAGAAAGTGGGGCGTCTTCTAAGAAAGCAAGAATTAAAAACTGGTCACTGGCCCAGGAGATAAAAGCATTTTCCACAAGGCCTGTCAAGCCAATATTAAACGGATCTCTGTTTAGCAATAATTAAACTCTATTTCTTCCCTTGTGTCACTCACCAATTTGGTTTATGCCTTTGAAGCAGGAAGAGGCAGTGATATTTATGGCCAGCTTTTTGTTGGCACGAAAGACAAGGGTGGGCTTGTGAAACCTGAAGAGGGCTTTTGTGTGCGCTGCTAGTCAGCTGTCCAAAGTTAGTGTTTGCTTATGGCTGTTGTGATAACAATTAACAGAACAGGAAATAAAGGACTGATTGATTTATGCACACACAGCATGATGCATGTAATTAGGACACAAACAATGCCATACAAAGTGGGAGTTGACCTGCCTTTCAAACGCGTTTCTAGGGGCACTTCAGGGTGTTGCTTTTCAACCAGTAAAACCCCTACCAGGCTACTTTCTGCCACACTTAGGGACAATGGGCCCGTGCAAGGGAGAACTCACCACAGGATGTGCTCCCCTTGTAGCCGGGCATGGCCTAGCAGTCTCTCCTCCTCTAGCACCTTCTGTTGATGGTAGCTCCTGCCCTGCAGCAGTCTGCTTCTTCTTGTGACTCAGCCCTCCAGCCTGAATCCCTCCTCTCTCAGGGTAACAAAAAGTCCAGGCAAATAACTGTCCCAATCCTTATGTCCGGTCTTCAGCCCTCAACTCTGGGGTCACTGTACCTCTTCTCTCAGGACTTTCAACTGCCCTTCATCCCCTTCTTAGGACCTCCCACTACACTTGGTTCCAGTCTAGGGACCCTATAAACCAGCAGCCCAGGCCTGCTCCATCAGACTGTGTGCTGCTACCACCCTACCACAGCCTGTCAGTGGGCCTCTCCCACAACCCCTCGAAGTTTCCCCCTTCTTTCAGGGCCACGACTCACAGACTCTTCCCTGAAATCCCCCAATAAACCCCAAAACCCAAAATATAAACGTAACCCAACGTCTGCCCTCCCCAGGTTTGACCTTTCAAGCCTCTGAAGTTCCCCTTGCTCTGTTCCTCAGTTGAACGCCTCACAGGGCTCTCTCCCTAGGAGTCCAGATCCTGCCCTTTTATCAGGGATCCTCATCACTGGAGCTTGTTCTACTTTCCATGGCTGCTCCATGTCTCTCCTGGCCTCTTGCCAGACTCTGCTACTCAAGAGAGGGTCCCCGAGGCTTCTTCTATGACCCTGCTGCTCCCTCAAACGCCCGGAAAGGGATTGTAGCATCCTTTCCCTCTGTCCCTGCAGCCTTTTTCTAATCTGTGCTTCCTTTCATTATAGTCACTGCCCAGCTCCATCTTTAATTAGGCCGGGCTCACCCAGCTGGGTTAATTGGCCACTCAGGCCCACCTTAACCCCTTCAGATCTAGTATAGAAATTATTACAGGGCCATCGTTATGTCAGAATAAAAGAGCCTCACCAACTCAAGCTAAATCAAAGGGGGGGCTTTATTCCAAACTAAAAACATCCGCACACAGACTTGCACTGAAGTAACAAAAGGTGCTCATTCAAACCCTTATTATGGTGCAAGCGTGCATGTCTGTAGACCAGTCTCTGTTCTGACGGCCTTACGCAAGTGCACTGGCAGATCCCTGAGTCTGAACGGAGCTCAGTGGAACCTGTCGCTGTTGTATATGAATGCCTCACAATCGTTCTAATGGGGAAGCATTATCCCCATTGTACAGAGGGACAGAAAGATTAAGTGACTTGCCCAACATCACCCAGGCAGTCTGTGGCAGAGCAGGAGGATTGAACCTGGGTTTCCAAAAACTTCCTCAATGCCCTGAGGTTTCTTTTCATCTGACTGTCATCTGTGTAAGACAGATGGTTGCTGTGGGCTAATCTTGAGTACACTGAGAGCTGGATCTCCTCCATGCAATATTCCCTTCCTCACCCCCAATAAACAAGACCAGATGCTGTTTGCAAATCATTTACCTGATTATAAGCATTTGGTTCTGTAATCTTTTGGCTACTTTGATTTACTAAACTCGGTCCATAAAACTCTGAAACCTAGAGCAGGATTTTATTCTTGGTAATGGAGGAAATAGTTGGCCAGAATATTTAGCATGACTTAGTTCAAGAGAATGATCTTTAAATTGAAGTTAACTTGCTGGAGCCAAAAGGTCCCTCGATTCAGACATATAGAGCCCTGCAAATCTGTGGATATCCATGGACCATGTTTGCAGATCGGGGATCGGATGTGGATACAAATTTTGTATCTCTGCAGGGCTTGACAGACACAGTAAATGGACTGATGGCTTGTATCCCAGTAACTTTCCTGCGTTGTCCAAATGCTGTGGTTTACAGAGATGTGCTTCCTCTGGGACTGACATACCCTGGCCTTAAAACTCCCTCAGAGTCCAAACACGAAAGGTCTGGAATAGGAGCTCATACAAAGACCCTCTGCTCATTTGGAACTGGTTCCAAATGACATGGCTTCAGGTCCATTCTTCTTTCTAGGGGACATAAGGGGTGACCCTCTTAGGGTTGTGAGCACCCCCCTCCATTCCCAGTGAAGTCAATAGGATTTGAAAGTGCCATGTGCCAATTGTAAAGAATCCCAGAAAGAGTCGCTTTCTTCTAACACTGATCAAGAGACTTTATTAGAATAAAGAAAATTGTGTCACCTTTAAAATATTCTGCTTCTCTCTCTCTCTGTGTGTCACTGCTTCTGCCTAGAACCTTTCCCCAGCCACCTCACCTGTGCTGCCTCCTGCTACAGATTTAAAGAAACAGCACACACCTCCTCTAAGATGGTGCTCAGCACCTTTCAGGATTGGACCCATATGCAGCTATGGAATAGAGATTATCATAAAGGGGCATATCCTTCCAAGACAGAGATTGTGGCTTGAATATATGAAGCAGGGTAGATTCATTAGGAAAGCAGTGGGTATTTTCCTTAGAAATGGTTAGTCCAGAGTCACTTGAGCTGTGACATTTGCTACACGGGATTTCTTGAGAGCCAACCTGATGGTTTTCTTAAAAGCTACTTTGAAAAAAACATCCACCTTTATTTATAAATTTCCTTCTCCAGTGAGGGTAGAACAGGATCTGGAACACTCTCCAACTTGACAGAGAGCTTGGGATAGAAGATGCTATACCTAAAATAACAATACACCTATAGTGCTTTTTCTATCCTTAGACCTCAAAACACTTTAAAAAGTGTGGCTAAGCACTATCATCCTCTGAGATTAGGAAACTGAGGCACAGAGTAATTAAATGAGTTGCCCAAGGTCAATGACAGAGGTGGGTCTTCTGACACCCTCCACCCCCCGTTCAGTGCCCCACCCACACTGCTTCCTGAATAGCACAGAAGTACAAAGCATTATTATTATTATAGGCAAGAGTTAGTGGCATCCTTCAGGGCTCTGCATTCAAGACCTTTATGGATTTTGGATTGTGTACATTAAAGTAGAATTAGCCGCAGGGGGATGAGCTATCTAATGCAGGGTTTTATACCGAGTTACCTTTGCTGCAGTCACCTAGCTGAGCGCTTGCTCTGGGAGTTTCTTAGACTTGTCCCATGTTCTGGGCTAATTAGTTAATGTCTGTGCAGCGCCTTGAAGATGTAAAAAAGCATGGCATAAATATTAAATGTAATTATTAGCAAGTAAGTATTAATTATCCTTCTGGTTAGATTTTGTTAAGGCCTCCAAAGACCTTGAGGCATGGGTGCCTCAATACATTCACACTTATTAATTAGTATTATTATGTAACCATTATACAGAAACATTGAGTTGATAAGTTGCTAATGGGGATGGGCCTGAATCAAAGCCCTGGCTCTCATCAGCTCCAAACTTTGGGGAAATTTCATGTGCGGGTCAACTCCTAAATTGGGCCAAACCCTCCAGAACTTTGGGGACGTTAAGCTATGGAACTGGATCTGAATTTGTCACTAAGTCCTATGCCTGGTAGATAAATGTATATGCAGTTGATTTTTATGGGTTTATTTATTTGCATTTAATCTCTGTGAAGAGCGCTGTTTAATTGCGAGGTATTATTATGCTAAGAACAACAATTAATATTTACACAAATTACGATAGTTAGACTTCTGCTTGCAATTGATTCCAGGTGCAGAGTTGTTGACACAAAAGTGAAATCTGCTTTTAAAAACTGTGACCTTTACCTCTTACTTAGTCAACTACTTGCAGCTCTTTAGACCCTACAGTGACATTTACTGTAGGAAGCCCTAAGATAGCTTAGGGGTTTGGGTGAGAGGGATAGCTCAGTGGTTTGAGCATTGGCCTGCTAAACCCAGCTGTGTGAGTTTACTCCTTGAGGGGGCCATTTGTGGATTTAGTTGGGGATTGGTCCTGCTTTGAGCAGGGGGTTGGACTAGATGACCTCCTGAGGTCCCTTCCAACCCTGATATTCTATAATAGCTGGATACCAGTATATCCACACTTTCCCTTCCCTGTCTCCTTCCTCAATAGCTTCAAAATATGTGGCAACTTGAAACTTATGAGAAATGAACAATAACAACCATGAATATTGTCAAGGCAACACACTGCAGAGCTGGGCCCTAATTCTTTTGTGTCTTGCACCATGTGTTGTCATTTACTCCAGTGCAAAGTGGATGTAAAATACCACCAATTCCAATCCGTTAGCATTTTTAGACTCTATGTTGGAGGTGTGTAAAGCACTACACAAGGTGCAGGGCAACAGAGAATAGGGCTCTTGGTCAGAAAATCTCAACAACAGCTGAAAATGGGCATTTTAAAGAGAGTTTCCACAAATGTTTGTTTTCTTCCCATTTTCCTCCAGCTCAGGACACACGGGGTGAAATCCTGGCTCCATTGAAGCCAGTGGGGACATTGCCATTGATTTCAATGGGAATCAGGATTTTTCCCAAGGGAGAGAAACCACTGGTTACTGAGAAGCCCTTTGATACTTGATTGGATTGCATTTAGCTTTGGCAACACTTGTCTTCCTTGTCAATGGACTGAAACTGAAACTGTATACGGTGCAAGCTGTACCTGTGAACTCCAATGGCGAGCTGTTGGACTGTGCACCCAGCGAGGAACCTTGATGAAAATGATTCTCTGGCACCAGCAGGAATGATCCTACGCTTTTATTTGAGCACTAACTGCTGCACGTTTCCCTCCAGCCTCCATGAGACTGATTCCCATGGTGCTGTGACCTTTGGCTGAGTCTTGGGGCTATTTTTGGAAACTTTCAGAATGTTCCAGGAGTGCCCTTCACCGCTGCACATGTGCAGAATCTTTGGCTTCGGCTTAGCTACAGCAGGCCTTTGTGTGCAACCAAAAAACAGAGAGCCAATTAAAAATCCTGGCTGTGAGACCTCTCTGGTCATCCAAGTGACTGTGCTCCCATGTACCGATCCCGAGGAGTATAGGAATTGCAACCAGGTGCAGGCCTGGAATAAAGTAAACTCATCTTCAGAATCCGTGTTTAATACATAATAACTAGAGAAGGGCCTGAGCTGCAAAGCTGAGATCTGGTTCCAAAGTCTGGGTCAGAGGATTCGGATCCAGAGTTTCAGTTCAGTCCATTATACAGATGGGGGTCAGCTGAAAAATGCAAGTCTGGATCAAAATCTGAACTGTTCCTAAGTTCTGGGTTTTTCAGATCTCAAACCTTGGTCACTCATCATTAGTATTAACTGTTTCATGGCTGACTTCTGAACCAAGTAACTGTACACCCAGCAAGTGTGATTTACCCAGTGTTACCCAACATGTGCCCTGTCTTCACTAGATTTTGTTTGGCCCTGTAATTCCTAACAGGTGCAGCTCCACTGGCAGAAACTGTACTGTACTGGTCATGAGACACGCACAGACTCAGGTACGTTTACCATTGTATCATCTAATCCGATTAGGTGAAACAATGGTAACAACAGCTGCATCCTCTCTATACCACAGATGCAACCGCTGGAGTGAATTCATCCCTGATGTAAATCCACTCAGGCTCATGGTTTGAAACTAGGGCTAGACTTGGCTCTTTGTTTCTATGCTACACTGTGCACTGTTTGGTCCAGATCCTCAGCTGGTCCAATTACTTCAATGGACCTACTCTGACTTACCCCAGCTGAGAATCTGGCCCCGTATCTTCAGTTATTGTAATCTCGTGGTTCATACTGGTGAATATGTTGAGGGATCCGGTTAGCCCCAGAAAAGCTTTAGTATCTTAATTATTCCTCACGTTAGTTGGAATCTCTGTGTGTAACACTGTTGCTGTTATTCAAAAACCCGATGGGAACCCTTTAACTCTGCCTGGTTTGGGCACAAATATCTACTTGCCGAAACTAAGAGGGAAAGATATGGCATCCTGGGGAAAACTTAAAATAATTACTGAGGGGTTTTGGACACAGCAGCAGCTGCTGCTGTCTGATCAAGCATCTGTGAGAGTCTGTTCTTAACATGATAGAAACCTTAAGGAAATTATCCCTAGAAGATAGCCCATGTGGCACAGGGATAATACCTACCATCAGCAGGTTTGGTCAATGGTAGTAACTGCCTGAAAGCTTGATCCTCCTCTCAGGCCATGTGTACACTATGAGTTATGACAGTGTAGATATGCTGCTGTAGTGTGGCTGCTTCCTATATTGACAGAAGGAGTTTTTCCATTGCTGTAGGTAATCCATCTCCAGCAAAAGCTTTGCTAAAGTCAAGGTATATCACATCCACCGCTTTCCCCATATCCACAGAGCCAATTATCTCATCATAGAAGGCAATCAGGTTGGTCAGGCATGACTTGCCCTTGGTGAATCCATGTTGACTGTTCCTGATCACCTTCCTCTCCTCCAAGTGCTTCAAAATGGATTCCTGGAGGACCTGCTCCATGATTTTTCCAGGGACTGAGGGGAGGCTGACCAGTCTGTAGTTCCCTGGATTCTCCTTCTTCCCTTTTTTAAAGATGGGCACTATATTTGCCTTTTTCCAATCGTCTGGGACCTCCCCATATCGCCACGAGTTTTCAAAGATAATGGCCAATGGCTCTGCAATCACATCAGCCAACTCCCTCAGCACCCTTGGATGTATTGCATCCGGCCCCATGGAATCCAGTATTGCTAATCTAAAGGTTCAAAAAGCATAAACCTGGACCCCCCTCAAATAATGAAATTGGTCTTAAAAATCAAGAGATATTTTAAAAAGAAATTATACATGCTGGGTTCTTTTTATTTGCCCTTTCAATTTTGAGACTTTCAGGTGCACTTGGGTCACTTTTTATAACTTTTCTCTGCAACCATAAGAGTTCAAAACATACTTTTTAAAAAACTGAAAGCTGAGATTCCCATGCAGTCCCACAACTCCAGGAGTCTAAAATTGTGTGAACTGGCAAAACTGGGAATATCCATTGCAATGCATGGCTGTACAGGCAACCTAACAGAAGTCTGCGTGGCAGGTGTTTCTTTGCTTAGCTTTATGAATCAAGAAGAGGTGCCTATCTGAGCAACTCTGACAATCACCTAAAATATACTAATCCCCAAAGAAACAGACAGCATCTCCATATCCTAGAATAACAACTAAATAACCAGCAACACAGCCATAAACCAAATCCCCCTATAGATCACCCCCAAGAGTACCTACTTCTTGAGCAGCACTTCTAAAATGATGAGCATTCTGCCATGCCCTGAAGATTGACAGATACATGCTATTGCAGACCACAGTGGGGAATATGTCCCAAAGAAAAGGGGCCTGACAAAGAATGCTCTCTGGGGGAAGCCCCTTCACAATTATACTGAGTGGGGGACCCAGTTCTTGTGTCCCTGCTACTCTGTTGTGGCAGTATGGCACAGTGAGAGAGGTGCTGCTGCAGGTAGGAAGGTCTGAAGACATTTAGAGCTTTCTAGTTCAATACCAATGGCTTACCCTCTGCCCCAAAATGTGTAGGCAGCCAGTGCAGATCTTGGAGCACCAGTTGCCTATGCTCCCAGCAAGAAATTTAGCAGCCTGCTGTGTTCTGCACTAACATTAACTTCCAAATGGATTTTCACCTCAATGCCTCCTTCTGTGATGGGAGTGTTCTGTCTCTCTCTCTCTCTCTCTCTCTCTGGAAATAGGTCATTAATAGACAAGGTCCTAATAGATGGTGCTCAAGAATCTGTAGCATATTTTGAGAACTGTCAAGAGATTTTTTTAAAAGTATACGTAATACATTTTGGGATCTTTTTATTTACCTTCCATTGTCAGAGCATTTAGGGTACAGGTTTTCAAGCGTTTCTCTGCCACCACAAGGGCTGGAACCTTAAGTTTTATTTTTAAATAAAAGCTGAAATTCCAAGGTAGTAACCAAACTCCAACAGTGGGAGCTGCAGCTTGAAGAGAAACAGCACATGTAGTGAGACTTGCGATAAGATTGCATGAATTGGCAACGCTGCTCTTCACATTCAGACCCCTCTTAAACACCTGCTTCTCCCATGCTCCTTACCGTGAACCAAGCTTATTTGTGTGTATGTGTATTGACTTGTTTGGTGCAACAGGTGATCTTGGACAGAGAGCCAGACAACAAGCAACATATATATTATTGTCATTCCCCTTTCTCCTTGCCTTTGAATATGTGTCTGTGCGTAGATTGTGACCCCCTCTGAACACATCTTTCTCCGGCATTTGGAAATCGCCTGGCAAATATTGGATGCTGCCCTGATTACATAATAAATAATTTATTATAGAGTGTGCTGGTCCTAATATGAGAACTTAGGTTTCCTTGTACATTAGAATATGGGTCATGAAGGAGAGGGTCTATAAAAATGTAACGTAAGAGCTGATAAGACAGAATATAGGAAATGTCCTCCTGGGGAAATGGGGCATCGTGTGCCTGCCAAAGCCTTGGGTTGCTGCGGCACACTACGAGACGGGAGAATGCACAGAAGGGTTCTCTGCGTGGATTGAAAGAAAAGAGGCATCTATGGAGAGTTCTGCAGCCAGCGCCAGTGTGGCTGGAGCAGGGAGGGATACATGACTGCTCCCCATGCCAACAAGGCTGAAGGGTGGTGTTGCCACTGCTGCCCTCCATCTTGATTTCTGCTGGGGGGAAAGGGGGTGCTTTAGTTTATGTCTGTGGCTCCATAGAAGGCCTGTTGGCAGAGGCTGCTAAGGGGGGTGGTGAAGCAGCATGTCCTATGCTACCTTGATCATACTACCTCCCTCCCCAGTACTGACCAGTTCTTGGACAGCACTAGCCCCCGCAGTGCAAGAGAGAAACTGCTATGACAGCCTATCCTCCTGGGGGTTTGCTCTCCAAGGACCCTGCACTAAGGTTTGCACTAGCGTTTTGGCTGCTGGAGCAAACCGGGGTTAGTTCTCCTGTTGGGCCAGATCCTCACCTCCCACTTCAACAGAGCTTCCCTAATTTACACCAACTGAGGGTCTGGTCTGTGAATAACAAATGCTCTTGGGGTGAAATTCACCTTTGTGCAGACAGCAGGCCCAAGGACTATGTACCACCTAGATCTCACTTAAAGGCCAGATCCTCAGCTGGGTGTAAAATGACTTGGATGCTGATGTGCATGAGCTGAGGATCTGGCCTGAGGTGGGACTTAACTAGACCATAGGCTTTGTGCTGGTCTTCTGCCCCAGGGTGAATTTCACCCACTGCCTGTTTGCTCCAGCGCTAACAGCCTCAGTGGGATTTTCAGATGCACTCAGCATTGGCGTAATCCTGCTCCTATTGAAGCCAGGGGTAAAACTCCTATTGATTTCAGTCGGAGCAGAATTAGGCAACCCCATAGCGAATATGCAAATGATTTCTCTTTCCTTATTTCTAAGCAGGGCTGGTCCAAAAAATTACCAGCAATTTTTGAACAGAAAATTGGATTTTTGATTAAACAGAAATTTTTGTGGAAAGCATTGGCTGTCTTAGAACATTTTCAATATTTTTGTCAGAAAAATGAAAAATTTCAGCCAAAATTTTTGGTTGCTGAAAACTAATTTTTGTTGTTGTCTCTTTTCAGTTTTTTTGATGAAAATTCCCCATTTTCTGCTCAGCTCCATATTTAAGGTTGCTTTTCTTCTCTTCGAGGCTAGATCTTTTCTTCCTTCAGGCCGCCTGCACTTTCACCGCAGTCTGAAACTGATGTTTCATTTGGAAAATGAACTAAACTCCTTTTTGGTTTCCTTTTGTTTTGACACTTAGGACTGAGCAGATTTATAGACTTTCCTGTGTCGTAAGTTCATTTTCTTCTTTTATTTACCTTTCGCTGCAGCGTGTTCCGAGTGAGATCGGATTCTGCCTTCGAGCTGAGCTGACCTGCCAAGGGGAGCTGACCCATAAATCTTTTCTTCCTTCTTCTTTCTTTCCAAAACAGAATTAGCTGACTTTGCCCAGGAGGAGAAACTGTTCTGCCATTGCCGGCAGCCAAACAGTGCAATTAATTAGTGCTTTCCCTTTTCTCCCCTAGTTTGTATTTGTCTGTGTCAAAGGTATGCAGCATAGATCACACAGCACCCAGAGGTGCAGGGGAGAAGAAAAAAAAAAGATTTGTCTGAAGTATTTAATTTTCATGAAACTTTTGAAATGTGATCCGGTGGGGGTTGTGGTGGTATATATTTGTCATGTCCAGTGGTCATAAGGAGTTTAATCAAAACCTTCCAACAGATGGTTGGAGCTGACTTCAGGTCGGTCTGATGAAAAGCAAGTGTTTTCAGTTCCTGTTAGTACATTTGGGCTCAGAAACGGCTCAGGGGAACCTGATTCTCCACTGGCTTGCACCTTGTGTTCACATCTGTGGGAAGTGGATGTAACACGCTGCCACAGGGATCTGAGTTATGCCTGAGAAATGAGCCTGCTTTGACTGGTAAAAATTCTCATTCTGGATTAAATCCTTTTGGGGAAATGGAATGATTTTCCTGCTGTTTTCTTGGTGTTCATGATGAAAAAAAAATCCTTTTGAATTCGGAGTCTTTTTGTATTTTGTTATGAATATTTTACATGCCTCTAACTAGGAACCAGGACTCCTGGGTTCTATGCCCTGCCGTGGAGGTAGTATGTGGCCTTTAGCAAGTCAGTTAACCTCACTCTGGCTCATTTATTCACCAGTAAAGTGGACATAGTAATAGTCATTCATCTCATAGGGGCACTGTGAGGCTTGACTGATTTCTTTTAAAAACACTTGGAGATACTCAGACTAAATGTACTATAGAAATTCAAAGTATTATTATTATATGACAGCCCGTGGACAAATCAGCCTTAACATCTGGTCACTTCAGAGACAGATACAACCGGACAGTCCAACTGTTGCTGGTGTTGGGTACAGTGATATGGAGAAATCTATAGTCTGTATCCAACTGAAACTGTTCAGTAAGACAGAGCTACCGAATGGAAAAACAGCTGTCTCAGCTCCTTTACGTTTGAGACCGAGCAAGTCATGACAGCACTGAGCAGACGGAGCCATTTGCCAATAGTTAATTTGTTGTAGATTAAGAAATTGCTTCATTTCCACAATTACTGTGTCTGTCTAGAGAAGGATCCAAACACTTTTGAACTCTGCGATGTTCAGAATCTATATTTGGATCCAAACTTAGGGGTGTGTGAAATCCAGAACTGTTTGGATTTGAATTGTGCAAATGGCATCTAGATACCATAGTGACTGAAACCTTATCAATGGTATATCTAGATAGAATAGGAAGGGCTTTGCATCCAAACACCCCCAACCTTTGAGGCACCTAGATTCAGATCAGTTTGTACACTAGCTTTTTACTTTATGATCTAGAGCCTAGATTCTTCAGTGATCAATGCTCTATAAATTTACCTAGCTAGACAGACCCATGGGGCCTCCTCAACACCTCACTTACACCTGTATGGCTGGGATTTTAGGAGTTGGGTGCCTAACTCCCTTAGGCTCCTTTGAAAGTCTCAACCATGTCACTCTGCTGGCTACAATGCCGCTACTCCTGATTTAAACCAGTGAAAGAGGAGACCGAGGCTCATAGACTTTGACCTATTTTTGTAACTGTAACCTTCCCTCAGACAGGGTCAGTAGTCTCAGATCCCAAGTATCTTTCTGAGTGCTCTCCTTGCTGTATCTCTCAACCATCCTGCATGGCAAATTCTACTTATTCCTTCAGAACTAGGGATGAGAAATCTGAGAAGCCTTGTCAGGTGCTGGAGTGAAGATGAGGCATCTTCACTGAATTATAGAAATGTAGGGCTGGAAGGGACCTCAAGAAGTCATCTAGCCCATCCCCCATGCCAAGACAGGACAGGGAAAGAAAGAAGCTTAAACATGAAGCTTTCACTGGGGCAGAGACCATCTTTTTGTGCTATGTTTGTACAGCACCTAGCACAATGGGTTCCTGGTGTATGAATAGGACCCCTAGATGCTATGGAAATACAAATAAAAATGATTATTTACTATTATTATTAATAATGGTCAATTAAAGAGATGCTGCTACAATTGTTTGGCCCAATATTTGACCTACATTTTTTTTATATTCCTAAATAATAAATGAATAGAAAATAGTTAGAGCCAACAGCTCTAACAAGCTGTTTACTGCCTCGCACTCATGAGCAGCCTGACAATAGCAAATCCTTATTTGCGACCCAGCACTCCTGGGTAACAGACCAGATTTTCCTAAGTAAGTAAGTAAGTGCTCCCATATGGAGACCAAAATAAATAGGCGCTGAGCTCTTTTGAAAATCTGGCTAGAGGTGTCACAACAGGGTCTGCTGGGTGCTGAGCACTTTGGAAAATATGTCCCTTATTTAGGGGCTTAAATGGAAGTTAAGCACTTTGAAATATGGTCCCACTTGAGGAGACTGAGTACTTGAAAATCTGGACCCATGCTCTTGTGAAATCTGGTCCCTTGTGCTTCCCAGCATTCATCAGCTGTCATACAATAACCAACCATTGTGTCTTACCCTGCCTAATACACATACACGTATAGGCCAGTGATCATGGTACAAGGAAGGAGATTCCCTTTTCCCCTTTACATATTCCTCTTACATAAGTAGCTTTCGGCAGTCTAAAGAACAATCCCTGACGTCTGAGTTTTTCCTAGCGCTGGGAGCTGTTCTAGCCCTCCCAGTGTGCAGCCCCATGTACCCCCCTTAACCCAAATTGGAAAGCAAATATCACTGATTGCTCTGCTATAAAATACCCTTTGCTAAGCGCCCTACAGGCCAGCCCCTTGTAAAAATGCTTCCCTCTCAAGGTTTCAATCAGCTGGAGCCTTTCAGAAGTTTCTGAGCTTGGGTGATTTATTGCTCTTTAACAATCTTGCGGTTTCTTCCCTGCTACACTGGAAACACGCAGGGGTGTAAGGGGGAAAGTATCAATTAGATGTCTGGCTGTGGCCAAAAGCCACCTATGTGCAAGAATAGGAATGGCATTTCGGGCTCTGAGAAAAGGTTTGGAGTGTGAGCCCTGCAGCAGCGCAGGGAGGTCTTTGGCTCTATACCAGTGTTGGGAAGCTGTTAACCAAGACCTCCTGATATTGGAGTAGGAGATAGAGTGGGCCATATCCATTCCTGTGTTGGCACAAGGGATGGTGCTTGCCCTCTCCCTATCCTGGGCCTGCTGGGGGCTGTTAGGGACCCTTGAGGGCTGCCCTATTATAGCCCAGCTACTATGGCCCCCACGGATCATAGCAGCAGGACAAAGCATAGGACTGCCACCCAGCCACTCCGCCAACATGTCTTTGGTCCCACCCAATATCATCGCCTGTGCCAGGGCTTCCTGCCAGGCAGGGCAGGGGTAGAGTTGGCCCCATGGTTCCTGCAGAGGGCCTCCTGCATTGGGGGTATTCTCCTAGTGGAGGGCCTTGCACCTTGTTTGCCCTGGTGTAGCTGGCACAAAGGAGGCTGCAGGCTGGGGGCAAGCACATCGCCATTCATAATCCACAGTGGCAGAGAAAGAAATGGCAGTGGCCAACTGGCAAGATGGTTCCCATGCAGTGGGAGAGGTTCTGCCCTCAGTTATTCCCATGCAACCCAGCTGGTGTCAATGAGGCTGCGGAAGTATCAGTGAAGGCAGAATTCAAGACACAAGGCACTGTAAAGTGAAGGGTTGAGTTCTACCTAAACTTACCCTCTTTGAACAGCCATTGGTGGGCAAATCAGGGCAGAATTTGGCCCAGCAAGCTGGTAGATTTGTAAATCACCCTTGTCACGAGGTGCCAAAGGATCCATAGAAACAAAACATCACTGTTTTTTTCCTCCTATTACACCAGTTGAAGGTTGTTTGTAAATTCTTGCCTTGTCTTTTCTTGGATTTCAGGTCTTGTTTTTGTTTCAAATTGAATAAAGTTTTGATGTGGAGGGAAAAATAGTGGTAGAGATCACAGCAATCCGCTGGGTTTTGTAGATTGCTGCAGCTACTGGAGAGGTTTGGATAGCACTGCAATCATTTAGTCCGATATGACTAAATTCAGCCATCACTCTTAGAACTGCCCTTTTTAAAGACTTCATCATGATTATGTAATTTTTGATTATCGAGCTGCTAAGTGCTGTCTTATTCTTTGGCTTGCTCTGTGCTACTCACCATGGGGAGCGTGACTGATTACGTCTGACACCCCTGTCCTCTAGCTCAGAGGACAATAATAGAATCTAATCCTGGTTGCATGAACAATGAGATTCTGAAAGGATAATTTATCCAGAAAGAGAGAAACTCACAGGCTTTTAACAGCATTTGTAACGTGATTGCTCATTCTCTGAGCCAGATGGTCAACCCCTTACTCTCAATGGTGAAAAGTTGCTCATAGAAGTAGTCCCAATGAGGTCCACAGAACTGCGTGTGTAAACAGGTGCTCATCAGTAGGTGTAAGAGGTTCACAATCTGGCCCAATGATGGTACTCAGACCTGGCCTTTCTAGAGTACCATTTGTCTAAAACTCTCAAAGCACTTTACAAACATTAATGCATTAAACCTTAACTCCCTAGGTAAATCTTAACTCTGAGATCAGGATTATTATTCCAGTGTTACAGACTGGGAAACAGGCACAGAAAAGTGATGTGACTTGCCCAAGATCACACAGCAAGTCAGCTGTAAAGCAGTGAATAGAATCCAGGAGTCCTGACCCTACATTTCTTGTTCCTATCGCACCACAATGAAACATACATCCCTCACAAATTGGTCCAGTTTCACTATACAAAAGTGTCAGAGGATGCCTGATTTACAGGGTTTAGGAACTGGGATGCTACTGAAGTAGACTCACGCCTGGGTTGGGAAGCCTGGATCGGAATCAGAACTTCCACTAGAGTTTGGGCATGTTTGGATTTGATGTTCCAGAATGGCCCCCTAGCCACAAAGATTGGTGCTCGAGCCAGAGCTGAACTTCTGCCTAGTTCTGAGGGTTAGTACAGCCCTGATGGTCCAGTCTGGGCCCATTTCTAGGGATTCATTCAGCGTCGACAGAGAAGGAGAGTTCCACTGGTTAAATGACTGACTGGCATAAAGTTTGGTTTGATTTCGTCTCTCAGTGAAACTAGATGGTAAAGTGAACCATCTCTACTGCATATATCACTCAGGACTAGCACTGAGCAAACAATTGTTTTTTTGGTTTGATGGCTGAACCTAACAATCCAAAAAAATCATCATTTTGGGTTGACCCCAAACCATATTTTGCTTGTTTTTGTTAAGTTTAGTTTTTGGATTTTTTTAAAACCTTTTTATTTAAATAGATCTAATTACATTTAGAAATGAAATCTTGTTTTGAAATGAAAAATCAAAATGTTTCATTTTTGAAAGTGTCTAAATGAAACATTTCAGACGTAAAAAAAAAACCCTCGTTGTTTTGGCCAAAACTATTTGCCCAGTTTGATCTGAATTTGCAAATAGTTTTGGGTCATCCCCAAACTGCATTTTTGGGGGCTAATAAACTCCTCGTCTAGAACTACACAGCTCTACTTATGACTGAATTGATTAGTTATTAGTTGTATTACAGTAGCACCTAGAGAAGGCAACTAGGCAAACAAACAGTAGAAGACACTCTTTGCCTCAAGGATCTTACTATGTGAATAGATAAGACAGACAAAGCGGGGGTTGGAGTGGGGGGTGGAAGGGGCAAGGTGGGGGGGAAAGGAAATAGAAGCCCAAAGAGGGGAAGTGACTTGCTAAAAAACGTCACACAGAAGGTTAGCAGCAGAGCCAGGAATGAAAACCAGGTCTCCTGACTCCCAGTCCAGGGCACTATCCACTGGACAATACTGCCACTGAACTGTACTTCCCTTCTGTGCTTCCTCCCTCCTAGGGTCCCCATCTCTGAGGGCATATCCTCTCATCTCCGTCATCACCCGGCAGCCCTCTGTGGTCCCTCACCTCGGCCCTGCAGCTCCCAGCTCCCGAGCGTTGTCACCCCACTCCTCCTTGGGAGCCACCAGCGCGGAGACACAAGCCAGCGAAACCCATGCCAGCAGCGAGTCGGAAGGGGAGCAGCCCACCCTGCGGTTGAAAAAGCCTCGCCGTAGCCGGACCATCTTCACGGAACTCCAGCTGATGGGGCTGGAGAAGAAATTCCAAAAGCAGAAGTATCTGTCCACGCCAGACAGGTCAGAGGAACGGGATGGGGGTGTGACTGGAGGTGAGGCTGGGAAAGTGGCTCCGGGGCCACGACCCTTAGGGTAGAATCCTGCCACGGTGAGTTGCAGACCCAGGCTCATGCTACAGCACTAAAAATATCTGTGTTGGTGTTCAGACTGGAGCCTGAGCTCTAGGAATGGGAGTAGGCTTCAGAACCGGAGCCCGAATGTCTACGCAGCTATTTTTCGTGCTGCAGCGTAAGCCTGAGTCTGTAAACCTGGGCTCTGAGACATGCTACTGCGGGACCCTGCTTGCTGTGTAGGCGTACCCTATGAGACCTAGCCATCTACAGGGGATTCACATACGTGACACTCAGAAAACCAGAGGTAAGGTAGATAAAACTCTGAGCTCACAGAGGAGAATATAGGGCCCAGTGCAGCCTTGAGGACTATGAGTGAAATCATAGAATCAGAGAACTGGAAGGGACCCCGAGAGGTCATCTAATCCAGTCCCCTGCACTCATGGCAGGACTAAGTATTATCTAGACCATTCCTGAGAGGTGTTTGTCCAACCTGCTCTTAAAAATCTCCAATGATGGAGATTCCACAACCTCTCTAGGCAATTTATTCCAGTGCTTAACCACCCTGACAGTTAAGAAGTTTTTCCTAATGTCCAACCTAAACCTCCTTTGCTGCAATTTAAGCCCATTGCTTCTTGTCCTATCCTCAGAGGTTAAGAAAAACAATTCTTCTCCCTCCCCCAACAACCTTTTATGTACTTGAACACTGTTATCATGTCCCTCCCCAGTCTTCTCTTTTCCGGACTAAACAAACCCAGTTTTTTTCAATCTTCCTTCATAGGTCATGTTTCCTAGACCTTTAATCATTTTTGTTGCTCTTCTCTGGACTTTTTCCAATTTGTCGACATCTTTCCTGAAATGTGACGCCCAGAACTGGACACACTATTCCAGTTGAGGCCTAATCATCGCAGAGTAGAGCAGAAGGATTACTTCTCATGCCTTGTTTACAACACTACTGCTAATACATCCCAGAATGATGTTTGCTTTTCTGCAACAGCGTTACACTGTTGACTCATCTTAAGTTTGTGGTCCACTATGACCCCCAGATCCCTTTCCGCAGTACTCCTTCCTAGGCAGTCATTTCCCATTTTGTATGTGTGCAACTGATTGTTCCTTCCTAAATGAAGTACTTTGCATTTGTTTTCCAACCAGTTTTGCACCCACCTTAGAGTAGCTCCATCTAGGTTGCATTTCCCTAGTTTGTTTAAGAACAAATCCCCAGACCTCTGGGCTGAACTGTCAGCAGTGATGTAAATGGTCGTGTGAGTCGCACATCGGGGGCCTGATTCTCCAGGGGCTAGCACTGGGTGCTGACATTGACCCTAGTGCAAAGTGCATATGTGACTCCCTTAAAGAAACATGATCTCCATTTACTCACTGCTTCATCAGGTACCTTTAACATAGTCTTTAAATACTAAATACTGTCCCTGAACTACAGTCGCTTTTCCAAGGCGAGGGGACAGCAGGCACCCTGGAAACTATATCTGGCTCCTCCCTAGTTTACTTCTGTTCATTTCAAATGCATCAGGGCACAGTCATGCATGGCAAGGGCTGGTTGGAGGGCACCTTGGCCGTGCATAGCAAGGGCTTTCTGCACTGAGGGTAGAGTCTCTCCCATGGCATTGCCTATCACTACTACTTTAAAAGACACAGAACCAAAATGTTTTTTAAAAGTGGAAAAAGCAGAGGTAGCAGAAGGGCTGCTCAGCCGTTGCGGTGCTGAGTGCTCTCCAGTTGAATTGTGATGTCTTCGGGTCCGAGAAAGATGACTCTGCCATTGGTGGAGGACTTGGGCAGAAGACCAGATTTGATTTCAAGGCTAACTTTCCCCAGGATCAAAGGTGACTTGAATAGAATGAATGAATGGAAACCACATACTGCGAGTATTGTATAAAGAGAGGGCTCGATACATGTGCACAGCAGCATGCATCTATGCAGAGAGATACATGCAAGGAATAGAGAGCAAAGCTTTTTCCCCTGCTACACCCTTTGAAAGGGTGCAGCATGTTTTCCCTCTCCCATGCTGGCTCAGTTCCACTGGCTAGTGCAGGTATGGGTGTGGGTGTGTAGGCAGAAACCCGCCCATCACCCAGCCCCTCTAGAGAAGCTAGTTCCACTATGAGCACTAGACTGGAGCAGTCTTTGCCCTCGGGGAACATAGAGGACTGTGACTGTGACTAGCCCATAAACAAAGAGGTGCAATGGGGAGCTGGGTTTGTTGTGCAACAGCCTCACTGCAGCCGCCAGTAGGGAAGGTCACAATCTCTCCCTGAGTGTCTCTCAACCAAGACTGTTGATGTCTATATTTAGAGCTGGTTGAGATTTTTATACCTTACAATTTTCCCTTTGGAAAATATGGTTTTGGTGAAACTGAAATTTTCCATGGGGAAATTTTAATTAAATGTTCTGATTTCTGACTGGAAAACGTAACCCCCAAATATTCATTTTGAAATCAGGGTATTTTGTTTTCCAAAAACTAAAACAAAAATGACATAAGAACGGCCATACTGGGTCAGACCAAAGGTCCATCTAGCCCAGTATCCTGTCTTCCGACAGTGGCCAATGCCAGGTGCCCCAGAAGGAATGAACAGAACAGGTAATCATCAAGTGATCCATGCCCTGTTGCCCATTCCCATCTTCTGGCAAACAGAGGCTAGGGACACCATCCCTGCCCATCCTGGCTAATAGCCATTGATGGACCTATCCTCCATGAACTTATCTAGTTCTTTTTTTAACCCTGTTGTAGTTTTGGCCTTCACAACATCCTCTGGCAAAGAGTTCTATAGGTTGACTGTGCGTTGTGTGAAGAAACCCTTCCTTTTGTTTGTTTTAAACCTGCTGCCTATTAATTTCATTTGGTGACACCTAAAATGGTGACATTTTAAGCTGAATGAAATTTTTTGTTTCATTTTGAATCAATGTATGTCTAAATGACATTTTCGTTTTCACTTAAAATGTACTTTCACTTCAGGTTTGGGAAATAAAACATTTCAGCTGTTCATTTTCAGTTTTTGGATTGGGGGAGTTTTACCCATTTCTCTCTTTTTTTTTAAAAAGAGGGCAAAGATTAAAAAAAAAGCATGTGAAAGTGAGGAAAAACCCACTTTTCACATTTTTAACTGTTTTCCAAAATTTTCATGCACTTTCTCACTATTTTCCAATTTGTTTTCAGTTGGAAAAAAGTGTGCAATTTGTTTTCATTCCCATTTCACATACTTTTTACTCCACCCCCCAATTTTCCCAGTGGAAAAAAGGTAGAAAAAGTAATAAAAAAAAAGGGAGGGGGGAGAGAGGGGAAACCGAGAAAGAGAGGGGAAAAGTCTTGAAAATCCAGAAACCAAAATAGAAAATTGAAAAATTTCAGCCTCCAAAAAATGAAGCAAAATGACATTTGAATGAAACAAAAATTTCCATTTTCTTTTGCCATTGGGAAACGAAATGAAAATTTCCATTTCAAAACATCAGTTCAAAATGAAACTAAGTGAAGATTTTTATTTCGTTTCTTTAGAAAATTCCCACAGAAACCCAAAATATTTTGATTTGAAAAATGTTGAAGGGGAGAAGTGTCTAGGTTTCCCGATCTGCTCTAGTTATACTGAATTAGGCTTGTTTGACTGCCGTTTGTCTGGAACCCACACAAAGGAGATCTGAGACTACCCTTTGAGGCAGTGCGGCTCTGTGAAGTGTTTTCCAATGGACATCACATTGGCGTGGAAGCCAGGAGACTTGAATTCTGTTTCAGGCTCTGTTTCTAACCTGTTGTATGGTAATCTCGGACAAATCGCCACACCGCTCTGTGCCTCAGTTTCCCTTTTTGTAACTACTGACCTACCTCATGTAAAGAGTTCTGAGGCTTAGTGTATTACTATTTACAAAGTGATTTGAGATTCACATATCATGTCAGCCTAGTTTTTCGGGTTTATTCTGTGCCAAATGCATCACGCATGCTAAAAAAGAAAGGGAGGTTTTTTTGTTTGTTTTTAAGAACTTGAATCACCCATGTGTTGGGATGCGTGGGGAGAAAATTTTGGGTTTAAATTACAGGAGAAAAGGTTGCCAACTCAGATTAGTTTTGCAAACCTAAAAAAAGTGTTTGAGAGGTTCACAAAATCTAAAACCCCACATGTCACCAACCCCTAGTTTAAACTACTTCTGAGGCCTAAGGTTGGAAGGATTAGATTTTGATCAGTGAATGTCAGTGAATGTTGTTTTCACTGTACACACACAAACTGGCTAAAATTCCACCCCCCCATAGATAATAAACAAAATTTACAGATAGGCAAAGTAAGAAAAATGCTGCTTGAGAACTTTTTATTGTTTGATTTCAGGACATTTACTTTGTATATTTTGACGTGATCTTGACATTTATAAAGCTTTAACTTTTTGAATCTCGACAACGTCTACTGTCGTTAAATTATTATTGTGTGACTTTCCCCCTTTTGCCTGACCCCCCCCATAATTTCCTGCAACTCTGAAAATTTAAATTGATCAACAATACAAAAAGCTTACAAATAAATGATATTATCTGTCGAAACTATAAAAAAAAAACATATGGAATTCTGCCAAGCCTGCCTTTAACCTATATGCTTATTTTTTTCATCTGATGAATCATGTCACCAAAGCACAGGTCACATTGGGCCAGATTTTCAAACACTTAGCACCCACAATCAGAGACAGGTTTTCAAATGAGTGCAACTCCCATCTAAGCACCTAAATGGGGTCAAATTTTAAGCAGCTCCCATAGTGACTCCTACGCGATGGTTTTTTGAAAGAGCTCAGTACCCGGCATGCTGGTCTCTTTTGCTATCTGGCCCATTTAGCATGATTCTGTATCCCCTAAGGCTCAGGTGTTGTGCTGACTGGCTCAGCACTGCCTCATGTGACTAGTTGAGTGACACCATCAATCAAGCAGTCTTGGCTGCTGAATTAATTAGAGGCATGAAAGTTTTTGGCTTTGTACATGACCGAGATTCATGAGCAATCTCTGCTCCCCTAGCTCTTCCTTTCTCTCTCTCTATTTGTTTCTTTGGTTTCCTAGGCAATGCCAGTTATGCTAATGCATACGGAGAGAGATTGTAAAGGTTACAGGTAATCTAGGTGTGACAAGACACAGGCTTCCTGGCAGGAGTTCGTCAAGCAGACATATTTCCCATGGGAGCTCATGAGCTGGTAACGCAGTGGCAAGGACATGGATTGAGATTTGCACTCACTCTTGTGTCCTTTGACAGAGGGCTACATTGAGGAGCATGGGGAGCTATTTAGTTGCATGGCTAATTTGAAGCAAAGGAGTGCAGATGGGATAATGTCTGGAACCTGTGGGCTTGATTCTGTTCTCCCAAACTTATCCATGTAGCTCCTTTGACTTCAATACTCCAGCTATTTAGTACAGTGAATGGTATGAGACGGAAAATCAGCCCCTTTAACTGCAAAGGGGACCCAAAGTGGGAAAAGCATGTGTGAGTTTGTTTGTTAGGGTGTTTGAATATAGGTGTGTGTGACTGTCCCCACTATATATCTAGTTGGATCACAACTTTTGTTATGAAAAACTTAGCTTTGGAAAGCGTTTCAGGGACATACAACGTGTTGTTTCAGGGACTACAAAAAGGTCCACAGAAAGTTTACGGGACCTAAAACGCATTTAGATGCAACTCCATGTTTGCACCTGAACCCATCTGAGTTTTGCATGGCTTCACATTATTGCAGAACATTTGCCCAGCTCTACTTAGAATTTCTGAATCACACAAGGCCAAATTCATCACGAATGCAGCTCCACTGCACCACTAGGTCTAGATTCATTCTCACTTGAGTGACAAATAAAGGAATTTCATCAGGGATGAATTTGGCCCAGGATCTCCAGATCTCAGGCTTTGTAATAGTTATAAAGGAACCTCTATAGATTTGGAGGTTTGGCCCGGATAAGTTAGGATAAGCATCTGTGCTGCCTACTGTAGGTCCCTGGAAGGCCCAACACACACAAATGTATTTATAGGCATTTCTAGAGCTCTCATCACTGTAATATCAGCAAATTAATATATTCAGACACACAACACCTTTGTGAGGTTAGAAAGCATCCTTATCTCCAGTCTATAGATAGGGAAAGTGAAGCACAATAAAGACACGGCCAAAATTTTCAAAAGTGGCCTCTGATTTTGGGTGTCAATTCTTGGGTGCTGTCTTGAGAGACCCAAGGCCTGATTTTCAGAGGTGCTGGATATCAGGGCCAAGTTGTCTCCAGCTGGACGACCGAACTTTTGTCCTCATTCACTTGTCCAACAAAACACATAGGAAGAGATGGAAACAGACCAGCTATCCTATCTCCCTGTTCCGCACCATAACCACAAGACCATTCTTGCTTCCTCCATAAGACCATACTTTTTTAGATCCTAAATTTGGATCATGACTGTTTACACTGATTTTTAATTCTCCTCTGAACTGGAGAGAAAAGACAAGTTAGAGGAAGCCGATAGCTATCTTTTCCTGGAATTTATGTCCCTGTATGTGAGCCCCCCATTGGCTCTCTGCAGGATACAATCAGGGATTGGCTACTGCAGTGCATCTGGACTCTACATTTCCTTTGTCAAGTCTCTGTATCTCTTGTCTTCTAGGCTGGACCTTGCCCAATCACTGGGGCTGACTCAGCTCCAGGTGAAGACTTGGTACCAGAACCGCAGGATGAAGTGGAAGAAAATGGTAAGAGATCAATAGGTTCCTAGCAAGGCCTCCAATCTAATGTCAGAGAGACGGATCCTGAGCTGGAGTAAATCTGGGTGTACATTTGGATGTCTTTGGCATAAATTCTGCCAATGAAGCTATGCTGATTTATACCAGCTGAGGATCTGGTCCAGAATTTTAATGTTCAGATTGTTACTGATAACGGGTTGCCCGAAAGGCTCACATGGCTGAATGTACGTTGGGTGAGACTGGCCATGGACAGCAATGTGGATTCAAAGCAAAGGGATGAAAGGGGGAGGAGCAGAAATTTCTCCCTTTTCATTTTTTGGCAACCCTGGGATCTTTATTGCTAGTGGCAACTGGGGACCACAAAGAGACTTCAACTCAATGAAGCTAAGTCCAGCTCTAATAGGCGATGTCCCTGTTTCTAACTTTTAAAGCTGTCTTTAACTCTGACCCTGCCTCCATCTCTTTCTGTACACCTGCTCCTGCTTCCCATGGTGTGCCCACATTTCTCTCCTGACCTTTCCCTTCATCTCCTTCATGCACTCCCAACTTCAAGCCTTTTTACATGCAGTTTCTCAGTTAGTGTATACCAAGCCTCCTCCCTGTCCTTCAAAAAAACATCTACTTGTCCAATACATCACTCCAGCTACAATAATGACAATACTCTGTGTCTGTCCTGTATTGTATTTTAGGAAAAGAAGGGCAGAAGCAGTCAGGTCCTATTAGTTCCATTCTGGTTCTGTCACTGACTCACTGCATGATCTTAGGCAAGTTGCCTTCTCTTTTGCCCCAGTTCCCCTGTGTGAAAAATGGAGATAATAGAGGTGATAGAGCTATTTTGCTGACTTAGACTGGTAGGAAGACCAGATGGGTCTCATTAGTTCCAAAGCAGGAGTAAAAAGGATTGAGTCTCTAAGAGACAAGGGAGCTGACAGGAGGAGAAAAACTCACTTTGGAAACTCAGGCTAAGGTTTGATTGTTCCTCCTTAGGCTAAGAATGAAAAGAAAATCTCAGTAAGGGAGCTGAATTTTGGACAAGCCTGTGCGTGTGCAGTGTTGAGCCCTCCCCAGCCCAGTGAAAATGAGCGAATGGACCCTACGTAAAGTCTGAGATATTAGAGTCTGCTGGATTTGTACTTGCTTCCATTTAAATTAATTAAGCCCCATTTAAGTCCCACAAGGCCTACGCATCACTTAAGTTCCACTTGAGTCTGGAGTAGGAGGTAAGGGTGCCTAAACTGTGGGCCAGCTCTTTGAACAGGGATAGATTTTATCCTAATGTTAAAAGTACCATCAGGAACTTGGATGGCAGACACTAGTGCAATTCAGAATGGTCCAAACACTTATTATCTTTGTTCTAGGTACTGAAAGGTGGGCAGGAAGCTCCGACAAAGCCCAAAGGCCGCCCGAAGAAAAACTCCATCCCCACCTCAGAAGAGATCGAGGCAGAGGAAAAGATGAACAGCCAAGTTCAGAGGCAGATGCTGGAGACATCTCAGGCCCCAGAAGAGCCTGAATTGACAGAGGAGAAGCCTGAAGTCTCCTTGGAGACGGGAAAGTCTCCGGAGCACACATTGGAGCCCTCCCCGGAGGAGACGACGCCCTCGAGTTAAAAGAGGAAAAACAGAAGAAAAAAAAAAAACAGAAAAAGGAAAGAGAAAAAAACAAATTAAAAAAAAAATCCCCCAAACAAAAAGACCTTGTGTATAAGTCAGAAGCTTGTGCACTTTGTGTCATTGGGAATCAACCAGCGTGGACTACCGTGGAACAAAGAAACCCAATGCATATGGTGACAGTCTTTCCCTTCCCAACAGCATGTTGGTGACAGTCTTTCCCTTCCCAACAGTAAGTCCTCCCTGCAGATAATAAGGGGGCCTGAGTACTTTAAAGCTATCTTCCAGAAGAAACTGTATGTCTAGAAACCTGAGAGAGCCTGGAGAATCAGGAAAAGCCTCAGGGCTCCTTTCATGCCGCGGAAGGTGGGTGTGTAGTGATATGACCATCTTGGAGGGTTCGGTGTTTCGCTTGACCTTATCTTTGCCTTTTAAGGTAGATATGGACAGAGTACTTAGACCGGCCTCAAGGCAGTGACTGCCAGGAAAAGGGGAACTTTTACAGTACGATTTCTCATTTAACCAGCACTTATTTCTGTTAGCCATGGGCCCATGTGAAACAGTTTTTTGGAGGATGCACAGACCCAGGGTTTTGGTTCGGCCCATTATAAAGATGGGTGCAAGATTCAGACCCAGGTCAAGGTTCAGATTTCAGATCTTCCTGGGATGTTTGAGGTGATCAGATCTGGGATGTGGAGCAATCCTTTATAAAGATAACGGCCATTGGGTAAAATCTAGATTGAGATCACGGTTTGGATTTCAAGCTGCTCCAAAACTGGGATTTTTGCTTCAGGCCCATTTCTAATTATTGTAGGGTTTGTATTTTTTTTCCCCAAGAAGCATTTAAATGTTTTCAGGGTTAGGGGAGAGCAGTGGAGTTAAGAAGTGGCTGAAGAAAGTTCGCATTTGTTTTTAAGACCTGTGTGCCAAGAATAGATATGCATCATGTTTCCTAAAGTCTTGTTGAGGGTGCATTTTGCCCAAAGGCTGCAAGAGATGTATTAAAATAACCTTTATTTTTTAATTAAAAATTAAATATATAAATAAGACTCCGTGTCATTTCTCTTCCAAATCCTAGACAGAGGATTTCTTCTGTGCATCACATTAGCACGGGCAGCGTCAGCACGGCTACGCTGTGCTGAGTATGTACACACTGGTTTGTATTCGGCCTGGCTAAGCTGTGCTGATGCTGATGCCACCCGTGCTATGGTGCCTATGCTACTATATATACTTACACTAGCTCTCAGTGAGCTGGGGTGCGTGTGTACATGAGCTGGGAATCACATCCCCAGCTTGTAGTGGAGATATAGCCTTAGTGTTGGGGGCCCATCTAAGTTAGAACAGCCTCTCCGGGTGGCCCAATACGGACACATCCTTCCTCCCCTCAGCCCTGCCTCCTATGTCAGGGCTCACAAGGTGGTCCTCGGGGAGTGAGGGGGAAGCTTTATAGCTGTCTTCAAGTTCCTGTGCTGGGGGGATCCTCCACCAGACAGATATGACACTTAGGGCCCCTTTACACCTCTCCTGCCCTTTTATATGGCAGAAAAGGATGAGGATCTTACTTTGGATCTCCTAACTTGTAACCTTGTGTCTTAGTCACAGATATCCTTCCTACTTTAGGGGATGTGCTCAAATTTTTGAACAGGTGCCCATTTCGCAGCGTCACCAAACACTCTGAGATGCAAAATAAAAGGAATGAGTATGAGGGTGGAAAGCCAGAAGTCTGGTATCTGTCCCATCAGCTAGAATGTAGGCACAATATGTTGTGATGGATCCCTGGAAGTTAAATCAAGACTGGGTGTTTTTCCAAACATATGCTCGAGTTCAACCACAACTGAAGACTCGTTCTGGTGTTCTTACTACATGGAAGTCCTATGACGTGTTATGCAGGAGGTCAGACTAGATTATCACACTGGTCCCTTCTGGCCTTAAAAATCTATGATTTCCTAGTAGTCATAGCATCAAAATTTTCTAAATGAAATTTATTCAGATGTCTCAAATCCAATCGTTTTCTGTGAGGACTAGAATTAGGAGCATAATTTGCTGTGAATAGTTTACCTGATGAATTTCACCTTTCTATTTGCAAAGTGTCTGTAAATGTCTAGCAGTTTGTCAAGTTTATTTGGATTTCAAAATCTTTTGCTTAATTATTTTTGATGTGCAAATAATTTCTGGAACTGATAAAAACAACTTCACAAAAATGTCAGTTATTTCCATTTTGCAAGGTTGGAAATAGAACAATTTTTCATTTTTTCAAAACTTTAAAAAAAATTATTTTGGAAAATGCTGAGTTTCCAAAATTTTGAAATTTCATTGTCCATCCTTTTTTTTTGCCACTGAGTGCCATGCAATGAAAAAATGTTCAGGGCATTTTGTTTTTAAAAATTTCCTTTCCCCAGACTAACTTCTCAAAGGTGAGGATGTTTTTAAATGTTACAGTGGAAAAAGGGAAATTGAAATAAAGAAAAAATGACACCCTCAAGAAAAAAAAAAAGAAGAGAGGGACAAAAATAGGAAGTTTCAAAAAATATTCAGTTTTCAAAATCTACAACAAAACTAAAACTTCAATTTAAAACAAAACAAAAATTGAAATTTCCTACTGAAAAATTAAGAGTGTTGAAAATGACATCCCCTGCACCTTTCTAAATTGTTTTTGACAAAACCCCATTTCTCAGTGGGAAAATCTTAATCCAGCTCTAATCACTGTGAATTATTTGCTGTGAGTATTCAATATTCAACTGCATTGGTTATTTTTAAATGGATCCATAAGTCACTCAGAAAGTTTGTTCTTTTGGATGAGTATCATTCTTTGCATCTAGCTTTCCAGTGTGATTTATATTTACGAGTTCAACGTTTACTCTACAAATATTCTGATATTCCCTTAAAATCAGTCGCTTCCACTCTCCTTCCTGCCAGCAAACTCAACCTCTAGAAAGTTCACAGAAAACAAACTCAAATCAAAAGAGGGAGAACATTGTCAAAGCCAGTAGTTTATCAACTTTAAACTACTTTTCCCTAAATTACTTACAGTATTTGCTCAACTGGTACAAACCCCATGAAAATCGGTGGGAGTCTTTCCATTGATTTCAATGGGCTTCGATCAGACCCTAAATCCGTGGGAAGTTCTGTATTTTATGTGCACCTAGAGGAATAACATACAACAATTCTGATGTGATGAGTCATAGAAGTCCCATTCAGAGATTGGCAGGCCAGACATTAACCCTCTCCTTCTGGCTAGCACACTTAGCTGCACCCAGCACAGGTTGGCAGGGTAGCAGAGCTGGGCCAGCTGTGTGGAGATAATTGATCTTCCAGCACCTTAAAAGACCAGAGTGCTGTAGTGAGGTGAGGGCAGAATATGGTAGTGGGAGTCAAGAAGTGGTGGGATGGGGAGGTGGTTTGTTCGCCTTCTCTTCACTTAAACGTGACTGAACTGAGCCACATGCTTCACTTTTGTTTTGAATTGGGCTGAAGAAGGCTTCAGCTTATGCCTTTACTTGGGCCAAGAGAAGCCTGTTAATGTTCAGCCCTTAAAAAGGCAGCATAGGCTTTACATTCACTGTTCTGTTCTACAAGAAAGCCCACCCCTGGCTGCAGTGAGCTCTCAAGCCCTCTGGAAATCAGGCCACGCCTTTTCTTGCTGGAATGTGGAGTTAGGTGCCTAAAGTCAGGCATCGACATTTGGAAGTGCTGTTCTACGGTGGGTGATATCTGCAGTCTCGGTCCAGAAAGTGTTAAACTGTGTCATGCCAGGGGGGAGTAGGGGGAAGACAAGTGTCTGCCTGCCTGGGCTGGGAGGAAGACTCTCTCTAGGAATGGAAATCTAGGCTCGGAGAAGGAGCAGGTTTAGGAGGGTGTCGATCTGGAATTTGGATAGATCTGGGTTTAGCCTCCCTTAAACCATGCCTGGATGGTCCAGAACTGTTGGGGCAATGCAAAATGTAGAATTAAAAGTACATGCTGTCCGCCAACAACAGGCACCTCTACAGTCCCATCAGTCGGAGAGACCTCCATCTTCCCCCCATCTGCCTTAGTACCGGTTGCTTTCCACTTCTGCAACTGCATTTCACCAGTTCTTCGGGGCACTGAAATGGTGCCTCCTGCTGAGCACTTAGCAACTCTGCTTTTGGAGACAAATAGTCAGAGATCCCACCTTCATCAGGACCCAGTATGAGAGGCAGTGTGGCCTACTGGATAGAGCATTGGATTGGCACTCAGGAGATGTGGACTCTATTCCTCATTCTGTCAGTGGCCTGCTGGGTAACAATGGTCAAGTCATTTCACCTCTCTGTACCTCAGTATCCCCATGTGCAAAATGGGGATACGATAGCTTCCTTGAAAAGCGCTTTGAGATCTACTGATGAAAAGTGCTAGACAGGTGGCATAATTATTATTACAAACTTAACGTGCTAGTTGGACATGTCTCTCTGGCCACTGTGTTTCAGTCCGCTCCTCAGGCAGCTTCTCCCTCCTGTCTCCTGCATTAATGACTGCATCAGACTTTGTTTTGCAGCAGCATTCCGAAAACACCCGGCGGTCGAGCCTATTCTGAAGGTGCAGGCTGCAGTACTTGGCCCTGGAATACCAGTTAGTTCTGGAGAAAGCCAGGAGGCTTGTCATGTGGATGCCTCCAACAAGCCTGCACACAGATCAGTTGGATGCTTCAACTTTTATCATTAGAACAGCAACAAGAGGCTTTCCAAGCTTCCGCCTGCCCATCCCAGGTTCCCCCTGCAGACAGATCCGTCACTAGAATTCTGAAAGGCAACTTTTCCCATCACTGGGGTCCCCTTTTCTGTCACTTATAGGGGTTCAAAGAGTCTGCTGCAGGGGTGGAGTACATTTCGAATGGGGCCTGATCAGAGATATTTGACCAGGGAGCAGAACACTGCCAATGTTCAGGGGTGTTCAGATTTTAGTTCCAATACAAAGTACGAACCACACTGTGATGCTGGCATCAGAAATCCCCACAGGGATGTAAAGTGTTCACATCTGGGGTTCTGGCTGGGGTTCTCTTCTATATTATTGGAGCCACCTATTCAAAGCCAATCCTGCAAGGCACTGAGCTCTTCCTGCAAAACATTGAGTTCCCTCAGGCCCGAGCCTGGATGATCAGGCCCTAAAACTCCCCTTTACGGAAAACATATAAATGCATATTTAGCTGCTAATTTAACTTTGTCAAACTGAGTTTTTGTGTGTTTGGTTTTTTTTTGTTACACCTTTCTCTCCTCTTTTCCCTCCTTCCCACTCTTTTCTGGGGGCAAAATGGGGAGAGAAAAAAAAGGAAAACAAAGTTGGAATAGAAAAAAAGAGAGGGGAAATATTAACTGAGCAGAATAAAATCTGAAAAAAGTCAGCTTTATTTTAAAAAAATCCAAAGCTTTTTGTTTTTCCACTTCTCATTCTTTTTTGTCAAAAAAACAACAACAACCCCAAACAGTTTTTTTTTCTAAATGTGAAAAGTCAAGAGAAAAACAAGCTCTTCTGTGAAATGGAGGATTTCGATGGCTTTACCTTATGTGCAACTATTTTCACTCAGATTTATATAGTTCTGCTGGATGGCATAGAGATCTCAGCACCAGCATACATATATGCTTGTATTTTGTAAAGCTCTTTGGGCAGAAAGAATCATGGACAAGATTTTTAGAAGTGACTAGTGATTTTGGACATCTCAATTATTTTGGGTGCTCAGCTTGAGGTATCTGAAATGGGCCTGAGGCCTGCTCTACATTACAAAGTTAGGTTAGTGTAAGTCACCTTGCATCATCCTATTTGTACTTGTGTTTACGCTCAAATTTGTCTCCGGCTGATATGAGTGTCCCATTATGGTGATGCAGAAAAGATACCTCCTGATTTTTAGAAAGTGCTGAGCACCCACCCTCCAAAAATCTGGCCCCTCTAAGGTGTCTCAGATTGGGCACTGAAACACAAGAGGCACCCCAAAAAAATCACAAGTCACTTCTGAAAATGTAGGCCTATATAAAGTAAAGTGAAGATGCTTTGATCTAGATCAGGTTGAGGTTAGAATTCAGGGTTTGGGTTCAAAGCTGAATCAAGACTATGGGTGGGTACAACACTGCCAAACATCTCATAGAATCATAGATGTCAGAGGTAGAAGGAACCACTCCACTGTTAGAACACCCACTCCATCATCCTGCCAATGCAGGATCACTCCCTGCCGAACATGGTTGCCCGGTCTCCTGTCTCTCTCTTGCCCCAAAATATTTCCCTCCCTTTCCCCTCATGCTTTCCCCTTTCTGCCACACCATGTTCCATTGCACTCCCTCAGTGTGCCTCCTACCCCTCCACATTTCCCTGCACTCTCCTCAGCCTGCCTCATGCTGTCTACATTTCTCGGACTTCCTATACTTTTCTGTTGCATTCCCCCTCCTTGCTGATCCAACAGCTCCATTCCTGGCATCTCCACATTATCCTGCCCCTTGCCTGACTCTCTCAGAGGGTGTTTAAGGGGCCACTATCTTCCTTGAAGGCAACTTGGCGTTAGCCCTATTGGAAGGGCTGGATGGAAGTGGTATCCATTTTTTTGCCCAGGACAGCCTCAAGTTCAAAGGGACATGGCAGCCATCTTACTAAGGGAAGAGTCCCATTGGCAGTAATGGGAAATAGCAGCCATTTTGGATAAGGGCAAAACGTGATGAGATTGAAAGGCATAAACCAGAAATTAATTAGAACACCCCAGACTTTGAAAGAGAGTTGGCATCACTATATATTTACACCATAGTCTAGTAGAAGTGTAAGTTCAGGGGGGGCAGGTTTCAAGGTGGAGATTTGAAACCTAACCCAGGGTGTTTTGGGGCATCTCCAGAAGACACTTCTTACTAAACCAACAGGAATCCCTCTTTCCTCTCAAGCAGGTGCCTGCTATGAGCAGGAACGGTATCCCAAGCCCCCTGCCACACTGCTACTGCAACATGCTTCTCTGAATCATTGCAACAATAATCCGGTAGCATAGCAGTCCTTGCTACAAAGGAGGCTTCCTGCAGCTGCTGTGATCTGTCCATGCCAAGATAGAAAGGTATGCTGCTAGGTTGTTGCCAATCGAACAAAATGAGCTAATCCCCGTTCAGTCTGTTCCAGCACATCCATTATCTGCTGGAAACACGGATTATTGTTTTGTCAAACAACCTAGGGCAGGAGGAGGGTGAGTTGCTCCACAAATACTAGGGAGCTCCTCCCAACCTCAGGTGGTCCGGGGCTGACTCAGCTTTCGGTTTTGCTTCCTGTGGTTAGCAAGAATGTTTAAAAAAATTCATTAAACGCAGGAGTTTCCTAGAGAAGAAGGCTAGTGGGAATGCCAGACTGCAGGCACTGGCAGCAGGAACCTTTGGGTGAATGCTTCCCAGAGGTCCATAAAGTAAAAGAAACCAACACACCAGAGACAAAATAGCACCCCCACTTTCCAGGTCTACTAAAGTCCTTCCCAAACATTAGTAACACTCACGTCCAGTAGGAAGGGTAGTGATGAGCTCATGCCCATTTATCCTCTCATAGCTGTCAACACAATGTTACATGCACTGGGAACTTCATGGCGGCACCGACAGAACTGTCATCTTCCCAGTCCAAAAGTGCAGGCCCCTGACATTTGAGCAAAAGGAAAATCTTCAAGAGCAGTCTAAGGCCTGTGACACACAGATGAGCAATTCTGAGTCAGTGGATATGCACCTGTACCCCACATGCTTTAGGCTGCAGTATTTGACTTTGTTTCTCCAGGGGAGAGGGAGAGAGACAGTGGGGAGGAAACATGGATGTTAGCTGGATATTGTCTCTCTGCACATGTGCAGAGAGTAGCCTGCAGGGCAACACAGCTAGGAGGGCCCAGCAACTTCCAGAACAGGAATTAAAGACAGGCAGCCCCGTGGACTCATCGCTGATCAACACAGGACCAAGAGATGTGCCTGCTGTGACGGCTGGATCCCACTCCCTGCCTGTGGTGTTTAGATGCTGCATGTGATTATTAGAACTGGGAGCACTGGCTGTTGGGAGTCTGAAAGGACAGCAAACAGGAAGGAGGGGGGAGGAGTTGAGGAGGCTGAGTGAGAGTTACAGAGTGTGCAGCTACAGCTTGGTAAAGAGATTTCCACTGTAAATAAAGTTCTGTTGAAGTTTGTTAATACCTTGCCTGGGTGATACAACACTGCCCTACTTTGGATACACGTCAGCGTTCTTCCAGGTTTATTTACTAGGGGAGCTCTCCATTAGGATAATGTTTGGTCCACCATGGAGTATTTTATGGACCAATAGAAAGAGCTGGGGGAGAAGCATTGGTCTCCTCTAGAGGCAACAGAACCTGTGGAACTCATATTGAGCTATCACTTAAGGGCTCTAAAGTGGGATTCTGCCTCAGAGAGAGCGAGCGAATGGGGCAGCACTTAATGAGGGGAGGATTTGTGAATTCTTGTCTGACTTAGCTGGGTTTATGGGGGAGAAGATGGTGTCCTACAGAGTGAGAGCCTTACAGAGAGCCAGAAGTGGACCTTTTATATGCTCATCCCAATCCGTGTACCGCTTTGGATACAGGCAGAGATTCTGTTTCACCAGCAATTGTGAGGACTAGTCCGCTATTGACCCCAGGGCTGGAATGCTGCTAGCTGTGGAGATCCCCAGCCTGATTGTTTGCTGACGGGGTTCTGGGGTGTGTGAAAGGACTGAGGAGTCCAGGTGACACATCCTAGATACTATGGTCTGGCCATAAAGACTGAGCAGTCACCTCTGAGAGAAGATCAGAGGGGACGTGTGTGCTGAAGCATAGAAAATGTGATGCTGAAACCTTATATTTGAATGTTTGTAACAGAAACAAAAGGGAAAATCTGCATGAGGAACACCAGAGATTTACTGGTTTTGCTGCTTTTGTTGAAAAGTTATTCATAGTATTCCAAACGCTGTTTACAATATTTTATATTATTTACAGTATGTTTTGAGTGCACTACATGTTTGTTTTACTGAGGAAGTGTATGGCATCTCTCTTTGAAATTGTCTGGGGGCTCTTAACATCTATTTGTCAGGGGTTTACATACAATAGTCCTGAGGTTTAACTCTGTAATGTTTTCTGAACAGGTGCAGGAGGAAGGGGAGTGGATTGTTATACAAAATGTTGCCTGAGCATCCCCTGTCCCCATCACACACAGAGCCAATTCATTGTAATAGTATCCTCATTAACAAATGGAGGCCTGGAGAGGTGAAGTGACTTGCCTACCATCACACAGCAAGTTAGTAGAACTAGGGATAGAACCTAGGAGCATTGGGGCCTCATTCATCCTCCAGGATTGTCCTGGAGTCTCCAGGAATAAAAGATTAATCTTTAACTAAAGATTATGTCGTGTGATGAAACCTCCAGAAAACCTCTAGGAATATGTCCAGCTAAAATTGGCAACCCTATATCACTGTTGACCTGTGGCCCCTTTGTGCAGATAGGCTGAAACAAACGGGCTGGTCTGCAGGCCTAGGCCACTGCTTGGAATTCCCCTGGTGCAGTGGGATCTCTATGCCCGGCAAAGAGAGGACCCACTCAGCTCCACCCCCTGTCCCAAGCAAGGAGCATTCTGGGGTATTGTGGGCTGGGGGTGGGGCAGGGTTTGGCTAGGGTAGACCTGTGCCTTGGAGATTCTGCACCCCTCCAAAGTCTCAGAGGGGCCTTTGCAGCAGGTGCACAAGTGAGGGCAGCCCTAACGGAGCCCAGGCCCAGAACACAAAGACGGTCCTTACTCCAAGGAACCTACAATCTGAGTAGCCCAAGGATAAGCCTGGCTCCTTGTACCCTTCTCAATCCCCAGGACCATTCTGCCTGCTGAACACCATGTTTACTGTTCATCAGTTTGGTCTCTTTCCTTTTTGTGAGTATACTAGTGAGGTGTTCTAAGCAACCGGGGGGACGGGGGGGACGGGACCCAAAAATGTTAGGTATTTGGATGCTTAGTCTATCTAAACTCAGCCAGGCCTCTATCTTCAAATCTCATAAGAGCAAGTTTTCTTGTGGGATTATCTGGTACATTCTGGTTCCACATTCAGTCAGAAAAAGACCAAGAACAGACTTTCTCGTGGAATTATTATTGTTTCTGGTTCCAGACTAAGCTAAACCCAAGGAACGTAAAGCAGTGCAAGAATCACAATAGAAATCGAATGCTTTTCCAAACTTGGAAAAGAAAGTTTTGGTTCATATAATTGGTGATGGCTCAAGTCTGTTTTTACTCAGTTAGTCCAGCCCTGTTTAAATATGAAAGGGGTTGAATATTCTAATCTTAGCTCTTTCCCATGACAGCCAGAAGTGGAGTGATGGGTCAGCTGGCCCTTCCAGAAATGTGATCTACATTATTACCCATGAGATACTTTCTAACAAAGTGTAATATAATGACAATACTGTAGTGAATCTTGCAGTAGAAAAACATCCCATCTTGACTTAAAAAATTGTCAGTGATAGAAAATCCACCATGACCCTTGGTAAATTGTTCCAATGGTTAATTACTGTCGCTATTAAAAATCTATGCTTTATTTCCAATCTGAATTTGTCTAGCTTCAACTTCCGGCCATTGCATTGGGTTATATGTTTCTCTGCCTGACTGAAGAGGCCATTATTAAATATTTGTTTCCCATGTAGACAATTATAAACTGCAATAAAGTCACCCCTTACCCTTCTCTTTGTCAAGATAAATAGATTGAGTTCCTTGAGTCTATTACTAGAAGTCACGTTTTCTAATCTCTAATCATTCTCCTGGCTCTTCTCTGAACCCTCTCCAAGTTATCAATATTCTTCAAAGGCATCTAGAGCTCTGGATGGTTTGAATACTCTTTTAGACTGAAATCTAACTAACTAATTCAAACCCTTGTTTTTCAAGGTAAAATTAAGATATTTAAAAAAAAAAATCCTAACCAGAACTGGCTGAGAAATGAAAACCAATTCACACACAAAAAATTCAAAATTTCAAAGATGTTATTAAGAGTTTGAAAGGAACCCATGTTTTGCTTTTTCAAAATGTATCATGAGTTAAAAAAAAATCCCCCAATTTTTATTGAAAGCATTATGGAAAGAGTTTTCCAAATGAGTTATTGAACTTTTTTTTTTTACCAAACCCCCAGCTTTTAGGGTTTTTATAATGTTTTCAACAGTGATTTTCTTTCTGAAAAAGATATGGAAAAGAGTGTATTTATTTATTTATTTAACAAAAATAAAAGGAAAAAATTCCAAATGTCAACAAATTTTTACAAAAAAAATAATAATAGTTTTTTAAAAGGGTCATTTTTCAACAAAGAAAACTTTTGCTTGAAAAATTGCAATTAGTTCTATTCCTAACTATGGTCCCAATCCTGCAATTGGATCTGTGCAGCTGGAGTCTGGCACTCGTGCAGAGCACCATTTATATTAAGATGGCTTTTAATAAACAAAAACACCCCAATCAACTGAAAACCTCATCTGTGCGTGTGACAGGTGCTGTCTCAATGTTTAATCCTTTGTATCAAAACAAGCTTATTAGTCTAATAGAAACAATTCTCTCCCTCCTGCAAAGGAGGTGCCCTGTCGTGAGTTCTCCAAATATTTGCTTAATTTGCCTCAACATTTTAAAACTAAAACATAGTATTTGCCCCTCTGGAACATATCAGGGGCTCTCTGTATCCATTGCCCCACCATACCATGGCCCTACTTCTCCCGCTGTGGAAGGGTGGACTCACCACTCGTGTACCCTTCGTGGCTGGACATGGTGTGGCAGCTCTTTGCTGTCTGGTGTCCCCTGCCGACAGTCGCTCCAGTTCTCTGGCGGACTGCCTCTTCTTGCAACTCAGCCCCTCGGCCAGGTCACGTTTTAGTTCCACAAAACTTTCGGGTAACTGAGAGGCCAACAAACAAGAGTTCAGTGAATAATTCCAAGACCTTTTGTCAGGGCTATGGCTGCTGACTTGAGGCCCAGTGGTTCTTACATTATTCTCTCTGGACTCTGAATTGTGCTTGTCCTCTCAGGTCAGGGGGCCTCATGCCACCTTCCCCAGTGGCTAGTTGGGAAACCCAGGCTTTCCCGCCCCACGGGTTCCAGTCCAGAGACCCTAGGACGAGCTGCCAAGGTCTGTTCAGTCAGACACCTTACCGCTGCCTCCTTAACATTAGCCTTTCTTCAGGCCTTTTTCCGAGCCCCTTCCCGGGCTCTTTTTAATGAGCAACACCGCCGGGATTTCTCCCCACAGATCTGGTTCCTGCCTTTGTGTCAGCGTTAATCACAGCAGCTTGCTCCAGTCACATGTCTGCCAGGGATCTTCACTTTCTAGTGCCCTGATAGTGACTGCAAAGTTCTTCCTTCTGTCCTGCAGCCCCTCCAATCTCAATCTGAACGCCCCTTAGGCTTTACCATCACTACCTCTTGAGTTCACTGCCTCCAGCTTCCTCCCGCCTGAGGACAACCAGCCTCTAGCCCCAAGCTGGGGGTAGCCTCCCCTGAGGTTAAAAAAGAGACAGGACATGCAGGATGGTCCTGGGCCTATACGCTTGGACAGCTGGCTGTGTGTTCTGAGCACCTTACAGATTTCCTTGGACAGCTACCTCAAAAAAGGGATGATCCTGGGAAAGCCTGGACAGGGTGGCAACCCTACTCCAAGCTTCATTGCCCCCGGCCTCCTCTGGTTCTAGCTCCAGACCACTCTCAGCCCTGCTACCTTTCCCCCTGCCCTGTGCTTCTTCCTTCATGAAGACCCAGTTTCACCCCAGCTGGGTTTGATCACCAATTATGCCTGACACCCCTCCAGGTGCTACCCAGTGGCCTAATTAGACTCAGGCCCCTGTTAACCATGGTTACCTAGAGTGGGGTTTATATACCCTACCACACACCCCCATGCCAGGGCTCTATGTTCCCCCATTCCTACCTTTCTCCCCATTCTCCCATATCAGGGCCCCCCATTTTCCCCATTAGGGGTTCTGAATGCCCCTCTTTCCCCCATGGAAGGGGTCTGTGTGGCCTCCCATTTCACTCATGCCCTCCATTTCCCCCTTTCCTTGCATGGCCAGGGCTCTGTGTGCCCCATTCCTCTAATTCCCTCTTTTCCTCCATGCACCCAATTCCCCCACAAACCAGATTCCCCTATTCTTCCTCCTGCCAAGGATTCTGTGTCACCCATTCCCCGTTTCTCCCATTCCAGGGTCTTTATGTGCCCCTCCATTCCTTCTCCCATCATACCAGCTTCCCCTATTCTCCCACGCCCCATGCCAGGTGACCTGTATGCACCCCCATTCCCCTCATGGGCCCCACTCTTCACCCTACCATTCTTATTTCTTTTCTTTCTGTCAGACACATAAGTCATTCATGAGGTCAACATTTTTAACCTGTATTGGAGGAAGAGCAGAACTGAAATGTGGGGGAGGGAGGTATTGTTATGCTTGAAACTTTTAATGGCTGCCATCCTCTTGTTCTTTGATCTATAGACAGCAACCAGATGCCAGGGGATCCATGTGTCCCTCATTTCCCCCTCCCAGTTCCAATTTTAACCAAAATCAATATGGTTCGGTCCACTGATGCCTAGAACATTCCCTGAAATTTTGGAATTGATGGGGTGTGGCGTTTAACCAGTATTGCATTGCAGACAGATAGACAGAGAAATGCCATTGAGTTGAGTGTAAAAACCTCAAGTCACTTGGCAAATTAGCCTGTGAAACTTAACGCCACATGATATTATTGGCGTCCAGGATTTAATAGGATTCAGCAGTGGATCAGATATTCATAAGAACAATGGGAGGGTCCATGGTTACATCAGACAGGATGAAAAATGCTCTCCTGAGCATTAGGAAGAGATCTTGGTTGGCTATTGGGACAGAGACATAAGGATCTATCATTATGTTATCCCAACAGCAAGCCAGCACTGCACAAGCTCCACCTCTGTGAATGTGGTTTTGGCAATTCAACGGGGTTGTTTGTGATTCTTCAGGACACAAGGAAGTACAAAGTGTGTTATGCCCCACTTATCTCAGTAACCTTCCAAGCAGCTGCCTCTAATCCTTAATGAACAAAATATGAACTTGCAAGCATGACTGCAATCCACAAACAGATACCTTGGGCCAATTCTGAGCTCAGTTACATCATTGCAAATCAGACACAATGGCAATGGGTAGCCAGACAAGAACCCAGCTAGAGAGAGAACTATTGGAGCGATGGAGTTACTCCAAATGTACACAAATATAACTGACAGCAAAATTCCAAGTATCAACCCAACCCTTTCCCTTTTGAGCATCCCAAGGTCAGCCAAGATGGGACAGGAAGTTGGAGTAATTCTGCAGAACACTACTGCAATCAGTTTAAATGACAATCTCTTTGCATACCTACCAATGATTTTTTTTTTAGCTCTCTGGCTTTGTTAATTTTTTTCCTCTTCCACTCTGTTTATTTTTGTTGCAGATTTATTAGGCGCACAGATAAGTGCCATTTAGCTTTGCAGAACTGTCATCACCAGCACTTTATGAATGGGATCATTCACTGACAAACTATTTAAACACTAAAAATGGGGGGGGGGGGGAATTTACTGCCACAGGTCAACGGGGAGGCCAAGAGCAACCGAAACTCGGCTGTATTTCTCCTTGAATATAGGAATGTGAGGAGGACGCTGAGAGTTTGCTTTAATTTATCCTCACACATCAAATTTAATGTCACTTTGTCTGCAGTGATATTCTGTCTAGAGTGCATGCTGCGGTTTTTAGCTGCTAGCAAGCATGGGATCTAAAAATATCAATAGATAGGGAATCATACATCTGTTAATAAGGGCTGTGAAAAATAATAATAATATACAGAGCTATCTCATAGAACTGGAAGGTCATCAAGTCCAGCCCCCTGCCTTCACTATGCAGGACCAAGAACTGATTTTGCCCCAGATCCCTAAGTAGTTCCCTCAAGGATTGAAGTCACAACCCTGGGTTCAGCAGGCCAATGCTCAAACCACTGAGCTATCCCTCCCCCTCAAATAAAGTATGAGGCCTGGACCCCCATTCATCCCACTGCTGCTGCCACCAACAATCAGTTCAAGGCTGTGAAGTTGTCTGAAAATGACACAAAGTCTGGTCAGTAAGGCAATAAACCTGCCTGCAGGAGTTCTGAGTTCAGGTCTTATGTCTGCCCCAGCCTTTATATTTGATCTTGCACAGATCATTTAATCTCTTTGTGCCACAGTTCCTCACCTATCAAAAAGGGATAATAATATTTCCTTTCTCCCACTTATTGTCTAGTTGGATTGTGAGCTTTTTGGGGGAAGTGACTGTCTCAACTACTTTTGTACAGTGCCAAGCACAATGGGGCCCAGTGTCAGTTGGGCCTCTGGGCATTACCATCATACTTCTACTAATAATAATTTCCATAAAATGTCCTAGAATGATGATCTGATGTGGCTGTTCTGGAGATGTGTTAATAGAAGTCCTGTATGTTCTCCATGGAGATAAAACACTTGCATTAGAGCAGAAGTTTATCCCAGTTTCTTTGGCCACCATTTCTCCTCCTTGACTGTTGTGCAAGGTGTCAGAAACATAGGAATTAAGATACTGGATCAACGCAGTAATCCTTCTTGCCCAGTATCCGGTCTCCAATAGTGGTCAGCACCAGCTGCTTCAGAAGAAGACACAAGAAACCCTGCAGCAGGAAGTTATGGGGTAACTTTAGGGAAAGTTTCCTTCTAATCCCCAATATTTATAGGTTGGCTTATGTCCTGAAGCATGAGAGTTTGTATGCCTTCCAAAACTCTTGGGTTTTGTTTTAATATTTACTATTATAACCTGGAATGTTCTTGTCATCCACAGAAATGTCCAATCCTTTTTATGAATCCTGGTAAACTCTTGGCTTCAATAATACCTTGTGGTTGTGAGTTCCATAGGCTAATTAAGCATTGTGTGAAATAGTATTTCCTTTTATTCATTTTAAATTTTCTCCCTTTCAACTTGTTCTTGTATTATAAGAAGAGGATGAGGAGAAGATCCTGATATACCATCCATTATTCTGTATACTTTTATCTTGTCCTGTTTTATTCATCTCCTCTCTTAGGTAATCCCAATCTTTGCAATCTCTCTTCCTAGGAGAGCTTTTCCAGGCCTTGAATGATTTCTGTTGCCTATTTCTGCTATATACTGTTTGAGATGGTGTGACCAGGAGTGAACACAATATTCCAGAGAAGGTATATTGTTAATTTACGTAATGGTGTTATAATTCAGCACCCGGATACCCCAGAGGTAGCAGCATTTTAACAGTGGGATATACATACCAGCTGAGATTTTCATGGGAATTGGGTGAGCAAATCTCGTAGACTGTTTTGAAACTCTCCGCTATAATTTGTAAAGTACTTTGGGACCCCATAGGATGAAAACAGCTGTAGAAATGTAACATTTCATGCCGGAAGCCCATTTCAAACAGACTTGGCAGAGCCCTCGGGAACAGTCTGTAAGAAACAACCCTGAATTGGACAAGTGGTGAGTAAAGGAGGTGGCCTAAGATTTCCCATCTCAAACTTCTATGATGCTATGACCCTATGAATTCCACTGCTTTTTTCCCTAGTGAAAGTTTTCTCTTTACCTGATCCTGGGATATTGCCAGGCTTACAGCTCATTATACAGGGGGATCAAGTTGTATTGTAAAGTTGACAAAAATAACAATTTTATTTTTTTTTCTCCCCCAGCAATTCCAAAGCACCATGCAAAGCCTCTTGACTAATATGGTCAGATTTAGAGTTAATCCTTGCCTGCTTGGTATATTTGCATGTAGGTATTTGAGAGATTTAAATGGACACCATTAGCTCCCATGGGGTCTCATTTCATAACATACCTTAGAAACACAATCTGATGGAGGAAGATAAGAGACAACGGTTTCTCAGTAGCAATCAGCTTTAATTCTGCTCCCCTTACAGTGTGAAATCAGTGAAAACAAGGCCTCCAGGCCCTTGGCTCACAAAGTGCTTTACAGACATTAAGTTGCACAGTACCCTTGTGAGGTAGGTGAAACATCCATTTTACAGCTGGAGAAACTGAGGCACAGACAGATTAAGTGACTTGCCTAAGATCACTGAGAAAGTCAGTGGTAGAGCTTGGCATAGAACCCAGGAGCTCTGACTCCCAGTTTCCTGCTCTGATCACTTGACAGCATTCTGTTAGGATAGAAGCAAATTTTAAAAAAATAGTTCAGGTGCTCATATTAAACTTATATTAATTTGATTGAAAGTCTTTGGCGTGGGAACCAGGCTAGAAATCCCATCAGCTCAGCCTCCTCATAAGTTTTCCTGAATGCCTATGGTTTTGATGTGAGTGGAAGTATTATAACAACCTTTCTGGAAGTATTTTACCACCTGCAAATCCAGGCAAAATCAGCAGGTGCAGAGGAGAGTGAAATTTAGAGATTGGGAACAAGCTGCAGAATTCAGATCTGGATCTGGATTTTGAATGTGCAACAGTTTGAGGGTAGTTGGAGTTTGTGGTTTTGGCTCAACCTACTGTAAAGGTAACATGTTCAAAGGAACCTAAGTCACTTGGGCCCAGATACTCAAAAGTACTTAGGTACCTAACTCCCACTGACTTCTCTTTAATGAGAATTAGGCACCTAAATATCTTTGAGGATCTGGATCTTAGCAGACTAAGTACCATTGAAAGTCTGTGTTACTTGGGCTCCTAAGTCACTTAGGTTCTTTTGAAAATGTTACCCCAGGGCCAGGGCCGGCTCCAGGCACCAGCTGAACAAGCAGGTGCTTGGGGCGGCCAAGGGAGAGGGGCGGCACCTGAGGCAATTCCGGGGCGGCAGGAACGCTGGAGCCGGCCCTGCCCAGGGCCATTCATGAGATTTGGATATGGATTCTGGGTTTGAATTTCAAAGTCACCCGCCCTGGATGTTTGCAGGTGCTTGGATTCAAGCACATTTCCAGGGTACCAAACTCTTTTGGGCTCAGACTTACTCACTGTTTTAACCTCAGTTATCACAGGACAGACCCTCCCACTACTGTTTTATTGGACTGGTTCACTAGCACCACAAGACTATTGAAGTCAATGGGTGTCTTTCTGTTGACTACAGTGGCTTTTTCCTGTGTGAACTGGCACTGGAATCTGGTGGTCCCAGCAGAGAATGACTGTATAATCGCAAGTGCTCATTACTGAGTAGTACACACCAGTGTATCAATGAGCCACGCACAACAGAGCTCACTCCTCTTGCATGGAAGCTGCATTTTGGTGCGGTCACACCAATATGAAGTTCGGGGCAAAGCCATTGTTCAAGGTCATCGTTATCAACACACTGGCAATAGAATTAGCCAATGAGCAGAACTGCAAATTGTGATTGGAGGCACGCTGTGTGTGTGAGTGTGTGTGTGAGAGAGAGACTAACTTGTCCCTCACCAGAAACAGAGGCTGTGACGGTCCCTGGAACAAGATGACAATAGTTTTACCAGGTGAGCCAAAGGAAGGCTTTCTATTTCCTGAACCCCAGATTCATCCTTGGTGTAACTCCACTGAGACTACCCCAGGGATGAATTTGGCCCTGAGTCAGTAGAAGCCATGCTCTGGTTTCTTAGCTGGAAGTTGCTACAATTTACATGCTAGCTGGCTCTATCCCCAGCATCTTCCTCTGGTTTTGGTTGCTAGATGCAGCTCTTTCTCTATCTGATTTTTTATTGTTTTTATGGTATGTAAAAAATGAGGCTTGCCAGAATTGACAGTTTTGCTTTAAGTGGCAAGTAAAGAAACCATGTGACCTTTATATTCCCTTAATGCATTAAGACAGACAGATTTTATCGTCATTTTGTTTGTAGATGTACACCCTTAGGCTGAGATCTCATCAGAGCTTATAAACTAGAGTTCAGGTGGGTAGTGCTTGGGTGGGAGACCTCCAAAGAAAAGCCCAGAAGTGCTGCACAAGGCGGTGTCTGTGAAAGTGGGTGGCATTCCTCCCTTTGAGCCAGACTGAATCAATGCCCTGGAATGTTAAGGGGTGCTGTGCTGCCTTTTGGGTGGGATCTGAAGCCAAAGTCCTGAGTGTTCACAGTAGTTAATGATCTCATGGCACTTTTAGCACATGTAGGTATGTTTCTCTGGGTCAAATTCTAACTCCCATTCATTCTGCCTATCTAAATTCCACCTGCAGCTTAGAATGGAAGTGGTATTCTTCACTTCTTGCCCCAAACAGGGCTGGCTCCAGGGTTTTTGCCGCCCCAAGCGGCGCAAAAAAAAAAAAA
>NW_020664725.1:5851195-5985788 GCF_002925995.2 Terrapene triunguis
AAAAAAAAAAAAAAGCCGCAATCGCGATCTGCGGCAGCAATTCGGCGGGAGGTCCTTCGCTCTGAGCGGGAGTGAGGGACCGTCCGCCGAATTGCCGCCGAATAGCTGGACCTGCCGCCCCTCTCCGAAGTGGCCGCCCCAAGCACCTGCTTGGTAAGCTGGTGCCTGGAGCCAGCCCTGGCCCCAAAATACTGTGCAATTTAGGAACAGAGAAATTGCCAGATGTAAGAAACTTCACAGTAGGAAGATGTGGAATAAATTCCCTCCTTGAAGGCTTCAGCCTAACATCTAGTAGTTGGCTTAATTCAAAAGCATAAGGTTTTGTATATCTTACACACACACACACACACAAAAATCTTAGCATTAACTATAACAACCCTGGATATTCTTGTTTTCCCTGTAAATGTCCAGTTACTCTTTGGATCTTGCTAAATTTTTGGCATCCTGTGGCAATGAGTTCCACAATCTATTACTTCTACTTGGCCCAAATGTGTTGCTTCTTTGTTGCTGTGTTCTACCCTGGAGATTTCTGCATTTCAAAGATGATCCTTGTATGGATAGCTTCTTGAGAGCCTTTGGATGCTATAGACACCTCTCTTACACAGGTGTAATACCATTGTAACCCCTGATTGAGACCTCTGTAAGTGACAGCAGACTCGGACCCTAAATGCTGTCAGATTGCTGCAGTGATTATTATGAATAAGGTTCTAATTTTATCCTGGCTTTTGCAAGAGCTACAGATTGGCACAATAACAGGCTGCATATTAAAAATAGAAGAGGTTGTTAAAGAGATTGTTAATAGTCCTGTTATGTTCAGTTCCATTTTTTAGAAAAATGAGGGGAAGAGGAGAGAAATCTATGTTTGCCTAATGAATTAATAATAATAAATCATTGCTACTGTTATTATTCCATTTGGCAAACACAGAAATATTCCCCCTTCCCTCACTGGGTTTCTGAATGGAGCTGAAATGAATATGGCTGTGTCTGTATAACAACTTCTATTTATAGGGCACAATCCCTTCTTGTGTCAAAGTAACTTTATTTGTGCACCAGTCGCATTCTCAATGGCGTTAATTAACTTTTGGTACAGAGACAGAAGAGGCAACAAAAAATGAATTTTGGCAAGATCTGGAGAAGTAATGGCTGGGGCTTTTTAAAATTTAATTTAATTTTTTTAATTCTGTGCTATGGAGGAAGAAATAGAAATATTTTTTTAAAATGATTTTAAACCCCAGATGACTTTCCCCATTGTTCAGAGTGGAAGAGTGATGAGTGCATGTCTTCAGACTAGAAATAAGGCCCAGTTTTTTTTTAACAAGGAGGGTAATTTAACACTGGAACATTTTACCAAGAACTGTGGTACATTCTCCATTACTAGCAATTTTAAAAATCAAAGATGGGATGCTTTTCTAAAAGATAGGCTGTAGTTCAAATAGGAATTAATTATGATGAGCAGGAGGTCAGACTAGATGATCACAATGGTCCCTTTTGGCTTTATAATCTATGAAAATCAAATAATGCTCTTGGGAACACAGTGACCCGTTAATTTGAGGTGCTAGGACTTTGCCTACAATCCCTGGAGTTGACAAATCCTTTACACTGAGTTTGGTTGGAAGATAGGATGTCTTTAGCAGCACACAGCAGGGAGGAAATGTTTAAGTGCTTGACTACTGATTGCCAGTCCAGCTCTGCTCAGCATGGCCCTGGCATGCCACACATAAAAGTTCTCAGCTGGCAGCATTCGGAATTGCTGCAATGCAGTGTTAGTCTTAATCTGGCCTTGGCAAAATGTGCATGCAGTTACCCAGCATGCCTTGCCAACAATTTTGCTTTATAAATAGAGGTAGCAGAATGCAAAAATTAAAGTGAGGAGGATTTAAGGTCCTTTACATGGTGTCATCGTGCATGAATTTGTAGTGCATGAGGCATGGATAACATTCAACTTCAGAGCGCTGTCTAATCAGAGATCCCAATACCAATCTTTCTCCTGTATTTCTGCTCCTTCATACCCTTCTGTCTCTATTAGCAGGCGTTCGATAATAAGATGAATTTTTTGGGAAAGGAGTTGAGAGATGAAGAGAGAGAGCGAGAACGCACACACACACTATTCTACTTCCATAGCATCGGTTGGAATAATAGAAAATGATGCAGCAATTTATCTAGTGATAAAAACAAAACTATTCCATACAGTATGTTTTCTGATGCTTTGTCTAGTCTACTTTTAAAATGATCGATCTTTGCATCTAGTTTCTAAGCATTTCTAGTGAACACATCACGTCACTGTTATACTGAGATGCCACATATCCAGTTAGAATACAATGAGGAGTATCGTTTGCTGGCTAATTCTCAGGTGACTTTCACTTCCTGCAGTCCCCTGCCTTGTTCTCTATTAATATTATTATTTATTCTTTGTACTACTGTTGCACCTAGGAGCCCTATTCATGGATCGGGATTCTATTCTCCTAGGCACTGTACAAATGCAGACCCTTCCAAATTCTAGAGCAAATGAGGCAGTGATGCTACCGACAGCTTCATTCATCACACAACACTGATTCATTCCTTAAACACCTGTGCACTGAATGAGGCAGGTGTCCTGTGGGAAAAAATAGTATGTATAGTTAAAGACTGGGGACCAGATTTTTAAAGGTATTTAGGTGCCTAACTCCCATTGATTTTGTTCACCCAGTGTAAAACCCCATGTGGGCATTCACACCAATTTAAACCTGATTTATTTTGATTTAGCTGAGCTCAGTCATTTTACTATTTAAGCTTAACCAACAAAAAAACCAGAATCAGAGTTCCAGGATGAAATTCTGTGGGCTGCACCATGCAGGAGGAAAGACTAGATGATCATAACGGTCCCTTCTGGCCTTAAAATCAATTAAATAGATTGAAGAATGTCCGCACAGGTGTTGCACTGTTTAACGAAATCAGATATTAGTTAAACCAGTGCAACTTGTGTGTGACGACAAGCTCTTAGACTGCAAGAGGCTGCTTCTAAATTACACAATGCCCACTGTGGCTGTGAAAAGTGGGGATCTCGTTAATGTACATGAGAATCAGGTCCTAAGAACCTTGGCCCAGGGACTGCCTTTATATCCACACCTTGCACAGCAAACTGTTGGTGCTTAACATATACATAATTATTATGGAGGTGCGAGTCACAGCTTCATAGTTAAGGTTAAGTTCCATTTTGCACGCAAAGCAAGGATTCAACCTCTTTGTTGTGTATGAAAAGTACAGCATATCCTCCCCAAACGTACAGCACTCACTCATAGAATGCACACTGAGCTTCCTTAGATCTAATGAGTAACCCCATTCATTCATTTATGAGTTAAATTGATTTAAAAGATATGCGGCATGCTCTCCAAAGGCAGCACATAAAGACGACAATAATAATCGGATGCAACCTTTGTAGGATTTCTTTCATCCTGACAGTGCTTTACAAGTAACTTAACTTTAAATATTATTTTATTTTAGTTATTATTTGAATAGCAATTATAGATATTTTGATTGAATTCAACCTCTTTGTGTTGATACCAACTCCAGGGATACTATCCCCAGTGCAGTGCAGTCTTGTCTCACATGTGCAGTATTATCTGCACAGTGCAGAGTTGCTACCTGCCTAGCATGAAAAATAAGGACAAAGAGGACGGTGATACAGTGCAAACCACTCCAGGAAACACTTGTTCTATCGAGCACCTGACAGAGATATTTTCTCACTTTAAAAAAAAAAAATGAAAAAAATGAGTTTTTTTTGGTGGGCGTGAAAAGCAAACAGCCATCACTCTTCTCACCTGTCCTATTTGATAATTTGAAATTTTCTCTCAGGTAAAACAGCTGGGTTCAAATGACGGTCACATACACAGCATTATCCACCGCAAAGTATGTATTAGGGTCCTATGTTCAGCTGGTGTCAATCAGCATGGATCCATTTAAACTGGCTGAGAATCTTGCCCTAAGTGATCCAAGATTCACAGACAATATGGAGCCTTTCCCCTTTAGAACACAGGGCGAGATCTGCAGTCTTTGGAAGGCTACTTGGTGTTGGTCCAGCTCCTGTGAAGCAGCTCCTACGTCTCTCCCTTTTTGGCCTCCAGAGCCAGCGGTCTGACCAGGAGAAAGGGAGGTGTTGCCAGGGAGGCCTTTATGATCATCCTGGCTGCTGGAGGCTGTGGGCAGCTGGCATAATTTAGAGCAACCTGAGATCTGTTCTAAACTATGTCAGGGACCTGGCCAGCCCCAAGATCTGGATGGGGATGCACAAAGGTAGCTTATCTTGGGCCCAGCTGGGGATCTATCCCACATTTTACAAATGGTTCCTGTTACTACTGTTTCCAGCGGGATTTCCCTGGCCAGAGGGCACCAGGCCTAGCTGTTTTCAATCGTATTTTTAAAAGTTTTCCAGAGTAGGTAGGGCACTAGAGCTAATTGATTTCTGTCAGGTGCTATCAATCTTAAGGACTTACCTGGCCCCTATTACTGTTGTACCAGAGCACCTCACAATCTTTAATGCTGTGAAAAAACAGCTCTACCACCCTGTTCCTTGAGCACTGCTACCCACGGATTTTCTCCCTGGACGCCCCTTTTCAGAACAGTTGATCTCAGGTTCCCACTGCTTTCCTTCCCAGGGGAACAGAGCGACTTGGAGAGCAGGACTGCCACAGTCCCAGGGAGCAGGCAGGGAGAGCCCCATGTCCATTCTCTCTGCCCCCTGCTTGATGGGCTCTTAGCCACTTCCCCTCACTGGCTCTCTCCTCTTCTCTAAACCTAGATCCCTGTTTTAAAGCTCTGGCTCTGCTCCCTGTTAAAGGGCCAGTGTTAGCCTATGACAGAAGGGTGGCTGGGGGGTCGACATACAGTAAAAGACAGACCCTGCCATAAAGGACTTACAAACTAAATGGAGTGGTACGTCTGCCACCTTTTGATAGGGAACATTGTGTGTCCCTCTGTGCTGACTCGTATGGAGGGTGGGAGCAAGCAGGCACTGGGGAGTCATGGGAGCCTTTGATTACAAGAAGCAACAGAGGGTCCTGTGGCACCTTTAAGACTAACAGAGGACCCTCTGTTGCTTTTTACAGATTCAGACTAACACGGCTACCCCTCTGATATTTGATTACAAGTAGACACATGGGAAAGCCAAACCAGACTCTTAACCAGTGCAGCAACTTGTTCCATAAACTCTGGAGGGGAGAGAGGACAGAGGAATGGCTCAGCCATTACCATGGGCTGGTTCACACCAGCTCTGATCAGACCTGGCAGTCGCAACCCAAGCCTCTCCCATCTGCTGTCTGTCAGGCCACACAAAAAGGGAAGAGAAAGAAAGGAAAAGGTGGAGACCACATGTACAAATTAATTGATGCTCTCCAGGCTCCTTCCTCTTGGTAATATTAAACCTTTAATCCCAGGGATTAAACACCATGGTGTTTTATTTGTCCCTGTAAAACAAGTGAGGAAAGGAGTCAGGAAAACCATTACATCCAAATCCTTCCCCTCTGGGCTAGAGATGCGAGCCAAAGGCGGCCTCTAACACAAGCTGTTAGATTCTGCTGAGGTTGGATAACACTCATCCCACGTTATAGTGTAGCACCCTGTTGCCGCATTCAAAGAGACATAACTGTGGTCAGCACGGATTGAATTGGGACCCTTCAACACCAAAGCCATAAGCTCCTGGCACTTGTGCTCAATGAGAACTCTGGCAGCTCTTGGTAAATGGCAGCTACAGTCTCCCTGGGTGCGTCTACACAGCCCATGGCAGCACGCCTCCGAGACAGACCCAGGCTGGTGACGCTCACGCCAGCAATCTGAAGTAGCTGTGTAGGCAGCACTTGGAAGTTGTGGCTCGGGCTGGAGCTTGGGCTCTGAAACCCACCCCCCCCCTAGGCTTCAGAGCCCGAGTTCCAGCCTGAGATGTGACTTCAAAGCCCTGCCTACACAACTATCGTTAGAGCACTAGTGCCCTGCTAATCCAAGTCTGTTGACCCAGGCTGCCACGGGCTGTGTGAATATTGTAGACACTGAGGCCAGCCACTACTAGAAGAAATGCTTACAATCACCAAGACAGTGTATTAGAACATTACCCTAGAGCCAGGATTCTCCTAATGTATAGGCCACCTCTTTGTGCACCCACCTGATTTCACTGGGAGATTGAGTCAAGAAATGCAAGACTGGACCCTGTGAATGCTCAGGTGCAGTATTATCTCGTGGATAGAGCAGACGACAGAAATGACTGTGCTCTGGAGACAGGTCACCCTGCAACCTTGGGCAGGTCATTTCTCTTCTGTTCATAGAGTCATAGAAATGTAGGGCTGGAAGGGACCATGAGAGGTCATCAAATCTAGCCCTCTGCACTGAAGCAGGACCACCTAAACCTAGACTATCCCTGACAGCCAGTGATAGGGGTTCACAACCTCCCTTGGAAACCAGTTCCAGATCTGAATTATCCTTATAGTTGGAAAGTTTTCCCTAATATCTAACCTAAATCCCCCTCGGTGCAGCTGCCCTTACTTCTTGCCCTAACTTCAGTGGACATGGAGAACTATTGATCACCGTCCTCTTTATAGCAGCCCTTAACATATTTGGGGACTATTATCAGGTCCCCCCTCGGTCTTCTTTTTTCTCAAGACCAAACATGCCTGTTTTTTTAACCTTTCCTCATAAGTCAGGTTTTCTAAATCTTTTATCACTTTTGTTTCTCTCCTCTGCACTCTCTACAATTTATCCACATCTTTCCTACAGTGTGGTGCCCAGAATTGGACACAGTACTCCAGCTGAGGCCTCACCACAGCTGAGTGGAGAGGGACAATGACTTCCCATGTCTTACATTCAACTCTCTTGTTAATATGCCCCAGAACGATATTAGCCTTTTTCTCAACTGCATCACATCATTGGCTCATTTTCAATTTGTGATCCTCTCTGAACCCTACATCCGTTTCTGCGGTATGACTAGCCAGTCATTTGTTCCATTGAAGTCAATGAAGCTATGCCGATTTACACAGAAGATGTGGCTCATACAGTTTCATTTCCAACAAATATACAATTTTCCAAATATATTTTCCAAGTCTACAGCCCCAAACAGGAATTTAACCCCCCGTTATCCTCCACACACACCAGGGTCCCAGTGATATCCTGCTCTGTTATGTTGCACTGATAGCTGTCTCTATATAAGCAGGTGAGTGAGCACTCGCAGCATTTGATACCCAGACATTGACCAGTACATATTACTGCTTCTTGGCTGCCTATGAGTCTGGAAAACCATGATGAAGGGAAGGATATGGGATTTCTTCATCTAACCGACTTCCTCTGCTCAAGGAACTCATCTGAGGAGGAGAAGAGAAAGAGGCCAGAGAAAGGAGGTTGTTTTTGGATATTGGGATAGAGCATGATGGGGAGATAGTGGATGGCTGCAGCGAGAAGGATGTAAGGTAAGGAGAGAGGTGGGGAGGAGAGGAGAAAGGTGGCGAAGGTTTGGAAAGGCACAGCTGGAAAGTGGTGGAGGGAAGAAAACCAAAATAAGGACGGTGGTGGTTGTTGAAGGAGGGGAGAGAAACAAATGCCTGTGTGTCGTCGTGCCTTTGCCTGCCATTCAGAGCCAGAAAAAGCAATGATGTTTCCCCAATTATGGGTCTGGCTTGCACCTGGCAACATTGTTCCACAACGCTACCATTCCTTTAGTCCCAATTCTGCTCCCCTGCCACCACTGCCTACGGCTTCCAACTCTGAAATTCCCTGCACTGGAATTCATGTAAAATTAGGCCAGAATTGTAGGGTGTAGAGGTTCCCTCCTTAACATATCAGCTGCTCATCAGAGGGGCTGAAAAGCTACTTACTCTTCTCATCCAACGTTCCACACGGAGGACTGACATTTGTTTCCTTTGCAGAGATTATTGCTGCTACCTGCCCCGGGGGGAACACTCTCTTCCTTGAACTCTCAGGTTAGGCCACATTGTGCCTGGGGGGTTTTCCTTGCAGAGAGGTTCTGTCAAAGAGATGACACAAGAATTTGTTAAGAAACGAATATGTTCCCTCCCTCCCCCATGTTACTTCTCCCCTGCCAGGGTTCAAAAGCACCCAGGCTCGGGAAGCTCTAGTGAAATCGGAGGAACGCTTTGTGTTAGGGTGCGTCTACATGGCAAATAAAGGTGTGATTGTAGTGTAGGTAGGTTCCAGCTAGGCCTCCCAGGGCTGCTGCCACAGAGCTTGGGGTCTAGCAACACCCAGAGCCTCGTAAGCAGCCTGAAGAAATCTGCCTGAGTTTCAACAAACATTTGGCTTGAGTGCAAACCATTTGGCTTAAGTTAATCAGCATTTTTCAGTGAAAATAAGTGTTGTTGGAAAATTTCCAACCAGCCTTAGTCCCACTGACCTTAAATGAAACTTAAGCCCCTAAAGCCCAGATCCTCAAAGGTATTTAGGTACCTAACTTCCACTGATTCCCCTTTTGACCCAACTGACTAGCCAAAAATTTGGGGTCTTGTAGGAGAAATTGGTGACAGTCAGGTATTTCTTTGATGCAGTTTTCTTTATTTACAAAGAATGTACAAAGTCCTGTTTCCCTGAACACGAGGACTCAAACAGCAGGAGAGTTTCTTCATTTGCTGTCCCGAGCCTGCCTTGCCAAGCAGCTCTCTGTACCCAAAAAGCTTTTTCTCTTAGCTTTCTCTAAGGGTCACATTGCAAGCTTTCTGTTACTGTCTGCTTGGCTTTCTCTTTCTGCTTCAGCTTATGCTGGGTGTCTCTCTCCCTTTCACACACACATAGACCAAGACAATTCCATCCGTTGAAGCCCAAGCACCTGCATCTGAAACCCCTTGGGCCACATGGTTCAGCTGTTACATGTGCCTATATTTTGGGTGCTAATACTATTGTTTGAGCCACCTGATTACAATAGGCCTAAATCCCTATTAAAAATGGGACTTGGGCTTCTAAGTCCTTTGGATGCTTTTGAAGATTTTACTTTAAGTGATGTGGCCAAGGGTATATAGGAAATCTGTGGCAGAGTGGGGAGTTGCCCCTAGATTTCCTGCATATTAAGTTAATGCCCTAACCACTGGACCATACTCACTCATCTAGTGGAAAGATAAGAGCTCTGCCTGTGAGAATAAGCCCCCTTCCAAGAGTCTGCTCCTTCTGGTAGTGTCTCTCTGACATGTATGGAGCAAACCATTCATTTTTGTCTGGCAGCTAATGATACATTAGGGTGACGATTTATGGCTCGGCAGTTAGTGTTTTGCTGGTAGATGTGCAAGGCTCTTTAAATATTGCCCGGGGTAGAAATCCATAAAGATGAGGGAGGAGTCTCTGTGCAGCTAGCACAAAAGGTGTTTTGTTTTTCTGAACAGAAACATCAGCTTATGAAGCTGCCTGTTTTTTCTCTCTGTCTCCCTCTCCCCCTTTCTTTGGCATAGGGTGCGCAAATAACTAGACACATTACTAAACGAATGCTTCTCTCCTCCAGGTTTAGACGTAAGCAGCAGCTGCTGCCTGCAGTAGCCTCAAGCCATCGATGCCAGCGTGACTGCAGATACTCAAGTGAAGGATGGCGGAACTGAGGGCAGAAGTAGATTTCCCAGAGTGCTCTGGGGAGAAATGTGTCAAGTGCTTGCAACATGCTGGCAAAGCAAGTGGCATGTCCCCTCTGAGTGATTGGTCCCCCGGAGGATAGTAGTGTACTACTACTGACTGCTAATGGAGTTGCTCCAGTGGTAGCAGTCTGTGTTGCTGATACTGGAAGTCCCAAGCCCAAACCCTCCTGATGTCCTATGCAGTTGAGGGTGTTACAGGTGCAGGGTTCAGAAGTACATTTCAGGGCCTCTCTAGAGAATTTCAAACCATTGCCTCCCTTCTTTCATCTCTGCTTTCAACTCTACTTTCTGCCTGTCCCTACTCTTTTCATCCCTTCTTCTCCCCCAGTCTCTCTCCAGGACTCAACCCCCCAGATCCATACAGTTCTGCTAATGCCCTCCATATCACCCCTCCTCAAATCCCTTCACAAGCTCCACATATTGTGGGCAACCTCCTTGTCTTTACATTTAAGCTCTGCCCAGCTCCACAACTGCCGCATCTCTGCGCTCAGGTCATTCTACAAACCCGCTTCTCGCTATCTTGTCTCCTCGCTGATCCCTTTGTCTCTTTCTGCCACTCCTGGCTTTCTGCCTTTTTCCATGATATCCTTAAATGGGTGCCGAGCACCCTGCCTTTATTATTAGTTATATCGTGTAAGTGTCCCGCATGTGCTCAGCCCTTTCCAAACTCAGAGGAAGCCACCGCAAAGAGCTGCAAACCCATTGCCTTCCCAGCATCTTTCCCCACCCTTTCTTCTTCAGCTTCTCCCTGCACCTGTCTCTCTTGCCCATCATGAACAAATGCATGTATTTACTTAGATTAAGAACCATGGTGAAGAGGGAACCTATCCATAGGCTCTAGGTGCCCTTGACATAACTTGAAAATGAATCACAAAAATGAGCTGGTTGGAAAGTATTTTCTCCTTCCCCGCTTCCCCAAAGAGTTAAACTTTTTATCAAAAATGCAAAAAGTTTGCAGCCAAAACACAGAAAAACCTACCAAGGAAAGCAGAGTCTTCCTGTGAAAACGTTTGCTGACTTCAAAAACCCAATTTTCGGTCAAAGCAGTTTCAATGGAAAATTTTCCACCAGCTCTAATCACAGATAATTCCCTAAGTGCAGGAGTGCAGTTTAATGATATAACTCCCATTGGTTAGCCAAGCAATTACAAACTCATCTCCCCCGCCCAACCCACCTCCCACCCTGTGCATGCCACATTTTCAAATGCCTGGGGGGGAAAGGATGAATTTTGCAATAAACATAAACTATCCAGCTCAGAAAGAAGTACCACGTGAGAGCCCTGATAATCATTCTGTTTTGGAAAAACACTTGAACACAACTGCTTAGAAGTACTTAGCAGAGCGGTTCTGTGCTGATGTCTGACACACACAAGCATTGGGAAGGCTGGGAGGGGGGCGAGGTGTAGCCTGGGGTATTGACTGGAGTCGTGTCCCTGCATGCCAGTGGGAAATCTCTGTCCCTATCTTTTGCCAAGGAAAGGAAATGCTGGATTCTCAAGGCCTCATCTCCTGAGAGATTGGCAGCAGCTGGGAAAGAGACTCAAACATTAAACCGGTCCTGTGGGAGAAGTGAGCAACCCGGGTTAATTTATTCTGCTTTCCTATTGGCGGTGCCAATACAGCACCCCAGTGAGGGTCTCAGCTAAGAATATATGCCAAGCAGACTGCCCTTTCTGGGGCTGGGATTCAGGCTGTGAGGCCGGTTTGAGTAAGGTCTGCAAGTATTCACCCTAGGCCGCCACTTTCCCTGCCTCATTCTGCTCCTGCTCACTTTCTCTTGGTTGCACTTTGCAATATGCTCCTGTAGCTGCCTCATACGATCCTAGCGGACCTCAATCACCTAGGCTCTAGCTCAGTCAGAAGAGACAATCTTGATGCAGGAGTTATTGGGAAAAATTCTATGGCCCATGTTATGCAGGAGGTCAAACTACATGATCATAATGGTCTCTTCTGGTCTTAAAATCTAAGGGTGAAATCCTGGCCCTATTGAAGTCAATGGGTGTTTGCAGGCTATAGTGGAGCTCCATCAAAGGCTTGGTCTACACTACAAAATTATGTCGATGTAAGCCACCTTGAGTCGACATAGCTGTGCATGTGTCTATACTTAAATTTGTCTCTCACCGATGTAAGTATCCGGTTACAGCGACATAGTAACACCACCTCCCCAGGCGGCGTTGCGTCATGGTCAATCTACTGAGGTCAACACAGCACGAATGTAGTCACTGCGTTAGCTATGTGGACTCTAACAGTCCTCCAGAGGCTTTCCCACAATCCCTGACACTGACCATTCTGGTCACGATTGTGAATCCCACCACCCAGGTGTCACAGGTACTGGGCAGGCTGCCCCTCTTTAAAGCCCTGCAAATTTTTGAAATGCCTTTTCCTGGTTGGCCAGCTTGGTGCGCACACCTAGCAGTTCTCCACTGTTGGACGCAACTGCCTAGCTGACCGTGCCGGCTACACACTCCAGACATGCTCCGGCTTGGAGTAGACAGGAGATACTGGATTTCCCGGGCCTTTGATAAAAATGTTTTTTTAATTTTTGTCGAAAATTTTGATTTTTTGGCAAACTATCAAACACTGAAATATTTCAGCCTGAAACCAAAATATTTCAATTCAAAATGGTGCTGTTCCATCTCCTGAGAGTTGTATTTCGGGTGCCTTATGCTCCCATTCTCCTGCATGGGCTGGGGTCTCTGGCCTTCATGTTGAACTGATCTCCCATGATACACCACTTTCTCCTCTCTTGAGGAGGTGAGAGGGTGTGTCATAGAAGTTCCAGGCCGTGGTGAATTCTGGGAGATGTAGTCTAGTCAGAGAGCCTGGCTCATAGAGGAGAATGGCTGCATAAGGTGCCAGAAATACAACTTCTGTGAGTTGTTAGTCTGTTAGTCTTTAAGGTGCCACCAGTCTCCTTGTTGTTTTTGTAACTTCTGTGAGGCTCTGCAGAGCAATATTGAACAAAAATATTTTTGATTTTGGATTAGATATTCTGAGCATTGAAGCAATGAAAGTTTCCCCCAACACAGGCACTTTTATGAAATTTTTTTTCGTCAAAACCCACTTTTCCACAGAACAGTTTTGACAGAAAATTTTCAACCTGGCCCTAGTGTTGCTCATCTCTATAAAAACATGGCACTATGGTATAATAGTGTTCAAATCTCACAGTTTGCAATCCTATTACCACACTTTTTAGGTCCATTTCTGTAGAACACTGTTTTATTATTTTTATTATTATTAATTAGTTGTATCATGGTAGCACCTAGATACCTCAACGAAGATTAATAGATTTTTTTATGGCCAGAAGAGACCACTATGACCATAATCCAACGTCTCGCCTAGAATTTCATCCAGTGATTTCTATGTCAAAAGATCAGAGCCCCGCTGTGCTAGCTGCTAGGAACTGTACAAACACATACTGTCCCAAAGAGTTTCCAATTTAAATAGATGAGACAAAGGATGGGAGAAGAAACAGAGGCATCAGAAGGGAAATTCACTGATCTAAGGTCACACTGCAGGACAAGGAATGGCACTGGGCTCTCTTGAATCCCAAGCTAGTGGGCTACCCACTAGAACATGCTGTCTCTTTTAATTTTTTTTTTTTTAAGTGCAAGGCCAGCTCGTGCCTCAAAGGAAATGAGTGTCTGTAGCAATGTGAGCATCAATTTCAGCTCTAGATTCTCCCATATCAAGCCCCACATTCCAAGCCTGTGTTCATCAGAGGCCGGACCTGAGCCAAAAAAAAGGGCTGCTTTCCCTTAGGCATGGAAAGCTTGATCAGAACTCTGGCCCTGCCCATACTTGGATGCTTTATAAAAATAATAATATTTTAATAAAAGATCTGTCACTCAAATATTTCAGGATTATTTAAAAAAAAAAGAAAGGAGTAATTAGAACCCCTGAGCCAAAAGGAATAACGTGAAAAAAATGGAGTGGGTGAGAGACCCCAAACTTTAGCTGAGAGTCAGAATCCTTCTGGGAATTTGATGATTTCCTTGATAGAATTGAAGAAGGCTTTATGATTCATACATTAATTACATCCTGCAGTGGCAACTGCAGAGTGAATGAGGCACACACGGATTTTCAATTGAGATGTTAAAACTCTCTCTCGCCTCACCCCACCCCCCACCAGGACCAGCACAAGACACTTCAGGATGAGGTTTGAACACTGGGAGGGGTTCCAGGAATGAGCAAAACAACTTGAAATGGAGCTGATGATTATATATAGCCAAGCCTTACTTGGACAAGGCTTCCATTGACTGCAATGGGAAATTCAGTGCTGCAAACTCTTGAGATTTTTATTTTGGGCCTCACACTATTTTTTCATAAAGCCCCAGCTCCTGGAATCATGTGATTATATAAGACTCTCAGTATTCATGCAACAATAAAAAACAGACAGCTTCTAGTCCTTGAAGTGGCAGGGAAAAGGTTGAAAATGTGACCCCCTAAAGGCTCAGAAAATCAGAAGGAAATCAAAAGAACCCAACATGTATTATTTTTAAATATCTCATGATTTTTCAGCCAATCTCATTATTTGCATTAGTGAAACATGATTTTTTACTGCTTGTGGCTGACAGTACTAGAAATTTCATGCCAGTAAGGATGGCGGGATTTATAACCCGGTCCTTACGTTGGTCACTTTCTCTTATCCTCCCAAAAGAGATGTTGTCACCTTGAGTTAGTAGAAATTTACTAATTTTTTAAAATCAATTTTCTGATCGAGCTCCCTCTGCAGAGTATGTCTTGGCTTCATATTTTAAAATTTCTTTAAAAAAGTAACCTTAACAAAACATTTTCCTGGTGATATTTACAAGTATCTTTTCAAACTGGCAACTCAGCTTATCATTCTCCTCTCTTGGCTGGAACTAGTATGATACAAACAGTCGACAAAGATCATTTTATATGTAGCTACATCTATAACCCAGTAATTAATCAACATATAAAACTGCACGTTGTTGGGTACTACTGTGCCATGAGCATATTTCACAGTGACTCGATAATATACTCTGTACGGTATCCAAACTAAATACAAAGTTGGGTGGGGCTTCCTTTTTCACCCCTTTGATTGTTCCTTTGGCATCCCAAGAGCTTGGAAATGAAATACGCGTTGGCTTGACCAATGTTCTCCACATAAGTAATAGGACACTCGGATGGTCCCGGGGGCAGTTTTCCACCAAGTGGGGAAGAGGGTTGTATCTCGGCCAAACTAGCCGTCCCTCAGACAAGTACATGGGACATGATGCTTTAGTCATTTATTTATTTTTATTCTTGCGATTTAAAACAATAAATCACTGATGTGGTTGCCAGTCTCTCGTGCTTTGTATTCCAATTAAAATACCACTGCTGACTCGGGACTTTGATTTTCTATTGCTCTGGCCCTTGGTGCAGACTTTTACAGTGGTGCAAAGTGAGTGTGAAACACGATGGGTTTGAATCTCATTTACACATTAATGCAGTATAAGGAAGCCTTAACATGAGAGTTAATTAAAGCTACACTCACATGAAGGCCCCTTTATGCCACCAGAGTGGTGTAAAGGGGCCGTATCATAAATGAGAATTAAGCCTGTGTGTCCTCATTTATATAATGCAAAGAGGATATAAAATGGTTGTACTTCACACTCATTTTGCACAGGTTTAAGTGACAATACACTGTTCAAGGCAGGGAAGAATTAGCCCCATGTTGCAGGGCAACAGTCAATCCAGTTTATAGTATATAAAAGCAGAATTGTGCCCTAATTAATTAGAATTTTTATGGCAAAGACAGCATTTATCATGGATTATCCTGAAAAGTAGAAACATGAAAATGTAATTAACAAGTAACATACTTTTTTGAGCTGGTAAAAACCAGAAAAATAATTTTGTGAAATATTTTGAAATTTTCAAGTTTTAGCTGGGTTTGAAATAGATTTTTTTTTTCAAAAAATTTTCTGACTTTTTCCATTTAAAAATTTTGAAATGTCAAAATTCCATTTCCCCCTCTCTCTCTCTCCCCCTCCCTCCCACTGAATGCAATAACAGGAATACTGTCCAGGATTATTTTAAATCCTTTTTTCCCTACACTGTAACTTTTCAAAACTTACTCAACTTTTGAAAAGTGAGTGAGTAGAAAAAGGGAAAAAGGAAGAAGTGTACATCTCACCCCTTCCCCCTGCAGGGAGCCATCTTTAATTTTATTTCATTCAAAAAGGGAAATGGGGAACACACAAAAATTTGAAATTTCTAAAATTGTTCATTTTTTCAAAATCCAAACCAAAATGAAAATTTCAAAGCAAAAATTCTCTTTAGTTTCTTTTCAAAAATTCCCACTGAAAAATGGAAATATCTCATCAAAGACATTTTCCTGTGAAAAAAATGGCTTCTGATGAAATCCCATTTTTGGTGGGAAAATGTTTGGGTTGCAAATATTACTGATGTTGAACCTCTTGAATGATTTGTGGTTCAAGTTGTTTTCTATTTGATTGTAACCGGTATTATTATTTAACATTTATATTGCAGTAGCTCCTAACAACCCCAACCAGACTGGCGTCCATCGTGCTCAGCAGTGCAGAGATAATAATAAATAAATAAATAACCAATCCCATACCTAGAAAGAACTCCCTGAGATAATGAGGAACTGCATAGATTCCACCCCCTTGAAAAAAAACAAACAAAATACCCTCAGATTCTCCTGCCATAATGTAAGGCTTGTCTACACTTAGAAGTTTACCAATAAAAATTCCAGAATAATTATTCTCGAATAGTTAATTTGCTATAAACCCCCATGTGGAGTCACTTATTTTGAGATAGCTATCCCAGTAAATTTCCAAGTGTAGACAAGCCCAGGTGGCGCCACACACACACACACACACACACACACACACACACACACACACACATTCTTTCTTCTTCTACAGTATCTCCCATTTGAATATCTCTAATTACTTTACAAACACTTCACAACTCCCTCTAAGAGGTAGATAAATGTTATTTATCTCCATTTTACTGATAAATAAACTGAGGTACAAGGAGGTAAAGTAGCTCAAGATCACATGGCAAGTCAGGCTGGGAGAAGAAGAACCCAGGAGTCCCAAGGGGAGCAAGATAATATATTTTATAGGACCAACTTCTTTTTAGCGAGAGCCACTGGCTTGAAAGCTTGTCTCTCTCGCCAACAGAAGTTTGTCCCTATAAACGATATTACCTCGCGCACCTCGTCTCTCCAATATCCTGGGACCAACATGGCTATAACTACACTGCATACAAACCAGGAGCCCCAGTCATGTGTTCCAGCCGCAGCTCTGAACTTCCTGTCTCTTTCTATCTCTTGTCTCTTTCTATCTCTTGCACAGCACGTCCAGCTCCTCCTCAGGAGAAAGGTGTAGTCAAAGCTACTAATCTGATCTCAGGCTGTACAAACTTCATTGACATTGAATTGCACATCCCTTTGGAGTGTTTATCTCTCTGTCTCTCTCTCTCTCTCTCTCACACACACACACACACACACTCTTGCTTGATCCGCCTGGCTTGCTTTGCTTAATTGAAACCTCAGCGTTTTGTTGTAGAACCTGTTGCTATAAACACTCTGGCAATTTGCATAAGTATGTGACATTCTAAAAGTTCCTGAAAGATTTTATCTAGTTGATTTTGGCTCCAAGCCCTATATTCATATAGAAATGTCAGGTAGAAAGACAATGTGTGTGTATATTTTCAACTTCCTAAAGTCCATCAAAGTGGAAAGGGAGTGGGTTTACTTAACCCAAACAGTTGGAGACAAAGTAACACAGAACAAACCTTTTCTTGTCTTTTCTGAATGTTTTTTGGTTGTGCTCACTGTATGGGCAGTCAGGGAAATATTAAACAATCCCTTATATCTTTGGGTTATTTGGACAATTTTTTAAATATTAATTCATCTATAAAAACTCTTAAGCTGTCAAAGCTAAAGAATTGTGCAACATAACATTACAGTTATATAAACACAGTTGCTTTGGAAATATTTTTGTTCAAAATGCACATTTGTCATCTTAGTTGTAAAAGCCTTTTTTTTTTTTTTAGAAACAAGAAGCGAAAAATATCACATGAACTCCTGGCTCCATTGAAGTCAATGGGAGTTTTGTGCACTTAGCACTTAAGTTTTCTAAATAGAGCCTACATGGTATGTAATCAGGGCCGGTGCTACCATTAAGGCAAACTAGGCAGTTGCCTAGGGCGCCAAGATTTGGGGGCGCCAAAAAGCGGTGCCCCCAATTTTTTAAACAACGTTCCTGGGCTGGGCTGCCAGCGGCGCGCTGACATGTGCGGCTCAGACTCCCTCTCCCAGTGCAGCGACCGCTCCACTTCTCCCGCCTCCCAGGTTTGCGGCGCCAATCAGCTGTTTGGCGCCGCAAGCCTGGGAGGGGAGGAGAATTAGAACGGGGGCGGCGTGCTCGGGGGGGAGGTGGAACAGAGGTGAGCTGGGGTGGGGAGCTGCCGCACGGCTCCCTGGGGGGGGGGAGCTGCCGGGGGGGGGGGGGGGGGGGCGGGGGGGGGTGGGGAGCTGCCACAGGGCTGGGGGGGGGAGGCGCAAGGTGGAAATTTCGCCTAGGGCGTGAAACTTCCTTGTACCGGCCCTGGATGTAATGGTGCCTGGTCTTTGTGCTGGTGCCTCTATAGAGGGGTGAATATCACTGTAAAATCAGTGGGGTAATAGAGAACTCGGTGGTTCAGCTGATTAATAAAAGAATCTAAAGTCTTTTCTCTCTAGGCAGCCATTTTGCAAGGAATCCCCTGTTCCAGTGTCTTTTGTGGATAGACACCTATTTCCTCCATCATGTTTGGAGTTGTTTGAATATCAGTTCAGTTTCCTAGATGCTTGCAAGATGTGTGTTTTTTACAAAAGTCCCAATTCAACAAAGCACTTAAGTATGTGCCTAACTTTAAGCATGTGAGCAGTCCACTGAAGTTCTGGACTGCTCCTATAATTAAAGTTTCATGTGGTTTAGTGTCCTGTCAATTAAGGGCCTAACTAACTAATTCATTAAATCTTCATCAAAAAAAGCACAAGGTTCATTAATAAAGAACACTCTCTAAACAGTTGTTACATTACACTTTACCCCATATCAGATCAGAGTATTATCTTTTTTAGATTTACGTGCCAGAAATGCTCAGTTTATTTCCCGCTAGCCATTTCCCCCCAACACCCATCAGATGTACCAAGGCCACAGCATATTAATTGATTTAAAAACAGTTAGTACCTACCAGGCAGAGGTGATAAATCAGGATTGCAAAGTAATTAATTGGAATTTATAAATCATATGTGAACTAAGCATTTTAATTAATGCTTTTAATTATGGGTGTAAAATAATATTTCAGGTTTAGATCAAATGTACAAGTTGGATGACATATCAGATTGTGGCTAATAAAATATCAACAGCAGATACAACTCTAGCAACCAGGAACCATTGAGATCTAAACATTTTTGTTGCACATTAACAGATGGCTATTTTTGAAATACGGTATATAATGTTATTGCAAGGGGATTAAGACTCGTCATTATATCTTCATTGCTCTTGTAATAGTGGATTAATTAACTGGCAAGCAGAGTTATCTCCCATGAATTCACCACATGCTCAAATGTGCAGATGGATAATGATGGATTTGATTTGATGGATTTGACTCAATAGGCCCAATTCTCTGCTCCTCTGGTGTCATTTACATCAGAGTGTGAAGTGGGTGTGAAATGTTCACATCAGAATGGCTGTGTTTAACATTCACTTTGCCTGCACTTTGCACTGGTGCAAATGACACAAGCTGCAGGGCATTGAAGAATCAGACCCAGAACGTGTGTTTCGCAAAGATATGACCAAACCACCATGTTTTTAAAGGTGTTCAGTTGCCTAAAGAGGCAGATGGGGACCTAGTGGGGTTTTCAAAAATGCCTAAGCACTTAACTCCCAAATCCTTATCTGGATCACAAATTTTGCTACCTATCCTGAAGGTAAGCAGGTACATGTTGTTTGTTTGAGATATTTATCTTTTGAGGCATTTCATTGCAGGCATGGAAAAGTATGAGGTGTGCCTGGTATTCCCACCCCCACGTAGGTTGGCAGGAAGTGGATGGAAAGGGGAAGGGAGTGGGTGGAGTGATGGCTCCATCTCCCCAGAGTGCCAGACAGCACAACTAACCCAGAATGAGGAGCAGTAACCTACTACTGCGAAAGGCCCTTACATGGGTCAAGTTGTTGAAGACACTCTAGCCCTTTAAGTCTCAGGTCTGGTCTACACATAAATGTTAGGTTGCCATAGCTATGGCACTCAGGGGTGTGAAAAATCCACATCTCTGAGAGTTGTAGCTAGGCTGATCTAATCACTGGTGTAGGTGCAGCTAAGTCAATGGAAGAATGCTGCTGTCAACCTACCTACCATAGCTTGGGGAGGTGAAGTTCCTACAGCGATGGAAAAGCCCCTTTTGTTGAAGCCTCTATGCTATGGCACTACAGTGGCGTAGCTATGGGGCCATAGCTGTGCCACTGTAGTGCCCTTAGTGTAGACATGGCCTGTGACACACCAGAACGCTGTGGCACTGGGCTAGCTTTCCACATACCACTTTGTCAATGCATATCAATGCTGAGCCCGAGAACTCTGCTATTTTACACGGGGCCATTCTCTTGAACGGAGACTTTATCTCTCTCTCCGAAGAGCACTAGAAAACAGTTGTTAGCTGTGACAGACTGACAGTTTCCTGAATGAATGTGATTCAATTAAACTGAACCTTACTGAACTAGGTTTATACTTTTGGGGGCCCGTTGAATTAAAAATGCAATTGTGTATCTGTTACTGTAGAATGATATGTACCTTCTCTAGAAGGAGGGAGATGCTAATGTAATTCCTCTGTTATCAACCCTTTGAAGCCACCCCCAGAGACCTGCACGTGTAACTAGTTCAAACTGGAATCTCCAGGGCCCAGCAGACAAAGAAAGGAGTTTTCAATTAAGTAATCTGGTTTTAAACTGGCTCAAGGCCTTCTTCCTATTCCAGCAACCAGACAGAATCCCTGGCCCATGGGGGGCCCCAATCCCTAAGGTAGGGTTGGAAGAACTGGGCCTCCTGAGGCTCAATAATACTGGATGCTTGTTAGGGGCTGAAGATGTGATGAATTTGTGACGACAAAGGAAATCCCTTGGGTGGGGATTGAAGGAAGGACTGCTCCTGCCAGAACCCATATTGGAGTTGGAGTGAACCCTGGTAAGCTTATTAGCATGTATGTGTGTTTTTAATGGTTTTTAATATGTTTTCTCTGTAGTGCTTTTACTTTAAGAATAAAATAGTCTGGCATAAAAAAGAGCAGTATGGTACTTTATAACTGTACCAATTACATCAGTTAACTGTCTCTGAAGAGAAAGCAAGCAGGTATTCTTGGGCAGCCTGTCTCTGCCAGGAATAACACAGTGAAGGCAGGGAATTGGGCAACCTAGAAATACCCCACAAAGAAGGGAGTGAGATGCCAAGAAAGGAAATGGCTGGCGAGCCAGAAGCCTGTAAGTGGATGAACTTGCTGGATCACTGATGGGAAATATAGGTACCTTAACCACATGGAAACAGGCAAGTTTCCCAAGAATTAAAATGGTCTAGAAACCGGTTTATAATCTCTTAACATCGAGCTCCCATTCAGCCAGTGTCACAAGTGATAGAACTTTTCATCAAGATGGCTGCCACCAGCATGAGTTTCATAAATGTCCGTGAATTTTAGTCAAGAGCTTACATTAGAAATGCAACAAAAAATTTGGTTGGGTCTTAAGTGTTGCTCACCTCAAGTGAAACTCTACCCAGTGCAGAGGGTCCAGCACAAGGTCCATGGACTTCTTTAATCCCATTTAAGCCTTCAAAACAGGGCTTAATTGGTGGCTAGGCCTTATGGGACTTAAATGGCACCTAGATGTTTTGCTGTCCCTCTGCCTGGAGGTGTTTTCACTTCCTGTGAACACCCAGGATGTTACACTGAGTAATATGTGCTGATTTAAACCAGACTCCTTAGTTCAAGATGGCCAAGATGATGGGATGTAAGTTTGGCTCTCCATTTTTGAGTGACACATCCCAAATCCTGAACCCCCTTCTCAGGCTTCTGCCCGGCATCAGTAAATCTCCCCCGCCCCCCTGAAAGAGAGCCTCTGGGGTGGATTAATGAATGCAAAACATTCCCTTAGCAAGTGGGTGTTCAGGGAGGCAAACAGCCACAACTATCTAACCTCATTTGTTTTCTGATTGCTGCACGGAGTAGTGAGAAAGGAATATGTTCCAGACTCCACAAAGGGATGAACAGAAGAAGGAGCTCCTGTTCCATCTGGGATTTTTAGAATTGGTTGATATTTTTTCAATGACGAATTTTCTCATCAAAAAATGGCCTTTTTAAACAACAACCACCACTACTCTTTGTAACCAATTGTCAAACATTTTAGGTTTGCACAAAAAAATGTGCCTTTCTTTCCACCTCAATCTCCCAGAAATGTTTAATAACATGGTTGAAATTTTTCATTGACAGAAAACATGGGTGTCGGTAAACAAAATACGCTGATATCATCATTTATAATCCTTTATAAAGCGCTTTGCATAAAAAACTATTTGACTCCTAGGTATCATTATTACAAAAAGCTGGTCAAACATTTTCTGACGGAACCATACATTTTGTGGGAACGTGTTGATTCCATGGGAGCTGTCAATGGAAAACAGGCAGGCAAGTTTCACAGCTCCCTGGCCACATGGCTGCTTGGCCAGCTGCCCAGCTCCCTGACTCCCCAACTGGCCAGTGGGTGAGCAGGCAGCTTGTTAGCTGTATATTATATTTTATTATAGTAAAAATGAAATGTTTTGATTTTATCAAAACAAAACAATAGGGGCAAAACAAAATGTTGCCTGGATGTTTTCCAAGAAAAATTTTGGTATATCCCCCGTAACAGCAATTCTGGGTTCTGACCAGCTCTCTGGTTAGGACTCAGCATGACTATGGCCAATTTTTGTCTCTTAGGTAAGTGTCTAATTCAGGAAAGCAATTAATCACGTTTAAATCCATCCCAGTTCAGGACAGCACTTAAGTACACGCTTAAGTGTTCTTGGCTTTTACAGGAACTAAGTACATGCTTACAGTTAAGCATGTGCTTAAACACTGTCCTGAATAGAGCAGCTTTCTTGTCCCAAGGCTTTTAAGACAGGAATGAAAGCTCCTAAGTTGGCAGTCAGTTATTATGTATCCAGACACTTATTATATGTTATTTAAATACTAATTAACTATAATTTATTAACGATTAAACCGTCCCTAAAAGGCATCTCTTTACTCACATATCTATTACACCACTGTTAAGACATTGTAAATACATTTACAGCTAGCACAGCTCCCAGTTGGAGGAAGCTTAACTTCATACTGAATTTTCTCCTTGCAAATTTAATTCTTTAAATTCTTGCAAATGTATTTATCTAGATTTATGGTAATGCTAGAAAAGACCTCTATCTATTCACTGATCTAGATGCCCTAAAACACACACACCTTACATACAGTAGGATACTTTAAGCTAGCCCACCTCCGGTGAGCTAAGCAACTTAAAAAACTCAAATTCAGCTCCCACTCCAGCAAGTCTCCAGCTTTGCCATTCCATCCTCACCCCTACTTTTCAAATGCTGAAGTACCCTGAAGCTCATGTGAAGGAGCAGGTTCCAAAGCAGCAGGTCCCTGAAAGATAATGTCCTGCAAGCAATCCCCTCTCGATCATACCAACAGGACTCTACCTTGGGTGCTTCTATTGAGCTCAGTTTCAAGGGGGTGGCATGAGGAAGCAGGTGTTATCTCCAGTAGGAAGATCCTGAGCCATTTAAGGCTTTTTGGTCAGTACAACTTGCCCTCCACTCAGATACATACAAGCTGCCAGACCAGATTAATGTGGTTGTGGCAAAGATATTCCATCTACCAGATGAACTGCTCCAAAATCAGATAAGACACACACGCCTGTGCTTGTATTTTGATAGCACCTTTGAACAGTTCCTTGTGAAGCTTCTCATCCTTCCCTTTTCCCTTGCATTGTTCTCTTTAGGTGTAATCCTTAATCTGTGTCCCATTAATAATGGTTCCTACAGGATTCTCCAGCATTATTCCTCACTGTTAGACCTTAATACAAAATGCACAAGACATTTGTTTGATAGGGTTTATGGAGCGGGCTGACAACTTGACCACAGTTAGGCGGCTGGTGTGCTGAGACCACTGCCTCTCATGTTAATATTGTCTCACAGTTTTCTTGTGCTTCCATCAATCTGTCTGTCTCCATCTATTGTCTTTTGTTTTATACTTATATTATAAACTCTTTGAGGCAGGGAACGTCTTTTTTCCATGTTTATACAGCACCGAGCACAATGCGGTCCTGATCTATGACTAGGGCTCATAGGTAGTACTGCAATACAAATAATTAATAATAATAATGAGGGTATGCGTCTTATAATAATGGAGGGATGGACAGGAGGTGGTGTGTGTGTCTGGCTGGTCGAGTTCCTGTTTGGAGTGATTACTGAATGCCACTGGGATTTTATTTTATTGTGTTATTAATTGTGTTAGGGCACCTAGAGCTGTGGATAGGTATCTTTTTATTATTTTAAATCCAAACAAAGAGAAACAAAACGATTATTATTTGCATTAAAATAGCAAATATGTGAGGGAGATTCCCAAACCTGAGCCATTCTTTTTAGGTGACAAATATGAGGAATGTCACAGATCGAGGTGTCAATAGAGGAGGTTTTGGAACAAATTGATAAATTAAAAAGTAATAAGTCACCAGAACCAGATGGTATTCAACCAAGAGTTCCGAAGGAACTCAGATATGAAATTGCAGAACTACTAACTGTGTTATCTACCCTATCGCTTACATCCACCTCTGTACCAGATGACTGGAGTATAGCTAACATAACACAATTTAAAAAAAAGGCGCCAATGGCAATTGTGGCAATTACAGGCCGGTAAGCCTAATTCAGCACCAGGCAAATTGGTTGACGCTATAGTAAAGAACAGAATTATCAGACACACGGATGAGCACAATATGTTGGGGAAGAGTCAACACAGCTCTTGTAAAGAGAAATCATGTCTCACCAATCTATTAGAATTCTTCGAGGGGGTCAACAAACATGTGGACATGGGTGAACCAGTGGATATAGTGTACTTAGATTTTCAGAAAGCCTTTGACAAAGTCCCTCACCAAAGGCTCTTAAGCAAAGGAATCTGTCATGGGATAAGAGGGGAGGTCCTCTCATGGATTAGTAACTATTTAAAAGATAGGAACAAAGGTTAGGAATAAATGGTCAGTTTTCACAGTGGAGAGTGGTAAATAGTGGGGTCCCCCAAAGATCTGTATTGGGACCTATTCTGTTCAACATAATCTTAAATCATATGGAAAAGGGATAAACAGTGAGGTGGCAAAGTTTGCAGACATTACAAAATTGCTAAAGGTAATTAAGTCCAAAGCAGACTGCAAAGAGTTACAAAGAGATCTCACAAAACTGTGTGACTGGGAAAGGAAATGTGCAGATGAAATGCAATGTTGATATATGCAAAGTAATGCACACTGGAAAAAATAATCCCACTTATGCAAAATGACTAAATTAGCGGTTATCATTCAAGAAAGAGATCTTGGCGTCATTGTGGATAGTTCTCTGAAAACATCCACTCAGTGTGCACCGGCATCGAAGAAGCCAACAGAATGTTAGAACCATTAGGAAAGGGAAAGATAAGGAGACAGAAAATATCATAATGCCACTATATAAATCCATGGTACGCCCACACTTGAATATTGCATGCAGTTCAGGTTGCCCCATCTCAAAAAATATATAGTAGAATAGGAAAAAGTACAGAAAAGGGCAACAAAAAATATTAGGGGTATGGAACAGCTTCCATATGTCGAGAGATTAAAATGACTGTGACTGTTTAGCTTGGAAAAAAGACGACTGAGGGGGGGATATGATTGAGGTCTATAAAATCATGAATGGTGTAAAGAAAGTAAATAAGGAAGTATTATTTACCCCTTCACATAACACAAAAACATGGGGTTATCCAATGAAATTAATAGGCAGCAGGTTTAAAACAAGCATAAGGAAGTTCTTCCTCATACAACGCAGTCAACCTGTGGAACTCATTGCCAAGGGGATGTTGTGAAGGCCAAAAGTTTAAATGGGTTAAAAAAAAGAATTAGATAAATTAATGGAAGATAGATATTAGCCAAGATAGTCTGGGATGTGGTCCCATGCTCTGGGTGTTCCTAAACCTCTGACTGCTAGAAGCTGGGACTGCAAGACAGGGGAAGGATCACTCAATAATTGACCTGTTTTGTTCATTCCCTCTGAAACATCTGTTGGAAAACAGGATGCTGGGCTAGATGGACCATTGCTGACCTACTGACCATTGGTCACTCTTATGTTCTTATGTTGGAACAGATTGAGAAACAAAATACTAACAAATCAGCAGAAACTGATAGCATACGCCTGTCAAGAACTGGGACATGGGCAGTCAGGCCTAATGGTTGGAGTAGAAGCCAGGCTTAGTGGTCAGAACAGGTGTCAGTTAGCTAGAGCCAGGAACTGAAGCCAGCGGTCAGAGCTGGACTGGACTGGAGTGAGGTTGGGAGAGAGGCAGGCACGGGAGTGTTTGCAGCTGTGGGCATGTATGTGTTGAGCAGTCAGAGCTCAGCTGTTGCCGTTGGGCTTAAGAGCCGGCTTGCTACTTCCTCATTCAATCAGGTGGAGTGTCAATCAGGCAGCCTTGCTGTGGCTCAGCTGTGCTCCTAGGCTCCCAGAGACGGGGCAGGCGCAGCTACAAGTCCTCATTCCTGACAACACGCAGGAGTTGGGAAGGCACTTAAGAATGACGTGGCGGAGCTACTGACAAAAATATGAAGTCTGTCATTAATGTCCACTACCATACCAGGACTGCTTATGTTGCACCCATCTTTAGACGGGGCACTGCTCTGATCCAGTATGGCAATTAGCATTATTTGTATTAGAATGCTACGTAGGCTCTTCAGCCAAGATCAGGGACAGATTGTGCTATGCACAGTGCACACATATAGTAAGAGACAGTCCCTGCCCTGAGGAGTTGACAATCTAAATAGACAAGATGTTATTATCGTCCCTAGTTTACAAATGGAGAACTAAGAACATAAGAACGGCCAGACTGGGTCAGACCAAAGGTCCATCTAGCCCAGTATCCTGACTACCGACAGTGGCCAATGCCAGGTGCTTCAGAGGGAGTGAACCTAACAGGTAATGATCAAGTGATCTCTCTCCTGCCATCCATCTCCACCCTCTGACACGTAATCATCACGTGATCCATCACCTGTTGCCCATTCCCTGCTTCTGGCAAACAGAGGCTAGGGACACCATCCCTGCCCAACCTGGCTAATAGCCATTGATGGACCTATCCTCCATGAACTTATCTAGTTCTTTTTTGAACCCTGTTGTAGTTTTGGCCTTCACAACATCCTCTGGCAAAGAGTTCCACAGGTTGACTGTGCGTTGTGTGAAGAAATACTTCCTTTTGTTTGTTTTAACTTTGCTGTCTATTAGTTTCATTTGGTGACCCCTAGTTCTTGTGCTATGGAAGAAGTAAATAACACTTCTTTATTTACTTTCTTCACATCGGTCATGATTTTATAGACCTCTATCATATCCCCCCTTCGATGTCTCTTTTCCAAGCTGAACAGTCCCAGTCTTAATCTTTCCTCGTAAGGCACAGAGACATTATGTCACATGCCCAAGGACACAGAGTGAGTCTATGGGGTATGCTGCAATCACACCTCCGATGCAATGTAGCTATTAATCCAGCTCTCCTGAATCTCAGTTAAATGCTTTAACCACTTTGGTTAGGCCAGTTAGAGTTGGGAGCCGGACTCCCATTTGTGCTTCTGAAATTCTCCCCTTTCCTCTCTGTAATCCACAGGAAGTTCCTAGGAGGTTGGTCCACTCTGCCCTGCTCCACCTCGACAATACGCTTACATGGGAACCTGAAAGTGTTGCCAGGAAAGGTGAATTCTTTACAATCGCCTTTTGCAATCACAAAGCTGCCCTGTGTGAGATTCGCTGGATAGATGGAAACCTCCTGAAGGAGGGGAGGTTAAATCATTTTTTATCAAAGAGCTGTTTTGTCAGTCAGTCTAGAGCAGCCTAACCACCGTGGAGATTGTTTTGACAGCACGGACAGATTGGACTCGTAGAAATACCAACATCAATATATTTCCCCGTACTCCCTTTTGATTTATTTATTTATTTTCTCATTCTGGTTCTTCAGAGCTGCTCCACTGTTCCTCTTGCCTCGGGGCAGATAGGAACACTTAAGCATTGTGTGGTTTCCAAGATGACTGTCAGGGCCCCATTGGGATTAATGTTATTTGGCTGGAAGGGAAAATGGCTTCGAAAAAAGCAAATAAATATTTTCTCCCTCACCTGTTATAACTCTGTTTTGTTTCTTAATAGGTTGTTCGGAGCGAAGGCTGTTGCTTGCTTACTGCTCGTCTTGCCTGGGGCAGTTTAAACATTGGCCTCATTTTGTGGTTATTCTTTCAGCCTCGACTGCAGGCGCTGGGTGAGGAAAAGGTGAACATTCCACTGGGCTTTGATAAGGCTTTGGGGGGAGAGGGAGGATACGTGCATCCTGTATCTGAATGGAGCTTGTCTTCTGGGTTCATTACCCACCTTGATTTATGACTCTGGGGTACGATGCTATCATTAGGGTAGGTCAGTCCATTGACATTTTGGATACAGTATGAGAGTTGGGGCAGTGGGTAAGAGTTAATGTACTTGCAGCCTGTCCACTCGCTCAGGCGGCATTGCCAACACTAAGCATTCAAAAATCATGAGTTTGGCTTAAAAATAATGCGATTTTAAAAATAAATTTGGGCTCTTTTTGTTTGCCCCCTGGTGCTTGAGTCTTTAGGTGTCACATTCTCAGACTTTTATCTGCACTCATGAGGGCTAGAAACTTTTTTTAAAATGAAAGCTGAGATTCTCACATTTTCATTGTTTCCTTGTGCTCCTCCATCTGTCTGTCTCTTGTTTTATAGGTCAATTGTAAGCTATTTGGAGCAGGAACCCATCTTTTTGTTCTGTGTTTGTACAGTGCCTAGCACAATGGGGTCCTGGGTCCATGACTGAGGCTCTTAGGTACTACTGCAATATAAATAACAATAATCACATGACTCCAGGTGCTGGGACTTTAAGGAAAACACTAAATATCACAAGATTTGTGACAAAATCATGAGAGTTGAAAACACAGCTATCAGGAAATGTGGTGGGGTGACTATGAGTCTCCTTGATTGTGCATTCCAGAGCCTCATGCTGAGTTCTCATCTCTCTTGTTTTGTATTTGCATCTCTTTCATCTCCCCTCTTTTTTTCCCCTGGTCACTTCCTTTCTTTCTTACTCATCTTCTCTGTTTCCTTTACTTCCACTGCTCCTTTGCTTCTACATGCAGATGGAGCCACACAATGAAATAGAGAAAAACTAGTCAGTTTTACTCTGCTCCATGAGTACAGCAGGGATGTCAAACCTACTGCAACTTGTAAGTTTCACTTTGCTGCTCCAGCAGGAGAAGTAAGGAGCCAGAGGCTTTTTAGGTGTCAGGACAGAAGGCTTTGTATCTAGCATGTTTGTTGGTGGTTACCAACCCCTGCCTCAAATACTCAGCCACTGGCTTGGATAGGTCATCAGCAGGGTTTGAATGGTCAGCACTGCAGTACAGACTTCTCCCACTTGAACCAAAAGAATAACTCCCTGACTAGCAGCAATAGTAGACTGTTATTCTCAAGTAGATCAGCCACCAGAGGGGGACACAAGCCACACTTTGCCAGCATGTTACACCTAGTTTGCACTTTTTGACTTATTCACTCTGCTACAGGGCGGCACAAGGCACCTCACACTATTAAATTGCTCTTCTCCAGAACTATGTAATTTACACCCCATGGTTAAATTATGCTACTGCATGGTTACAAAAAATCACCACTCCACACTGTGCTGTGGATTTTTGTGCACTGCCAAGAAAAGCTGGGACAAATCCAACCTTGGTACAACACCACTGAGTGAAGTGATTACTACTCACTTATTCTTGCTGCCCAATCCCACTTCCCTCCAGGCCGATGTGCTGAGACATCACCCGCAGCATGGAAAGTTCTGAAAGGCCTAGACTAAAAGCTGGCAGAAATAGCAGCCTTAATCTTAATTACCTTCCTTCTCATCCATTTGAATGGGATCCTTATCACTGTTCACATAGCGCTCCGTATTTAATTATATTTGGAGATAATCCTTCATGCACCAAGTGCATTATTAAGTAACTTCTGAGATAAATAGTTACTGGAGTTCCCATTATGATTAGACGGTGACAACCAAGTTCTTTCTCTCTATCCCTTCCCTGGGTAATCCGTGCCAAATGCAGAGAAATCAAGTAGGTGAGTCACAGGGCCAATGTGGGATGCTGCCTTTGAAGGCAAAGTTAAATATAAAAATGAGAGTTTATGGTGAAAGCTATAGATGGCAATTAAGATCGTCACAAGGTGAGTGCTGTCAATCCCAGGGGATTGCTGTGTGTTTATTGGTGAGCAGCATGCATGGCTGCATTGGGCTTGATTGGAGGGAAATTTGTTTAACCCACTAGTGAGTGTATGTCACATGGTCCCCTCTGTGCCAAATTCACAGAGGATCCAAGTCTGTTAGAGCTCCTCCCACAGAGCTTGAGCAGCTCATGTGCTTAGTTCTGGTTTAATCCCTGGTGTGTTGTCCAAAACAGTGGCTTTCACATTTGCAACCATCGCACATTGGGATGTGGTGACGTAACATCCCTGAACTGTGTGGTCTCACCGTCTGTTAGCCCAATTTGGGAGCTGAGGGGAGGACACATTGGTTCCCTATGATCATCCTGGAGGAACCTGTGTTCTGTAAGCATGTCTCCAGCATGCACAGGAGAGGAGGGGGGCATGGCTGCTTGCCTTCTGGTGGCAGAGAAGGGTCTGGGCTTTGATCACATGGCTGTAGAGCTCCAAGGCTCAGAGTCAAGTATTCCAAAAGAAATATATCTGCAGCTTATCTGGGGAAGGGTAGAGACTCAGCCCCCACCTGTCCCTTTCTGTTCTAGAGGAAGAATCAATGACTGTAGGCCGTTGGGACCTGATTTAGAAAGGGATTTAGGCACAGGGTTTTTTTCAAGAGCACCTACTCAAATTAGGTGTCAATCTCGGTTAAGACAGAGTTAGGTGCCTGTATGATTTTGAAAATTCCACTGGGCTCTCTGATCTGCATCGTTAGGCACCTAAATACCTTTAAAAATCTCGCTCTTGATGCCTGGAGCTGAAGAAACAGATGGGGGAAGAGAGTAGAAGGAACTGCTGCCAAGTGCAGCTCTAAGATTCCTCTCTTCACTCAGTCCTTAGAAGTACAATGGAGACCTGGGCCCAGCATTTCTGAAACAACAAGGCTTTTATACCTGGCTAAACTGAGACTCTACCATGAGGATAAATAATATGGCCCCAATCCAGAGAACCCACTCACATGAGTAGTTTCACTTGTGTGAAAAGGGACCTGATTCTCTGTGATGCTACATTTACACCAATGCAAAGTCTGCATAAAATGCTACTAGATCAAAATTGCACGTGACACCCACATTGCACACGTGTCAATGACTAACCAGGTGCAGGGCAATGGAGAGTCATGCCCAAGGAGTTTTGTCAAAGTGAGGTGTGTGGAATTAGGGTCTTACCTTGTAAGTACAAAGCAGTTTACTCATAGTATTTAATAGGAGCGCCACCTCTCTCTGGTTTAAACTGCTTGCTGAAATGCCTTGTACATGGTTAAATTTGCAATGTTTAGTTTGTGTGGGATTATCGGTGTTGTATATACAGATGCACTGCCATTAATCTTACTTGGGATTATTTATTTGTTCACAAGTTTCTTGGCTTTCGGGATCATTTGTAAGTGTTAAAAAAGAGCTATGGAGTCTACTAACAAAAATACTGGATTAAATTAATCCACAGTGTAACTCCATTGATTTAAGGGAGTTATACGAGGAATGAATTGGACCCAGTATATCTTGGATATTGTGCTGTAAATTTCTTGTTTACAAGTTAAGATATGAAAAAAATGCAGGTTGAGATTTTCAAAGAGGAATTTTTTAGACAAAACTCCTGTCAATCATGATTGAAGATGTGTCTAAATCCCTTGGACTGCTTTAAAAAGCGATGTTTCTATGTTGATAAACAGCTATTCCCAGATGTTCTGGATCTTTTGAAGAGTTCAGATTGGACTATTGCCTTCAGAGCTGGCAGGTTAATATATGTAAATAGTTTATTTGCCAAAAATTTTCTCTCAGTGCTCCAGCAAATTATTGACAAATAATTTTCTACTTGACCTACTCCATCAATGATCAAACCCTATTGGTCATATTTATATGTTATTTGTGCCTGTTCCTATCATTGGATGAATAATCTACTTGTCAGTAATCTCCCCCATTATTCAGTCAGCTGCTATGAAACAGCGGTGAGCTGGAATCTCCATCTCAATGGGAGTTGGGTGCCTATCTCCTTTAGGCTTTTTTTTGGAAAATCCCAGCTGCAAACTCTGGAAGCCGCTGGAAAAGAAGCAGCTTTTGGATCACCTGGTGAAGATGCAATGAGCTGAGTGTCTCGCATGCATCAGAATGAAAATCAAAAACAAATGAGCACCAAGGCCTGAAACAGACTGAGCAGGGATGAGGTGGGTGTGGGAGTGGTTAGGAGCAAGGCATGGGGTCTTTCCCGATCGATATTCCCTCTTCATTTCCTACATTTGAACAATATACACGGATAGTTAGAGGCCACCAAAGTGCTTTATGAAAGCTCTCCTAGTCCAGTGTATTTCAATTTACTGAAGTGTGTCCCTATTTTCTACTGAGATGTCCTTGTTTATTGCTTTCAAAGGCTGACAGGCTTTCCCAGTAAGAATTTAGGTAGACAGAATGTGATTACCCACACTGGCATTTGGACAGAATACCCCTATTCTCCCCATTCACCACAAATAGCCAGGCTATGAACAGGAACCCCATGGGAAAGAGGGTACCTTTTGCAGCCTAGCATGCTAGGACGGATGGCTCAAGACTGACTCAGAGGGAAGAGCACCACCCACACCACTTCCTGTAGTACCTTGTATTTTCCTTGGAGGCTTCCCACCTGAGTACTAGCCCAGCCCAACCTTGCTTCGTGTATGAGAGCTGACAAGATCACAGCCCCAGAGGGGGTTTGGCTACACACTGTATCATTGCTACAATATAATGGGGCAAGGGATTATGGGGATTATTCCTAATGCTGCACAGGCAAATGCTGTTGGTAAATGTAATTGAGAGGGTGGCTTTAGAGTCAATAAAAATGTATTAACCAATAGATGGGTCATATTTCACCTCTTTCAAAACATTCTTTAAGCACTTACCAGAAAAACAAATTTCATTGTGCAATCTGAATTACCTTGCATGCGATTTGCTGTCTCAATTCTTTTCCTTGAGATACAATGGAAACAGATTTCTTTTTTTTTTTTGACACACTGAAAAGATTACAATTACCTCCCCAGTGGTGTGTGTATGTGTGTGTGTAAAGTGATAGTCTACAACTCCAAGTGTGTAATTGCTAATAGATCTCACAAGGAACTCTTTCATCCACCACCCAAGCTTTCCTGGCTAAAGAAACCTTTAGTCAGAGTTGGTTACAGGAACTCTTAACCTTAACCTTGCAATATACATTATCAAGTTAATTACATAGGGACAGATCCTTAGCTGGTATAAATGAGTGTATCTCCATTGAAATCAACGGAGCTATACCGATATACACCAGCTGAGGATCAGGTCCTGAAGAGTTTGTAGGGCCAGATATTCAGCAGAGCATTAATTAAGCCCTCATTTTTGTACTTGCACATAGAACATGTAGGGGCCCCTTTTGAGTCAGAGTTGTGCTGCACAGGTCCAGTGCTCAGTATTTGCAGATCCCAGGACCAAGACCTTAACCACTGACTATTTGATTCGGGGGTGAAATCAAGTACTTAGAGATGGACATGACAAAACTGCCGCGTAAAATAAATGCATGTGCAAACTACAAGCACAAACCTCCAAGAGGCATAAACGGCACCTTTAATCTTATCTCTGAAAATCGCTGCCACCCCAAGGAGGCATGCAGCCGGGGTCTGAGGATGGTGCTGTTGGAGCCCCATATGGCATGTGCCAAGGGCCCTGGATTGCCTTGATCTCTAGATTGTGGGTGTGTGCGAGCACGTTATGTATAATTGGCTTTTGGAGGTACCTCAGTAGGGAACATTCTTTTAGACTTTGATTATTTTAGTAAGCTTCCTTTCCATCTCTCCATTTCATTTTGCCAGCTGCCACACATCACAGATCTACCTGTAAGGAAAGATCTTCCTCTCTATCTAAGCAGAGCTTTCTAGGGAGGTATCCTGCGCACAAGCAACACTTTCACCCTGTCAGTGCTTTCTGAGAGCTCAATCATCACCCCCTGCTAATGAAAGAGCTGTGAGCTGGAGGAGCATTCTGGGTATTACTGGCATGCAAATCAGCATGCTAAGCACCTCTCTTTGCTTCAGACAGAACAACAATAGCACGGTTGTGAAAGAGCATACTGGGTAATGAGCTGTAAAGTGAAGAGAGTCTGCGTGTTCATTTGGGTGCCAATAATAACTTCTATTTAATAATACCTTGCACTTCGATGGTGACTCTCCAAGTGCTTTGCAAACATTAATTAATCAAAGTCTCAGAGCATCCCTGTGATTTAGGGAGGTGAATATTTTTATGGAGAGCCTTACATCCCGAAGTCTGACAAAGTCATGTTTGTTAAGCACGATGAAAATGAAAAGCTCGCTGTAAACAGACAGTATTAGTATATGCCCAGAAAGGTGTTTTGTATGAAAATGAAGGACATTCACTGAGGAACTCACATTTAGATTTGATTCCAGACTCCGCCACGGACTTCCTATCTCGCCTTGGGGAAATCACATAATCTCTCTGTGTCTCGGTTTCCCATCTGTAAAGTGAGCATAGTAATAAGAACACTTCTTTTCTCCCATTCTGTATTGTCCATTTAGACTTGTAAATTCATCAGGGCAGGGATCATCCTTACTATGTCTATATACAGAGCCTAGCACAATGGGGCTCTGATCGCCTAGGTGCTGCTGCATATAAATATTAGTAACAATTTAGCACAGGACATGACAATATTATACAGAAGCTGCAGGTAGGGGAAAATTAGGGAGGCGAGATTTAATTACCCAGACTGGAATTTGGTGAGGACATCGGGGTTGGGCTTGTCCTCCTACTCTTGCAAAAAAACAAGGCCATGGGATCTTTAATTGTCGACTAGCAGCCTCAACTGGGTTTTGATATATTGCCCAGTGGATAGCATCTCCAATAGCAGATTGCTCTCTAACACCTAATTGGGAAACTACGTCTTTTTGGCTTGGGGAGAAAATTGCTATCTGCTCTCTGCCCAGCCCCATGACCTGCAGCATGTAGGTTTTTCTTGGAGGGCTCTCATCCAAGTACTGACCTAGGACAGTAAGACTTTGGGATGGAGTGTTGTCTAGTGGTTAGAGGAGGGGAGTGGGAATCAGGACTCCTGGGTTCAATTACTAGCTCTGCCACTGAGTCAGTGTGTGGTCTTGATCAACACACTTGTCTTCTGTCTGCCTCAATTTCCCCATCACCAAGAGGGGAGGATGATCTTGATCCACCATTGTGAAGCACCTGGACATCTTCTGCTGAAAGTATTCTCTGTAGCTGCACACCCTTCGCTGTTATATCTGAGCACAAATCTGACCTGGTCAGAGCAGAAAATATGGCTGCAGCCTTCCATTCCCAAGCTCCAGCCGGGATGTTAGTGTCTCGGGATATAAGGGAGTTCATGTGGCTTCACCCAGTCCTTTCTGCATGCCAGTTAAAATATCTGTAGAGACTGCAGTCTATCTTATGGCCCCAGTGGAACTAGGGATGCAGACAGCACCCATGGTCTATTCAGGCTTTCCTCTATTGATAAATGCTGGATTGTGCATGCTATGTTAGGAAGAATCAATGTTTTGCTTTTGATCTGGAATCATCCTCAGGGAAAATACAGCCCAAACCCATGGTTTGCCTGGCAGCTCCCCTGTTCCTACAGTTTTGCAGCAGCAAAGAGCGTTAGGAGTTCATGCATCCCCAAAGCTGTCAAGTGAACAATTGGACGACAAAACAAACCTCGTATCATCACTTTGCTGAGACCATCCCAGGGCTGACAGGACTGACCTGGAGGCTTTAACAAGGCAACGAAGCAAAATAGACCCTCATATGTGAAGTTTAGTGGGCCACAGAACATAGCATGACAGCTCTTCTAGCGCTTCTCCTGGAACATCTTTGCTTTGGGGCTTGGAATTCACTTTGGCCTGGCTCCTCAACAGTATTTAAACACCTAACTCCTATTGATTTCAATGGGACTTAGGTGCCTAAATATATTTGAGGGTCTGGGTCTTTGTGGCAAACAATACACCATGCCAGTGGTTCTTTAATTATTTTATTAGGAAAAATGGTTTGGAAGGAGAATTGCAAAGGAACCAAAACCAGTTTTTTACCCCTGGATCTAACATACATCCTGGGGAAAGGTAACGTTTTTGGAAGCACCTAACTCACTTGGGGGCCCGAGTCCCATTTTCAAAAGTGACTTAGGCATTCAGGAGCCCAAGGCCCATTGAAAGTTGATGGGACTTAGGCACTTTTGAAAAAGTTACCCTAAATAAACTATTCCTTTCCACATTGTTTGAAGAAATCAAACTGCGTGTGGCTGGAGTGATGACAGCTGAGTGCAAACAAACAGAAAATCACTCACCATGCTAGAAGGGTAAAGAGTGCTATGTGCATAAACAATGCAGCACAATAGAGAAGGGGCCAGTTCTCCACTGCTCTACAGCCTCTTCTGCTGGCAGTATAAAGGGCTACTGAAGAATCCCCTTTGGTGTAGGGAGATTTTCTAGGTGACACAGAGCCAGTGTAAGGACCCTAGCAGCCCTGGCATAATGTTGGGCTAAAGGGACACAGCCAGACGGCTGCTGTGCTCTGGTTATTCATGGCTGCGGGAACAGCCCTTTGGAGTTTGTTGCCCTGAGAGTATGTTAGAGTCACCACAATTCTGATACTACTTTTTAAAATGTGCTTAGCTTTTTCTTTGCTCTCTAGCTGCTCCAGGGGTCTGAGGAATAATATATTGCAATAATACACTGGACTTACATAGCAGTTTTCATCCAAGGTTTTACAGAAGCGTCTTTGAACAACATGTAATTAAATTGGCCACACACCCTCCATCAAAAGTAGGAAGTCGTAACAAACTGATTTTGCGGTTGCGCATACTAAGGTGAAGCAGCTCACACTGTGAATCAGGGAAGGAACTGGGAGTGGGGCCCAGGAGCCTTGGTGCCCTGTCATCCGCTCTGACCTTGAAACACAATTCTTCCTTCACACTGGTGGTTGGCTTTTTGACCCGCAGAGTGGAAAGATGCTAAAGAAGTTATTATGGATCCATACAAGATGAGTTAGCTTCCAAGAAAGTTTCTAACACTGAGAACCACCAGTCTGGCTTGGATAATCTGATCAAATTTACGATAGACTTCCAAGTGGTTTTTTTTTTTCTTTTAAATGCTCTCATTTAGAAGGAATTGCTCACCATAAATTACATCTAAAAAAAAATTAGGCCGGTGTTTCATATTGTTTACAACAAGCACTTCAGGCTTATGGATGTTCCCCGTTGATTTATAATGTTTAATATTCTCCCCGATGCAAGATTTCCATAAATCAAGCAGAGATGTCAACTTTGTGTCAACATTTCACTCCGTCCGCAAGCCACAGACAAGTTGGAACAACGGATATTATGGAGGAGGTTGATATTTTTTTCCCCTTCCCTTGCCTTCTTTCCCATTTTGATGAAACAATATGAAGGCGAGGCTGGCACTTGTCAGTTATTTCTGAGTCACATTTCATTAGGTCTTTTTCACACACTCTGAAGAACAGGGTTCGAGGCAACACAGTCCAAACAACGCATGTTCCCGCATGTGCACTTCTGGGTTAGTGCAACAGCTGCCATGGAATTGCACTTGGAGGCTGAGCAGGTGTCTGAAGTTATTGGGCCAAGACATGACGCAGTTTCTCGTCAGATCTTATTCTGGCAAAATTCTCATCTTCTTCATTGCGCCTGAGTAAGAACATAGGATACATTTTCAAAAGCACCAAGGGGTGGCTTTTCTAAAGAATTTAAGTGCCTAACTCGTTGATTTCAATGGAAGTTAGGTGCCTAAAAACTTTTGATGACGTGGGCCTTCAGACACTAAGTCCCATAGACTTTCAATGATATTTAGACTGCTACATGCCTATGTCACTTCTGAAGATCCTACCCATAGTAAAAACTGAGTGTAGATTTTGCACAGTAATATTGGAGAGTGCCGTATGCATGCTTGGTGCTTTACAGACATAGCTAGGAAGGTAAGTTCTCTGCCCCAAAGACCTAACAATATAGATACTGTAGGATTTAAAACGAAAATGCAAGAGTTTGGAAGGGCTATAAACCTTGCATCAAGGGAAAAGCCAACCTCCTGCACTCTTTATTGAGACCAATCTGCCATTCCAAGCTGGGAGTTCTCTGCATTGCTTATGGGTTACTAGCATGTGTCTTCCTCTGACCCAGAGGACCTGTCCCAAGACCAAAAGTCACAAGCTCTGTGCTGAAACCAAAACAAAGTATGAAAATTCATCCTGAAAAGTCTCAGCCTTCCCTGGGATTTTTGCTTTTGAAGAAGGGCTGCAGAATCAGAGCCCCAGCTTTAACCCAGCTTTGACACTAGGGTGGGGCAGATTGAGCTGAAATCCTAGACTAAGCCCCATATGAAAATGAGTTTGTTAGTTTCTGCCATGTCCCTAGGGATATTTATCCCTATAGCCCAACTCCTTTTCCTGCCTGCTACGCTCCAAACATGCACACACTAATCAGGACTAGAATAGCAGGAAGGCTGAATGCTAAAACTTAAGTGCACTGGCAGACATAGGTGTGTGTCTGTGGGGAAAATATCTTGCATAATGACTCTAGGCAGCCTGGCACTTTCATAAGCTTACCCAATTTTAATAACAAAACTCAGTAAATATATTTCTAATGACCAGATGCCTCTAATTAACAATGCTGAAAAAGAGATGTCTCTCTTACGCGCTAATACAGCAGGCCATTGCATAACCTCACTCATTACACAGATTCCAGTTGATTATTAAAAGAAAACATTTAACAAATGCAGACTCGGATATGCATCTGCTGTTACATAATGGTAATAAGCAATTGACATTCAAGCAGCGATAAGGTATTTATGGGCTCCATGTAAAAGAGTCCCCCTGTTTTTCCCAGGCAAAAGGAGATCTTTCAAAAGATAATAAATAAAATAGACTCTGGGTGCTTTAACAAGAAGCCCGATGAGTCTTCTGGATTAGCTGTGATTAGTCTGTTGCTAGTGGCAGGGAGGTTTGGCGGCTGGCCATTTATTCACCTAGAAAACGTAGCGCTAATTGGAAAAGCACCTGTGAGGAGGTGTAGCTCACCACCTGCATTTTAGTGAAATAAAATAAGCCTACATAACTGACAACATTACATACTGATGTTATGAAATCACCTCCAGGCATTTTTTTTTATTTTTTTGTGTGTGTGTGCAAACTTTTATGAATCAAACTTTTGTTTCGCTCTCCTTCCTTGGAAACCCCAGGATTGTGCTTCGGTATCAAAGGCCACGCATCTCTCTGCAAGGGAGACTCTGGAAGCCTAGTCCTGCCCCAGATGGGAGGCGGGGAGAAGAGATTGATGCCCATCTGCCTGTTCTCACCAGCCAGCAAGCTTCTTGAGGGTTACCTGCCTGCTTCGGGGGCCTAATCCAATGCTCCTGTTATTCGATGGAAGCCTTTCCATTGACTTCACTGGGCTTTGGATCAGTCCAGGGGTGAGCAAGCAGTCATGGTTGCAAAGTTATTTGCTAGCCCAAGCAAACTGGAGCACCCAAAAACTTCAGTGGACTTCACTTGGAATTGTGGCTGCTCTGTGCCTCTCGCTTCGTAGCCATATCTGAAAATATGGGCCATCCAGTCCCTGCCCCGAGGAGTTCCCGATCTAATCTGGAAGGGGATGCAGCAAGCGAGTGAGACAAACAATAGCAGGATTTACACCAGCTGAGGATCTGATTGAATTGTTTGCCATATCACTTTCTCTCCCAGTAAGCCACCTGCCCCCCCCATAAGTATGAGTCCCCTTCCTCTACCTCTTAGCTGCCTCTTGTGCACTCCACCCTGGCAGCCCCACTGCCCCTGCACTGCTCCCTCCCTGCTACAGCGGTCTCAGTTTTTCCACTTGAAAATCTGGTCACCCCCTGCAGGCGACAGTCAATGAACCCAATCAAATTGCTTACCTTGCCCTGTGGCCTCTGTAGCAGTGCTTTGGCTTCAGGGGCAAAGACAGAGAGCAACATGTTTCTGAGGCAGAAATGTATATAACATGCATGATTTCTGATGCCATTGCAAAGGCACAGAAAACCTGTAAGCCATTGCAGGCAGAGTGCACAGCAGTTACTTCAGCCGTTCTTCCCACAATCCCTTTGAGCTGCCTGGAGATGTGGAGTCCCAACACTCAAACCTCTGTGCTAATGTAGATTTATCCATCTGAACCTAATTGCCACCTTGTATTTCCTCCCTCTCAATCATTTGCACTTATGTAACTCTTTCATCTGAAGATCTCAAAGTGGTTTATAAGCTCCTGGGAAGAAGGCAACCAAGGTTCCCAATTTTACAGATGGGGAAACTGAGGCACAGAGAGATTAAATTATCTGCCCAGAGTCATGGAGTGAGTGAGCAGCAGAACTGGGAATAAAATCAAGGGGCCAAATTCATCCCCGGTATAACATTAATTACTTGAATTTTGTCCACATTGCAAAACATGTCATTTTTTAGCCTCTATTTTTTTGTGCAGAAAAATATAAGGCCATTTTAAAAGGTGAAAAAAAATAGTACTTGCAGTTTAAATAAGAGGGCGAAGGATGCATGGTTATTTGTAATATGTATTGTTTATTAATTATTATTATTATTCTGAAAAGTGCTATTGGCTGCCCTCAAGAGGGTCTTGGATCCACCGACCTTGTTACGGCCAATGGCTAGGCCAAGCACTCTCTTTCAGGCTCAATGGAAGGTGCAAGTTTCTTTATGCAGTAGAACAGCTGCAGACTGAGGTTATTGCCAAAGGCACTGGATTGCATGGCCAGGCCTGAGCAGAGCTAACCCAAACACAGGGGCTAAGCTAGGTACTGGAGGCAGAAAGCCTGGAGGAGCAGTTGTGAGGATGACCTGGAAAGGAAGCAGAGCTTGCTTCTTGGGCACAGAGCTTGCTAAAAGGACAGACTCGGGGATTTCTGAGCAAGGAAACCGCCTGTTTCTCCTGTGCTCAGGGAAACAGGAGTTTGCATACATGGTTTTGCAAACGCACAAGATTATCCCAGTACATACTGGACTCGTATAATTGATTTCTCATCCTAATGGAAGGAACCCTGCAAGACCCTGAATACTGACTAACTGCATGGACCAAAGGGGTAACACTATTATCGTTATTTATGGCAGTGGCACACTATGGCCAAGATCCTTAGAGGTATTTAGCCACCTAATGCCTAACGGGAGTTAGGCACCTAAATACCTTTGAGGATCTGGGCCTACGTCGTGCTAAGTTCTCTCCAAACAGTCCAAAGGATAGACTGTGCTCCCAATAAGTCATCATCCAAGGAGGCTCTTGCAGGGAAAATTAAAATTTTTTGCCTAGGGGCAAGTATAGAAAGTCAGAGCTGCACAGTTGGAACACACAGAAGATAGCGGGTGGCTGGACTCAGGGGATTTGGTTCAGCTCATTGTGGAGCCAGCCAGCTTTGATTGATGCAGATCAATCTCCCCAGATGGAAACATTGCAAAAGCTGGATCTGGAACTAGATTCCCCTGAAGTTCAGGAGATTTTGTATCCAAGGGTTTGGTTCTGGTCCATCTGTAGGGAACACAGCTGTGATTTCCTGCTGGGTGGAATGTCATCCTCCCCTGCTACCCCTACCAGAAAAGAAAATCACCAGCAGGAGATGGTGAAAATCCCCTGAATTCACCAGTCCTTATGGGAACATGAAGACTTGCCACATGCTGTATGTAGCCCTGATGGGCAAGGGGCCCTCCTGGGGTTGAAACCTGCTCAGTCGAGTCTCCTGGAGACATGCCCAGGCCTGCTGCTCATATCTGCTTCACTTTACCCAATCACTGGCATCCCAGCTGCCTGCTGTGTTTGACGGCAGGCTGTTTGTTTAGCCATGCCAGTTGCATTGATTGTTCTCCTGAGGACTAGGCTGGAAACCAAGTCACACAGTGCTGCTGCTGTAAACATGAACGTTTGCATTGGCCAATGTTCTCCCTCTCTTATCTGTGCTGTTTATCGATCCTGCAAGCCCCTCTTGCATGAGGCAGCGGGATGGGGCAGATGCAGAGGTGATGGGCAGGGTGGCCTACGGGAATCTATAGGCTGGGACTAGATTTTGACCTCAGTTTTGCTGGTGTAAATCTGGAGTGCCGCCACTGGGCCAGACCCTACTTGGAGGTGTGGTCACTTTGCACTGGCACCCTGAAACCTGCATAGCCAACCTCCAGTGGCACAGATTTAGGGCAGGAGCCCTTGCCACCCTTCTCTGCTGCCGCTGAAGGGGGTATGGAAAGGGAAAGGGGAAAGCATGTGGCTGTGGAGGTAGCCTGGCTGCTGCAATCAGTTTCTTGGGGTTATGGGCAGCTGACATAACTTAAAGCTACCTTACCACAGGGCACCAATCCGGCATGCAACAGGCTCAGGACCGGGGGAGGCAAATGTGAGTGTTACGCTACCCTCCTGCCCCCCTCCGTCGGTCCTCCTCCCAAGCTGCAATATGTGCAGCTCAGCTAGACCCCAGGCACTGGCTCAATAGCTGAGTCTGCAGCAAGACACGCTGGGACAAGGACACCAACAGGAGTACGGCCCAGGGAATGTTAGCTTAGTAATGCCCACTGACAGGCCAACACTGTTAACCATTCCCCTCCCGGCAGTCGAGCCAGAACTACTCAGCTAACGTGCTCATCCAGCATGGCTGGGTCACCATGGACCTGCTATGCCCTGATACCTCCAGCTGCAACGGAGAGTAAAGGAACAAAGGCTGCAAGTTCTAGACACGCTCTTGATTATTCAGAGAAGTGAGAGGCTTGGCACTGTCTGCAACCCTAGGAGCTAGGGGTTGCTGCAGACATCAGCCAAAAAAAATAACTCTTCCTATTTATCACTTGTCACATGACAGTTTTCAAGGCACAACTGGAAACTGTTCCGATGCAAAGGAAAGACAGGAAAAATAGTAAGAGGCCAATATTGGTCCAGCAGAAGCTCTTTAATTACCTGAAAATCAAAAAAGAATCCTACAGAAAGTGGAGACATGGATAAATTGCTAAGGAGGAGTGCAAAAGAACAGCACAAGCATGTAGGGACAAAATCAGAAAGGCTATGGCACATCACGAGTTACAGCTAGCAAAGGGCACAAAAATCAATAAGAGGTTCTTCAAATACATTAGGAGCAAGAGAAAGAAGGAGGAAAGTGTAGGTCCTCTACTTAGCAGGGAAAGAGAGCTACTAACTGATGACATCAAGAAGCCTGAGATGTTTAATGCTTATATTGCTTGTCTTCACTAAAAAGGTTAATGGTGACCAGATAACACAATTAATATTAACAACAAGGGGGAAAAGAACACAAGCCAAAATAGGGAAAGAACAGGATATTTAGAATATTTAGATAATGTAGATGTATTCAAGTTGGCAAGACCTGATTAAATTCATCCTAGGGTACTTAAGAAACTAGCTGAAGCAATCTTGGAACCGGAACCATTAGCGATGACCTTTGAGAACTCATGGAGGATCTGTGAGGTCCCAAAGGACTACAGAAGGGCAACCGTAGTACCTATTTTTAAAAAGGGGAACAAAGAGGACCCTGGGAATTATAGACCACTCAGACTAACTTTGATACCTGGAAAGATACCAGAACAAATTAGTAAACTATCAATTTGTAAGCACGTAGATGATAATAAGGTTAACAAAGCCAGCATGGATTTGTCAACAACAAATCATACCAAACCAACCTAATTTCCTTCTTTGATTGGGTTACTGGCCTGGTGGATGGGGGGAAGTGGGGTAAGCAGTAGATGTGATATATCTTGATTTTAGTAAGGCTTTTGCTGCATTCCCACATGATATTCTCATATGCAAACTAGGGATATGTGGTTTACTATAGTATAAAATGGGTCCATAATTGGTTGTAAGACTAAACTCAAAGATTAGTTATTAATAGATTCACTGTTAAACTGAGAGGATGTATCCACTGGCATCCCTCAGGGGTCAGTCCTGGGTCCAGTACTATTTAATATTTTCATTAATGACATGAATGATGGAGTGTAGATGATGCTTATCAAATCTGCGGATGACAGCAAGCTGGGAGGGGTTACAAGCATTTTGGAGGACAGGATTAGAATTCAAATTAGCCTTGACAATTGAGAGAGTTGGTCTGAAATCAACAAGATGAAATTCAATAAAAAGTGCAAAGTACTACACTTAGGAAGGAAAGATCAAATGCACAAATACTTAATGGACTAGATCGTAGTATTGCTGAAAAGGATCTGGGGGTTAGAGTTGATCACAAATTGGATATGAGTCAACAATATGATGCAGCTGGGAAAAGGAGCTAATATCATTCTGGGGTGTTTAACAGGAATGTCATAGGTAAGACACGGGAGGTCATTGTCCTGCTCTACTCAGCACTGGCAAGATCTCAGCTGGAGTCCTGTGTCCAGCTCTGGGCACCACACTTTAGGAAAGATATGGATAAATTGAAGAGCGTCCAGAGGAGAGCAACAAAAATGATAAAAAGTTTAGAAATCCTGATCTCTGAGGAAAGGCTAAAAAAATCTGGGCATGTTTAACAGTGAAAAAAGAAGACTCGGGGGAGGGGGGAATCTGACAACAGTCTTCAAATACGTTAAGAGCTGTTATAAAGAGGACAGTGATCAATTGTTCTCCATACCCACTGATGGTAGGACAAGAAGTAATGGGCTTAATCTGTAGTAAGGGAGATTTAGGTTAGATATTAGGAAAAACTTTCTAACCATAAGGATAGTTAAGCTCTGGAATAGGATTCTAAAGGAGGTTGTGGAATTCCCATCATTGGATGTTTTAAAGAACAGGTTGGACAAACACCTGTAAGGAATGGGCTACCTTTATTTGGTCCTCTCTCAGCGCAGGGGGCTGGACTTGTTGACCTCTTGAGGTCCTTTCCAGCCCTATGATCAGTGTTCAAATTGCTTTGCAGACACTGTCTAAAGATAATTAATCCTCACAACCCCTTGGGAAGTAGGCAAGAAATCATCATTATCCCATTTGCAGATGTTGGAATTGAGACCAGTTTTCTGCCTCCCTGTGTTGAGGTCTTGAAAACCGGTCAGACCAAAGATGTGAAGACAGCCTGGTAGGAGGAAGAGCCATCCCCCACATCCACATGGACATCCCATCTGGAAGTCATGCAGCCACAAGCAGTGTCTGGACATGTCCTGCTGCTACTCTGCATAGTCACTGAGGAATCCTCCCGCTGGAGCCATGCTGCCCAGAGGCGGGAGAGGGGGGAACTGGAGCAGCAGCACAGAGGGCCACTCAAATCTATGTTTATATGGGGCTTTTCCTTCAGGAAAAAAAACCTATGTGAGAGCATGATTTGGACTCAAGAGAACTGCTCAGAGCTCCAGGGGGAGGTGGCTCTGAGCTGATGTGGGAACCCAAGGCTGCCTCTCAGACCTGTGTGCAACTCACCATGCCACACCTCTCTCCTGGTGGTGATGTTTCCCTGATTACTGGGAGAGTCTTGCAGGAAAGCCCAAGTCTTGATGATCAAGAAAGTCGCTTTCAACTTAATGGAACGTGCCTGCTCTCTTTCAGAGATGGGGCCAAGCTGCAAAATCCAGTTCCAAACCTAAACTTTCCCAAAGTGCAGCTGCTCCCAGGGCCAGCTCTACACAGAATTCATTAAAGTTCCCAGCGACCTGTGCCAACAAGGGCTGGGGCCACTGAATAGCTTGAGATGGACTTTTGGGATACAGACTCTTCAGACATTCGAAAGTCCTGGCTAAAGCTTAGAGATGAAATCAAACCAAAACTCCAGACCCCAGAATCTTGGATCAAGCTCACAGCTGGCCCTGTTTCTGAGTTGAACCTGAACTGGAAACCCAGATCCAAACCCTACCCTGAGCTTGGGGAAGCTGGGATTCGGATCAGAATCTGGATCCAAATCTCACAACTCAGGTCCCTTTCTAGTCAAGCTACCAGTCTCCAACCTCTCCAGGCCCCTCTCAACCCATGCAAGATTAACAGTTTTGCCATTTTCAGGCAAAACTGTGTGAAAATCAGCTGTTTTGACTGAGTTTCCCTTTAAGATATTAGGTTTCATCGCAAACTCACAGCAAAACTTGTGGAAGGGAGGGCAAAGGGCCATGAGCCCATGAACACTGACATCAGAGGAAAGGTTCATGCATGCAACCCGCTGGTGCTTCTTGTCCTGCAATAATCAGGACACCCAAATAGTTCATGTCTCCTCTTTGGTGTGCATCAGTGTGGGCCAGAATCTGTTACACCAATGTAAGAGTGTGACCCAAGAACCAGCTTGCAAAAGGGCACAGAAGGGGTGCATAGAGGTTATAGGTTATAGGTATCTTCTCAGTCTGGCATGTGCATTGGATATGATAGAGGTATATAAAATCATGAGTGGTGTGGAGAAAGTGAATAAGGAAAAGTTATTTACTTGTTCCCATAATATAAGAACTAGGGGCCACCAAATGAAATTAATGGGCAGCAGGTTTAAAACAAATAAAAGGAAGTTCTTCACACAGCGCACAGTCAACCTGTGGAACTCCTTGCCTGAGGAGGTTGTGAAGGCTAGGACTATAACAGGGTTTAAAAGAGAACTAGATAAATTCATGAAGGTTAAGTCCAATAATGGCTATTAGCCAGGATGGGTAAGGAATGGTGTCCCTAGACTCTGTTTGTCAGAGGGTGGAGATGGATGGCAGGAGAGAGATCACTTGATCATTACCTGTTAGGTTCACTCCCTCTGGGACACCTGGCATTGGTCACTGTCAGTAGACAGGACACTGGGCTGGATGGACCTTTGGTCTGACCCGGTATGGCCATTCTTATGTTCATATGTTCTAGGGCACCAAAGAGGGCCATGTGAGGTCATACTGATCCTCATAATCATTGCAAAATGTATGTACAGATGGTTTTTAAGGAGTTGTGTATAAGTACTGAAAATATGTTTATAGTCTGACACCAACCAAAGAGGAAAATAGGTTTTCTTCCATACAGGAAGTAAGATGTGTCTCTTTCTGATGAAACGTAAACTAAGCTTTGTAAGCCAACACAGGAAAGGAGCACACAGGAAAAAACAAGCCATGGGGGTTAGCCTGGCTTATGCAAAGACAATGAACTTTGGGGGAGTATGTATATAGGAGGCAAAGGAGACACCCTCTTATCCAGCTCCTAGGAAGTAAACAGAAAGTAAACATTCATGAAAACGGGAGCTCAACAAGGCTTGGTTGAAATCCTGCAAAGGGTATTTGGGGTAAGTTAAACTTTAGACAGAAGGTTAGCCTGTTAAGTGCAGTCTCTAAAAATCGTGTCATAATTTTTGTTTTATATGTAATCCTTTTGTGTCCATTATCCTTTCTCGCTATCTCTTGAATCGTGAAACTTTGTTAATAAACATATTGTTTGCATTATAAAGATAACTCAGTGCTGTGGTGTTCTACAAGGAGCCAATCCTGAGTCAAATTGTTCGATCTGGTGTGTAGGCCATTCCTTTGGGAACAGCAGACCTGGTATTTCTGTGAGCGTTCAGACACCACTGGGGGAACGCTTCAAAGAGGCTCGGCTGTTGTTAATCTTCAAGGCAAAGGAAGGGCTGGCATAGCCCAGAGGAGTTTGTTTGGGTGGCTAAGAGGCTGGTGGGGGCACGGAGCTGACACCCAGTTCAGCACCAGCAAGTCTCTCTGTCAGTGGAGTAACAAGGTGACTCACAGTCCTGAGCCCGCCCAAGAACTGTTAAAAATGGCCTGACCCCAAACCCCCAGAAGTCCTTGGGAGTATCTCAATGGGCAGTGGTTTAGATGCTAAGAGTTGGATTTGCAAAATCACATAGGGTAGGCACTCCCGATGGGAGTTAGGTGCCAAAACCCCACTATAAAACTCCACAGTGACTGTCTCCGCTGCTCTTCCTTGAGATTTCTGCTCAGACCTTCAGATGATGTAGATCAGCAGAGCTCATTTGGCTTTCATGGGGTTACAGTGATTTACAGCCCTTACTGCAGTTGTGCCTGAGATCAGAATCTGGCCCTGTGGCTCAGACGCTAAACCGAATCCACAACTTTACAGAGACTGATTTGTTTTTCCTGCCACCCCTACGTACTTTTTACACTTCCTCTGATTCTATTTTAATGAACCTCTGCACAAGGAACACTAGCAAAGCTGGAGCTCGGATTACCAGAGTTACCATCCCACTGCGTACTGAGTGAGATGTACTTTCTCCCCCACTTTTTTGCAGAGGCAGCAGTTCAATAAATAATTAATGTTTCTTAATACTTTGGCTATTTCTCCTGTTGTAAAAAATTAATTGCTTTTTCCATCATCCATTTCACTGTAACCTGAAGGTATTTGGCCCAACATTCTTGCCCCTGCTTAAACATGCTTTTCCTAATCTTTCTCATGCCCATGGTGCAAAACCTGGGGTATGAACAAATCCAAGACGTTGCAGGCACCTCCAGGAAGATTTAGTAATAATAACACTTTGTTCTTATATAGCACACATCCGTTTGGGTATAATTAAGCCTCCCCACTCCCTGGTGAGGTAAACATTATCATCGTTAGTATGCAGACTGGTAAACAGAGTCACCGCAAGGTTAAATGACTTGCCCAAAAGACCACACAGCAAGTCAGTAGCAGAGCTGAAAAGGTAAGGCGACCGGTCAGCTGGGCCACACTGCCTTTCTTGTTGCCTTTGAACACGAGCAAGAGGATTCAAGTGATAAACAGGAAGGGTTGGTGTGTTGAACTCCACCTCAGGGAGGTATCTCATGGTTAATTAACTGTGATTTATCTATTGTCCCCATACTATTCTTGGAAGCCTCTCAGTTATTGACACATTCGTCGCTAGAATGTCAACCCTTATGTAACACCAAGCATGACTGCAGATTTAACCATGGAAGAAAGGATCGAGACAATCTAAAATCATTCATGCAACCCCAGATGAGCCTTTCAGTTTGAAGCTCTCTTTTGGTTCACTGGCAGGGGTATGTTTCAAACAAAAGCTATTCCAGAATTACCTGACTACGGTCACTCCCATTCCTACGCTGACTTTGTTCAATACAGCCATGAACCTTTCAGGCCAGTCAGCAATGACAGAGACCATTCTGTTGTGTGAGTCCAACTGGAAATGGGAATATGTCAAAGCCCCCCATGGAAATTTGAGTGCACTGCAGTAGGTTTCGTGCATCGAAAGATAGTGTCACACCCTGGCTTGCTGCACACTAATGTCTTGAGTAGACAAGCCCCAAGGTGGCAAGTTAGATGTCAGTACCAGAGACAGGAGCTGCATTTGCTATCTTTGTGGTTCCTTTCTCTCCCGTGTTGTGTGTTTGTCTGGTTTTGTCTTCAGGGAAAAGAGTTTGGACTTGAACAACAACAGATCCAGCCCACTCACTCACTTTTTCCTCTTTCTCCTCACAAAAAGGACAGTTAATATCATCTTTAATACCTTCTGAATGGTGTCACACAGAGGATTTTCCTTATAAAAACTCCTTAAAGGGAAAGGGAACAAGGGCTATTGTTAAAATAAAAGCCTTGCTTAAGAATTTATATTTCAAACGGCTGGAAGGCGAAGCTAAATCTTTTTTAACAGTGAGGGCAATTTAACCACTTGAACAACTTAGCAAGTGTTGTGGTGGATTCTCCATCACTGGCAACTTATAAATCAAGACTGGATGCTTCTATAAACTCTGTTCTAGTTCAAAAGGAATTATTTGGGGGAAGTTCTCTGGCTTGTGTTAAACAGGAGGTCAGACTAGATGATCACAATGGTCCCTTCTGGCCTTGAAATCTATGAAATGCTTTAACTGTTTTTCCTTTCCTTTTAATGGCATGTTTGCCATGTGGATCAGCAGGCTGAGGTCTCTATACTCAAAACTCTGAACCATGTTGAATTGTTCAGTGTTATACAGGGTCATTGCAGAAGAGTTGACTCATCATCGCTGGTGCGCCCCCTTGTGGCTGGATGTGGCATAGCTGCTCCTTTATTTCTAGTGCCCATTCCTGATGGCAAAAAAAATGAGTTCTTGTGGCACCTTAGAGACTAACAAATGTATTTGGGTGTAAGCTTTCATGGGCTAGAGCCCACTTCATCAGATGTATGAAGTAAAAAATACAGGAGCAGGTATAAATACATGAAAGGATGGGGGTGCACCCCCAAAACCAAGCAGCCGATCAGTGGAGCAAAAACAGCCAGCCAATCAGAGCAGAGAAAGGGGGTGGGAGGAGCAGTGCAGTGATATGGTACCCCCGGTAGATGATGCCCAGGGCAACCACCTTGCTTGCCTGCCTCGAGAAGGTCCACCAGTGCAAACTGCTCTAAAGGAGAGGAGAATAGAGCCTTGGATTTGTTTGATTTGTATTGGTTTTGGCTTTAGTGTTGTCTCTGTCATTTCTAACTTGTTTTCGATTGACATTATGCAAGCTGAATAGTAAGAGGGATGAACCTTTTATTTTCTTAATTCAATAATGACATTGCATTAAAAGCAAGTGCCCAATAAACAGTAATGGCAGCAAAATATCTGTGTGTAACTAACAATACATCCTGGAAACTTACATAGTGCATTACACATAAGGGGTGACATTCTGCTCTCTTTTATGCCAGTGCAGATTCAGGGTAATGCCACTGACTTCAGCGGAGGTACTCCACATTTAACACTGCACTATTTGGCCCAATAACTAACCTTCTAGGGAGGTAGAATTTCTGCCTCATTTTCCCCATCTGTAAAACACGGAGAGAGACGTGAAGTCAGGAATGGAACCAAAGAGTGTTCAGTGGAACTAGGGGTGCTGGGGGTGCGTCGGCATCACCCCCTGGCTTGAAGTGGTTTCTATTATATACAGGGTTTACAGTTTGGTTCAATGGCTCTCAGCACCCCCACTATACAAATTGTTCCAGCACCCCTGGACCTCATCTTCTTACTGTCTGTCAAGTGTCCCACACACAATTGGCACTGTGTAAATAACAATAAGGTGGCCCTTTTCATGAAACTCATTTGCTCTGTGTCTGTTATTTAGGTCGTTAGATTTCAAATCTTTGTCCAAATTCAAGTAAAGTGTTACCGGCAGAATAAGGATAGACAGAACCCAGGCTTCCTGGCTCTGAATCCCTGATCTGGCCACTAGGCAGCATTTCTGAAAGATCCTGGAAGTTCTCAAACTACCAAGCAACCCTCCTTTAAGGATTAATATATGGAAAACAGAGATGCTTATTCATTAGGAGCTTGATCTTACTGGCATTGAAGTCAATGGGGCAGCTGCCCCTGACATCAGTGCTGTAGGATCACTCATTTAGACCCTGATGTAGCAAATTACTTAGGGTTTAACTACACTTGAAAGCTAATTTGGATTAAGGGAGGGTGTGAATTAAATGTGCAAGAATTATTCTGGAATAACTCCCTGAGTGGACACACTTACACCGGAATGAGTACATCCACACATGGAGTTGTTCAGAATAGTTGTTTTGGAATAGCTATTCCAGAAGAACTCCATATGTAGACAAGCCCTAGGCACATGCTTAACCCTCACTGAAGTCAATGGGACTTAATGGGCTTAAGTGCTTTGCTGAATTGGCCTTAGCTTGTCTTATCGAGGAAGCAAACAGAAATCTAAAACTGAGTACTGGTGATATTGAAAGAGGCAAAGAACAACAGAGGTTAGTAAAGCAAAAGGACTATAATGTGTAAATGATCTTGAAACACTTTCATTAGAATTCTCTGCAACCTGCCACAGGAAAAATAGCCAGCAGTTTAAACTGTGCAGGGTTCTCTGCTTAGTGACTGCATCTAAATTCCATTAAGGGTAGCAGCTATTATACAAAACAAAGAGACGTATACCTACTCCTAAGTGTCCTCAATTCACAAAATCCTCTCATTTAAATTTAAATAATGTAATTATTGCTTGTTGGATAATATCATAGGAGTATCTCACCCATTAACTATAGATACATATCTTATTACTAAGATACTCTCTCTCTCTGGTGACCAGATTTCATTCTGGCCTTCCAGTATTTCACACGCAGATCATTTGCACATGTAATATTTGCTCATTATCTTTTGTACATAAGCTGTTGTGTGATCCTCATCTTGCTCAACATAGGAAAATGAACCAAGAACTAGAAGCACAAGCCTTTACCGTCAAGACCGAATCTCTGTAGCAGGAGGCTGTAATACTCACATCCTCTGTGGTTTGATACATACACACTGACGACTGGGTGACATACCATGTTGCATACATATAGAGGCCATGCTAACTGTTGACCGATGGCAACATATAAGGGAGAGCCCTGTATATATTAGCTAAGGGCAATCACTCCAGAGATTTGATTTGCTGAGAGATTGTGGGATATTTTTTTTATGCATTTGCAAGATTTTTAAGTTCTTTAGAGTTTCATCATCTGCTGCTTGTGGAGCTATTTTCAGGTATTTGTGCTTCCTGGGCCCAATCCTGCCAGTCAGACATTAAACCCAGAAGAACCAGAAGAACAGGAAGTTGCATGACAGCTAATCCCAAGTGAGCGTGTTTTACCAAGGTTCTGAATGCTCCGTTTTATAAGGTGCCTGCACCATCAAAGGCCCGAGTGCAGGTTCTCTTAATAACAGTATCCACAAAGAAGAGGCCATTGATTTGCTAAGTCCAGGTAAGGTGGCTTTATAGACTTTCAGGATGTTGACTCTGATTTAGCGATTCTAAGTAAATAACTTACAAAACTTAGGGTAATAAATAAGAAGGCTCAGATGAGCCAGGTTTGGAGGCTTGAAGAGCATGGAAAAGCTCTCCGTCAGAGATCAGACACATGATTCAGAGGAGTATTACATTACCAATTCATGCATAGAAGCTCAGGAGGGTAATGATCTCACATTTATGTAAGATCTCAAAGCCCTCAACAAGCTTTATGCCCAGGAATCACTTTATCCATCACCGAAGGGTAGCCACCTCTAGGGTGAAATGCATCAACAGCCCAACACTTCACAGCAATACTGCACAAAAGGATTGCACAGAGAGTGTAGACTCTTGCCTAATTGAAAGTGCAAGAGGATTTTAGGTAGACAAAATATAACCTATGTCTACACCTGGAGCTGAGGGTGTGATTCTCAGCTCGTCTACTCATACTTGTGCAAGCGCTCATCAAACTAGCGCTCTAAAAAGAATAGTTGCTGGGGTAGCACAGGCAGCAGTGAGCAGCAGCATGGATTAGCCACTCTGAGTACATGCCCACAAGGTCTGGGTGGGTTTGTGCTCACAGCCTGGCTAGTCCATGCCTCCACTCACCACTCCTCAGGAACGCTACTATTTTTAGCACACTGGTTCAATGAGAGCTAGCATGAGTATGTCTATGCAAGCTGGGAATCACACCCTGTGCGCCAAGTGTAGACATGTCCGTAAATTGCTTGAGAAGTGCAAAAGAGTTTTCATTATAATGTTCAATTTTCTGATCAAAACACGCAATATCAATTTTTGCATCTTTTGATGCCAAAATGAAGCCCATTCACAACATTTTGTGGACACAGATTTGCACAAAATGAAACTGAAAAAAATAAGAATGAGAGAATAGCCACAATTTTAACAGTCCTGTTGTGAACTTTGAAGCCGTTGGTTGATTCATTTTACCCTAGTCCAGTCAGCTTCAGTGCTTCAATTTGATCTTTAGACTTTATTTTTTAAATCCCCCCCCCCCACTATTGATTTCAATGGGAATTAGGCACCTATCTCACGTAGGCACTTTGAAAATCCCACTAGATGCCTATCTGCGTCTTTAGGCAGCTAGGCTCAGATCTTCAAAGTTATTTGGTTGCCTAGCTCCCATTGATTGTGAATCGATGGCAATTAGTCACCTAAATGCTTTGAAAATCTGGTCCCAATTCCCTTTGACTTTCAAAGAAAGTTAGGCTCTTAAGGCCCTAAATCACATTTGAAAATGGAACTTAAACTCCTAAATCACTTAGACTCTTTTGAAAATTTTACCCTAGGGGGCTTGTCTATGATCAGATAAGAAGTCATTAGCAGGGCCAGGAATTGAACCCAAATCTCCCCAGTCCGAGTCTACCATTTTAGGCAGGGATTTTCCAATAGGCCTAAGTGAGTTAGGCACCCAATGGCCATTGACTTTAACCATGCCTAAATCCCATTAAGATTCCTATGAAAATCCTAGTTATAACCACAAAACCCTATTGGTTTCAAAGCTATTAAATTCAATGGGACTTTTCCATACGGGATTGGCTGCATGCTAATTAGGGTGACCAGATGTCCTGACTTTATAGGGACAGTCCCGATATTCGGCGCTTTTTGTTATATAGGTGCCTATTACCCCCCACCCCCATCCCGATTTTTCACACTTGCTATCTGGTCACCCTAGCATGCTTTGACATTTGAAACCAGTAGCTCCTAAGAAACACGGTGAAATGGGAAAGTGGGACTACCTTAAGTGGCAGAGACCAGCATGTGGGTGGGGGGAAACCTTTGGGCTCTGACTGCTAATCAAATAGTCTGGAATATGAATTATACCATAACACAGAATTTAAAAAAAAAAATTTTAACACACAAAATATTAAGTCATTCATATTCTCCTCAATTAATTTATCTGTCATCAGTAGACTCATAAACTATTTGACTCAGTGACAGCTTGAAAGGAGAGCATGCCAACTTTTCCTGCAGGTGTGCATCTGGGTAGACGAGAGGAGCATTAGTACGTGCAGCAAGGGAGGTAAAAGAGAGACTCACAGAGGTTGTGAAATTGGAGATGGGAGTGAGAGGTTTGGCCAAGGGGGCGGGAACAATTTTTATAGTGCCGGAGCTGATGATGGAAACCATGTATTTGTTGTTTGTTATTACTGCTTCAAGCCAGAGGGTGTGCGGCAGCACCCCCAGCACCCCTAGTTCCAGCACCACTAGGTTTGTCAAAGAAAGACTAGCCACCGTTTGTAATTCTTCAAGATGGGAGGAAATGTTTCAGAAGATCGGGGCTGTCACAAATGCCTGCTATCCCAGTCATGAGTCAGGTAGCCTTCCCAGACCTATGCTGACAAATGGCTCCAATTCAGCACACCGTCCCTATTCAGCAGAGCATATCTTTAATTTAAACATGTGCTCCTTAAGTCCCACTGAGCTCAAGTGCTTAAGTGCTGTGCTGAAAGTCCTGGAGTCTGAAAGTCCACTGACACTCACAATTGCGACCCCAGACTGAGTCCATCTAATGGCCATGAGCCACTGGGCCTTGGAGCTCAGAATATTTGGAAACTGACCTGGGTAAAGACAGATCTGTTAAGTCCTTTTAAAGGTTAAAGGGGGTTATAAAAACCAGACTGAATTACAAGCAAACTTCTTGTCTCCTATTATGTCAGCCTGGCCAGGTATCGGAATAATCCAAGAATGTTAAGAAGTCTTATTAGATATCAGCTGTTTCCTTTGTTCTTTCCTCTCAGCCCACGCTGTGCAGCCTCAGATTGGGTATCATATGCTCTTCCAAAGGGGAATGGGAGGAGTGCTGCCTGGAGAAGCAGATGCTAGGATTTGGATTGGACTTTCATGGGAATGAATCAAGCACAGCGAACAAACTGGGTGTGAGGCAGTTCCACTAAGTGCAGGGGACCAAATTCATTTCTGATGTAACTTCACTGGAGTCAATCGATTTACAGCAGGAATGAATTTAGGCCAGCAAGCAGCATTTTGGGCCTAATTCGTAGATGACCTGTGGCCCATTTGCACTTGTGTATCCCAGAATTGCCCAGTGGCTAGGATGCTACTTTGGGGGACTTGAGTTCATTCCCTGTTTTGCCACAGACTTCCTATGTATCCTTGGGCAAGTCATTTAGTTTCTCTGTGCCTCAGTTCCCCATCTGTTCAATCAGCACTTCCCTACCTCATAGGGGTGCTGTCAGAGTAAATGAAGTAGAGATTGTGATGGGGGCCATATAATAACAACATGGAACTCTTAAAAATGAGGAGGTTAGCATGATTATCCCCATTTCACAGATGGGGAAAACTGAGACACTGGGAGAGAAGTGACTTGCCCAAGATCACCCTGCACCAGAGCCAGGAACAGAACCCAGCTTTCCTGAGTTGGAGGCCAGTGCCCTTAACCACTAGCTATACTACCTCAATCTAGGTACTGTACATAGTAGCTGGTGCAAAGGGACTGTGTGATAGTAGCATGTTCCCCTTCCCCCCAAACTCCCAGAAGGAGGCCTTCCTCAAAGGTGCAGAGCCAGCTGTGCACCCCAGCAAGAGCCCTTGGAGCAGGGGTCATCAGAGGGCATGCTGGGATGTGGAAGGTGTGGTTAGGATGGTCCTAACCCCGGGCTCTTCCACAGCTGTCACAAGGCCCATGAGGAGTTTGGGCAGCTGGGCACAAGCTAGGGTAACCCTCAGGGACAGAGCCTGATTTAAGGACTGAAGGGAGATGAGTGGAGGCGCTTTCTCTTTGCCTTCTGTGGGTCCCTGCCCCACAGGGGAAATTCACAGAGGGGGCATGCAGCCATTCAGAGCTGCTGTTTGGAGACCTGCCCTGACCTCTTTCCCTTGAGATCCTTGCAGCCGACAACACCTCTGATCTTCCCCATCTGCACTGGAGAACCTCCCGCCCTCTTCCCCTGGTCAGGGTGTTTTCCAGGAAGCGTCTGCAAGAAAAATTGCCCACTCTTCCCCTGTTGATTTAAGAAAGCCTCCTCTTAAAGCCTGGGAGCCCATTCTGGCCGCAAGGCTCAAATGCTTTGACTCTTTTGGGCTCATTAAGGAAACAGACAAAACTCTGGCTGGGTCGCTTACCCAGACAGAATTTAGCTTGACAAAGCATATTACCAGGGAAATATTTCAAAGCGGGGCTCACTGCTGCTTTAAATGGAAAAAAAAAATTTTTTTTTTTGGCTCACATAATCCAGCTGTTTCCATTAGGGAGTGAGACAAAAGTACGTCAACTTGGCAGGGGGAATCAAGTGGGTCTTTCTGAGCCTGAAATTCACATGTTATGGGCTACAATTTCCAGCTTAAAAGAACCTGGCTCATTGTTCAGCATTATCCCTCTCATAAAATCCCTCCAGGGCTTGTGGGCCTGCAACGTCTTTGGAGGTATTTGGATTTCACTCCAAAGGATGGTTTCCTGCAGAGGAGGGGAATAGCAGCCACTGGGTTTCGGTGTTCATGCGACCAACTTGCATCATCTTGGACATGATTTTCAACCATACTAAGCACCCACCCAGATGAAGAGCGTGGGAGCTGTGGGTGGTTATGAGGCCCACCGAAAAGAAGGAATGAAAAGGTTCTCTCAGGCTACCTTCCCCTCCCCACAACTCTATTTTTGATCCAAGTGCAGTGTTGGAAGCACTGAGAATCCGGCCCAAAGTATCTAGGAGATTAGAGGAAATTCATTTGCTATGTCACTTGTTAGGACATTTGATTTCAAGGGACTGATTCTCCTCTCACTTCAGTGTTAGTTAGAAGTAATTCCACTGAAATCAGGGAGAGGAAAACCAGATCCCCAAAATTTAGATGACTGATCTGTGCCGGGCAGGTTCTAGAACAAGCATCTAACCCAACAGGCCAAAGCTGTCTCTGCTGTAATTCTATTTAAATAGATCCCAGCCTGGAAGTGCTGCAAGGACCAACCCCCATTGCATGGGATTCCATGTCCAGGACAGATCTCAGTACAGCGACACTGACTGCCACTGTATACACACTGCACACATCACACTAGTGCAGATTGAGGTGGGACAAATCCCCGTCTAATTTCATTACAGCACCAGAGCAGACTCCAAAATTACTACTGCAGTGCAGCCTAGTGGTACTGCAGCAGTACACACCAAAATGGTGTCGAAGTGTTGCAGTGGTACAGATCCCGGTGTATTGCTAGGGTAAAGGTCCCAGAGCAGTATTTATGCACTGATATACATCCCAGTATAATTCACCCAAGGAGATAAAAGGGTCAGGGATTGTAGTGGTTAGGTCTCAGGCCTTATCTTCAAAGCGCTCCCAGGCTTGGCCCCAGGATACGTAAAAGATATTCTAAATCTCCAGGACAAAGACCGTGGACAACAGCTACATGGTCAGATGAACTAAGGACCATCACAAACCTCACTATTTCCAAGCCAAGTGCAAGGTGCATTTCTTTGACCTTGCCTTCTCTAACAACACATAACAGGTATATTTGTATTTATTAAAAAACCCAAAGGCACACATTACCGAAACAAGACACACCTCTGCACATGCTTCTCCCTCTGGGGAGAGGATGACAGAACAAATGACACATGACAGAGATATAGTCATACTGCCTTATGCACAACCGGCAGGCGCTCAGATACTCCACTGATGAGCGCAGTTCAAAAGCCTCTATAGAATAGAATAAAATACAGTGGTCAGGAGGCGTGGGTGCCTCTCTGTTTGAAGTGAAGCACATTTCTTTCAACCCCTTTGGTCCATTCTTTTCCCCGAGTTCTCCCCCAGCACAGCAAGAAGGGAATAGAGGGCCTGGAGACAGAAATATTTCAGAGACCTTGAGCCACTAGGTGTGCGGGGTCAGAGGGACAGGGGTTAGAATTCCAATGTTTCCTATCCAAGGGATTCACACCCTGGTTGGTGCATTCCAGGAATGAGAGGCAGGCCGGCATGTGTCTCTAAGTCAATGCTCAGAAGGTCTTGGCCCAGGGCTGGGACACTTGAGACGACACGGAAGTTCAATGGAGCAAGAAGACGTAGCACCAGGAACCCTAAGGGAGATCATTAATATATGGCGGCAGCTCACACAATGTTTTAGGTAACTCTATCCCCCTCCCAGGCCCTTGTGCATACACAGCTCAGGAGTCTCTGTTTTGTTCTTATTGGCCACCAGGTTCGGCAGATCCCAAAGGGCAGAAAGTAAAGGGCTGGACCATCATGCTATCATTGGGTTGTAACATTCAAAACCTGCACCTTTCCCAGAACAAGCTGACTCATGGAAACGAGATCTGAGGAATGTCTAGCCCTTACTGTGCCAGCTCAGCATTGTTCCCTATGGGTCTGTCTACACTGCAGCTAGGTGCAAGCCTCCCAGCCTGGGTAGTGCACTAAAAATATTCACATGGATGTTGCGGCTTGGGCTGGAGCTCAGGCTGTCAAGCCTGCCCAACCCGCTAGGCTTGAGACCTCCAACCTCCACCCTGAGCCGCAATGTCCACCTTGCTATTTTTAGTGTGTTATCTTGAGCCCTACTAGTGCTAGTCTGTCTCCTGGGGGCTGCTGAACTGAGATCAGTGGTGCTGTGGTGAAGATCATTGAAACCACTAGCAAAAGGGCTGTAGACACTGTTAGATCAAGGCAGTGAAAGGCAGGTTCTCGGCACAGAAAGGTGAGCAAAGCAATCACGGGCACAGAGGCAGAAAGAAGCAGGGAAGTGAGCCAAGATTCAAGGGCACTGCCAGCTGGGCAAGAGCAGATAATCAGGTCTTATTCTCAAAGCCTCACGATAATGAAAACCAAAAACTGTGGCCTGGCTCCATTCCCATCCACTTTTGGAAAGCGGATAAAGGGTAGAGGGGAAAGCAGCAAACATAGCTAAGGCTTGGGTGCCAGAACCAGGAGAGAAAGGGAAGCAAAAGATACAAACAAACAAAATGTAGGGCCTGGTCCTGTGAGGCATGCTCAACTCCCACTGAAGCTAAGTGAAAGTGGAGGGCACTCTGCAATGTGTAGGCTTTTGATGATCTGCCTTAGTCCATGCAGGGAGCTATCACTCCAACATGTATTTAATTATGGATGCATTTGTTTATTGTAGGTTTGTTACATACATCATTTGCCCCCCTAATTTCGGGTTTTTTAGTTAATTTGTTATTGGTGAAAACTGCCAACTCGACAGTCCTGGATATTGAAGTCCTCTATAAACAGACGTAGTAGGGGCAGGGCAGGGCAGACCTCCTGCATGTCATGATATATGGGATCGCAGTCCTCTTTAAACAGAAAACAGTGATAACTATGGACAGCCAGCAGGCTTCCACACAGCTTGAGTTCCATCTTTGTCTCCCTTGTTTACCAGGGACCACATCCTGCCTGGAATGCTGTACAGCACACAGAGACATCTAGTGGCTGAATAACATACTGCAAGTTGTTAAAAATTTAATTTTAATTTAATTTAATTTAATTTAACATACTGCAAGTTGTTAAAATTTAATTTAATTTAATTTAAAAGTAAACTATATTACACTGCATATCATCCTGTCGATGTACCTTATTGATGACCTGAATCAACCACTTTTATAGGAGAGAATGGCAATCAGTCTCTGTGGCCAGTTTAATTCTTGGCCTCTTGACTGAAAGTGCCAGTAAGGTGAGAGTCACTTAGCACCAGTGGAGATGATGCATTTTATCACTAATTAACTTTTTCATTGGTCACAGATGAACTTGAACCAACACACCTGGAGACACTTCTAAACTTTGCAGCAAGTTCATACCAAATCCCTGATGCAAGGACCTTACATTTTAACTGTGACCTTAATATCTGTCTACAGGGAACCACCAATTCATCTGGTTGTGGATCTGGCCTAGCAGCATGTCCCATGCAGGTTGGGAGGTGAATTCTATTTTTTTCAAGTCCTGTGTGGTTCCCTGTGCAAAGCCCATTTGCTGTGTCTTTGTGCTGGGGTATCTTTGTGTGTGTGTTCCACACACTGACTGCACAAATGCTCAAGCAAAGGGCAGTGCTCTTCTATAATCAACTGTAATGTTTCATTTTGTGCCTAAAACTGAATAAATGAAAGCTAGGAGGGGAGGGGGGAAATAAGCGCAGGACAGATAAAAGGAATTTCACTTTACAAATATGTAAATGTCTCAAACGTGCCATTGGCATGTTGCAGCAGACAGCTTAAGCCGAGAGAAAATTCTTTGGCAGTGACATCAATTCAACAGTAAGTAATGCATTTTCTAGCGCTGAGGTTCGATTTAAGGTCTCTCTCCATTGAGTGGAATGATTGAACGGTATATTAAAACATCAGCAAATTAAGCTCCTTTTGCTAAGGTCCTGTCTGTTTATAATTTGAAAGTTTCTTTTATTTTGCCTTTAACCGCTGGTTCCTTCCCATATCCACAAGTCTGATAGAACCCACTGGTTTAAAGTTTAATCCCTAGCTCTCATTGGAAATAGCCACCACTTGTGCTTTAGAAAATGAGTTAGGGCCCAGTCCTATTAGGGCATTTAGGTCCAGATTCTCAAAAGGTATTAAGGTGACTAACTTTCACTGATTTCAATGGGAGTTAGACAGCTACCTTTGAGGATCTAGGCCTAAATGGCTCCTGCAAAGCGCTGAGAACCCACAGCTTCCATATTGGGAGGCAATTGGCACCTTACAGGATCGGGGTCTTATATTTAGATATTTGGATCAAGCAGAAGTCTCATATGGACTGGATTCCAGAGCATTAAATTAAGAAAAGGACAGTTTAGTCTAAGTATCTCTGTGAGCTTCCTACAACGAGAGATATTAGGAAGGGGAGTGGAGGCAGCCCCATCCCGCCGCACATTTAAAACTAGCCCGGACAGTAGGGCACAATACGAGACTAGCTGGGGTAGGTGACTAGTTGTCTAAAAGTAGAGTAAATGAGATCATTGCCTCTGTCTCTCCAAATTGAAATAAGGGGGCGGATTCTCAGCTGGTGTAAATTTACATAGCCCCATTGTACACAGTGCAGCTATGATAATTTATGCCACATGAAGATCTGCCCCATGATAGCTAAGTGCCACAAGACACTGGAAGACTCCAAAATAAGAATGCTGAAGAAGAGCTCGGCATAGCTAGAAAAGGTCTCTCTCTCACCAGCAGAAGATGGTCCAATAAAAGATATGACCTCCCCCACCTTGTGTGTCTAATGCCCTGTGGGTCTCAGGGCTACACCACCACTGCAGATCCAGAATAAATAGCGTCTCCCCAGGTTCCTGGAATTACATCTCAATCTGAACACCACTCATCAGATCTCTTTCAGCAAGAATTTCCACACCCTGGGTCCCACTTCTGAGAACACTCGGCCCCGGCACCTAATAGTCTATGAAGTACAGCTGACTTGGAGGATCGTTCAGGGTGATGAGGACACCAGAGGCAGCCAGGTCCCAGTCCTGTAAATGCTTTGTAGATTAGGACCAAGACTCAGAATTTCATTCTGAAGTGAATAGGGAGGCAGCAGAGTTCACAACCTGTGGGTGTGATATGTTTACATTGACCTTTGCACTGCTGCAGGCTGCACCAGCTTCAACCATCCCATGGCAAATGAAGTCAGTCCCAGACAGAGTGAGTTGCAATGTCTCACCTGGAGAAGGCTAAAACATAGATCACCATGGCCGGGCCTCATCCTGGAAGAAAGGGCTTAGATTCCTAGCCAGCTGAAGATGGAAGAAGGCAATCCACTTACTTAATCCCGCATTACGAGGGGCAAGGTGTGTGGGGTTTGGATCAGATGACCGTTGGAGTCCTTTCCAGCCCTATATTTCTGTGATTGCACATCTCTGTGGCAATCTGCCTGTCCATTGGTATTTTAACTAACTGACAGAAATCAGACATGGTTTCTGAAGGTCAGAAGCACATTAGCTTGAGCTGGGCGATGCCATTTGGTTGAAATAAGGATGGGAGGAATGGACCTGAACTTTTCTGCAAATCTTAAAGCAAACAGAATGTTTTCTTTAAAGACGGATAAATGTTTGGATTCCAAATGTTTGTGAAGAGCGAAGGAGACACAGTTTAAGCCGGATGGAAAGTAAATTATGGTTTGCTTCTCTGTGCATGTTTTTAACCTTGACAGATGGGCTGAAATGTTTTTTTCATGTGAGTTCCAGAAGGGAGAAGTTATAGAAGCTGCTGGAGAATTTATGGCTCCCAGTCTTCAACTCCTTGCTGTGAAGTGTAGTTATAAATAAAGTTTAAGTTGGCATTTCTGAACCACTTCCTGCTGCTCGAGGGTGCGGATTTGGTGAAAAGCGATGTCAGAAAATCTCATCCCCTGCCCAAAGTCAGAGCTGATGGGCTTTGGGAGATAGGTCTGGGTGGGAGCTGGAGGGATGGAGTCATCCCCCATCATGGATCCAAGCTGCAAAGCAGCTGATTAGTTGCTAGAGAAGTTTCCAGGCAGTAGTTTGAGCATTGGCCTGCTAAACCCAGGGTTGTGAGTTCAGCCCTTGAGGGGGCCACTTAGGGATCTGGGGCAAAATCAGTACTTGGTCCTGCTAGTGAAGGCAGGGGGCTCGATGACCTTTTGAGGTCCCTTCCAGTTCTATGAGATAGGTATAAATTGTGATTTTTTGGCTGGCAGACTCCTTAACCATGCACCTCCCCTGAGCAACCATTAAAATGCCCTCCTATGTTGCCCTGAGTCACCACAATACACTGTAGCACATGGTCTTTCCGTGGCCTTCCTAAACCGTTGTCAATCGGTACCACAGTGGTTCTCCTGTTGCTTCTGGGGCCTTGTGTGTCCTGGCACACTAAGACTAGAGATGCAAGGTTTCAGACTAAGTGAAAGCGTCGTAGCAAATTACAAGCAGATGAAATTTAGGGGTTCTTTAGAGACACTGGATTATTCCAGGGGGTTGATAACAGCAATATAGGTCCTCTAGTTCCTTGATTCTATTCCAGGCTCTTATAGCACGGGGATTATGAGTAATTCCCAATTTAAGGGGGTCCAATGGCTTAGTGGTCTCAGTCCATTTCGCAGTGGTTCGGTGTACTCATCACAAAACCCAACCCTAAAACTGGCACCATGGTGGTCCATCTCAGTGGAGAGGTCAAGGACTGACATGACTCTTCTAGACATGGTCCCTCCCATTCAGGATTGAGACATCAATAGGGCAGTGTGTAGAGAAAACGTCCATTGCTGCTACCCAAACTGTCACCTGTTCTATAGATAAACAGAGGACTCCAATCTTCAGAGATATCTACCCAGAATCTTTAATCAGCACTACATCTACCCACACACAACAGAATTTAGGAGGGTTGGTTCTATCTCTGGAGTCTCGTTTCTCAGTCTCACATACAGCACCCCTGCAAGGAACCAGCCTAGGGGTGTAAGTATCTTAGCTATGGTTGTTGATGCTCTTTTGCCAACAGGAAAAGAAAGCTTTTGGTGGCTGTAATGTCAAGGATGTCACATTTGCATACTGTGCCAGATCCTCGCTTGACAAACGGGGAAACCAAGGAACAGAGAAACAGCATTCACCAAGTTCGCACAGGTGACCCAGGAATAAAACCCAGGCTTCTGGACTCCTAGCCCAATGCCTTATTCACTAAAACCAGGCCACCTCCCAGAAAATCAAAGCCCAAGAAATGGAATTGCCAAAAAATTGTACAATAATACTGCTTGGATTAGATCAAATTCAAATAAGCTCCAGAAGAAAACTCCTTTTAGAAATCAACTACCTCTAAATAATTCAGTTCCCCTAACTCAAACCATTTTTCTGCCTTATTCTTGAGCGAGTTAAAATTCTTATCAGTGTTTTATAGAATCATTTCAAAAGGAGAGGGAAAAAAGTTACTTAAAAAGAAAGTCAAAGGCTCCAACATATGTTCTTGGCTGGTAGAATTCAAGATGAGGGTTTTAAACCTCCCGTGAGAGTTCCCTTTCACAGCTCTCCCCTAATCCTCTGGAAATCGCCTGTTCTCTACAGCTGTTGGTTATCCAGATAAACTATTTGTTCAATTATTCTTGGCCTAGATGGCGCGGCCTACCTCAAAGGCTCTCGGCTTCATAGCTCGGCCTACTTCAATAGCCCCAGCCTCTCACAGAACAGCCTAGAGGAGACTGGGGCCTGTTTGAAGCCCACTGTGTTCCTTACAAGACTCCCCCCCCCATCGCCCCCAAGGCTTTTAATCTCTACCAGGATAGCACTGAGGTGTCTGAAGCTCCCTCGTGGTGGAGGGCTGGGGCGGGAGGGAACCGTTGTGGTGTCGGAGTGCCTGGGTGATAAAATAATTACAAATGAAAGAGAGATTAGCTGAAGCTGTTGGGACAAATGCTTCCAAAATGGTTTCTGAAGTGCTGGCGGTTCCTTCTAACAGGAGAAGTCAGCTGCAGCTGCTGTCTCCATAGCAATCCAAAGAAATACAGGCCCCACTGGGAGCCTGTTATGAAAATGTGAGACCCGACAAACGGCTACTCAGGGGGAAGAGTTGACAGACCGGGTCAGCTTTGCATCATATAAATGGACTGGTAATTAACACAATTTTTTTTCACATTTGTCTTTCCCCCACAACTTGGCTTTTGCAGAAACATTAAAACCCGACTAATAAATGGCTTACAGCTGTTGAAAGATGAATCCTGCCTGGCTCCGGCTCCAGGGATCACTGGGTTGATCTTCCAAGGGTCCCAGTGTCAAGCTCTTCTCAGACAGACACCACCTTTCCCTAGCTACAATTTCCCTGATGGGCTGCCATCATTTCTCCCCACTTAGGCCTCACTGTGATTTCCAAAGGCCCCCCATTCTGCAAAAGTGCAAGGATAATGCCTGGACGATAGAGATGGCAGGACAGTACATAGAACATGCAAAAATGTCCTTGATTATGCATAGTCCTTGCATGAAACCCTGAACGAGTTGATCCTTGCATCACATATGCATGTTCCTTTCATTTTTGCCAGTATGAGTCTCAAGTCTTTGCATTAAGCTCAGGCTTGTGGCTCCGTACTGACAGCGAGGAGTCAGTCTTGGTGCATGACTTTAAAAAGCTTGAGCTGAAATGTTACAAGCAAATTAAAAAAATGCCTCCCCTGTTTATTTATAGCTATGAGGTAAACAATTACTGGGTGTTGTGAAAGGTGACAATCCCCAGCTCCGGTCAGGCTGTCCAGGGCAGCATATTTTATTGAGGTTGAGGGTTAAATATAGTGCCTAATGTTTTTTGGATTACTCTGAGGCATAAGAAATACATGGACAAGTGGCTGGTCTCCTGTGCTGGTTGAATTAGGGGCTAGTCCACAGAGATGGGATGCGTTTGGGATGTGGGTAGAAAGCTGCCAGGCTGGGATATGCTGCTGGCAATAAGTGGGAGGCTAAACAGATGCAATATGTGGAACAACTGCAGCCTTTAGGTGGAGTGAAGTGGTGGCTCAGAGAGAAAGTGTGAGCAATGTAATCATAGAGATGCAGGGTTGGAAGGGACCTCAAGAGGTTATCTCGTCCATCCTGCCCATTCAGAGGCAGCACCAAGTATGCCTAGAGCATCCCTGACAGGTGTTTGTCTAACCAGTTCCTTAAAACTTCCAAGGATGGGGATTCCACAAACTCCCTAGCTAACATGTTCCAGTTGAAAGATTTTCCTAATATCCAATCTAAATCTCCCTTGCTGCAATGAGTGAACCTCCGACGGTTCAGCGAGTGAGTCCAGAAAAGTACCCAACATTTCGGATCTTTGTTGTTGTTATTTATTTTGTATTATGGTAGCCCGTAGGGCCCCATGTCTTGGATCAGGGCCCCATTGTGCTAGATGCTGAGCAAACACGGAACTAAAAGATGGTCCCTGCCCCAAAGAGATCTGTCCTGGGGTCTATATACTCCTTGCTGGCTCGGCGGCCAAAGGACTAACAAAGCAGCTGCCTGGATGCTCAGCCAGAGTTGATTGGCAACCCCATAGCAGCGGTAAGGATAAAAGGGGTGCAAGGTAGGAGGGGGGACAGCTGTCAGAGAGACTGAGGGGCTGCAGGTTGAGGATCCCTCCAGCGGGCTGGTGAAAAGCTGCCAAGCCAACCAACCCAGCAAAGGAGGGGGAAAGGAGAAGAAGCTGGGGAGACTACAGAGAGGTAGGAAGTAGCTCAAGGAATAGCAAGGGATGGAGAAAGACTGGTTCTGGCTGTCCCAAACAAGAGCCCTGAGCTGGAACCCAGTCTCATTGGGTGGACCTGAGTTTCCCTACCTACTCCAGCCAGTGGGCTCTTAGAGAGGACTCTCATTAACCCTGGAGAACTCGGGCTGATTAGCCCCTAAAGCTTCCCCATTACCCTAGAAGAGACAGACTATTGAGGACCAGGCCAGAGGGGAGGCGGGGTCTGTCCTTGACATGGACTTGGCAAAGCAGAATTGGGTATGATGGCATAAGGGAGGACAGAACCAGGCTGATGTAGCTCACTGCCCCACCACAAGAGAGTGCTAAAAGGTAAGGAGCCTTTATTACAAGATCACAGTCCAAGACAAGAGACAACAGGTGCATACAACAGACAGAGATAGCACAAGAATATGACACAGCACCGGTCTGACTGTCTAACCCATAAAATGCTCAGTCACCTTGCTACCCAGGTGATAATTCATGCCCGGCCTAACCCTCATTGGAACTGTCAAGAGAACAGGCTCTCTCATGAGATTTCCTTCCAGTATGTCCTGCTCTCTGTTGAGCCAGATGCAGCACAAACAGCCTCTCCTGATCTTCTGAGTCTGATGCCCAAGAGCAGCTGTTGGTGCAGAGGCAAGCACGGGAAAAATAAATTATCCAGACCTTTTCAAATTTGGGGCAGGGGAGGAGTAGGATGCAAAACGTTCTGGGGGAGAGGGGCTGGAGGAGGGGTTTTGGCTTGAATTTTGGAAGATCTTTGGATTATTCTTAACTTGTCTGATTTGGTTAATCTTTTCTCTAATTAATTACTAGCTGAAAGGAGGAAATTTTCAGAAGGCAGGTCAGCAGATGCAACGTGAAGACACAAAGTATTGGATATCCAAACTATGTGAGAATAAAGATGGGCTAAAGTTCAGATCCAACCCCTCCTGTCCAAATGTCTGGGAGCATTTCAGATCTGGATCTGAACTTTGAGGCACTCGCCTGCAGTTCTGCCCCTGCTTTGTGTGAGAAGACATCTCCCGTAGAGACAGAGTCCCATGCTGCAATGATACACGCGAGTTGGGTTGTCCTGTGTGCACGCCCTTTCTGACTGCAGAACCGTTAAGGTTACTTTTCACAGCAAGACAATGGGAAACAGGCCCCTACCCCAGTCCCTTAACCCTGCCCCTAAGAGAGACCCTGATCCCTGACTGATTCCAAGTCTCCATGCAGCATTTTCAAAATACCTGTGGACACGGTTTATGAAGCCAGGTGAACAAAGTCCATAGATAGTACAGTAGCCATGCTGCAGATCCCATTTCACTGCCCCCTGCAGGGCCCGATAGCCTATTTGAAGCATCCCCCGCCACCTCCTCTCCTATCCCACTTTCCAACACGTCCTGCTCCTCTGTGTGCATTTAAAATAAAGCAAAACTCACTCATGCCAAGTTTGTGGCATTTGCTGATGGGAGAGCAGGAATCAGATCAGACAGAGTCAGCTGACGCCACTCTGTCGCATGCTGGGGATAGCTCCCAGGCTTGCTGTGCAGGGCTCCACCTGGCAAGCTGAGTTACTGAGCACTCAACTCTTTGTGACCTCTGCAAAGCACAACAATATTCAGAGAACCTCTCGCTTGTAAGTAATTGGAAGATCACTTTGTCTTTAGCAGGCATGTATATCCCCACCTTCCACTCCAAAGACACACACATTCCAAAGCTCCTGGTGACCACCTCCTAGTCAAGTACCCTGTCTTGGGCTTTGCTTACTTTCTGTTCCCCAGGCGGGATCCAGTGATACTTAGAATCGGAGGAAAAACCTTGAAAAGGGAAGGTGGGAGGGGAAGGAAAACCAATGCGTTTCTCTTTAGGCAAAAGACTGAAGGAATTATAGCTGAGATTATCAGAGATGCCTAAAGGATTTTGAGGCCCACTAAATGAATGGGAATCAGGCCTCTAAATCGCCCATAAGGCTTTGACAATATCAGCCTACAGACATAAAGGGGTTTTTTATTTATAGTATACGCCATGTTCCTGGAAAGATGCATAACCGTGAAAGACAAGGGCTCAAATTCCCATCTCACTTCCACCAGTGTAACTCTACTAGGTAACATTTTCAAAGGTGCTTAAATGACTTACATGCTTTTGAAAATTTTTACCCCCTGACTTCACTAGTGGTGCTCTGGATTCACACCAGGCATAGCAGAGAGCAGAATCTGGCCCATTGTTATTAAAAACCATTGCTAAAATTGATTTGAAGATGCCCCCATTTCAGGCAACAATCTACACATGCTCATCCCCATTTCAGCCCTCTCTGAGTTGTGTCCATATGAATCCAGAGTAAACCCCACTGACTGGTAAAGTTTTCAAAAGTGCCTGTGTGACTGAAGGCTTGTCTACATGGGACATTACTATGCAGCAAGCTGGTGTGTTGTAGATTCACACGCAGGCTTGCCGTGCACTAACATCCCATATAGACCAGCCTTTAGAAGCCAAGTCCCATTTTCCAGAAGTGACTGAGGCACTTGAGTCTAATTCGCATTGCAAGTCAATCTTTGCGTGCAGCTGCACAAACACCTGACTAGGGTTGTGCAGTAACAGACTGCACTAGGATCAAGGAAGATGACCAGCCCAGCTACAGAAACGTTGCTCATGGCCATTCCTGAAGAGAAGGCCCTTCAGCCATGGCTGCTTGGGGAGAAGGTAGGGTTAAACCATGGGAGGGACAGAGCTGCTGGCTCTCTGTGGCCCTGAAGTACCCTCACTGCTCTGTCTAGGATCAGCCAGGGAAGTCATAGATTCAGTCAGATGTTTTAAGGTCAGAAGGCACCATTAGCTCATCCACTCTGTCCTTCTGTATAACACAGGCCAGAGAATTTCCTCTCTGTTTTGAGCCCAATAACGTGTGTTTGGCTAAAGCATCTTCCAGAAAGGCATCCACTCTTAATTTAAAGTCATCTGGTCCTAGGTAGAACTGGTCAAAAAATGGTAAGTATGTGTCATGAAGAGTTCATTAGTTTCATTAATTCTTGGATGTTAGAGACCACCTAGTAGATCCCTGGCCAATGCAGGACTTTTCCTCCCCTCTCACATCTGCTTCACCTGTAAATCTGACCATCATGATGCAGCAAAATGGTGGCTTGAGGCAATGTGCTGCTAACTTGATAAAGGGGCTTTGGTCTTTCTCTCCAGTTAAACTCTTACCATGAAAGCTAGTAAAGTGAAACTCTGTGGGTTCACTTTCTCTTTTCTCTTACATGTCCAGGGTATCTTGACAGGAGGAGGTGGAGGTCAGAGCCCAAGTGAACATGTCTGTAGGGGGCTCCCATGGGCTGAGTGAGACTTTCCTAAGGATGTCTCCTTCCAATGATGTCCTGTCCCCTTACACTAAGTCCCTCCCCTACCTACATTCACACTAGAGTGTGGGGTCTTCACTGCTTTGAGCTACCCTATTTTAAACAGGGGCTCCAAGGCATGCCGTGTTGTCTAGTGGATGGATCACTGCTCAGGAAGTCTGGGTTCTATTCCCAGCTCTGACACTGACTTCCTGGGTGAATTTGGGCAGGTCATTTCATCTCTTTGTTCCTCTTTGTCTATTTAGAGTGGAAGCTCTTTGGGATAGGGGGTCTCTTTTACTATCTGTACAATGCCTAGCACCATGAGGCCCTGATCTGAGTTGGCACTATTGTTATACAAATAATTAATTAATTATAATAATAATAATCAGATCCCTTGGGGGACTATACCACTGCCTAACAGATCTCCTCATTAGAAAACCTGCTCTGATGACTGGCCTACAATTCCCTGTGCATAACTTCATCCCATTACTCCTCATTAACCCTGGCTCCTTCCTTGGTGTTTATACACTCAAAATAGTTGCAGATGGTTTTGATACTCTATCTCCCTTACAGACATTGTTTAGCTAAATTCACCCCCCTGTGTTAATCCACTGAAGTCAATGGAGTTACTCCAGTGATTAATTTGCCCCAGTAGGGCCAAAGCCTGCTCTTACACTGTGTGCAATTCCATTGATGTCAAATCAGCCAATTTCTCAGTTACACACGTGAATCTGGAATCAGGGCAGTTGCTTTGGATTTAAACCAGTGTCACTGAGAATAGAATTTGTCCATATTGGATTAAACAATGTTGCAGCTTGACTCATTCACTGCTTTCCTTCATTTTTGCTATGGAATTTTTGTTTTCTATCAGCCAGCTTCTATAGCAATGCAAGCATTCTAGTTCCTTCTTGCATAGTTCCACGCTTCCCTATCAAAGCAGTCTCTCTGCACTAGGTTCTCGCTTGCTCCAAGGGTATCTCACCAGGTTAATTGTTCTGCCTTGTACTCTCAATGATCTACCTTTTCTCTTGGTTCCCTGACTTCTACCTTCACGTCTATCTGCCACTCAGACAGAGATGATCCATTGCATTGTAGTTTGGAAACCTTTAATAACTCCTCTGCGGCCATCTTCTCTGCTAGTCTTGACCAAAGAAGTTTGTGGCTTCATTTCAACTTCCTTCAGTTAAATGTCTTTAAGAGAGTCTACAGGGCAAAAGGACTCTGATCAAGAACAATTGTCTCCTTCCTTACCACCAACTTTTCTTCTGCTTTCTGTAGTTGAGAGTCATCCTTGACTCTCAGCTTTCCTTCCCCTCTCATATCTACTTCACCTGCAAATCTGCCCATTGTAATGCAACAAAATGGTAGCTTGAGGCAATGAGCTGCTAACTTGATAAAGGGGCTTTGGTCTTTCTCTCAAGTGTACCCATGAAAGCTAGCGAAGTGAAACTCTGTGGGTTCACTTTCTCTTTCCTCTTACATGTCCAGGTCATCTTGACAGGAGGAGGTGATCAGAGCCCAAGAGAACATGTCTGTAGGGGGCTCCCATGGGCTGAGTGAGACTTTCCTAAGGATGTCTCCTTCCAGTGGTGTCCTGTCCCCTTCCAATGAGTCCCTCCCCTAGCTACATTCACACTCCTGATGCTGTGCTGACATCCTGTAGAGCTCAGACCCATGGTAGTAACACTTAGCTGCCGGATACAATTCAAGTTCACTGCACTAGTGGCCTGGATGAGTCTACTCTAGCGAAGGAGGGTGAGATCTTTTAAAGTCCACCCAGAAGGTGGAAAAGACATTGTCTAAAAAGATATACAGCTTGCTGGACTTTCAGCAAATGACAGCCACATGTGGAAACTGTAGGGAAGTGTGAATGGGCTCTGTAAAGCCATTGAACCACAGTGGAAAAATTAATACTGCTACTAAGTATTGTTACTACAATCGCAGGTGATCACACTGGATTAATATTGGAGAGGACAATAAGAATTTGGAAAAGACTAAATTTAACAAAACTAAGAATTTGATGGTTCCCTGAACATAAGGGGCCAGATACTCCCTAGACTGGGTTCTGGATTTGTCTTCCAGAAATTTTCCTCCTTTAACACAAGCATTTTGGGGGGGTGAGGGAAAGGGATATTTCCCCTTGGGGGCAGCCAGCCGGTGCTCCAGGGCTGGGAGCGGCCACCCGGCACATCAGGTCTGGGGGCACTGCAGCCTTCCCCAACAGCTGGGTCACTGGCTGCCCATGATTTTGAAATGTTCTTCACAGGGAAAGTTCCTCATACAGAGCCCCTACTTTCTTCCTGTGCACTTCCCATGTCCTTGCTTAGCCTTTTAATCCCAACAAGAGTTTCTTTCTCTTGCTATTTGCGGTGCTCCTGTGAGCCTGACCCAGTCAAAGCTGTCACTTCTCACCAGCATGTCATCGCCTACCATCATGACCGCAGAATCTGCAACGGGTTGGCTGAGATCTGGCTGTTGATTGGTGCTAATGAATGAGAAGCACAGAGGGTGGCTTTGAGCAAGGCAGTCTTGCTAGGGATGAGTGGATGAGGAGAAAAAGGGCCTTCAGCAGTAAACCAGGGTATGTGGCACTTAAAGGTGAGAGCAGGGGGCTTTAACCAGCTGGTGGGCAAAACTCAGAGAGTTGGTGTGACGAACTGGGACTGTTCTTAATGTGGTCTTTGAATGCTGAGTGGGGAGTGTTGGCTGGGAAGGCAGGGGAGTGTGGCTAGGATGGTCTGCATTGGGGGATGGGAGACTGGCCGTGAGGGAGAATACCTGAGCATGTAACATGAGAACCCAGGAAGGGGTTAGAGGCCAGGTGACACCTTGGCCCGGGAAACTGAACAAAGGCTGGGGGAGGAGACGCTGGGGAGAGAGTTTTCAGGGCTGGCTGGTGGAAGGGCTGGGAGGCAGATGGGGCTCTGACCCCCTAAGGGGGGTGTGGTGCCCTGGGACCCCAAGATGGACCTATCTGAGGGGGGTCCTGTTGTCTGTGCCTGCAAGACCTGTCTTGGACTGTGTTCCTGTCGTCTAAATAAACCTTCTGCTTTACTGGCTGGCTGAGAGTCATGGTGAATCGCAGGATGCTGGGGGTGCCAGACCTTGTGTCCCCCCACACTCCGTGACAGTTGGCTAAACATCCAAAACAGGCTTTGGGGGGGCACACTTCTGCTAAGTCCTTGTTCAAGCCAGCATGCAAATGTAACCAGATCAGCCTACGCTTGTGGTATTTGTTTAGCGTCCTGGTGAAAACCAGTTTGTGCGAGAAGGAAAACATGCATAGCAAAGCCCTCGGAAAGCAAAGGTTTGAGTTCAGTTTGTTTTTACAGCGCTTCGGCTTGGCTTTTGTTTCATCCAATGCAGTTTGCAAATTCCCTACAAGAAGGATGGCCATGTGGTAGGCTAGCCCTGAAGGAGCTCTCTAAAACCAGAGACATAACACAGTGTCTAACACGGCTAACTTTGCTTCTCCATTCTGCTCCAAAGGTGGCTGCTTTTCAGTGGTGGGTGTGGAGTGAGGCAGATGCTTCCTGTATGAATAACTGATGGAGCGCTCTGGAATCTTTCAGCCTGAAGGGGGCTGTTGTAGTAGGATGAGATGCCCGATTCCAGCTGTTCTCAGTGTGTATATTAGTGAAGGAAGCCAGAAATGCTTCTTATTTCTACTGCTTGCCCTCTACCTGGTTATGGTACCATCAAGTGCCAACTGAAAGGTCCCGCTCCCCCCCCCAGGGCAAATGGGTTTTAGACACGCACATGGAAGGAAAGGAATGCAGGAACAAGTTCAAAAAGCTACAGCCATCATCCTGGCTGGTATTAGGGATCAGCCCCTCGGTCTGCGGCCCAAGGAGCAGCTGTCAGCTTTTTGCTGGTGAAGATTAACACCCTCCTTTATTGAGATTTCACCCTGGGAGGAGTTTTCGGTCACTGCGGTACAGAGCGACTTGTGTTCCCTCAGTCGCCAAAGGGATGATCTTACTGGGAAAGATCAAATGCACCAGCCAGCTGGAGCTAAAGGCCAGGAAGCGCTGTCCTGGCAAGGGGTCCAGCAGATATAGAGCAGGTAGACGCAGCAGGTGTGTGTCCTGAAAACTCACCAGCTTCAAGTCTTGGTGGATCTCATCACTGGGCTCAGAATTAGATTTTAATCCATAAAGGAGAAAATCCAGCTTTTCTCTCCATGGCTGCAGAAGGTCCCTATACAGAGGAACCGCTGCTGTTCTGCTGCTTGAGGAGCCAGGGAGGGCTAGCAGGAGCCACTTGGGAAGTGTAAAGCTGACCTCTGCAGGGCATAGGAGTGCCAGGTGTGAATTTGCATCCTAAGGAGGAAGGATTCCTCTCCAAAGTACCCAAACCAGCTCCTCAGGCCGGGCAGAAGGGACTGGATTGGCCCTTGAACATAGGTAATGGTTGAGTTCTCTGTCCCAGTAGGATCCAGCAAACACTGGCGCTGTTTAAGGATCAGATCTTACAGAGAAGGAAGCATTTTAAAAAGTCACCTCTTAATGGCTAATAGTCTGTAGCAGCAGCTCTAGCAGAGACATGATTGTGCTATCTCTGTGCTTGCTAAGTCTCAGAAATGAGACATTAAACATTATGATTATTAGGGGTGAACGGAGCCTACTGAGCTTTTCTCTTCTCCTTCCAATCAAAGCTAAGACTCAGGGCCTGATCCTGCCCTGCGTACCTCTGCAAAGTGAAGTGAAGTGCTGCCAGGCTGACATTCAACATCCTCTTTGCACAGAGGTGACTGACCACATGATGTGCCCATCTGTGGAGATGCATGCAGGCCTCCAGTGACCTCTCTTCAGCCTGACCCAGGAGAGAATAATGCTCATGGATGCATGAGGAAAGGTTGGTGAAACACAACTACTGCCTGTCACGGGGCACACGGGGCACACTCACCACTTGCAGCAACTCCTGCTGGCCATCTTGGGAATTAATTCTACTTGACTGGGTATCTTCCCCCATCTTGTCTCACTCTGCTGTCCTGCTCAGTCCTGGAGCTGCAGTTTTCTCTTCATGGCTTGGCCCTCCAGCCAGGACACTAAAGTCCTCCCCTTCTGGGGAATTTACTGTCTTTCCAGACCTGCTGTCCACTCCTGTGCCTTTGCTACTCCCCAGTGGTTGGTAGGGGAACCCAGGCCCGTCCTCTACACTGGGTTCCAGCCCAGGGACCCTATAATAAGCAGCCGCAGTCCTACCCCTTGCTGCTGGCTCCCTGAGCTTCTTCTTACATCACTGGCGGCTCCCAGCCTCTCTGGGTTTGCCAACCTCCAACTCCCTCCACTAGAGTGACTAGACAGCAAGTGTGAAAAATCAGGATGGGGGTGGGAGATAATAGGAGCCTATATAAGAAAAAGCCCCAAATATCGCAACTGTCCCTATAAAATCAGGACATCTGGTCACCCTACCCTCCACCCAGGGAGCGACTGCAGCCTGCTTCCCTGCAGTCTTTCCCAGCAACAGCCTCTGCCTGTTTCTGCACAGGTGAGCCTGTTTCCAATCAGTGGCCTCCTAGTAGCCTCAGGCTCCCCTGCTTGCAGCCTAATTAGCTGATTGGGCCCACCTGGCCTAACTCAGCTGTGGCAGGGCTAGTGTGCGGAACACAACCCATCACACTACCCCGGAATTTATTGGCCTGAAGTAAAATCCTGGCCCCCACTGAAGTCAGTGGGAGCTTTGCCATTGACTTCAATGGGACCAGGATATCACTCTGTCTCCAATGTACAATTAACTAGGGGCATTAGTGTTATTTTTTTCCCCTTCTTCTTCTGACGCAGCAGGTGTTAGCCACTGTTGGGTCGGAATGAGGGACAAGAGGAAGCAGTTCTCTCATGCTGTACATGGCAGGGCCACAGGAAAAGACGTGATAGTCCCAAAGGGTCAAATGAGGGAACTGGTCCCACGTACTCTGAACTGGCCAGATAAGAAGACGTCACCCACCCAGCACTGGTCAATTCACTCTCTGACCTGCCACACTCCTTCTCAGACATACAAGGGAGCCTGAAATGTCAGGAAAAAAACAAGTTAAGCTATTGGAAAATTTTTGAATGTTAAATATTTTTCAACATTTTTTATTCTTCAAGATGATTTTATGACAATTTTATTGAGCTTTTCCTCCCCAAATCACTGTCAACAATTTTTTTATTTACCAGAAACTGGGTTTTCAGTAAACAAAAAAATTCAGGATTTTTGTCCCCAAAGCAAAGGGTCCATTTCAGTGTATGTTTAGAATCTGCTGTAAGGTTAGTAAATTACTTGGGGTCAAATTCTACTCTTAGATCCTTACAACTCCATTGTCTTTGTTGGGGTTGCATGAGTCTAATTGAGAGTATGGCTTGTTTTATCACATGTACCTAGCACCTTGCAACCCAAGGATACCAAGTCACTTTACAGCGGTGGCCCTATCTTATAACATATAATCTGTAAACAGAGTGCTATGTCCTTGCAAGAACAGTGGTCTGCCCACTTGCTAAATGTTTCAAGACCAGGGTACAAAACTGCTTGCCCATCCACCAGTGAAATGCAGCCAACCAGGGGCTGGATAATGGCTATTCAAGGCCAACCTTACAACAAGGTTTTTAAGAGGCAATTAAGAATAACACATTCCCATTGAAATGCAGGCTCCGGGCAGTAGGAGAGAAGAGCAGAATTAAGCTGAGTGACGTGCCCCGTAACCTGGCTGGGTTGAGAGCTGTGCAGAAAGCAGATTTGCTCATCTCTTTTTGGGCATTTCCCTGCTTGCTCAGCCTGGCTGCTCCCCCTTCCCCAGCTGCCAGCTCCTCAGCTTTTGGGGATTGTGATGCTTTACAGAGTGTTGCAGGACCCTTTACAGAGTGTTGCACACTGAATCTCGTCCCATGCCCTTCATGGCTTGCTCCCCCTGGCCGGCCTCCCCTCGCTCGCCTGGCTGGGGGGCACCTCCACCCCTTGCTCTGTGCGCCCACTTCCACCTTCAAAGTAGCTCAGCTGACAGCAGCATGTCTGCCCTTCTATTAAACAATTTAAGGGGTGTGAGACTATCATTTGATAAGACATTAGCCCTCCTGTTAATCAGCAGCCCCTCCCCCACGGGCCGCCTTCTCCTCCATCATCCTCCAGCGGGTTCCTAACAGCTGCTTCCTAAATCTCCCGAGCCCCAGGAATTGTTCTTGAAACAATACGTCAAAACACCATTAGCGTGTAGGCTCCCTCTCCCCCCCACACCCACACGCCGCCCCCTCCTCCCGGCTCTCCTGGCCAGGACAGGCTGGCGCTGAGGCACTTTGAAGCCTCCATTTGCGTCGGGCTCGGACAGCTGGGCCTGGCTTGAATCCCCTTGGCCCTTCGGGCTAAGCCGGCATTTTAAAATAGTCCCCCTTTGCAGTGGTGACAACTGCGCAATTATTTTAGACACTGTTTACGGACCCGCTGGGTAACCCGAGCTCTCGGACAATGCAATGGCATGGCAGGCAGGGTCAGTAGCGAGGACGGGTTACTGTTTCTCAGCCTAATCAGCAAGCCCCTTATTTCTTATAGGGGCAGCGATGGATGCTGTGGAAATAGAGTCAGTTATAGCCCTTAAGAAGCCACTAAGTCTAAAGAATATAACGGCACAGTTCTCTGTTTGCCCACCACCTTCTTTTTAAAGGCCTAGTGCTCCCTACCCTGACACACAGCATCTCTCTTTATGCAACTTAAAAAAACACGTATTTCACTGTGTACTTTAAATTCCATCAATGTGCAAAGTTCAGGCAGTGCCCAGAGACATGTGTGCTGACTGGAAAATAAACAAATAATATAAATTTTGGGCCCAGTTGAGTAGGCAAAACTTATATTGACTTGGTGGTGGACAGGGCCGGCGCAACCCATTAGGCGACCTAGGCGGTCGCCTAGGGCGCTAACATTTGGGGGGCCGTGACCGCGGCGGCCGGATCTTCGGCCGCCCCAGTCGTCGTCGGTATTTCGGGGGAGGGACCTTCCGCCACCTAGGGCAGCAAAAAAGCTGGCGGCGCTCCTGGTGGTGGATTGGATCTGGGTTTTGTTAAGTTGCTGCATCCTGGCTCTTTGGAGTCTGTGCAGAGGCTGATGCTGAAAAGTTTGCATCTGAATCATAATTTCCATCAGAGGACAGTCTGGTTGAGTCCTTTACAGAGCCCATGCTGCTAAATCTGGCCGTAGCATAAATTTCTCCAAAGGAAAGTTTGGATCTGATGTTCTGGTTCTGGCTTATCCGTATCAGGCACCTGAATATCCCAGCATTCAAGGAAATGCACATGATGTTCGGGTGTATTTAGACCATGGGCATTTTCATTCTTACACATATAGAAGAATTACAACTTCATGTAGAAGCCTTTGTTTAAAAAAAATAGCATTGTATGCGAGAAATAGGAAGAAGGAAGCATATATAATAAACCATATAGCTGTGGGGAGTGATCTGGTATTTGTTTAAGAAGAGGGACGCTCTAATGGTATCACAGAAGCAGGTGGTCAGGTATTTTATAGAGGATGTAGCTCCCTACTAGAAGCCAAAGGCCTAAATTGGATAGAACTCTGCTACATCTTACTTTGTGGATAGATGTCATTGTTCATCTAGCCAGTCCCTGACTGGATAATGATATGCTGATGTCCAGCAAACAGCAACCCCTCTCTCTGTGCCACCAGTAATGCAGCATATGCGATCCTGCATTACAGCTTGTTAAAAGCTGTTATTATTTCCAAAGGCCCTGCTGCTGCAAGCACTAATGTGGTGTGTGGCACACGGTGTAACCGTGTTGCCTTCAACACAAGTGTGAGCAGAATCTATGTGTAGGCACGGTGAAGGTTAAGTGCTACGTGAATGCCTCCAGCACTGAGGAGTCATAAGTCTCAAGCAGAGCTGGTTGGAACATTTTCAACCAAATTACTTGATGCTGAAGCTGGCATATTTTGTGGAGATGTATCAGCTTTGATGAACTTTTCACCGGGAAGGTTTCTGGCGGAGAGACATTCTCTCACACTCTATAGCCCACTGGACAGGGATGTGGGGAATCCAGCTGCAAGTCTCTGCCCTGCTGGGTTCAGTGATCTGGGATGAAAAACACTGCTCTGAATCAGGCAGAGCACAGATTTGCAGCTGTGTCCCCCACATCCCACGCCAGTGCCCTAACCATCAGGCTACACAGACACAGAAGCCTTCCTCAATCAAACAGAGCAGGCGTTGAGCTGAAAACAGACATTTCGACACAACTCCGTTTTTATGACAACATTCCAAAGGTTTTGGTTTCATTCCAATGCGGAACAAAAACAAAATTTCAAAATCTCAAAAGTTGGCACAAAACAGAACGGAGGTCCGCTGGTTAGCGCTTGTCTCAAGCCTCCTGCTCATCGGTTCCCTTACTCTCACAAGCATGGGGAAGAAAATGAATGGGACATGGGCAAATAATGGATCTTTCTAAAGAGACATGCTTACACCTGATACTCACTGAGCTCATGCGGTACTTTTGCCTCCCATGCATACCGCATGCCCGCTCTGCCAAGCAGAAGTGATGGGGGAGCTCTCACGCATACACAATCCGACTCCCTTGCTCAGCACTTTATAACCTCACTTTTGTCTGTGCAACCCTCCCCAGTGGTGACGGGCAGCAGCTAGTTTAAATATAACCTCGTCCAACGTGTGTGAACGAAAGAGGTTTGGAACCGGTGGAATCGTCATGATCCATCCTAGCTCAAATAGCAGGTGACCTTTCCCCAGAGCACGGAGAGAGCAGGGTAAACCCATTGCGAATGCAGTAACATGATGGTCTAACGCAGGCAGCTGTACAGATTGTGTATGTGTGGGTGGCGGGTGCGGGGAGTGAGTTTCTCTTCTGGAAGGTGGATAAGGAATGTTTATTCACTGTCACTCCTGAATGCACCTCAGAGGCCACATCGTAGCTTCTCTTCTCATCCCTCAGTCACCTTAGGTACCAGCCAGGTGGTCCTCTTTCTTCCAGCTCCAGGCCCACCATGCCACGTTCTATGGGGAGAACATGAGGGGAGGAGTTTTGCCCATGTCTCCTGGTCATCTTTAGGAGGAAATGCCCCAGCTCCTTCATAACAGTAAACCCTGTGCCTCTGACATCAGCAAGATCAGCTCAAAATGCTTCCTAGGTGTCTCCTTGTAATCCTGGCAGCCTCGCTCAGGTGGGAAACTGACTGAGTGGCCGCTTCTGGAGCTGGGCTGGGACAGGAGACTGGGAAGCAGGAATCTTGACATGAATCCCAACTTGGTTGCAGACTCACTGTGTGATGCTGGGTAAATTGCTTCCTCACCTTGTGCCTCAGTTTCCCTCTGAGTAAAATGGGGACAGTAATGACCACATCCCAGGCTATTGCAAGATGGAGTGAGGGCAGAAGGTGGGGAGGAAAGTAGTGTTTCCAAAACTCCCTGGGATGAAAGGCAGCTGTAAGTGAATAGTGTTCAAGGAGAGACATATTGCTCACAACTTCAGTAGGAAAAATTATCTGAAAGGGGCTTTTCATAGGAATAACGGGCCAGATTCTGAGCTCAGACCAGTGGTAAACCCAGAGTAGCTAAGATCAGGCTCTAGCCCCAATATCTGTCTATTCCCCAGCCCCAATATTCACATCACCAGCACCAGCGCATTGTGATGTTGGTAGCCTACTTTGATGTCACAGACGGGTAGGGTATTTTTGTAACCCCACAGCACCATCTAGTGTTCGTAACTTGGCCCTAACATAGCTAAATTCACTTTCAATCCCACCAACCCACACATGCTCTCCTCCAAACACAGACTGCAAATACATCCTCAGCTCAAATCGGTGTGTTAAAGTGCTCTGAAGAGCTGAACGCTGACTAGACAGCTGGCTTTGGGAGCAGCAGCCCAAGGCAGATGAAATAAGCTGCTTTTTCTTACCCCTTCTAGGAGGGTGGTGAAGCACTGGAATGGGTTACCTAGGGAGGTGGTGGAATCTCCTTCCTTAGAGGTTTTTAAGGTCAGGCTTGACAAAGCCCTGGCTGGGGTGATTTAGTTGGGGATTGGTCCTGCTTTGAGCAGGGGCTTGGACTAGATGACCTCCTGAGGTCCCTTCCAATCCTGATATTCTATAGAGGGATAGCTCAGTGGTTTGAGCAATGGCCTATTAAACCCAGGGTTATGAGCTCAATCCTTAAGGGGGCCATTTAGGGATCTAGGGCAAAAAATTGGTCCTGCTAGTGAAGACAGGGGCCTGAACTTGATGACCTTTCAAGGTCCCTTCCAGTTCTATAGGATAGGTATAGGGGTCTGCTGTGCCACAGCCCTAGAATAGCATGTTCATTTATTTGTTGGCATCATCTTGCCCCACATGATAAGAAGGGGAGGGAGTTCAGATTAGATTCCACCAAGAGGGAATGAAGATACTAACTGGCAGTAGGAAGACAGGGAAAGCATCTGAAAGCAAGAGAGAGAGGGAAAATCCACATCATCCCCCAAAATAACTAAAGACTTCAGGAGAGGGGCACATGAAAAACTCACAACTTTCCCTTCTTACAGCCACTTTCATTCCAGGAAGGGTTAGGAACTAAATTTGTAATACAGGTTGTTTATGAAGGGTCACATCCTTTGGGATCAGCAAACTTCCAGACAAACTTTGCCTTCTTTGTAAGCCAAGGTCCTGCCAAATTGCAAGAACCGGAACGCATAATGGGATTATGAAACGGACATTCCTCTTCCTTGCCACAGAGCTGTGCCCTGGCTCCACTCATTGCTTTGCTGAGAACCAGGACCGGCTCTAGGCACCAGCAAACCAAGCACGTGTTTGGGGTGGCACAATTCCAGGGGCAGCATTCCGGGTGGGGTTTTTTTTTGCTTCGGCAGTTGCGCTTTTGTTTTTGGCTTGGGGCAACAAAACACCTAGAGCTGGCCCTGCCGAGAACCACTGCTGAGAGTGTAGGGGTGGGAATGCCGGCCTGTAGGAAAGGGCAGGGAGACCAAAAACCACAACCCAGTGGGGTCTGTCCTTCCTAGCTCTCGAACCCAAGCTCATTTATCCAGCAAAAGGATTGGAGCTTTTCCATTTGGTACCCAGTAATAAATAAATAAATACAATTAAAACAAAGCACTTTGCCCTGTGGTAGAACCTTCTAGCTGGGAGTATTTAGCTACCTCCTAGGGGCTGTGAAGTTTGACTGATGTTTAGGGACTGAGTTACTGCAAGCTTACAAAGTAGTATCTCATTAGCATAGTCACGCCTATGCAAGTAACATACCACCTACCACTTCTCTGTACCCAGCAAGATTACCTCTTCCAATGAGGCCTCGATCTTACTGGGGACTTAGGTGGTAGGACAATACAAATACCCACTAATCAGACTCACAGAAGAATCTCATTGCTTAACATGCATATTTATACACCACTACCTCGATATAATGCGACCCGATATAACACGAATTCGGATATAACGTGGTAAAGCAGTGCTCCGGGGGCGCGGGGCTGCACACTCCGGTGGATCAAAGCAAGTTCACTATAACGTGGTTTCACCTATAATGCGGTAAGATTTTTTGGCTCCCGAGAACAGCGTTATATCGAGGTAGAGGTGTAGCAAGTGACTAGGTAAACTCCCAACCCTCATTCGAGCTGTGCAAAGGAAAAAATCACCAGCAAAATAAAAAACATTTTAACCCAATTTGCAAAAAACAAACGACTGAGTGTTTTCGTGTTTAAATGTTCACTCGGGTAGAAGGCTGTTTTCCTCCCCCTTCTGCTCCCTAGTAGAAAGATGACGCAAGGCCCAGATCATAAAGAAACACACTTCTCTTCCTTTTGGGGGGGGACTAATATAGATCCCAGAAGGGCAAGCATTGAGCCCAGCCCTGGTAGCCAACAGGGATCCTCAACCCTGCTCCAGCCTTTCTACACAATGTAAAAGGGGCAGAGTGACATAAAGAGACGTTAAAAGCCCTGTATTCAGCCAGGATAGGATTCTCCCAGTCCAGGAACCCTGCAGGACAGCCATAAGACTGGCTCCCAAGGGCCTCTCACTAGGGCCGCTACGGGGGTGTACATTGCAAAGATTCCAGGCAGTGCTGCAGCCCATAGGGCAGGCCAAGGAGGCTTGTGTAATTTAAGACTGAGCTGTCTAAATAGGCTACACAGGTGGCTTAAAGCCATCTTATGCCCCCATGGGCTGGGCGTTCTGGGCGTCACCTCTGCCAGGGTACGTCTACACTGCCATTTAAAACCCAGTTTTACAGACTCAGGCTCATGCAACAGTGCTAGAATCAGCAGTGTAGATGTTGGGGCTTGGGCTGCAGCATAGGCTCTGAAACTCACTCCCCAGGCTTCAGTGCCCACTGTCTACATTATTGTTTTTAGTGCCATAGCATAACCCCAAGTCTGTAGACCCAGGCTCTGAGACTCTTTGCTGTGGGGTTTTAAATCACAGTTGTCAACATAGAGTCAGAGGCCCAGCACAGAATCTCACCTCTGGTTTCTATCAGGTCCAAGTAGCATTGCCTTCTCCCAGCATCCAAACATCCTGGGTCAGGCTCCCCACCCAGATTCATGGGATTGGCTTAAAAATCTTGAGATTTTAAAAGGAATTCACATTTGGAGTGCTCTTTATTTGCCTATTGTGGTTATGAGGCGTTAGGTTTGCATGTTTTCAAAGCTTTTCTCTGCAACAGCTAGAAGCTTATGTTTTTGGTTTTGTTTTTTTTTAAAAGAGAGAGAGAAAGAAAAGAGAGATTCTTGCAGTCACCTGACTCCAGGAACTGGGATTTTTAAAAAAGGCACCAAATATTGGGAGACTCAGTCTAAGACAGTCGGAACTGGCACCACCACAAGACTCTGAAGAAAATTGTTTTCCTGTTCTATTTAGCTTGCGTGATTTTCCCATGAGACAAATACAAAGCTTCAGATATAGTATCTAGACTGCAAGATCTTTATGCATGAGACCATCTTTTTGTTCTGTATTTGTACAGCACCTAGCACAATGGGGTCCTGAGCCATGAGTGGGGATTGTAGGCGCTCCCACAATACAAATAATAGCAAAACTGGAACTCTGCCACGCTCTAACCTATACATAGAGAATTCTAAGCCTCATATCCCTGATACTTAGTATAAGACTCTAACATCAGTAGACACGAGCCATGAGCAGCTGTGAACAGAGAAATCTAGACACTAGCCACTGAGCAGGTTTAATTTAACTTTCTGTTGGAGATAAGAGCCCTGAATGAGACAGTGACTTTGATATGCCCTCTCGCTTTGGATTTTTAATTGGACTATCAAAAATATTAATGGACCATCTGGAAACATTGTAAACACTTTTACAGGTTGATACAGAGCAGAGTATGTTTAAAATGAATTCTCCACCCAACTGCTCTTCAACAAAGCTTGGCTTTGCAGACCTCGCAAAGATGCTTGAGGATTTTCAGGCCACCCCATCAGTTACTTAAGGTTTTTAGCCTCATCCATAGAGACCTTGGGAGGCCCGAGATCTTGGGAACTGTCTTGCAGAGTCAGAATGTCATTTTTCAACTGTACTCATCCTAAAGGAAAGGACAAGGTTTCCACAGCACTGGGAGAAAATGGATGTCATTTTGGTTCCCACTGGTTAAAATATGGTAAAGAATTTTTGTGAAAAGTTTTGAAGTTGGTTCTGTTCCATGGGGAGCAGGGGTGTGTGTTTATTTAAAACACTTCAAGACATTTCAATAAAATATTTCACATTTGGGGTTTAATTCCCCCCTTATTTTTTGTTCCTTTCTCTCTCTTTTTCCATTTTACCACTAACAAAGGTGAAAAGCTGCAAACAAAAATGTTTCCTTTTTTTGTTTTGTTGAAGGATAGAAAAATTTGGAAGAAGAGAGAAAATTCTTTTTAAAAAGGCCTTTTTAACCAACTGGCACCTTCCCCCACATATACACCTTCTTTGAGAATTTCAGTCAGCTCTAATTTTGATTTATCTACCCGAAATCTGGGTCTTGTCTAAACCTGACTTTTACACAGCATCTAAGGCCTCTTGGGGAAAACTGGAGACAATCCTGCTATTCTGTTTCTCTGATTACCATGTTGTTTAGTATTAAGGACATGTTTGAAATTGGAATTTTTATCCTTCAAGAGTTCATCCGCTTGGCTGCCCTCAGATATCACTGTAGTTATATCACCCCTGCTTGCTAAGCAAAGGAATTTTTGTGTCACAGAAATCTAACTTTGGAACAGGCAGATAGTAACAAAAACAAATGTGATGCAGAGTTACATAAAAACAGATTAAAGAAGTGACTGGAAATAGAGAATCAAGTGTGTCTGGTTTAAAGTTTCCCCATAGCGTGACAACTACACTTTAAAATATGTTTGCAGTCCAGAATACAATAGATACTTTCTTGCTCAACAGAACAGCTCATTGTATCTATCAACTTCACTGCACAAAACAATGCCTGTTAGCACTGCAGTTCCAAAGCAGCCATGGGTGGGCGAGTTGCATTCTATTCTGCCTCCATCCTCAACGCTAATATCTTCTAAGTCCTACTTGCAGAATCCTTATAGCTACTGGTGAAATAAGTTCTTTCCCTAGAGTGTGTCAAATTCAAGGCCTTTCTTCCTATCTTCAAGACATTCAATGGTGTGGACCCAGGACACCTGGAAAGTCATGTAAAACTCTGGAAATGATCAAGAACTCAGCTCCTTTGGTTCAATAGAACTATTTATTGCAATGAAGATTTTTTTTGTGCAGGAGGCAAAGGCATTTTGGAAACCAATTCCAGACTGTGGAACAAATCAGCAGGAACAAAGAACTACCACAAACCTCACCATCTTCCATTCTAAGGGTAATGGGAACATCTTTGGCTAAGCCTTCACTGATAAAACCACACAGCACACAGAAGTGTATATATTCCTGTTGGATACACACACAATTTTCTTCTTGTGGAGAGGAAGAGACAGAGGAAAACCACTACACAACAGCTGTTAAGTCACATTATTTAGTGCACTGTTGAAGGCAATCACATACCATGATGATGAACACAGTTAGATGAACCAGAATAGAACTGGAGAACACTCAGCCTGACGTTCATAAGGCAGGCTGAGTTTGCTATAATGGCCCGTAGCTGCGAGGTTTTGACTTTTAAATTGCAGCTTTGTCTGAAGAGTAATTAAGAGAGAGAATGTGGAACTTCCACAATATTTGACAATTTTTGTCTTGAACTCCATTAATAGCTACAGGACTTTCCGAAAGCATTAGCACATTCTTCCTTCACGTTACTTACTATATTAAATAAAATGTTTGGACTTTTCAATTTGCTTCAGCTGTGATCACCACCACTTTGTGTCTGCTTTCTGCAAATATTTTAGTTTCCCAGCAGTCATGTTTGTGGAAACAGGAGATTTTAAATACACAAAGCAGAATATTCACCACACGTAAATTGTGAATTCACCATCACAAGCATTTGCACCAGAAACTTGACTCTAAGTCAGGGAACAGAAACATACCGTAAGACCCACATGTCCAATCAAAAGAGCCTGAATTTTAAACACCCACAGTGAACTGTTAGCAAATAAGCTACAGAACTCAAGTTATTTACAGAAGTGCTTTGATGCATAATTTAGAACAACATATTTAGGGGAATCCAGATTTGTTCATGCACAATTTGCAAATAGAGGCAACTAGTTCAACTAAATTATTTCATTTTGTATTTCTTTTCCATGTCCTCTCTCACTATTTGTTTTAAACTCACTTGTGTCTTTTCTTCAACTTAGATTTTAAGTTCTACTGTCTCTCACTGTATGTTTAGATAGGGATTTACATAAAGGGGCTCTGATCCTGGTCAAAGCTTCTGTGCATTACTGTAGTGCAACTAACAAATGACTTATTCTGAATTGTTCACCCAGCTCTTGCAAGGACTCAAGTGAAGGCATCAGGAGGCCACTGGGACATTACAGGTCACTTGACAGGAGAAACTGCATGTATGTGAGCAACAATTAAGAGAGAAGATATTCCTGCCACTTAGTCTTTCTTTAAGTAAAATTTGGATTGCCCCACTTGGATAAAGCCTGCTTGTTTTGCCCACAATACCACTCAACGTCATGGCAGCTGTCTAAATGAGACATTTGTATCCACTGATACAATATGCATGAAACTCGTGCAGAAAGCTTCCACTGCTGGTTTGAACGGTACCTATGTGTCAGAGTAGAAACAGCCAATGGGCTCGCATCTCACATTTTACAACGTCACCTGTGTCAACAGTGTAAGATACCAAAAAGGAAGCTATTACATTTTAATAAACTCCTCCCTTCTTCTTGAAAAAGACGTGTGCTTGGGAAGGTGCCAGGCCTGTACTGAACTGAAAGTTCAATTATGGAATGACACAGAAATATTTAAATTCCCTTACTGCATCTAAATGATAACGTCTACTTCCTTGCTACAAATTCCCTGAGGCAGGTAGGTTTGCTAGCAGTGATGCAGTATCTGCGCATTGATATGTGAAAGTGAATTACAGCTATGTCTGCCAGCACAAGGGTTTTCAAGTACCACTGTTACAAATAGGGATAATACTACTTACCTTTCTCCCAAGGGTGTTGTGAGGGTTAATTATTTAACCTTTGTAAAGCACTTTGAGAGCCTGGAATGAAAGACTTTGTAAGTATACCATATTATTATGAATGAACTCTGTTTTCTAGGATAGCTGGCCATTTATCTTTAACATAGTCTATATGATCTTTCCAAAGTAACTTAGTGTCAAATATTACCTGCTAGGAATTTAAACCCTTTTAGCTATATTTGTTTGTTCTCCACACAGATACAGTTTACATTCCTTTGTAGCTTTCCTTTTAGTAAAGATCAGTCTTTGGTTTTAGCAATGGAGAACTTGAAACCCGAGGCATTTCCACAGTTTGAAGTCTCCAGTAATGCTTTGTTTATTCTCTTTTATGTCACCTCAATATTCCTGCTCCTAATCCATAAAGCACAATCATCTGCAAATAGAGTGACACCTACGCCATTTTGGAAGATCATTTATCATAATGTTAAATAAGGTCAGGCTGTTAACACTTCCCTGTGGTGTACCATTTTTAATATTACTTTAATACAACTTTCCCAAGTCTGACATACACGGACCTTTTACTCAAAAAATCTCTAATCCATCCATCCATCCTTCCTTTTATCCCTATTGTACCTATGCTTTCTTTATTGCACACCAAAGTGTTCACTGCTGTTCTGTACTCAGAATGATAGTGGTTTACATTCACTTTTTACACAAGTACTGGGCAATTGTGAATCTGATTCAGTTCTCAAAGCTAAGGACCTCAAGGTAACCCATGTGGGAGCCTGGTAATTCAATCATTTGAACTATAAGAAAAAAAATAGAGATTTAGGGTGAAATCCTGGTCCCATTGAAGTTAATAGCAAAACTCTCATTGAATTCAACTTTCCCAAGATTTCACCCTTATTTGTTTAGAAAAAATGCCATTTTTTATTTAAAGAACGTGTGTCACAAAACCACAGACTCACGTGGTAACTGAAAAGTAACAAAGCCTTGGAAGAAAATTAGATAGAAAATTAGTCCAAGATATTAATGATTTAAAATACATGGCTGAACTTTCAGAAGTTCAGGACCTCCCACTCTCCTTGCAATGGGATGCCTTGGAGCTCAGAATCACTGAACATCAGGATCTTTAAAGTGCTTTATAATATAATAAAGCCAGGGTTTATTCCCACCCTCTCTTCTGTATTTTGTTTTAAGTAAAAGAAATGTGACAGAAACTATATGACCATCACACAAAACTTGTGACCAGGGACTGGCCAGGCTGCATCCAGACATAGAAAACAAAGTGCAAATCAGCGGCACAGGAAGAGGAAATACACAGGGGAGAATGTTAGAAGTAAGGGTAAATATTAGGAAATTGGGGGTAAAGGAAAATTCTCCCAGAATGTGAAATTAACCAGAAAGCCAGGGAGGCGCCAACCATAGCACTAATTAAAAGCCGGGGAAGCCATTGACTAGAAGGTGTTTCTTTTTTTCCTCCCCAGAGGTGTGGGCTAGGGAGAATGGGGCGGAGCCTTGTGCCTCCACAGTTCCCTCCCTCACCTGTGCCTGCTTGCTCTGCGTCAGCCGCTCACCTGTATCCAGAGAGCGACAGGTGCGCTTGGGGCTGGAGCAGCAGTAAGTGGTCAGCAGGTAAAGTTCTTCTGCGGGTGAGCGGACTGAGAAGGGGAGCGCTAGGTACCCGCAGGTTTTATGCTTCGTGTCTAGAGATTGCCCCCTGGATCAGGCTACCGGGGGCTGCAGAATGAAGAAAGGGGGCCCCTTGGGCTGGGAATTTTCTCCATGTTTAGAGGAGCGGAGCCGAGCCCCTCTCTCTTATTCCCCCAGCCATGAGGGCTGCGCTCCGCTCTCTAAGCAGCCTGGGGTAGGTAGGAGCTCCGGGCTACAGTTCCGTGAGCAGGAGGCTGTGTATCGCGGTGATGTGGGAAGGCTTTGCTAAGGTGAGTCTCATGTCACTGCCCTTCCCTTCCCCCCTAAAGTCATCGCTTTCCCTCTGGAAGCCAGGGGGTTCCCTCCCCTTGGATCCACCCCAATGTCCCCGTCTCCAGCACAAGCCCCCTCCATCCTCCTCCTTGGGTTTCAGAAAGCAGGCACCATAAGGCTGAGCCCTGGGGTGTGGTTGCTCTGATAAGGAGACTGCCTGTGTGCGTGAGCCCTGCACTTCCTTCCTTCTCGACATACCGATGTCACAGAGGGGTCCCTGGTCTGGGGAGTGTTGGGTTTGCTTTTGCTCTCGCTAACCTGGGAAGGTGGAAAGGTGACCACACCGTGTATGTAGTGGTAGCAAACTGACCAGGGAGCCTAGTGGTTAAAGATCTAGGAGCCTAGCAGTCAGGAGGGACTCCAATAACTTACAAGAAGGAAACCTCTAAACAATGTTAGCTGCACTGAGGTACATCAGGCGAATGGTAATTGGAAGCAGGGGAGGAAAAGATCAACTCTCAATGATATTACAAGTAAAATGAGACTTTCTGTCCTTGGACTTGCAGAGGCTCTTGCTCTGTCACTGGGCTAATGTAGCTTTATGAGTCTCTTTCTTTAATTCCGATTCTTCTGCTCTGCCTTCAACCAAACTAATGAGACGGAGCCTTTTCTTCTAAAACCTAGAAGAAAATCTAGAGGAGATCCATATGTCCTTGAGCTGCTGGCCTGAAATGCATTAGCCTTCAGGCGCGCTCTCTGTAGCACTGTCCAGAAATGTGCTTTATTTTTTTACAGTGAGTGAAAAATAAACAAATACTTCTGGAGCAAAGAACAGCAGCAAGATCTGAGTCCAGAAATAACTCTTATCAAAACTTGATACTAGTGACAGACTTGCTTTAGCAAAAATTCTAATAGGAGCAATAAGGAAGGGAAAAAAGTCATCCCTGTCATCTATTAAAATTGATAACCGATCTCTTTTCTAGCATAAGGTTCAACGTCTGATACAGAGTACAACCCTAACTATGCACCGATCTCAAATGCTTATGGAAGAAAATTGCTAACAGCTTAAATTTCTAGGGTAGCATCTATGATCAGGCTGCATGAGTGCACCCCCTTCCCCCCCAAAAAGTGACTTTCAGGCATTTTAGGTGTTGATTATATAATTAATTTTTGATTCATTCGGTCTTTTTTAAATGGAAGACTGGAAATTTTCAGAAGCAACTGTAGAATGAAGGAAAGTTGCTCCACCGGTCTTGCAGATTTTTTTTTTATCAGCCTAATTAGTTTAAGTAATAACATAACTGTTCAAAACCATCACAATTCTCCCTGGGTGCAGCTGGAGGAAAGGGATATAAGAAAACATGTGATTAATAGATGGAATTCTGCGAAGGGGAATTTTAGCCTGAATAGAGATCACTAACAAACAGGCAAATAGATTCCCAAGGAGAGAGGTTGAAGTGCTTATATGATTATAGGTGCATGTGAGACTGCAGACAAATAGGGCATCATCCTGACAATCTAAATTTGATGTTGCGCAAGGAGGATTTGAAGACCGGTAATAGGTGAATGGGGCAAGAGAAGGAAACAAGTTTAGGAAAAACTTAAGTTTGTGTGAGTAGTTTTCTCCACACATCTCTTGTTGGTTCCTTTTATCATCTATTTGTTCTCTTTATAAGAATTTGGTGGAGGTATTCTCACCATTTGCCTCTGTCTTCTCCCCCACATATTGTCCCACTGCATGAAGGTCCATTGGAAGCACCTTTCCACCCACCCCTCTAGAGCATCCAGGGATTTCCCTACACACACCCCCAGTGGTGGTGTAACCCCCCCCCAAATTTCCCCAACTCCCCCCACTCCCCCAGTGATCAACTAGTTACATGAAGTGTTGGCAATTTAGTCATTGGTTGTGAATTTGAATTGAAACATTGATACACACTTTAAAAGCAGATACAGTGTATGATAAAATACTTGTACCTGAAAAAGTACAATAGGTTTGAAAAGTATGATCAAAGACTAGCTTCTTCACGCAGCTATTGTTTTTTCTGACAATGTTGGCACATTCGTTTCGGCAATGTTGGCCAGCCTTGTAATTTCAAATTATCATTTGTAAGCAAGGTCTGAATGAGCTCTCCCCTGACAGCTAGTAATGAGCCAGGGTAGGGGGGAAGGCTTCAGGACCAGACTGTATTTACATGAACACACCTACTCTGCCTAGGTGTCCAGCAGACAGAGCTGTGCTGCCCAAGTGATCAATTTTGGCTGGTGTTGGGTTACAAATCACTTTAGTATTGAATGTGGGGGTCATGAAATGTTGTTATCCTTATTGTATAAGTGAAGAGCAGCAGAACTGTACTTAGCCTGTCCTGATTGAGGGGGTCACCCTCGCTGCTTAATTTTTGCCAGGGCTCAGCCCTGGTACCTCTAGGCGTGTCAGTTCATAGCCCCGGGCTTGTCACATCAGTTATCAAAGTAAAAACCTTGCCTGAGTCCCGGCACCTCTTTCATTACAAATTAAGCACTGGTCACCCTCAAGTGAAGTGCACTCGCAAAGCAAGGGGTTTGGCTGGTAGAGAGGGGGGTGAAGTACAAACTTTGCTCCGAGAAAAGTGTAACTCGAAACTCTCCTCTACAAACTGCAGAGGCCATCTACTACAAATAGCGTTAGTATGGGCTACAGAATCTTCAAAAGACATTTCAAAAGCTATACATTTTAATGTATTAATTATACTCTGGATGAAAAAGAGTCCAAAAGGACTGAACGTCTTGGAAAATATAGAAGATACACTGGGACTGAAGTTCAAATTAGTCCAATCTGGGAAGACCCGTTGGCTTTTTCATGAGTGATCCTTGGCTGTTGTCTTAAAATTACTGCAACCGTTGTTATTGGCTTTGGAAAGTATCTACCAAGATGGGATGGATCTAAGTAGTGAGGCTGGTGGACTACTTTTGCTACTAAGTTCAGAGAACACTGTCACCATTTTCTCTCTTGCAAGTCAACTGTTGAAACCACTTGGGTCATTAAACAATGCCATCCAGGCATCTGCTACAATAGTAGTAGATCTCTGTCCAGCAATGGAAACTACACTTGGATCAATCAGAGAGAGATCCATTGAAAACATACTGGAAGAAGCAAAGACTTCAATTCAGAAGTTGACTAATTAGGGCACTTGTACTGACTCCTTAAATGAAGAGGACAAGAAGTGTTTAAGTCAGCTGAAAAAATAAAGTACACAGACTTGATTCTCTACAACACCAACTTCTGGATTCTATCAACCTCTACGTAGCTTTTACAGATGCCTGTCTTCTAAAACACCAACAGTTGAGTGGAGTGAGGCACTGCCTGTAATGGGGCTGCTATGTGATCAGGACAGAACAGAGAATTTAAACACAGAATGGAATATCATGCAATGAACAAATGAAGATTTAACTTCAACTTCTTCTTTATCATTACTAGTGGTTCAACCCAATATTTGTGCTATGTTTTCTGGGATTGGAATTCATCTCTTTCTACTCCCAGTCACAACAGCTACAGTTGTGTGTTCTTTTTCTTCATTGACTAGAATTTAGTGTTCTGAAAGAAGTTGCCTTCTGTGTGATCATGACCATATCATGAAGGACCGGAAGGACCGGACCCATGAGAAGCCACCAAAAATGAATGCACTGCATTCAAGAAGTTCATTAACAGAGTTGTGCAAAATTACAACAAGAAACTAAGACAAATGTAGATATAGTGCTTCACAGTAGGCTTGTGTAGCCAACTTTAATTTGTCATTTTAAAAACATGAATTAAATCTAATAAAATGGTCACGAACCATTTTTCAGTTTTTACTATGGTGCCATACAGCCCACCTGCACCTTAATGGTCTCACACCTCATCAGCCCTCACTACTCCCCCTAACTTCAATTCCTGGGGGAAACACTGAGAGCGTCCCAGCCTATGAGGTTGCACTGTACTCTGACAAAGAGAAACCAGTCGCTCGGTGAGAACATCTGGAGTATAGGAACCAGATGGGGAAGGAAGGCCTCTTCTACCTCAGCTGCCCTAGTGTTGCCACTCCCTGATGGCTGTGGGGAAGAGGAGCACTATCCTTCAGGGGCTGAAAGTAGGGAATAATACTGCACTGGCCACTGGGGGCTGGCAAAAAATGAAGCAAGTGAGCCTGCCATGTGTAGCTGTCTTTTATAAAGCAGAGGCCAAACTGAGTTGGTTTGTGAGCTAGGTCCTTTTGCTGGAAGTTGCTATCTTTGCTCAAGAATTTTAGCTTTCATCTAACTTTTCAAATGCCATCTAGGAGTAACCCATACAGTAATGTCTTCCAGAGCCTGCAGACAGCCTGGAACAACAGCCCCAAGAAGTGTGAAATGCTTCCACCCATACCAATGGATTATTAGCTCTGAGGACTGATAAGAATGTCCTTGTCCACATTAATTACTTCACTGTAGCTCCAAGCATGCAAAAAATCAGTAGGATGATCCCATTACTAAGATCTGTGGTGAGTGGTATCTCACCGTCACCTCTCCAGTGGATGCAACTTAGTTTATGGATGGAGCTTGGGGAAAAGTGACACTACTCTTTTCCAGTTGACTGGTCATCTAGTGAGTTGTTCATAAACACGTGAACAAAAAATAACCCCTAGAACTGGCACAGGTTATTGACCATTATTCCTATAGAATGTCTGTTGACTCATCATAGAGTTTAAGGCCAAAAGGGACCACCAGTTCATCTAGTCTGACTCCTGTACATCACAGGCCACCAACACCACCCAGCACCTGCACATTAAACCCAACCACTGAAACTAGGCCGAAGTATTACAGCCCACAGAAGCCTAAACTATTATGTGCAACAGGCAGAGAGTAGGAGGAGCCGAGGCGCACCAGTGCCCAAGGTCATTAAGTGAGATGTACCCAGATGATCCTGGCAAGTGACCTATACCCACATGCTGCAGAGGAAGGTGTTTTTTTTTAAAAACAAAACAAAACTCTGCCAATCTGACCTGGGAGAAAATTCCTTCCCAACCCCACATATGGTGATCAGTTAGACCCCGAGCATGTAGGCAAGAACAAACCAGCCAACCACCTGAGAGGGAGAATGCCTGGTGCCACCTCTGTCTCATCTCCAGGTGTTGCTATTCCTGATGCTTCAGAGGAAGGAGGGTTTGTGTGTGTTTTTTTTAATCCCAGAATACAGTGTGGAGAGGGAATCTCTTCCTGACCTCTGCAGCTAGCTGGCTGAAACCATGAACTTTTAGGAACATAAGACAAAAATGGGAAGTGAACCCCAGGGCTGTTGAGCCCTGCCCCCTACCATCACATGCAATTGCACACAAATTTGTCCAGCATGTAAATAATAAAAATGTACTCAGTGCTGGGGGCAGAAAAAGGGCAAGCAGATTTCATATAAAAGGGATTTAGTTCTTTTTCTGTTAAGCTGCTGGCAATTAATCACCGGCAATAGAGGTCACTGCCATCTGCATGGCTTCAAACGATGCACCTACAGAAATTCAAACTTTCCTTTTTATTTCTCATCTTTCCCACCTACCTTTGAACAAGTTTTCAGGTAAAGAATTGAGAGGCTCTTGGAACTCATACCCTCTCCCCTAATAAAGCATTTGCCTGAGGGGAATGAAATTGTGAGAGAATGGGAGGCTTTGTTGAGCTTTGAGTCCTCCTAATAGATCAAAGGCTCTTTAGTTAAACACTCCAGATGTATTTCAGAACTAGAACCAGGAGTGAATAGTGTTGATTCGTGGGGCCATTATTCTATAAAGACTGAGCAAAATGTAAATATAAATAGAGAAACCTTGAGGACCCTAGAGTATCTGACCAGATAAGTGAACTGGCTTATTTGTCCAATTACACTGCCAGATTCATTAGTAACCAGTCAAATTACTAGACTTGCATCCGATGAAGTGGGTTTTCACCCACGAAAGCTCATGCTCCAATACGTCTGTTAGTCTATAAGGTGCCACAGGACTCTTTGCTGCTTTTACAGATCCAGACTAACACGGCTACCCCTTTGATACCTAAGTCTAATTACTGTATGTTTGGAACAGATGTGAACAACGCAGTATTGCTATACACATTCAGGTGAGCAGGAGGTGAAATAGTCTATTAACACCTAGGTTTGGCTGGCTTTACTTTAGAAGCTGAATCAAACTGGGTGTGTGTTGCAAGAGACACATTTGCACCAAGAGCGGTAGGACTGACACAAATCCTGTCTGAGACTTTCCTGCGGCTTTTGCTAGTGAAATGTATGAGTGAGCTAAGTTCCTGTTGAGATTGGAAGACGCCCTGTAATTCACTTGAATTAAGGGGCCAGCAGTTCCTTTAAGACTGTTACAATGATCCTTCTAACACCATGTACACACGCAAGAGCCATAGGCACTGTTCTCAAACCCCACATGGTATCATCATCACCCGTGTAGTTCTTTGCCCATCAACACCAGTGTAGTTCTTCTGTAGTGCATGGTCAGTGTGTGAACCTACGTGCATGATTTGCGTAGTCTGAGTGAGGTGGGAGGGTGAAGAATGGGTGTCTGTGAGCAATTTGCTACAGTGGCATACTGGACTTTGGACTTTCACTGTACACAGCCAGGAACCAGACAGATTGTGCAAGATGAAGTGTTATTGACAGGCTAAAAGAAACCGATTCAGGGAGGATATGTGCACTGGTCCAGTAAAGCAGATGAGACCCTTGGAAAGCTCCAGAGGCTCCAAACTTGGCCATGAAGAGGTCCTCTGACACAGTTCTGGTGAAGTGGAAGAAGCAGGAGAGACGCCTAATGACCCTGGGGAAAGCTGAAGCTGCTGCATGGCAGCGGCAGCAGAGGCAGTGTTGGGTGGGAGAAGGGTCTGCATTTCACTAAATGGCAGGAGAAGGGTAGGGGAAGACAAAAGATGAGATGTTTGCCTGGGTGATCTATCTTGAGATGGGAGGAGTGTTCCAAAGTGAGCAGGAATGTGGAGTGAAATGGAAGGTGGAGGGGCAGAAGGATCAAGGTGGCAGAAGAGGGGAGGTAAAGGAGATGGGCAGAATTGGGGCAATTGGCTCTGGTGGTGGCAGAGGCGGGGGTGGATGTAGGACTGAGTAGCAGGGCGATAAGGTGGGAGATGGGGAAGGGCAGAGAAGGTGGAACTAGGGCAACCAGACAGCAAGTGTGAAAAATCGGGACGGGAGTGGGGAGCTAATAGGAGCCTATATAAGATAGAGACCCAAAAATCGGGACTATCCCTATAAAATCGGGACATCTGGTCACCCTAAGTGGAACTGGTGGTGGGAATAAGAGAGAGGGAGAGTGGCTGGAGGAGGGGGGAGGTGCATGGAGCAGGAAGAGACTGACCCAGAAGAGGTGCATTCAGAAGCAGGGGTGAGCAGCAGCTGTCTATGTCCAGACACTGCTAATTCCTTGGGCGAACAGGGAATTGGCAAGAGCCCAGGAAACAAACTGGGCTGTGAAAGTGATCCGAATAGAAGCCCCAGGTCAATGATTAAGGCGACTAATAGCGTGATACTGTAATAAACGGGCAATAGTGCAAAGTATGGTAATTAAAGTGAGTGGAGAATCAGGTATGCTATGGAACAAGCAGGTGAACTGAGTAATGGAGTAAGCAGGAAATCAAGTAAGGGCAAGGCAATTTCTGAAAAAGCAGCCTCTAATTGTGGGTGCCCAAGTGGAGATGCCTTGCACCTGTTTCTCAGGAGATACTGAGCACCCACAACTCCATCTGAAGTCATTGGGCTCTTTTCGCTTATGTCTAATGTGGTAGTGCCAAGGACCCCAGACACGGATTAGGGCTCTGTTGTGCTTGGGACTTTACACAAATAGCTCAGACCGTGGAGCACTAGGATTTAGACAATAGGCAAACGGTGAATGCAGAGAAAGGGGACCAGGTAACCGCAGAGACAAGTGCATTCAGGCATGTTTGTATTCCCAGTAGTTACATAGTCCAGACAGGTTACTGTGCCCTATTCCCTGCAAAGGCTCTGCACAGAAATGCTTGAGACAGCCTATTGCTTTTGTGCTCACCTGAGTCTCTATTGACATTGGCACACAAACATTGCAAGCAGTTCTGCGCTGTGCAGGATGGGTCAGGACACATCATTGTATTAGTCTCAGGGTGGGTCAGTCACATGGGGAAACATTAGCCCTCTCTTGGGTGTGCTTAAAAATACATTGAAGATAATTTTCTACTCTCCCACAAATGCATTTTGATTGTGGAATGGGTTGTGCACAGTGTGTTCAATAGGGCAAAGGGTGTGGCCTTAATTTACCATGCCCTGATGAGTCTGTGCATCTATTAATTATGAAGAATATTCTGGCAGCACCTATTTTATGGGGCACACCTTTAATTGCCACTTAAATGTCTTTTTAATAGTACAGCCGCTAGAGCTCTCATACAGGCTTACTGTGTGGTCATCTATTCACCCAGAAATCTTATCTTTTCAGCCATCTCCATAGTGTATATGAATGTGGCCTCTTTATAGCAATTTGGGTAGGTGGTCGGTGTGTCTCCAAGGAAATAAAGGGTCTATTACATAAAACTGTTGGATTGTACCAATACTGCTGGTAAAGGATTCACTGTTTGGCTCATTAAACACAAAAGGCAAATGTGCTCATTTGCCTATAATCTCTCCCCTTCAGCCATGGAGTGAGGCAGAGGCTTTCATTACTTGTAACAGCTGGCCACAACATTGCTGTCAAATATGCTAGAAAATAGTATTTTATTGTATGGGCTAGTTCCATTCTAGGAGTAAATATCCTCATATAAGAGCTACTTGCAGGGATAGCAACATATCTTTACTGGTAGCTCCTATCTCGTGATTTTGTAGGAATGGAGCCCAGGACCTCAGCAATGGAAGCAAAGTCCTCTACCTCTTCAGCTGAAGTAACTGTACAATAAACAGTCAGAAAACTAGAGGAAGCACTGAACAATGATCATAACACTCAAGGCTTGTCTACGTGAGAAAGTGACACTGGTTTAACTGAAGGTGATAATTTAAACCCGTGCAAGGCTCTGTGTCAGTGCTTTTAGTTTGGTTTAAGGGTGGCTTATTTTGCTTTATCTTGAGTTGATTGGAGACACGTTTAAGTTAAACTGAAATAAGCATCCACATGGGGATTTGCACTGGTTTTGTGGTATTAAGGGCTGGGCCTTTAAGAGCTTAGCTTTCCAGAAAGATAATTTAGACAGGGTGCTGTGAAGCTCTTGTTTACCTCAGTTGGAGTACTGAGTCCAATTCTGGGTGCCACACTTTAGAAAAGATGTGAACAAATTGGAGAGAGTTCAGAGAAGAGCAGCAAAAATGATAAAAGGTTTAGAAAACCTGAGCTAGGAGGAAAGATTTAAAAAAACTGGGCATGTTTAGTCCTAAGAAGACTGAGGGAGGACCTGATAAGTCTTCAAATATGTTAAGGGCTGTTAAGAAGGTGGTGATCAATTGTTCTCCATGTCCATTGTAGATAGGACAAGAAATAATGGACTTATCAAAGGAGATCTAGGAAAATCTTTTTAACTATAAGGGTAGGTAAAGCTCTGGAATAGGCTTCCAAGGGAGGTCATGGAATCTCCATGACTGGAAATTTTTAAGAACAGGTTGGTCTAGATTTACTTGGTCCTGTCTCGGAGTGGGGGGCTGGACTTGATGATCTCTTGAGGTCCCTTCCAGCCCTACATTTCCATGATTGTATGCACAGCCTGCTGGAACCAGACATGAAATAAAGAAGAGCTCCTGGAAGCACCTTAAGCACCAAACACCACAGGTTTAACTAAATTTAATTTAAAAACCAATTTAAACTAAGCCAGTGCAACTTTGCCATTTAAACAAAGTCTCAGCCAATCAAAGCCCTACAGTGATGCAACCATTTTAAAATCTTAGGCCCAGACATCCCCTACATGATGGGAAACCCATATGGGACCAGAAACTTTAGAAGGACATTGTGGATTTTTGGCCTGTGTTGGTTGGTTGGTGTTTGTATTACCGTAGCACCTAAGAGCCTCAGTCAGGAACCAGGATGCCATTGTGCCAGGTGCTGTACAAACACAGAACAAAAAGATGGTCCCTGCCCCTCTTGAGTAGTGGAGTGGAAAGGGCCCTAAAATGTGAGGACCTTGAGTCCTCTGCTGGTGCTTAGAGCTCTCTGCACAGAGGGTCTGTGTTTCTGCACTGCCTCCTAGGCCCTACTACCCAGCTCCATAGCACCACAGCTCTGATGGAGCCAGGCTGCTGGGAACTTTCCAGTCAGTGCCTTGGTGAGCACCAACCTAATATTGATGGTATTTTGTGTGAAATCTCTGTGGAGTTGGTGAGCTGAGGGGATGGGGATGGCGAGTTGCAAGGTCAGATCCAGCTCTGAACTCTGCAGTTCAGCCCCATCTTACACCTGCTATTTAAATAAACTAATTCAAAGTAGCAAGATATATGGCTGCTGCTTACTATTAAATGTAAGTCTGTTTTAGAGAGAGAGACTAATAAACAGAAGAGAAACATTTGGGTGCACTGAGTTTCAGCTTCAGCTATTAATTAAAAAAGCCTAATTGATCATCCCGGCACAACTGACCAGTAATTATGCCAGATGGTCTTCCTGACATATGCTCAAGGCTACATCAAATAGCTAACAGTTTCTTCACCTTGTTAAGCAAGCTAGCAAAAGGCAAACAGGAACATACTGTGTTTAATTGCTACAATTCTCCTAGGAAACCAATCCCCTGACTCGCCTAAGTAACTGGATGTGCGTGTGCTCTGTGACTAAGTGAAACACTGGGACTCTCAACCTGCTGTTCTCTGTATTAACAGGTGACAAGTTCATTCTGTGATATTGAAACTGTGGTGCTATATAACACAGCATACAGCATGGTCATACATTAAGTGTCACCCAAGATCTGTAACTGTATTATCCTTCCTGTCACTTTGTATAAACTAAGGGATCTGTTTTACACCTTTCTTTTTTTTCTCATCCCTAAATCCTACTGTACTTCATCCTGTCTTCTGAAATCCTTTTCCCCTCTCTGTTCTTATAACCCCAACCCTTGTCCATCTCTTGCTTTGACTGCTGCAACTGCCTCTTCTCTGGACTCTCCACATCCCATCTTGTGCCCGCTCGAGTCTATCCAAAATGCTGCTGTCAAAATCATCTCTCTCCCCACTCCGCCCCCTCCCCCCCCAGATGCTCGGACTGCTGGTGTCTCTTTGCATCTCTTCACGATCTTCCACTCATGCAGCAAGTTCAGACTTGTCTTTCCCTTAAAGATCAGTCACCTTCCTATTCACAACTTTGCTCTCCTTCTTCTTCTGTTCCTAACCAACCTCTTATAAAAGTGCTTGCTTAGATGGAGCTGTAACTGTGGGTTATATACTGGTCGTAGCGTTTGGAGAGAAAGCAAAGAGCAGATGCTGGCCTGGTTAGGCAGTCTGGCTTGCTGGGAATATCCCAGTGCCAATCCAGGGAGCTGTGCAGTCTTAAAATCCCTTATCAGGAGTCAGTGAGACTCAGGTCTCTGCCCCAGAGAGATGACGGCTGGGAGCCGGAAACTTTAAGCGGGAAGCCTCGAGGGACAGTGGAGGGGGAATACTGATGCATTTGCCCTGAAACTGTGACAGAAGAGAGATACAAAGAGGGGGTAAATGAGTAACAGGTTTGGGATTATAAGTGACAGATGGGCTTCATGAGCTGGTCTGGGTTGTGTGGAGGACCCAGGGTGACAGTTTTGAAATATAGTAACCAGGCCAAATAAGAACTGATCTGTACCTTTTTGGAAGGTTTAATTTAAACATGTAACTTCTCCTCTGTGCTTCCTAGTTCCACTCATCAAGGACTAAGAGCCAAAAGCTCAGAATAACATGAGGCCATTCTTGCAAGGGATCAGTCCAGCCTTGTTAATTCCCTTGGGTCTGCTGAGGCGCTGGACCATTTTGAAGTTCACCCGTCAGCAGGAGGAGTTGGTGGCCTCTGCCTTTTTATACGAAGGACCCATCTCTGTATCTTCCCCATAGGCCCGCTCTGCTCAGGCTGCTTTTTTTGGTAACAGAAAAGTTGCTGGCCCTGTACTCCCACTGGCATCTGGCAGAGCTTCATGTCTCTTTGTGGCCACTGATTATTCCAGAGAGCCAATAAAAGCAGGCATGTCAGATGGCCTCACTGCCGTGCTGAGGTCAATGCCAAACGCCTCCAGTTGGGAAATGAGCCTGTCCCATGTAGTAGTCACCTTTCTGCTCCCACTCTGGATGGAGACATAGGGAACGAACACTGGATTAAGCTCACACCCTGCTTGCACCATAGCTGGCATTTCTCAGAGCTCCATCATTGTCACACCTGTCTGCCATTGTGTAACATCTGTTCCTTCCATGTGAAGACCCGCTCTGTCCCCTCAGTTTAGATAATTTACTTAACAGAAGTCCTAGGTGGTTTATTTCCAGTAGTAAATCGTCGCGGTCAATCTGCAGCTTGTACATTAGAAGACCCAAGGAAACCAATGAGTCTTGCAATGTACCTTGAAGGATGCAAGATTCAGGCTCAGCTTGCTCTCTAGTGTCAGCAACTTCAACAGTTTTGGGGCCTTTGCTGAGAAAGTTAATTGGAGCCCAGGCTCCATCAGCTGTACTACTGCATTGAACTAAGTGCCCATGGTGGGATGTGACTAGCCAGAGACATTCCCTGACACAGCCAGGTCTTTCTAGCTAATTTAGAGCTCTATAGATAAGGGCAAAAGCTGGAAATGGACCTGGAATTGGACCAGCAGCCAACATAAAGCATGGAGCACTGAAGACATGAACTCAGGTCTCTGTTTAGATTGCTGGTGGACTGCTCCGTTGCAACCTTTCCAGAAATTGCTCACCAGTTCCAGAGTACATGTAAGGTCATTCGTGCAGCACGGGGCTAGCCTTGTCTGTCAGCCACCCACCCAGTGGATCATTTCCCAATGTTCCTTCCTTCTCCCACCCTCCTAGCTAGGTCTGTGCCACTCCTTCCAAAGCATCCAAAGGACAGGGGGAGCACAACACCGGCTGGCGAAGGTGGGTCAGATTTCAGCAAGAAGCAGATGTTTGGCCAGCATTCATGGCATTGGAGTGTCAAAGGTACCAGGCATTCTCGGATGATTTCACTAGTACTTGGGGCAACACTGAATCCTACTATGCACTAATAGGGACATTTCACTGTTGGCTAACTGCTTTCATCCCTGCAGCCAAAACAGGGTTTCCTGTGTGAAATCAAAGCTCTGTTTTGTTACATAGGTTTAACAAAATCAGAGGCTAAGTACAAATAAAAGTGATTTCCCCACTTCCTTGAACAGCTTCCAAATTCTCATCAGTAAAACCAATGAGGATATTAATTGCCTCACAGAATGATCTTTGGTCTCCTTTGCCAATGGTGAGGTCACAAATGGGCAGGGATGGCAGAAAGAATCTCAGTTCCTTCAGCAGCTAAGACTCTCTTATCTGGTATATGCTGGTATATTGACTACCCCTTCTGGGCAGTAGTCTATATACAGAGAGATCTAACTAGAACAGTTCACACGCAGGGAGAAAATTCTGTGTCAAATTGGGATTTGTTAAATTAGCAAAAAAATTTTATTTATGATACACAGAGCTGTCGACACACAAATTATTTTCTTGCCTAAGTATTAAGAGCTGGTGACAAATACAAATGGTATGAGGATACTGCTGAATTTAGACAGCATTGGCTAGAGTTACAGTGATATATATGTATTGTTATAAAACTTGTTTGAACTTTTTTTTTCAGTTCATCCCATCTTTCTTCATAGATTTGTTGTTAATCTAATGTAGATCGTAAATCATTTCAGTTCTCTTAATCCTTTTATTCTGCTCAACCACATTTCTGTAGTTGGTATCTGTTTTTTCAGCTCTATTCATTAAATAAGTATATTGGCTGCAGTCAAACTCTGAACAGGAATATACCTATGTTTAATTTCAGCAAATCAGTTCCATTTTCCCCTAAAACCATAATAAAATGTTTGGTGGATGGATCCCTGAAACCGGTCCTGCATCAATTTTCTAGCAGAAAGGAACATTTCAGGTTGGAACAGGATTTTTTTTTTTTTTTAAAACAATTACTTTCAAATATGTAGTAGAGTAACAAAGGCGTAGATGCTTATACCCCATTGCCAGGGTGCCAGTGTTTATTGTATTTATCTTCACATCACCCCATTCAGGTAGTGGGAGGTACTATTATCCCCATTTTACAGATCGAGAGCTGAAGCACAGAGAAATTGTGTGACCTTGGGTGAGTCACGTAAGTCTGTGGCAGAGCAGATGTGCCACACTGGTCTTCTGAGTCACAAGCTACTGCCTTTACCTCTGAACTATGCTCCCTCTCTATGTAGCTGTGTAATTTATTATGTCATTACTTGGGTTATCAAAGTAAAGGTATGCTTGCTCAGTTCCTCATCCTCCTCCCTGCCTCTTGTTGGGGAAACTTAGTATTTGCTATTTGGCTTTGTTCTAATTCTACATAGGTAGACACTACCCCCGCAGATGGGAGGAGTTCTCCCATTGGTGTAGGTAATCCACTTCCCTGAGAGGCAGAAGCTAGGTTGATGGAAAAATTCTTATGTCGACCTAGTGCTGTCTACACTGGGTGGTTAGGTGGTCTTAACTACATCACTCAGGGGTCTGGATTTTTCACATTGCAGCGTGTCTGGTGAAGATGCTCTATGCCGACGGGAGAAAGCTCTCCCATCGGCATAATAGAAGCACCTCCATGAGAGAGACTCTCCCGCCAACATAGCACTGTCCATACTGGCGCTTATATTGCGTGGGGTGTGTGTGGTTTATTCACACCTCTGCGTGACATAAGTTAGGCTAATGTTTGCTGTAGTATAGACATAGCCCTAGTGATTTAGAGTCATCCTGGTCAAGCAGATCATGTTGTACTAAAGGAAACAAACACCTCAAGAGAATGCATGTCTGAATACAACCACTATGAGAGCCCAATGAAACCATGCATCTGGAAGCTTACTAAGAGCCACCGAAAGGTTAACAGAGACCTGTCTACACTGGGGGCGGGGGTGGATCGATCTATGTTACGCAACTTCAGCTACGTGAATAACGTACCTGAAGTCGACATACTTAGATCGACTTACCGTGGTGTCTTCACCACGATGAGTCGACTGCTGCCGCTCCCCCGTCGACTCTGCCTGCGCCTCTCGCCGAGCTGGAGTACAGGAGTCGACGGGAGAGCGCTCAGGGGTCTATTTATTGGGTCTAGACTAGACACGATAAATCGACCCCCGCTGGATTGCTCGCTGCCCGCCGATCCGGTGAGTAGTGAAAACATACTCAAAGAATGCCATGGATGTAGCATTTCAGTCAAGCAGTAATTGCCTGCAGCCATACAAAGAACCATGTGTGCAGCACATGAGAGCATAGAAGCTGAAATATCCAGAGCCATGTAAACTATGCTATGGCCTGGAGGAAGCAATGGTAGCTGGCACCCAGTTAATTTCTCTTGTTGAAGATTTGAGCTTTGGGAAAGAGATTATTTCTTTAAATTAAAAATCTCAGGGATGGTAGTTCACACACCATGAAAATCATCAGTGTTTGGTCTTAAACAAATTCTGTTTGTAATGGCCTCCTTCACTGGCTCATATTGCACAGTGAACCAGTGGCTTCTGTATTTAGATTTATTTGCTTGCCAGGGTTGGGAAGAACTTGCACCACAAAAGTGACCCTGCGTTTCTACTCTGAATAAGTCTTTCATGTAGCTGCCCTGCCTGCTATGTTCTTATTTGGTTATTTGCAAAAGCCACAAACTGGATCAGAGGCAGTGGGTTTGGATGAATATGTTGTCCAGAAAGGTTTATTGCAAATGAATGTGTTGTCATTCTTTTCTTACCCCTGCACATTTCCCCTTTGAAGCTTTTGCAAATCTGCCACAGTAGCCTACTAATTTGGCCGCTCCATCCTAGAGCTTCATCCTTGCCTGCAACCATCCTTCAAAATAGGCTTCAAGAACTAATGTCAAGTTCAAACACAGACCAGCGAAATGATGAGATGCTTCTCTTGTCCTTAAGGCACAATACAGTGGGGAGTGACATCATTGCCTGCCAGGCAATTTGGATGTGCTGTGGATACCCATGGCTACCAACAAGATAGCTTGTTTCAACTTCTTGCATGCTTTGTCCTCTTGCAGTGATGCACTTGCTCCATCACCCGCACAGGTGCACGTACACCACAAAGATCAGAAGCTTGTCTGGAACTGTACAGTGCTTTGCAGTCCACAATTATTCAGAGCTCACAGGTCCAATATACCTGGTGGAGCCTCTAGATAGCTTCATGCTAATCTCTGCCCATGCTACATGTACAGAAGGTTTATTCTAACTGTTTTGTTTTTAATGCTTCCTCTGAAGGGATATTAGTCAGTTTCAAAGGGGATTCTTTTCCTCTTGGTTCCAGAGTCAAAGGGCCTGAAATTCCTCTGCAAATTGCTCTGCATCACTGACCATGATATACAGTGTGTGATCGGTATCTTGGTAAAGATTAGACTCGTTCTGGTAGCTGAGCCAGAGGGAGGCACTCTTCTCTTCTTTGGTAGGGGCACTGCCGGCAGGGCATGGGGTTACTGTTTAGTGACTGTGCTTGAACGGGAATCTGCTTAACGTATCTGCCATGCCACTGCCTCTTAAAATGACAATGTGAAAAGCAAATACTTGGGTTGTAAAATGATCTTGAAATAAATGTGAAAAAACACTGTTTTTGTTCTCTTCACAGAGCTCTCTTCCTGAGCTAGCCGTGGTCCTGCCCCATGGGCAAGGCTTATTTGCATCGTTGGAGAGATTGTAAAAGCCCTTCTCTCAATGGCCTTTTATTTCCTTGCCTTTTAGCACCAGCAGGTGGACCGTGATGGCAAATTTCAAAGGTCATGCTCTCCCAGGCAGCTTCTTCCTGCTCTTTGGCCTCTGGTGGTCTGTGAAATACCCCCTGAGGTACTTCAACGAGAAGGTGAATAAAAAGTCCCATAGAAACCACGGTTACCAACGCTTGGATGTCATTGAAGGGGCAGCCAAAATCATCTTTGCCGTGATAGGTAAGGATTAGAACACAGAGCATCCCCAACCACCCAAGACTATTCACCATGCTACAATTATTGTCTTACTGTAGAAACTCTGACCTTTTCACCCACCCTACAGCCCCTTAATTTCATCAAAAGTAAGGGTAAAAATTATCCTACATTTACAATATATAAACCTGGTCCAATGAACTGCACACCACCAAGTGTCTCCAATGGGTGACATGAAGCATAAGAACATAAGCACGGCCATGCTGGGCCACAACAAAGGTCCATCTAGCCCAGTATCCTGTCTTCTGACAGTGGCCAATGCCAGGTGCCCCAGAATAGGTAATCATCAAGAGATCCATCCCCTCTTGCCCATTACCAGCTTCTGGCAAACAGAGGCAAACTCAGGCCTTTTTCATTCTCTCCAGCCTGGAGAATGCTCTGTCTTCAAATCTGTTCCTCATAGACATTGCCAGACTGGATCAGACTACGGGTCCATCTTGTCCAGTGTCCTGTCTCTAACAGTAGCCAGAACCAGATGCGCCAGAGAATAGTGCAAGAACTCTGCATTAGGCAGATGTGGAATAATATGACCTCAAGATAGGTCTCACCTTGGTCTCTAACAGAGATTAGTTTAAGCTGTAAAGCACAAACTTTAATCTCCCTTCCAAAAATTTTATTGTCACTAATTATGATAACTGGATATCCATATAAATATCCATTTCCTTTTTGAATCTTGTTACATTCTTGTTCTTAGTGATTTCCTGTGGCAGAGAGTTCCACAGTCTAATCACTCATTGTGTGAAAAAGTATTTCCTTTTCTTGGTTTTGGATTTCCCTCTTTTTAATTTCCTCCCTTAAAAGAAAGGACATGTACCCCTCTATTTGTCTCTGTCCAGGGATGCTGGCTGAGCAGTTTGTCCCCGATGGCCCCCACTTGTATCTCTACAGTGGTGAGGAACGCACCTGGGTGAAGTTGATGAACTGGCAGCACACGACCATGTACCTGTTCTATGGACTCTCAGGCGTGGTGGATGTGCTCACTTACTCCCCGCTCAAGGTGCCCCTGGGACTGGATCGCCTCATGCTGTCTGTGGCTGTGTTTGTTGAAGGTTAGTAGCCTGGTGGCAAATGGCTAGGGCTGAGATTCCCAAAGCTGCTCAGAGGATTTCAACAGATACCCATTGAACCTAATGGGAGTTGGGGATATAGATGTACTAGACAGCTTTGAAAGTCTACCACTAGGAGGATAACTAGATTGTAAAACCTGCTAATGTGCTGAGGAAAAACAGTTAAGAGACCTGGAGAAACTACACAAAAAAATCACTGGAATAAACTCTGTTAATTGGATTCTGAAACGGCTGGAAACCTCTCCAGATGTTGCTGGAAGCAGCTGGGTTCAGGGAGAAAGTTTGGGGATATCATAGATACGAAACACAGGAAGTATCATGAAAGAAGGATTAATGGTGAGTTGCTGAGAGACAATGGATCTTGCCAAGTTCTGAACTTCAGCAAAGTTGGGGTGCATTGGGGCATGGGGTGTTACTTAAGGTCCACCTCTAGTGAGACGTGAAGGGCAGCCACCACATCTAAATCAGAGGAGGCCTCAATCTGGCTTTACTGTACCAGAACTTTTTTCTGCAGTGAAAGGGATTTCTTTGTGTCTCTGACTATGAGGAGGTTTGAAGACCACACGAGATTTCAGGTTTCCTCGCTGAATTCACGTCAGATGGAAGTAGATAGAGTTGAAGACTGAAACCGTTAAGTGGCTATAGAGCTGGGATCAGGATGTGTCACACTATTATCACAACAGGGAGCGGGCCAGTCACTTCTTGCACTGTCACGAGAGCGAGAGCCTGTCTGATGCCCAGCAATGAACATCAGGCAGGTGAGCTCTTTGTGTGGAGATAAGGGAGTATAATGTAACTGACACAGATAAAGCTAAAGATCCTGCCATTATTTCAAGAGCAACTGCCTCCTAATTACTAACAGGCTTTAAAACCATGCGATACTTGCAGTAGGCTGGCATGGATTCCTCAGATGACAATGGCTTTGTGGTATGAAGCAGCAGGCTGAGGTCCCTTGTTACCATAAACATCTGGTAAATGCTACTCTTGCCTCACATCTATAGAGCTTTGTCCTTGTGTCATGTGTACCCCCAGAGAGCAATTAATTCCACTGTAGGCAGCGTCGGTCTTGCCTGCTTTCATCTCACCTGTCAAATCCAAGTGGCCTATGCACTGGCTTCAAATCAACACATCGTGAATACCATTCTCTGTTCTGATCATCTTGGACATGCAGAGCCAGGATTTCAGGCTTCACTTGACTTGAACAGGGCAAGCCAATGGCCACGTGTGAATGGAGCTCCTGTTGGTAGTGAATCCACTGTGTCTAGGAACATCTCGAGATTCTTTTCCTCCGCCTATTCCCATGACTTTAAAGAATGCAGAACAGAGATTGGAGGGGAGGGAGGGGATAGATATCAATGATTGACGCTGAAATGATCGTTTGCAAAGGCTTAGGATTTAAAAGGACACTGTCCATGCTAATCTCCATTTGCAAGCTCCTGGAGGAAATAGTGGAGGTTAAACTAATGAAGTACAGTAGATAGCAAAAACTCAGTAGTGAGGGGAGGGGCTGCTGGTGGTGATGGGAGTTCACCTAGCACCTTCAAACAGGGATTGCTGCACCATCCTCTCTTCCTTTGCTTCAGTCGTCCGTACACTATGCTCAAAGGCTTTGAGCCAACTTCTTGTTGCCTTGACATACAGGCTATAATTGGGAATATTGGCCTGATGGGGTTCCATGACAGCTTGGCTCAGTTAATATATGTCAAGATTTCATTTTGCCTGCCAGTGCCATAAACTCATGTATGTGCCCACGCACACGTGTGCAGTGGGAGCGGGGGGACAGCGGGCTTTGCTGCAGAGATCTGCAGCTGAAACCTATTAGTCTTGCTGGTGATGTGTGAGCTAGATCCTATCACAGGATGGGGACCTGGAAGACCTGGGTTCTATTTCCAGTCTGCCACTGCTCTCCTGGGTGACCTTGGGCAAATTGCTTCACTTCCATGTGCTTCAGTTTCCCCATCTGTAAAATGGAGATAATGGAATGGTACTGGCCTCCTTTTGCCAAGCACTTCGAGATTTATTTATTTATTTATTTATTGGATGAAAACTGCAATGCAAAATCTATACATTCCTTACTAACAATGCTGCTCTGAATTTGGTATGAATTTCGACAGGTTTTCTCTTTTATTATCACGTCCTTCACCGCCCCATGCTAGATAAGCACATCCACTCCCTGCTGCTCATCGCCGTGTTCGGTGGGGCCTTCGGCATCCTGCTGGAAGTCTTTCTCCGTGACAACATTGTCTTGGAGCTCTTCAGGGCTAGCCTCGCCATCCTGCAGGGAACCTGGTTCTGGCAGGTCAGTTCTGGTTCAACACCTTCAGCTCTGTTCTAGGACTAGGCATTGAGGGTGGGGAAATGTGGTGTGGGGGAGGGATGTACATCACTGTACATACAAATCAGTTGTCATTAAAGGATTATCTTTCAGGGTTTACTTGGTAAATGCTTCAAAACCCATCTATGAACAATTGTCCTGGAAACCTACTAGTCCCGGGTCCTTTACTATGACCATTGATCATGAAATAACTGATTTTCTTTGTTCACTTGTTCTTTTTAAATAAAGAAAGAGAGAGAGAAATTACTTGCTGTGATCAAGACTTTTTGCCATGCTCTTCTAGTAGGGTGACCAGATGTCCCGATTTTATAGGGACAGTCCCGATTTTGGGGTCTTTTTCTTACATAGGCTCCTATTATCCTCCACCCTCTGTGCCGATTTTTCACACTTGCTGTCTGGTCACCCTATCTCCTAGCCATGTACTATAGATATTGTTCCTTCATGTTTTTTGCACATCGTGGGGCCCCACAATATTCCCTTTAGTTTAGTGGGAAGAAATAATCCACATACAGTTCTAGAACGGTTAAGTAACTGCCGTGTGGTATGCTAATGAATTTCAAATGCATGTTATGGAGAATCCCCTAAGGATGGTTCAGCATCAACAGTACCAAAGGGTTGAATATGTATCTTTAGAACTAAATGGAACACAAGATAATTGGTCATGTTCTCTTTCTTCACGTGTAACTGCTCCCTTCACTTTGATTCAGGATAGGGAACCTCCTTCCTAATAGAATCAAATCTAAAACAAATGTTTGCCAAGCAGTTCTAATAAGCTGGTTAATGGATAAGGATGGTGATTTGATAGTGAGCCCAGAGACTTCCGCTTCCCAGTGCGGCCTTTATTGCTGTACATGCTTTTCTTTGGTGCTCTTCACCATAGTGTCTGAGCACCTTGGGCACCTTTAACTTATCTTCACAATTCTCCTCAGAAATCAGGGAGTATTATCATCCCCATTATGCCGATGGGGAAACTGAGGAACAATGTGAGTTGCCCAAGGTCACATAGCAAGTTTGTGGCTAAGATGGGACTTGAACTCAGGTGTTCTGAGCCCCAATCTGAGCTTGAACCTCAAGTCTTGTGCATGAGTGGGGGTCATGCCACGCCATTAGTGAGTGAAGCATTGTAATAATGAGGGTGAAGTAAAGCGATGTTAAAGATTGGAAGGTCAGGCATCCACCTCCTTTTTTTTCTCAAAGGTAACAAATCGTTTTATTCTAACCAGATTGGGTTTGTGCTGTTCCCACCCTGGGGAGGCCCAGCCTGGAATGAGGAGGACCATGACAATATCATGTTTGTCACCATGTGCTTCTTCTGGCACTACGCGGCTGCTCTTCTCATCATGATTGCCAACTACATGCTCACTTTCTGGTATGTTAGTGGTGGGAGGGAAGGGGAGACGATTGGAGCATGATGCATAATGGCTCATATCATGACCTGCAGTACAAAGTCATGGTTGAGTTACTGGTGTCAAACGGCTTTAAATTTCAGGGCACGCCGAGAGGCGTATCCCTCACTTGCCAAATGTACAGATTCAAAGCAATGTCAGCAAGCCTATACAGTTGCTTCTTGAAGTCCTAACCTTTTTATTTCTTTGCACTGTGTGCTGGCTGGCAATTGAAAGTGAAGGTTTAATTTTAAAACAATGTACAAAAGAATCAATAGTCAAAATATTGCTGGAAATATGTAGCACTTAGAATGAAATTGACATTGCAATGCCAAGGATTTCAAAGCACTTTAAAACAGCAACGAATTTAGATTCACAGCACCTTTGTCTAGAAGGCAGACCAAAATAGTGCCAACCCCAAATATTAAAAAATGTAAAAAGTACTTAGACTCCAGAAAATCATGAGATTAACTTAAAAAATCTCATTATTTAAAAAATAAATAAATAAATGGGGGGTTCTTTTTAAGGCTTCCAGGTTTCTGAGCTTTACTGGTACAACAGGGTCAGCTTTCCATGCTACCAGGAGGGCTAGCCATCTGTCTTAAATATTTGTATGGCCCCAGCACTGCAATACTTGAGCGAGGTAGGGAAGTACTTTCATCTCCATTTTACAGATGGGGAACTGACGCACAGAGAAACTTGAGTTGTCCAAAGTGTCACAGTCTAGAAACTTTTTAAAAAAAATAAATAAATCAAAGACGGGAATCTCATATATTCACTCCAGCAGCTGGGCTTAAAGAAAAACATGAATGATCACAAGACCTGTGATAAAATCATGAGAGTTGTGAAACAGCCACAAGAGATTAAGGGGTATATATTTTTTTCAGCCTAGCTGAGACCTGTCTTCCCTATTTGCAGCTATATTTTTATTCCTACAAAATAGATTTGGGGATAGATTTGTAAAGGTATATTGGTGCCTAAAGCTGCAGACAGGTGTCTAAGTGTCTTTGAAAATCCTGTTAGGTGCCTATCAGCATCTGTAGGCCCCTAAATACCTTTAAAATATGCCCATGTGAACTATCTAACCCTCAGATTTGTGCCTGCACTCGAATACTTAGAGACCCGGGATACTCCGATTTGGGTCTGCAGTTCAATACTGGGGGCACAAAAGTGATTGTTTAAACTCTGAGTACAACTTGTGCCTGCGACAGGAGGAACATCTTCCTGAAAACTTATCCCTAAATGAGGTGTCCGCTGTCACACTCAACATCTGTGGCTGAGTTCTGTAATAGAAACATGGTCTCCTGACTTCCAGCCCGGGAGCATTCTTCCTCCCACGTCTCACCATACACACAGAGAAATATTTCACTGTATCACAGATGACGTGACCATATCCCATCTGTACTTATGTATAGAATACGGTATCCCGCTAATGGCTGCACCAAGCTAACACAGCCACACGGAACAAGCCCATTTGTCTGAGCATCTTGCACTTGCACAGCCAGCCTTGCAGCGGCTACATTAAATGCAGTGTTTGGGATATGCAACTGTGATGCTCCCCGGGGGTATCCAGGGCTGTGTGGCACCTCGCCACCACCTGCCCTTAGCACGAGGCACCCTTGTCACTTCCCTGAAACCATCAGCCTCTGACAGCACAAGCACTGCCACCCAGATGTCGCTCTCTCTGTACAGGTTAGCGATAGGCACATGCCAACCCCTTTTCAGGGAATGGCCCAAGGATCTGCTACAGAATTACTGCTAGTCCAGCCCCATGCGATGCCTGTAATCCTGCTGCAGCCCCTGGATAGTTAGCATTAGGAGACTGGTCCATTCTTGCCTTGAAATCGATCATTGTGATCGCCTGGTCTGCCCCCCTATATAACACAGGCCACAGAACTACCCACAATAATGCCTAGGGCACTCTGTGTGTGGGGGTCTTCCTTTGGAGGCCACTCTCCAGGAGTATCAAACAAGGAGCTCGCTAGGGTGAGCGGTGAAATCTGCCTATACAGCACTTGGTGGGGGTGCCACAAGTACTCCTGTTCTTATTCCAGGATAGATGGGGAGGGATCTCTTCCTCCTGGGCACAGGGTAAGGCGCTTCTTATAGAGGCGACACACCCTATACAGCCCCCATCTCCTTATATGGGGCCTCATATCATAGTGCATCACACAGGGGGCTGGGGTCTTTCTGGAGGTTGTGAGGCTCAGTGCCAGAAAGTCTCTTCTGGCTGGTGGGGTCCCTTTCGACAGGGAATGGATTCGGAAAAGGGGGGTTGCTGCTCACCGGTGTGCATGCAGCTCAGCCAGGCTTCGCCTTCATTCCTCCTCAGCGCCTGTTTCGTGGGTCACAGCACGTGGGAAAACCTGATGCAGGGGAGAGTAGAGAAATTATTCAACATCACACAGAATAATACAAACCACTGCAACCCGTGCAAGCAAATTCTTACCCATGTATGTAATCCTGCCACCCTAAGATTAGTGGCCTGCAGGGCAGCACTGGTGGGTGGTGGTTTCAGTAACCATGACTATTATTGTTTGTGTGTTACAGCTGCAGCCGAAGATGTAAGAGAGACACTGGAGAAATAGATATTGGACTTGGGGTTCGGAAGCAGAAAAGTGACCAAAGCTCCCATGTTGCCCTCTTAAATGGATCAGATGAGGAATGACGACAGTGCACCTTGGCTGATATCTCTTACTTCCTAAAGATTATGAGAATCAATTTTTTTTTTTAATCTGAGCAATATTTATATTGGAATATCAAGAAGGAAGATCCTGCAATTTTACTGCTGAACAGTATGGACAGACTCAAGATGTGATCTCTGCTCTCCTTCGGTAAATTCCCTGAAGCCCTTTGGATCTGAAATGGGTGCATAATATCCTACTTCTGAGCAATTTCTTTAATGGCAAAATCAAATGCAGAAATTCAAATGTCAGGACAGTTTGGCTTATGGGATCTCAGGTCTATGTTGTCTCCATAGTGATGGAGCAGAGCCTGCCAGTCATATTTTCTGAGTGAATTGAGGGCTGACCTGTGATAGTCCAAGTTGGAGAAACCTGCCAACTGGGCTTCAATAACTCTAGTGACACCTTGTGGAGTGAAGGATTCGGAAGGGTCACCCCAAGCAGGAAAAGCACAGGCCAATGCCAAAGAATGTGCAATGTTCAACTGTACGCTATTGAAATTTTGTACTACGTCTATCAACTTAAGTCTTTTTATATTTTTGAGGCAAGCCTTACAAAGACTGAAAATGATAAGAAATAAAAATCCTACTTGACCAGGTGTCCATAATTCATCAATTTATAATCTGAGTATTACACAGCAGGTACTAAACATTACCTTCCTACTCTTTGGCCTGTCTATCTTCAGATTTTGTACTGCTGCCTATCACCAGAGTATAGAGAAGCCTCCCAGGTAAAGCAGATTGGAATAACAAGGTCCCTAATGGATACCCCAGAGTCTAAGGCAATCTGAATGCAACTTCAGGTTTTTGATGGATGTAAACCATACTCCTGAAGGTTGGATAAGACAAATATGTGTGTCCCATCTCCAGTGCTGAACAGGCTGATTTAGAGTCTAGCTTTCCTGCCCAATGAAGGTTGCTTTTGGGACATGTTCCTCCTTCGCCTGCTTCTTAAATCCCATTCCTGATCTCAAGCAATGATTGATTGTGCAGGTTTTTTGTTTTGTTTTTTAAGGTGCCATATAATCCCCTGAAAGGGCTGCTGAGCCAGGTCCCACTGCAGATATGGAGCTATCCAATCCAGTGCTGTAATATCCACTCCGCTTGTGCCAGCCTGCTGGGTGGGGGTGCTGTGAAATCAGCTGTCTTCTGGGTTGCTGAGCAGTGAGTCCCTGTGGGTCTGTTCAGGCAATGCTGGGAAATCAGCTCTGTGATGCTGCTGGTCGGCTCTGACCCAGTTCAGCAAATTTACAGGTCACAGACTCCCCAGGTAGGGAATCCAGAGTAAAATCGAACCCTTGGACAGAGTCCCTGCTTGCTGAGATAGTGATCCTAGTCTCTAGGGAAAGGGTTCTGCCACCCTTCCTTGTTGAACTTGAGTTTTGTTGCCAAAACCAAAGTCCACTACCCATAAGGTCAGGGTGACCTGCTCCTGCCAAGGCATATACTGCACAATGCTTGTGTCCTTTAATGAATACAGCAATAACCTTTTATTTATAAAATCAAAACGTAAGTTCCAACCACAGAAACAAAACTCAGGTGGAATTATGGGTAAGTAACATTATAATTAATGTAAATAATGATGGCTTTTCCCCTTCTCTAGAGGGAGCAGAGTTTCAACCCTCTGAATCTTCAGGCCCTGAGGCTTAAACTATTTTATTATTGGGGCATTTGTCTCTCTTATAATCTGACTTTTCTGTCACCTACCTGTGTGCCTCCCTCTAGCTCTGAGAGAACGAGGAGTCCCTTTCTGGGCTGCCATAGGGATAGGCAGAGAGTCATTTTCCCTGTGAGTAGGATACTGTAATGAACTTTCAGTTGTTGCCTATACCAGCAGCTGCTATGTGTCTGGTCCCTTCTGACACAATGATGAGAAACGTCTGCCAAGGGCATTAAGAGAACTTGCTGACCAAGCTCTATTCTTTCTTCAACCTGTCTTTGCCAGATAATTAGATCCAGAGAGACACTGGAAATGCCGCTCCCTAGTTCAGATAGGAATGGTCTGACACTGGTTGTGGGGAGGCTGAGGGAGAATTAAAAAAAAAAAAATTTGCATTGCAAACATCCAAAGTTCAAATCCTTATATCCTTGGATAAGAATGATGCTCTGCCGTCACAGACTACAGTGTGTTTTAATAACTGCTAGGAGCAGAATGGGAATTGATTTTGTTTTTGTCCTGGCTTAACTGAACACCTATTCATTTTACAATAGGTTCAAATTATATCTATCTGTGGATGTATGTTTATGCACCCAGGGAAGGCATGGTTTGCATGTTAATGTCCTATTGAGCTTGTGTGTGGATAGTGAGAAGACTTTTTAATGCTGTCTAAAGAGTCTAGAATTGCTAATTAACAATGTTGCAAAAACTAACAGCATACCTTTACCCGAATGCTAGCTTTCCTACTCTCTTATTTTTTCTTGCTTCCACTGAACAGCTTTATTTTGCATTCCTGAATACTAGGAGAAGCATGAATGAATTGATGTGTAAAGAATCAAGAAACAGCATCTCCTCCCAATTAATCCAGTTGACAAGAGCCTTAACTGTAAGCTGCAAGGATTTGAACTATTTTATACAATAGGCATTTTGTAGAAACCATTTTCCCTCCCCCCCCCCCCCCCAATAATGTGTTTGGAATGTTTTACCTAAATAAGCTGCATCATTCCTTCCCCCTTACAATGATACAAAACTTGCTGTGAGCATCTTTCAGAATTTTGTTTCTTCTCTGTAAGCTTAGGGTACTCACCATAGGTAAGCCAATATCCAAACAGGGACAAGCTGTATTACCTAAATTGCAAAGGGGTGAAAATAAGCTTAATTGAACAATAAATAGAACTGAGGTGACACTGCAGAGGGTTTCTGCTTATTTAAAAAAATGTAAAAATTAAATGACCAGATGGTGGCAGCAGAGGTTGGAAGAGAAGGTGATGGTGTATACTGCACAAATGACTCAAGATTTTAGATGATAGTCACCTTGCATCTCTCCTTCCCCTACCTCTCCCAAAAGAAATGATTGAAATCTATTTTCATAAGCTAGGATCAAGATCAAAATTGATCTTGGTTTTTGAAACATTCATTGGATTTGCTCCGCTCTTTGTGAGAGCTCCTTAAAGTGAGAATGGTCTTTCTCCATTTCTTCAGGGCCATACATGCTGCTGTCGATCAAATAAATTGCTTTTTCTGTCACTCCCTATTCTCATCCAGCATCTTTTTTTATCCCTTATCACAATCTGGTCACAATTGTAGCAAAGCGCTTCTTTTTCCTCGGCTGTTCCTACCATCTGGAATAACTTCTCTTCTGCCTCATTGACTCCCCAGTTCTAAAAATGTCTTAAGATTCATCAGTATAATGCTTGTTAATTTGTTTTCTCTCTGTGAAGCATATTTATTCCAAAGTATCCTCACATCTAGTGACTGGGAGAGGGGGAGGGAAGAATTAGCAATGGAAGAAAGAAAATATGTAATCCCATCCTATTGCCTGTTAGACAGCCTCTCAAAAGGGGAGTGGGAAATTTTATTTCAACTATGGGCCCACGTTGAAATAATCTAGTATATTGAAAAGACCCTCTCAACTTCTGCTCAGCACAAAAAGCCAAAACAATGACCAAAGATGCTTTTCTTCCCCCAAACCCCCTTCTCTGGACACCCAGAAGCAGCTAACTGATTCAGCCAGACCCCTGTGGTTGCAAAATGCAATCAATAAGTTTTTTTAAAAAAAGATTGAGCTCCCTGCCCCCACCCCATCTCAATTAAAGGGGCTAATATTTTCTCTTAATTTTTTTTTTTTTTTTTTTTTTTTTTTATAAACTATTTCCATGTCTGTTGAAGTCACCTTTGTCTTATCTGGACAGATCGCTTTCTTTCAAGCCCCATCCTCTACACAATTATTGACAAAGCTGAGTGACCCTCACACTGCATGAATCCAATGACCTGGAGACGTAGAGATGAATGTCCTAGCATACAATAATGTACCTCACTGGTAATCATGTGTTACAGATCCCACTCTGTGCCCAGTCTGCAGAAAGGGACAGCCTTGGCTCTTTAGCTCAAGTTGTAGCAGTTCACGTTTTTAGCTCTGGTTCAATCCCTGGTGTTTAGGCCAAGTTGGCAGCAATCACAATAACACTCAAGCCCAAACCATCTGTCTCACAATTTCCCCTAGTCTTTGTATAAACTGGAAATGGGGGGTGGGGAGGTAGCACTTTCCTCTTGATGGGAAGTTTTAGGAAAAAACAAAACCACTCACTGGACTCCATCTAGCCTAGCCTGCAGAGACTCCACTTGCCCCTGAAGACATGTTGTCATTGTGAAAGGTAGCTAATGGGCCTGAAGAAAGCAGCACAGATGTTTTGATCTGTCAGAAGATAAACAACCACTGACTAGTGCAGGTCCAATTCTGGACTGTACTACACGCAGATCCAATTCTGGACTGTAGCGGATCAAGGAAATCTGAGGACTCCAAAATGAAGCAGACCTGACATCACTAAAGCCTTCTCTGTCTTCTCCAAAAAAGGTAAGATTAAAGACAAGGAGATCACTGGCAAAAACGTCCACATCAAGAGATGTTTCCCGGAGCATGAGTCTGATTGTTCATGCTGTTACATTGCCTTATCAAAGGGGAGGTTTTGATGGTCTCTCTTAATGATAAACCTCACCAAAGCATGGCTCCAAATCGCAATCCAGAACCTTAATCTCCCTAATCGCATCCAGAACCTCAGAAGCTGACATTGGTCAAAAGCCAAGGAGACGCATTCCTACAGGTGTTTCCCCTGCCACAGGTCTGCTATTGCAGAAAGGAACTAATATTGTCCAAATCAAAACAACTTTATCCAGCCTGCTTTGTTTATACCATTCCAAAAACATGACTAAAGTAAGTAGTGAACTAACTGGTTTCCACAGCTTAAATGCTAACATCAGTCACTTACTTTGAAATCTTATGCTCAACTATTTGTTTACAATTGTTTTAAAATATACTAAGACACAAACCCACATTTTAAATTATACTTTCAAGCATTTAAACTAGCCACATTTTATGTCTGCTTTCTTATTCCTGAGGCCTGTTCTACACTGCACGGTTAAGCTGATGTGAGCTGCCTTGTGTCGACCTAGCTGTGAAAGTATCTTCACTTAAATTTGGCTCCTGCCGATGTAAGTGCCTCTCTGCGCTGATTTAGTGACCCCACCTTCCCAAGCAGCATAGAGTCACAATCAAAGTTATTAGGTTGATGTAGTGTCAGTGTAAACACAGTGTTATTTACATTGACTGTTACTGGCTTTGAGGAGCTTCCCCAGAATGCCCCCACACTGACAATACAATTGATACAAGAGCTCCTGGTGAAGACACGCATGGCCAACACAAGGAGCCAAGTGTGCGCACGTACAAGCGATTTAATAACGGCGGTAGCTGTATGCCGACGTAAGTCAAGTTGGCATAATTTTGTAGTGTAGACATGGCCTGATTTCCTTCTCTGAAGGGAATATCTATGTAGCTAATTTATCCTTCCACAGAAGGCAGACACAGACTTTAACACATGTGATAATATCCTTTCCCCGCTCCCCCCACTTTTAGACTCCTGTAGACTTACTTTGGGGTTGCTGCAAGATCACATTCCAGAGCTGTGGCTGGTGTTGCTACTATGGGTGCCTGTTGCGGACGTGAGTAATCTGATAATATAGGGCAGGAGGATGTTGTTGATCATTCTTAAGATAATATCAGTAACATTAAGTCTGACTCACTTTTTCAATCTTAACAGTATTAACCTAAAAAAAAAAGACAATTAAGTTAGAAACCTGCTGTTGCTCCATACTGCAACAAGTATAATATTACTACAGAACGTCCATGCAGGACTCATTTCATGTCCTCAACTAAAGACAGGATCCACCAATGCCTGCCTCCACTGCCTCTTTTACGCAAGATTGAAATCAAAGCGTAGGAAGCAGAACCAGTCCTGCCCACGCTTATACCACTTGTTTCACCGATTATATTGCTTGTTTGAGAGGCAATAATAATACTTCACACTTCCCTAGCATCCTTCCATCTCCAGAACTCAAGCCATTTAATTAACCTTTAATTAAGCCTTTAATTAAATCAGCCTCCCAATTCCCCTGTGAAGTAGGCAAACATTATCACAATTTTTTTTCATTAACTTCAAGTATGGTCATCTCACAAAGGTAGGATGGGGAGGAGAATTGAGCTCAGCATAAAACTTCAGTGGATTTGCGCCCGCTCACAACAGTGGTGAATTCAGCCGCTGGCTTCTCTATTCCCAGTTCTGTTACTGACCAGTCTAGGACCAGGGACATGTGCATTAATATCTCCAGGCGCAATATAGTGGCAGTATTGTCCACCTCATGTTACCAAGCTGTTGTCAAAACTTCACTTTGGTTTTTATAATAAAAACATCCTTTTTTAAAAAAAAAAAAATGGAGCCATTTCATACACCTTGCCCCAGCCTGGGTAAGTCCTTCAGTCAGGTCCCTTTCCCACAAAGGAAAGTGGAAACTCGGCCACTTCCTGTCTTTACAGCTGATTGAAACACACCACTGCAGAGTCACCATTTATGGAAACCTATCCCAGCATGCTTTGCTCATCACTGGCCCTTTACATTTGGCAGAGAAAAGCACCTTACGCCTGAAAGTGTCAATTTGGCAGTTGGCTGCTGCTTATTGCATCTTCTTTCCTTCCAGCTGTTAGGTCTTCCACTTACATTTCCCTGGTAAAACGTCAATTTTACCACCTGTGAAATGGGGTTAGGTCCCACCTGCTTTCCAGGGAGGGAAGGTTGAGGCTTAATTAATTTTAATGTTTTTAAATGGGCATGAGATTGACAGCTGGAAAGCACAAAGGAAGTGAGACAGGACCGGGACTCTTCAATTTAGCAGAGAAATGTATATCACAGTCCAATGGCTGGAAGTTGAAGCTAGACACATTCAGGTTGGAAATAAGGTGTAAATTTTTAACAGTGAGGGCAATTCAGCACTGGGGCAACCTATCAAGGACCATAGGGGATGCGCTATCACTGGCAAATTTTTTAGGCAAAATTGGTTTGTTGTTTTTTTCCTAAAAGCTCTGCTCTAGGAATGATTCTAGGGCAGTTCTCTGGCCTGTGTCATACAGGAGGTTAGACCAGATGATCACAGTTGTCCCTTCTGGCCTTGGAATCTGAGTCCATTCATCGTGACCTCCCTTTGTAAAAATGCTTTGAGATCACTGTTGAAAAAGCGCTGTGTAAGTGCTAGGTCATATTATCTATAGAAGGGGAAATTGAGGCCCAGGGAGGCTATGTGACTTGCTTGGTGTCACTCAGGAAGTGTAAAGCGGGGGCAGGAATAGAGCTCTCCCCAGACAGTCTCTCTGTCACCACCAGTAGTACCGTACCTGGCACGGTGTCACTGATAGCGACGTTGATCGGTGAGGAGTGAGCAGCTGCCCTGTTTGTGGTGTTCAGGTCCCTAGGCAGGGTCAGGCACCTCTGAGGGGAAACTGGCAGGCCCCTCGTGCCAAATAGCAGGGCTGGGAGAGGATCCCTTTCCCCATGAGCCTCTCAACACCCGAGTCTCCAAGTTGTATGTTCTCTATGCTGGGGATGCCAGGCCAGTTCTCTCTCAGGGTCTTAAAGGCTAAGCCTGGGTGAAACCATGTGCAGGGATGAGGGATGGGTTTTTGTTTTTTCTTCAGGCTTCTTGTTAAATCCCCCCTTGCTTTCACCTGCCTCACTCTGCCATGCTGGGTTTCTCTCCAGTTCAGGCTAAAAGAGCTGGCCGGCCTCGCTTGTACAGAGAATTCATCGTGGCCTGAACTGTCCCCCTCACGTCTTTTCCTCACAGCTGGGAATAGAGAGAGACTGGAAGATGTGGCGCTCCCCTCTATGTGAGGCGAGGACCTTCTTCCACTGCTGCTGTTTGCCTGAGACACCTGCCACTGCTTCCGCCTTTCCTCTTGGGAAGGATAATTGCCTCAGCTGTGTTTGCTGTCCTCTCCACCCAGCTCGACAGCTCAGTCTCTCCTTCCCAGCCCTCCACTCGCACCCCTTCCAGCCTCGCCGACTGGGTTTCCTTGACTAGTCGCAGATGGCCTCCGCTGATGCTAGTCCCTGTCAACGGTCATGAAAGCAGAGGTGAATGCTTTCCATCTCCCAGCTGTGTTGCTTAGCAACTGGGGTGCTGACAGTGTTAGTGTCCCTGTACGCTGGTGCGGCGGTGAAGTGACAGAGGCTACCGCTTCCTTGGCTGGCCTCACCGGCGTTGTTTGCAGTGGTGGTGTAGCCGTGTGAGACCCAGGATATTAGAAATACAAGGTGGGTGAGGCAACAACTTCTACTGGACCAACTTCTGTGAAATCACTTTGTTACACTCACCTTTTCTGCCATCACCAACCCCGTCTTCCCACCCCCCTCGAGAATAGGCACCTGTGGTAAACACAGACCACTAATAATTGAACAAGCACTTGTGAGAGAGAGGTGCTTCCTCAGAACCTGACACTTATTGCTCTCATTCCAAAGCTATCTGAGGTAACAGCCATTGGTAGGAGGTGGCCTAGTGTTAGTAGTGAAGTATTGCTTTGGGTATTTTACATTGGGTGGGAGGCTTTCCTGGCTGTCCGTACTTGGATTGCACTGAAAAATGCACGAATGCATGGCATGCGGGTGCAGTGCACTTCATCAACAGCTCATTTGTAAGCCTCCTGGTCTCTGGTTAGATCTTACTTATGGTCCTAAACAAAAGCATGAGAAGCACATCACCACGCTGGTTTGTATTAAAACACCATAGAGGGGTGTGATGCTCTGTAAGTAGACAATAAGACAAGGTTTTTGCCCTGAGGTGCTTACAACCTTTCTATATGCAGCCCATAAAGACTTCGAGGGGTCGGAAAAGAGCTTAAAGGAGCACTTTGTATTTACTTGTGATCTTTGCAATTGTTTAAGTAGCTATATTAACTTGTCGTCTTTTATTTAATGCGGGTATGATGATACTGAGCAGCTGCTCAGTGGAGGGTTAGTGGCGGAATGTTAGATGAAAGAAGTGAGTGCTTATAGATAGATTAAGAGGTCTTTATAATTGAATCTTCATAGAAATGAATGAGTGTTTTGTTTATGATGGAGGGAAATTTCACAAGTCCTCAGCTTCAACTTATGAAACCCATGGCCTGAATTCTCAGTTATATTAACTCCTACCCCCACCCCCTTGGACCCCCTGGCAGTTACATCTGCTTCACACTGTCAAAGCCATGTGATGGGGCATTAATGTAACTGAGAATTCAAGCCCGAAAGGTTTTACGAGCTTCCAACTTGTAACTCTACTGAGTTCTCCCATCCTATTGAACTGCAACAAACTTGACTAGTCAGGATACTGACCAGGCTTTCTTCAGTCATCAAAACCTGATCGTGATGTAACCTGAGTAAGCCTGTTTATCACAAGAATAAAAATTAGTGTTTGGGTTTGTTTAATTTCATGGTGAAATCCTAGAAGAACGTTAATTTTCCTTAGGAAATACAGCAGCAAACAGGTGTCAATCACTGAAAACTGGTTGACTCAGACCTTTTCTGATCTGGTTTGAAGACATTTAGGGTGGAGCATCTGGATTAAGAGTCACCTCCCTGCTCTACTCCTCCCCTTATCTGGGACTTCCATTTCACTTCTCCTTACTGCTGCTGCTCACATCTGGAGTGCAAGTGGGAACAGGTGCACCTCACCTCTGCAGCAGGAAGGAAGCAGGCAGTGCAGACAGCACAGGTAAATTCCTCCTCCCTCCCATGGGGAGATGCTGAATGGTCTGTGTGTGAACCTGGCTTTCTGAGCTTTCTAAGATCTAGGAAGATGGAAGGAAGGGTTATCTAGATGCAAGGGGGAACAAGCTGGGAATATGTTTCATGCTGTTGGAAGGGGCCTGGATGAAGAGATGCTGGGGAGGTGTTTTTGACTTCCCATGGTTAACCCCTTTCCCCCCCCCCCCCAAAAAAAACCTTTTGAGGACTGCCTGGCTTTTAAACTTTGTGATCTTTAGTGAAAAGGATCTTCCAGCGATTGGAGGATGTTGGAGGGCTATGCTGAGCTGAAGGTCCCTCCTTCCTCAGGGATCCCCTCCACCATCCTAACCACTGGGCGAGGTCAGCTAGCAGCTCAACAGCCAGAAAGCAGATGCTTCCAGGTGTGTGTGTGCATGGCAGTCAGCCAGCTGACAAGCTCTTTTCTCCTCTTGGCAAATTATCTGCAAGCAGGCTCTGATATTTTGTTTTTATGAATGTATGTGAATTATTTACCACAAGTGCTGTGATTGGTCACCAAAAATCACATGGTATTGCTGCATCCCCTGATTGGCTGACTGAAATCCTTGTAAGCAGAGAGCAGGCACTTGTGGCACAACTAGTCATGGGTACGTGCACATTCAGCTATTCGCAGGGATAACAGCCGTGTCCCATCCTCCCATGCAGATGAAACCCAGTTCTTGGGAAAGGGGATGTGAACCTTGCCAAATTGAAAAGGGATTTGCAAAGCCCTGTGAATGTTCATGACTAAATGGGCCCACTTTGTCGAGCTCTAGTGCTTGGCCAAAGGGCTTTGTGGCTTAGGCTGGTATTTTATCAACACAGCTGGGTAGGTTCCGACACACTGTTGGTATTTCAGGCCCCTTCTTCAGACGAAGTCCAGGGCTGCTCGGCTCTTGGGGCATTGATTCAAACTCCTCTCTAGAAATAACTTGTTATTCCTATTGTCCCTTCTATCGCTTCTCCTCCCGGACAGGCGTCTATCTTCCCTGTTGGGGGAAGAGGTTGTAAAGCCCTGATTTATTTAAAATGCAACAAAGCACATTTCTCTGCACAGACTGTTGCACCAGTGTCCTGTTATGAAGTAAGCATTAAGCTGAACCCATCTCTGTTAGGTGAAAAGGTCCTGGGGTATTTGAGATAGGGGGGAAGGCATGTAAAAGAGAGCAGGGATTGAAGCTGAACAGCTAAAAAACAGAACATGGGGAATCGGGAGACTGAACACAGCAGTCAATGCAACGATGAAACGCTCTTTAGGGCGATAATGCAGGTGTCTTCTCTGACTATCAGGCAAGTGACATCAAAATCTCAAAAGCATTGCAGCCTGCCAGAACAGAGAGAAGGGAAACCTCAGGTAATGATACCCTCTGACCACAGCCATATTTCCAGTCTATTGGAATGCAGATTAGTTCACTGTAAAATATGACCTGAGTTTTTGATTCTTTGTAACTGCTCTGGGTTTGTTTCTAAACTGTAACTTTCTTAGAATTTAGTCCATCACTTTCCCCATGGATTTATATCTAAATTACACAGCTGATAAAGCAGGAGATGTGATGATGTAGGTTTCACAGATAGTGCCATAAGGCTGGTTGAAAGATACTGTGTTTATTTGTTTTTAGTAATTTGAAAGTGTCTGACCTCTATGCTAACAGTAATTCTTCTTAAAAAACAAACAACAAAAAAACCTGTCTTTTCAACTGGTGTGCCTCTAAACTATTATCTGTCGAAATGGTGAGTTCAGAGTCCAGAAATGGTTGTATTTATTATTGGTACAGTGCCCAAAATTATGCTAAGTGTGTTAATCAACAAATAAAACATAGTTATTGCCCCCAAAGAGCTAACAGTATAATCTTACATATGACACACAATGTGTTTAATAGACTCTGCTTTCAGATTCCCTCCCTAAAAGTCACTTCCTTTGTCTTAGCTTCTGCCCCTTATCTCCCCTCTGATGCAATCCATTTGCTCTCTGACCCCTAATTATATTTGGGGAAACAACAAATGCAAAACAAACCCCTACAGTGTACATGTCCTGCAAGAAGGAAAATACAGTCTTCCCTTGGCACTGATTAACTTTTTTCTCCTCCCTTCTCTGGGTGTTTTCCCCTTTCCTGTCTAATTTGGAATGTGAGCTCTTTGAGATGGAGACTTTGTCTTCCTATTTCTCTGCAAAACATCTTGTTCACTTATGGCAATACATAGATTGTTCAGTGCACAGAGCTGTTAAAACATGGCAATCTTCAATAACACCCCAATCCTCTGCATGCAAGATAGAGTAGTCAGTCTGAATTAGACTGAGTGGCTTAAAATGTTCCTTTCAGTGTCCATTAATTCACACTTACTATTTTAAATTTTATTTTGCCATTCTGGCTGCCCATTAAGGTTTTTAAATTCATTTTGTCATTCTTCACAATCCTTCGCCAGCCTAAATATTTCACAGCAGCTTTTGCTCCCTCCCCATTCACTCCATATGCCAGGTTACTGATAAATATGTCTACCGGGCTAGATCATCAGCTGGCATAAATTAACACAGCTCCATTTGGGTTAATGGATCTAGGATGATTTATGCCAGCTGGACCACAGAATACAATTAGTTCTAGTATTGATTTCCAAGAAACCCTACTATTAACGTCTGTCCATGATGAGAAATATATGGGTATTCCTGTGTCATGTCAATGGGGACTTTTTTAGGTGTTACTTTAAGCTGAGACCCATCATAACTCGTACATAGGTGTCCTAAGTAAGAATGAAAGGTAGGCCCAGGTGGTATAAAGGATAATGCTTTTATCTGAGCAAATAGCAGTAAAGATGAGCCAAAACCAGAACACTTATTTGAACCAACTCCACTTAGAGAAAATGAGGCCAGAGCCAATCTATCCTGACCTGGGTTTTGCAAAACACAAACCCAACCTTTTGAGGCTTTGTAAAGACCTCCTGATCCCTAATCTCCAGTACCTGTCTATACCACACCCTATCCTAATTTTGAATTGCACACCTAACTACTCCCTAGCATGGAAGGATTTAAAAAATGTGCCAAGGTGTTTGTCTATCTAGATTCTGACAGCCCATGTGCTCAGGACTCTACAAACATTCCATAATGATAATCACTGCCCCAAGAGGTTCACAGTATAAACTGGACACTAACACAGGAAAAGTTCAATATCATTGGAGTACCGTGGTGGATTATTATTTATCTTAGTGGAAGGAGAGTGTCGAAGATCTGATGAAAGAGAGGAAGGTTTGTGTGGCACAAAAGGGGTTGTGTTTTCCAGTGCAAGAAGGACACAGAAGAATGCATGAAGAAGAATGGAAGGGTACCAAAAGGCAAAAGGAAGCTTTAAGTAGCTGGAGGGTATTAAGAGAAAATGACTGTTTCCAGAGAATATTTATTTAAAGCCCAGCATGCGAATTGTAGCAAGCATTTGAATGATAACTCCTTGTGCATTCCTGTGCTCGCTTCTTGGACCTCTTGCTAATCTTGAGTGCCAGTTAATATTCCTCAAAGTGTACAGTTTCCCAGAGCATGGCCAGAAATGCTCATTGGATCTCAACGTCTTCTGTTTTGACTTTTGTTTGTTTTTGTTTTATTTCAACCGGTTCCTACCTCCTGGCCTTGCCCTCTGATTCCAACACAGAAAACAATGCCCTCAGATATTAACTGTCTCCTTGTTTCTGAAGATTCAATCTCTAACTCTGGTGTCAATGCATCTCACTTGCATGATGTGAGAATCCTGCATGAACATGCCAATGTAGTCATTGTTACATTTTCCATACGTGCTCTGTGATCCTTGCATTTTTGTACCTGGGACTTTAGGCTGTTCCCCAAAACCTGGGATGTCTGGTCACCTTAACTTTATAGGAATCTCATTTGTTTATCTCGGTTGTTCAGTATTCAAGTTTTAATGAAGCCAAAGTTCTCTGGAGCGATTAAGAAATCACATCCAACCTGGCTGGCTGGACTCACACCCTATTAATTACTTTGCTTGAAGGGAGTTAATGTTCCTAAAAATCTTACATACTTGCTTTTTGCCAGCAATAACTTTGCTACCTTCCCATTAAAAATCATCTGGCTGCCATGCTCGTCTGTAAGATATTAGCAATGGAATGGTCTAGATAATTAGTCCTGCCACGAGTGCAGGGGACTGGACTAGATGACCTCTTGAGGGCTCTTCCAGTTCTATGATTCCCATAGCATTAAAAAGGCCCTGCCATGGGCAATCCAGTTATTTATGCAAATCCTTCCCCCTTCTCCTCCAGTAGTATCATGGCTCTTTCTGTATTTCTTTTCCAATTGCTGTTGATTACCACTCTGTTGTTATAAGGACAGAGATGTGCATTGGGATTTCACAGGAAGCCAAGTGCCTTGGTGTGACAACATTGCACACTCCAGGACAGTGTGTCTAGAGAGGCAAGGCTCCTCTGCGTCATCCTGTTGTCAAGGTGATCAATGACAGGGCGACTTTGAACATCTGTGTTTTTTTTTTTTTTTTTATCCTTTCAGGCCCAGGTATCCAGCAAGTCGGCTCAGTGATGTCAAGCTTCAAAGGCAATGCCCTTAGGGGCACTTTCTTCCTGGTCTTCGGGCTCGGTTGGTCTGTGAAATACCCACTGAAATACCTGAGCCGGACGCTGAATGCAGACAGTCAGGCAAGTCGCTGGATCCAGAAACTGGATATCCTCGAAGGGGCAGCCAAAGCTTTCCTTGCTGTAGCAGGTAAGGATGGACTATTGGCCACTACTACTTTCCCCAGCAGCCCAATGACCCATGAAAAACCTGCCATTATCATGCTGCGAGTATTCTCTCATCAGACTCTGTGGACTTACCCTGTGGCAGAAAATGGATGATTCTGTTTTCAGACGCCTTAGTGGCCTTCATTTTAGCATTTTATATAGAAGTCTTACAACATCCTCAAAAACAGCCAGGCAAACCCTACACCACCATACAAGCATGGTTTATGAATGGCATACCAGAAAGTGTCTCCAATGGATGATCCTAAACAAACTCCTCCATTGGGACTTCTCATTCTCTCCAGCCTGGATGATATTCTGCTTCCTATCCTCATTTAGCAGGAGAAAACATGATCTGTATTTGCCTCTATTGTCTAGGGATGCTGGCTGAGCAGTTCGTCCCCGACGGTCCCCACATGGGTCTCTACAGTGGAGAGACCTACAGCTGGGAGAAGCTGACTAACTGGCAGTACACGACCATGTACCTCTTTTATGGCCTCTCGGGCATTGTGGATGTTCTCTCCTATTCCCCGCTCAAGCTATCTCTGGGACTGGATCGCCTCTTGCTGTCCGTGGCTATGTTTACTGAAGGTGAGTAGTAAGTAATGATAAAAGGGCTGAACTGTTTGGCTGACGGAACTTTCAAATGACAGAAACTTGGTTGAGAGAACATAGCTGGAGATCTAATAAACTGCTTCACCAATCATTGGGTCACATTTTGATGGGATTGGATATGAAACCGTGGCTGGTCCCCAGGTTCATGTGAAAAGTCTCAAAGCCTCAATTGAAGCTCTCCATGCACGTGGCCCAAGGTTTGAACCTGCAATTAAACCTGGCCAGTTCAGTGAGGTTTTGTGTTCTTGTTGTTGTGAGCATTTTGCCTAGTTCTAATTACACGCATCCAGCAGGGCAATGAAACAGTCCCAAGGCCTTTTGTTTTTGGTGGTGCAACATCCCAACTCTGTCATGTTGTGTGGACAACAAAGGCAGCAATAGCAATGGTATATGTCCACTACATGACAGCTAAAGAGGGGAAACAAACTTTGTCTAATAACCGGAAAGGCAGAACTAGCTTTGGAGGCATGGGAAACAGGCGTGCATAGGGCATTGCCTGCAGTGATGAGTTGGGTATTTGGAGGCTATGCATAATTTACAGCCACTAGATGGCAGTGGTGGTTTAGGGAGAGGAAGCTCCTTCCCCTCTCCCATGGTCCTGTGTGATTATGGGGAAGGAGGTTGGTTGTGTTTTAGGACCTGATCTAGGGTGACCAGATGTCCCGATTTTTATAGGGACAGTCCCGATTTTTGGGTCTTTTTCTTATATAGGCTCCTATTACCCCCACCCCCGTCCCGATTTTTCACACTTGCTGTCTGGTCACCCTAACCTGATCCTTCTCGTGGGGTGACTTATGGTGGTCTGTAGTGACCGAAATGGAGCTTCTTTTCCTTGGCTTGATCCTTGGCAGGGAAGAAATTTCAGTATTAAGCTCATTGTTATGCTCCGAGATGTGGACTGACTCTTATTGCTGCTGCTTGTTTTGGAGTGGGAGTGGGTCCTGCAGGCACACCCATCTGATGTCCTATGGGGCAGACACTATAGGGCAAAAGAAGCTTTAAGCTCTGCCTTGCTGGAGGAAGCAGATAAAGTCTTGGGGTGCAATTTTTTTAAGCTTGGTACTATGGGGTATAATGTGTTATATCCTTGCCGCTCTCCATGACTGAAGATTATCAGAGTGGGGAGCTCTCACCTGATTTGTCCCATAAAATTCAAATATCCATCTTTGCCTAATGGGCAGGTAGTTGCACATGCACAAAGCAGGAAAAAAATGTATCTATCTATTCCATTAAATGCAACCCACGCTTGCTATGGTCACTGATGAATCCTCTTCGCTCACGGTCTCGATACATTTTAATTATTATGTAATGTGGTTTGATTTTTGGCAGGTTTCCTGTTCTGTTTCCATGACTACAATAATACCGCTCTGGATCAGCACCTCCACTCCTTGCTGCTCATCGCTATATTTGGTGGAGCCCTTTGCGCCCTGATCGAAGTGTTCCTGCGGGATCACACCATCCTGGAGTTCTTCAGAACCAGTTTCTTCATCCTCCAGGGATCTTGGTTCTGGCAGGTCAGTTGTTCTGATTTGATACTTTCAGCTGAACTATAGGTTTGGTGGGGACAGGGAAAGAAGAGAAGGCAGTGCTGTTATTGTTTGTATTGTGATGGCACCTAGGAGCCCCAATCATGGAGCAGGACCCCATTCTGTTAGGTGCTGTACCAACGCAGAACAAAAAGACAGCCCTTGCCTCAAAGAGCTAACATTACTCATTATAGACCAATGGTTAGTATCCTTTAATTATTGGTGATCTTGTCGGGTGTTTCTTAGTAAATACCATGTAACTATATAGCTGTTCATTCTTCCAGATAATTTGGTAATGACACATTGGGCCAAATTCTCTTCTGTTAGTCTTAAAGGTGCCACAGGACCCTCTGTTGCTTTCTCCAAATTCTCTGTTACCTTCAGTGGATTTACACCATGGGTGAATTTTGCCCATTGCGTCCTTAAATCACTTCGCTCCTACTTTGGGAAGGAGCGTCCATCTGTGTTTGTACTGCTAAGCAGCTCTTGTAGCATAATGGTATGTTGCTCACCCAGTTTCACTTTATGGGGAAAGGACATGGTAAGACCAATAAAAACTTCTTTAAGGTATTGAAGTCATTCTCAAAAAGGATTTAATCTCTGGATTCTATAGATTGGTCTGAATATTTCACCACATAAGTCATAGGTTTCATGCTCTTATTTTGCACGGCAGCTACTATATGGAGACTTGAGTATATATGCAATATTGACCACTCCAAGTATTACAAAATCTTGAATTGGGCCCCCCAAAAATCAGGAGTAGAAAACTCACCAAATATTGTGAGACTTGTAATATAATTGTGAAAGTTGGCAACACAGTACAATATATGTACCTCAGGCCATGTCAAAACCCCATGAGCTGTAAGACCTGCATTAATTTTTCCAGTGGACAGGCCACCAGACGGAAGGTCAGGAGCCCAGTTCCTCACCAGCTCTGCCTGGGATGCACTGTACTAGCTTGGGCAAGTCACTTTGCCGCTCATTGCCTCAGTTTCTCTACCTGTCAAATAGGCATAGCATTCACCTGCCTTTAAAGGCTTTGTTTGTTAATGTGAGTATTTTGTTTGTTAATGAGTCAGAGACAGAATCATGTTGCCTGACTCCAGAGCCTTTGTTTTAACCACTCTATAGAGAGATTTCCTAGACAAGAAATATTATAATCTTCTTGTGTCCAGCACCTTGGACTAGACAAATTCTAGTGCTCGGGAGAAGGGTTTGGGGGAGGGGAGAGCAGAAGGAACAGGCTAGGTCGAGGTTTGCCCCGTGTCAGTCCTTCTGTTCAGAATTGTAAAGGTGAGCCTATTCATTCCTGGCTTCCGAAGAGTTAATAGAGACCGATGTATCATTAACAAATCCCCCTGTTTAAAAAGTTTGTCAAGCCAAGAGGTTGTTGCAAGCAGGGGGAATTGGTGAGGACTGTGGTTTGATAGCGAGCCAAGAGCATTCTGCTTCTAGTCAATGGGTGGATTTGTCCATTTCTCGACTAAATGCTGAGGCTGCCATAATAATTAAAAAGTGCAGAGATGTGCTAGAGGGGCTGATACCCATCTTTCGCTGTAAAATGGTTAATCTTTTCTTCTTCTAACCAGATTGGGTTTGTGTTGTCCCCACCATGGGGAGGGCCAGGCTGGGACCAGACTGACCGTGGAAACTTCAAGTTCCTCACCATGTGCTTCTTCTGGCATTACGCAGCTGCTCTTCTCGTCACAGCAGCCAACTCTGTTTTTTCTTATTGGTATGTGGTGGGGCGGGGCAGTGGCATGCCAGGACTAGACAACAATTTGCGTCTACTTTACAGTAATTAGTCATCATTTGTCAGTGGCAGATAGTTTGTGCAATAATTAGAGCTACTTCAATAGCACTGCAGTGCTATGCTGAGCAACCTGTTCGCATTTTGCTGTGTGCACAGAATTCAGATTAGTACCAATGGGAGTGACATGTATGTATCAAGTGTAGGAGAGAATCAAAACAAATAAGCACCTAAAGCTGCTGCTGTTCTATGGGTAGCAACCTGTTTTTATGGTGGGTGCTTCCATAATAACTTAATTACTGTTGTTGCTCGAAAATATTTAATTGATTCTCTCATTGTTGACACAGGTAGCAGTGGGCTTTTAGGGAACAAAGAGTCTGACTAGTTGAATATACCAGGTTAACATAACCAGACTAAAAGCATATGCCTAAATTAAAAGTCCTTATGCGACAAATGACGGTGAAGGATTCTCATGTTACATAGAGTTGAACAGTTTTTGGTGTAACAAAGATAGCAGGGTTCCCAGACCATTTGAATTTGTGTAAAGTCACTAGGAGACAGGCTTGTTGCCATAATCAGTTACTAAGCTAGATCAGTGTTTTATCATCAGGCCAGTGTGCACATTAATATTTTTATTTTCCTTTTTTTTTTTAATGCAGGTACAGAAAGGCATGTCAGGCAAACTTTGGAAATATCGATGTCGAACTCGACTGTGGGTTTTGTTTACGGAAAACCAACCAAAGCCCTGAACCTGTCCTTCTCCCAGAGGACGGGTTGGATGAAAAGTGAGGATTTGGCTGATTTCTCTGCTTTCCTGAGGATTGTCATCTTAAGAGCTTTAAACAAGGGGAGATTTTTATTTGCCATTTTAAATAAAGTTGAGACTTTATAATGGAGTATCTAAGGTGGGAGGAAAGTGTGCACAATGTCCCATTATGCAATATGTACAGAATTAAGGTGTAAGCATTTTCTCTCCCTAGCCCCCCCATCGCTGCAGATTCCCTTATACCCTTTAGAGCTGAAAAGTGTGCTGATTTTTTTTCCTTTTTAAGTTATTTTTAAAAGTAATATTGTACATATTGGGTGTAGACATTCAAATGTTACGACACTACATGAGCAAGTTGGCTTTTGGAGTCTCATATCTATGTGGTTGGCTAAGCTATTTGTACCTCCTTCAGCTAATCTAGTTTCCAAATTGAATTGGGATTTAGCATTGAACTGTAGAGTTGGAAACCCTAGGCTGGCATTTCATGAACTACCCTCAAATGGGTTTGAGCAAAACCCCTGGATTACAGCTAGAGTACTGAGAGAGAGACTGGAAGGTCATCATTCTCTTTCGTGTGTTAATACGATATATTTCATTATTTTTGTGTACAGTATAATTTAATTATATAATTTTCAAGTACATGGGTCTACAAATAAAAATATTATTTTAAAAAGGCATGTTTACGCACATCTCTTGAGCTAATGCACCAAGAAGGAAAAAAACTTGTGTAAAAAAAATTATTTTTTCCATCCTAAACATTTCTGAAATTTAGCTCACCACTTCTCCCCCCCGCCACTCTAAATATCAGTGGAAATTTCCAGGCTGGAAGCTCTTGCTATGGAGTAGTCTCCTAAAGGAAGTGATGGAGGTTTCATCCAAAAAAGAAGTGCCACTCATGGTGGAGAATCCCTGAAAATTGTGGTATAGGGCTCATTCTTGCACAAGCTCGGGTGCATTAACTAGATGTGCTGGGGCTAGGTAGGCCTTTTCTGCCTCTGCTTTCCATGATTCTGTACACTTTGGAGTGGGAACAGAGAGAAGAGAAAATGAACCAAGAAAGAAGGTAAAATGGCCATTGTGCCCGAGCACTGCACAAGCAGAGATTCATTCAGGAGGTGCCTATCCAGACTGCTAATTAATGTATTGTGGGGGGGTGGGATTTGTTAGAGGCATGCAACCCTCCTTGTGGCTATGGATACAGGCAGCATCTCCATGTTCCTACTACAAGACCTTTCTGCAGCTTTCAACACAGTAGATCACAAAGAGCTGCTGACCTGCTTACCATGCATGGCACAAACCTCTTGAAGTCATACCACAGAAAAGAGTGAAACTCTGCAATGACGAACTGGGTCTGTTCTTACTGTGGTCTGGGAATGCTGACAGGG
>NW_020664725.1:5985798-6092031 GCF_002925995.2 Terrapene triunguis
TGACGAACTGGGTCTGTTCTTACTGTGGTCTGGGAATGCTGACAGGGGAGTGTGGCTGGGATAGCCGGCATTGGGGGATGGGAGACTGACTGGAAATACCTGAGCCTGTAACATGAGATCCCAGGAGGGGGCTGGGACCAGGTGACACCTTTGCCCAGAGACTGAACAAAGGCTGGGGGAGGGGTCGCTGAAGGCAGAGTCTGGGAAGCTGGCTGGTGAGGTGGTTGGAAGGCAGGGAGGGCTCTGACCCCAGGAGGTGGGCTGGGGTGCCCAAGGACCCCAAGATGGCCCTAACTGTGGGGTATCCTGTTGTCTGTGCCTGCAAGGCCTGTCTTGGACTGTATTCCTGTCATCTAAATAAACCTTCTGCTTTACTGGCTGGCTGAGAGTCATGGTGAATCGCAGGACGCCGGGGGTGCAGGGCCCTGAGTCCCCCCATACTCCGTGACACCTACTACAAGACCTTTCTGCAGCTTTCAACACAGTAGATCACAAAGAGCTGCTGACCTGCTTACCATGCATGGCACAAACCTCTTGAAGTCATACCACAGAAAAGAGTGAAACTCTGCAATGCAAGCTGCATATGTTCTACTCCCCTTCCCTGAAGGCAGGCCCCTCCACCCACCACAACTGGACAAAGTGATGCAAAACCCCAGGGTCTCACTCAACACATGAGTTTGTTAGATGAGTTGACTTGCTTCCGTCTCTGGAAGATAATGTATCACTTCATTCTAACCAAACTGGGTTTCTGCTGTACCGACCTTGGGGAGGGCCAGCCTGGGACTGGACTGACCATGGAAACATCATGTTCATCACCATGTGCTTCAGCTGGCACTATGTGGGTGCTCTCCTCCTCATTGCCACAAACTATGCCATTGTTTACTGGTATGTGGCGAGGTTAGGCCAGGGGAGAATTGTTGAATGTGCGTATATTACAGAAACTAGCCAGGATTTGTACCTATTGTGGCTCACTGACACACAGCTCTCTAAATTCCATTAGACCGGTACAGTGAGAGGTTTAACTGTGATGTGTCGACAAAACTCCTATTGATGCCAATAGCTTTAAGATGCACATAGACACAGGACAGCAGACCCCTGCCGTTCCATATCTTTGCTTGATGCAAGGCAATAAAATATGTAGGCTTGGACATTATTTGACTGGCAGCTGCTTATTGAAAGGCTGAGGGCAATCTGAAAAAGCAAGCCAGAAGATCCAAAACTTGCAAGAAGAGCAGGGAATAGCATTGAAATACTTAACCAATTCACTGCTGCCAAAAGCATACATCCCAGTTGTTGTCTTCTCCTAGGTCATCCAGTCAAACCAATGAAATGCCGGGTACATGCCAGGTTGGTCTCAGCGGCATGACTATTTGCATACAAGCATAACTACCTGGCAAGCCATTCTTCACTGAAGTGGTTTAACTAAAAGTCAAAGCTTTTGTACTATGATCATTTGGGGGAAATGGAGGCCAAGAGCCCCATTTTTGGTATCCTCTAACAAATATGCTGGGACTCCAAAAAACTACTTATGCATGCAGGAGGTAAACGTATCAGAGTTGTTAGGCTCTTTTTAATTGCATCTGTATCAATGCATGTCTGTTGCAGCTGCCTTAAGAAGTGGAAGAGAAACATTGGCGACCCAGAGATTGAGACTGAAAAAATGAAGTCAGACACATGCGTTTACTCTGCCATCCTCAATGGATCAGATGAAAAGGGAGGATGATGGGTCCCAGCTGGTGGTTCTTTCCTAAAGATCCTGAGGAATTTTTAAAGGAAATTGTGGGTGTGTTTTTTCAGTAAACACTTTATACTGGTGCTTCAGTGGGTGTAACCTGGTAGATAAAGCACTGGACTGGCAATTGGGACCTGGATTCTATTCCTATCTCAGCCATGGTTCTGAGCTTGGGCAAGTCTCTTCACCTTTTTGTACCTCAGTTTCCCCATCTGTAAAATAGGGATAATGACACTGACCTACTTTATAAAGTGCTTTGAGATCTACAGGTGAAAAATGCAATATAAGAGCTGGAAAATATTATTATTTATTATTTATTTTATTATATAAGAGGTGAGTGGTATTATTTTTTTCTAGCGTAAGCATAGTCTCAAGATGTGGAAACACCTTCTCTCCCCTATTAGCTCTATTAAAACCCTTTAGAACATGCATGCATCCATACTTTGTTTCAGTGATGTTTAAAAAATTGATTGTAGATGGCATATTCTTTACATTCATACTGAACCACAGAGCTGAGAGGACAAGGGTCTGCAGACCAATGCTGCCCCTTTGCCAAGTAGTAGAAAATTTGGGGACTTTGATGTGGGTAGTTTTCCCCTTGGAAGAGAAACTAGTGAGACAGACTCAGGTGTATTTTCTAGTGTGATTTTTTTATTTGTACAAATAAATTGTACAAAAAGTCCTGTTAACCTTGAACATAGATGAACAAATCTGCACTCTGGTAGTTCCACATACAGAAACCACTGATTCTAATGTTATGGTCAAGAAACAGTTCCCTCCTTTCTTAGCGTTGCTCTCTTTATTTAGTCATTGCTCAAGCCTGTCTCAGAAGATCCCCCTCCCCACCCCCCCCATCCCTATTTCAGATCCCTCTGGCCTACATTTACTGCTGCAAGGTAGCTTTGATGTCTACAAGCACCTTAGCTTCTTTTCCCATCTCTTTTTCAATAGAAATACCAATGCACTTTCGGTCCTTGAAAATCTTCTCCTTACTCCTGACTATAGCCGAGTGAAAAATTGATTTTTTTTTTCTGAGCTGAAGAAAGTACTGTTTAGTTTCTAACTGAAAGTGAAGGTTTTTAGTTTTCTTGCCAAATGGAGAAAACAAAAACAAACAAACATTGTTTAGTCAAATGAAATGTTTTGAATGTAAATTCAAAACGCCATTTTACTTAAGTCATTTAAAAACTGGAGACCTTTTTTCTTTTTTTCCAGATTTTTTTTTCCAACCAAAACTATTTGCCAAATTTGACCTAAATTCACAGATAATTTTGGTGCCCTGAAAAATGCATTTATTTTTTTTTGGCAAATTTAGTATGCACTGAATTTTTTTTGCCTTTCTCTGCTCCTGATATTGGTGCTGCTGTTTAAGAGGTAGCTGATTTGGGGGCTTTCAGATGCATCTGTAGCATTTCTCGCTGCATCTTGACATATTAGGCCACTTGGGTGCCTAAATATGCAACTCCGTGTCTAACCTAAAGCATCTGTGTGTGAAAATTTTGGCCAGTATTCAGCATGAATTTAAGCCCCTCTTTTGAGTCTCAGTACTGCAAGGTGCTGAGCTCAGTGGCTTGGACCAGTACAACATGTAAGCACATGCTCAACTTTAAGCATGTGAGAGTAATCCGATTTAAAGTCAATGGAATATTCATGGTCTTAAAATTGGTCATATGCCTAAATGTTTCATTGGATGCAGCCAGAGTACTCAGCACTTGGCAGGATCCAATCCCTGGTTAATGAATAATTCATGAACTAGGTGTGGTGTATTGAGGACTGTGCTGGAATTGCAAGCTATCACTGTAAGAGGATCAGCGGTGAGGGGTGTTTTAGGTCCTGCTTGCAGGGTAGAAGATTCTGTAGCAAAGCGTAACAGAAAAGTCAGTTTGAAAAGAGCTCCCTTAAAGCAAGGTGGGGTTAGTTGTGCCTCCCTGCAGTAGGGAGCAGCCTGTTTTTCTTTCCCACTGTTTTTAGATTCTTGCATGTTATCATTCTGAATTCTAGGAAATAAAGTCGTGTTATGTTGCAACCTTCCAGGAAGAGTATAATTGGGTTTTTTAAATCAAATTCTCTGTGTGTATGCCAAAACATAACACTGAGCCTCTCCTGTCTGAATATATTTAGACTTGGAAGGATTAGATAGTTATCAGTAAAAGTTGATTTCACCACACACACACACACACACACACACACACACACTCTCTGATGGGAAAAAGCAGTTCTATCAATAATGATTGAAATTTACAGAGAGGCAAACTAAGAAAAATACTGCTTGAAAACTGATTAGAGTTTGATTTAAGGACATTTATTTTATATATTTTTGACATGTGATGTTAATAGTTTGTGTTTTAATGGTTATAAAGCTTTAACATTTTGAATCTCAACGTCTACTGTTAAATAATTGTCTGACCTCCCCACCCATTGTCTGGCATAATATTTCCCGCAACTGTGAAAATTTAACGGCTAAAAATAATTTTTAAAAAAGCTTAAAACACAAAATTGTGTGCAACTGTGAACATTTAAATAAAAATGCTTAAAATAAACATTGAAATTATCTGTCAGAATTATTTTTTAAAAATCAAGTTGGTTTTTCATAAGTATTCACTGAGTAGTTTGGAAGATTACTTTTCAGGCTGTGATTTGTTTTGGCTATTTGCTATTGTGTGGTTGGTTGTCTGGGTCACATGGTTTTGTTTCTGCTCCCTGACTTGATGACTGAAGCTTTTTAAACAAGAGAATAATCAATAACAATTAGTTGAACAGTAAATAATACATTTAAGGGGATGCATTTTGTGAACAAATACTCATTCCTGTTAAAATTTATGAAACTTTGGGGGTTTGTGAACGCATCACAAATACACAGTGGTTTCCTGAATACTTCACATTGAATAATATGATTCAACACAAATCACAATTTTTTTATGACAGTATTTGTGAATCAGGGGGTTTATTTTATGACTGGCACTACTGAACTGTGACTGTTAACAATCTACAAAGGTGAATATTAGCAGGGCCGGCTCCAGGCACCAGGCACCCAAGCTGGTGCTTGGGGTGGCACCTGGAGGGGGGCGGCGCTCCGGCCGCCAGGGAGAGCGGGGCCACAGCCGGGCTCGCCGCCCTCCCCCCGGCGCTCTGGCCGCCCTCCCCCCGGCCGCCGGGGGGAGAGCCGAGCCCCAGTCGGGGCTCGCCGCCCTCCTCCCAGGGCTCTGGCCGCCCTCCCCTCTGGCGCCCTCGTCCCGGGCTCCGGCCGCCCTCGTCCCGGGCTCCGGCCGCCCTCCCCCCCGGCGCCCTCCCCCCGGTCGCCGGGGGGGGGGGCGGCTGGAGGCTTTTTTGCCTGGGGCGGCAAAAAAGCCAGAGCCGGCCCTGAATATTAGCCATAGAGCCAGTCCCTTTTAGCATCTCCTTACGTTGCCCTCAATCCAGTCCTGAAAAATGGACAGGTATTTGAAATTTTGACACAGCTTCTTTTTTGCTATTGCCATTGCTCGGCAAGCAAGCAAAAGGGCATAGCTGGCATTTTACGTTATTGCACTCTAAACTAATAGGTGCTATACGAACAAATGCACTGAAATGCTTAACAATGCAAATTGTTCTCATTGGGAGAAGACCTGTCACTCAGGCACCAGGGAATGCTAGATTCATGGGTGTTCAAGGAATCAGTGTTGTACAAATCACTATTGTATAATGCAGTGGCTCTCAACCTTTCCAGACTATTGTACCCCTTTCAGGAATCTGATTTGTCTTGCATACCCCAAGTTTCACTTCACTTAAAATCTACTTGCTTACAAAATCAGACATAAAAATACAGACGTGACACAGCACATTATTAATAAAAAATTGCTGACTTCCTCATTTTTACCATATAATTCTAAAATAAATCAATTGGAATATAAATATTGTACTTAGAATTCAGTATATAGTATAGAGAGCAATATAAACAAGTCATTGTAGTACATTTTAATTTGTACTGACTTCGCTAGTGCTTTTTATATAGCCTTTTGTAAAACTAGGCAAATATCTAGATGAGTTGGTGTACCCCCGGCAGACCTCTGCGTACCCCAAGTTGAAAATCACTGATATAATGTGCTTCAGTACATTGTTCAGGTAGAAATGCAAAGGTTAGTTTGCACATACAGCAGGCCAGTCATGAAGTGGTTGTGTCCAACGTAATGTGGACGACATCCCCAAATGACCTGTCAACGCTACAGCTGCAGCTGAGTCAAGATCTGATTACAATGCAGTTGTCCAGTGACCCAGCTAGAAAGTGTTTCCAACTTGTCATTTTGATGGGAACTTAGCTGTTTTATTAGCAGGGCTAAAGTTGGATCCATTCAAGACTGTAGCCTGGGTAAAGAATGTGGTCAAGGTCACTTCTACACAACAAATCAAAAATTGTGTTGTAACCATGTGCCCTGAGTGGTTATAATTGTGCCATAAATGGGGTCTGAGGAACATTCTTCAGGCGAATAGCTGGGTCTATCCCTTTTTGTCACTAATAGGGATGTAGAGATGGAAATGTAATGTGTAACTTATGGATGGTTTCACAACGTAATCTGAGTTTTTTGTAAAAAATTTTATTATAAAAGGAAAAGAGCAAAAAGGTGTGAGCATGTCTCATGGTAACTGGCAAAATGGCTGCCTCATGTTGGATGTCCTTACTCCTCACCCACAAGTTTATTTTAAATTACAATCTTTTGGACAAATTGACAGAAAGTTTCTCTCATAAAAGCTAAATCTTAACTGACTGGATAAAATATGGGTAATTAAAGATAGATTTGTGAGTTTAAAAGGGGCAACAAATGATACAGTCTGGCTCACTGACCTAAGCAAGTCATTGGAAAATGGAAGGAGCTGCAACTCTGCAGAGTCTAACTCACGATATAGCAGCACTGAAAATATCTGACAGAGATTGGAAATGATTTCAAAGATTATTTTTGTCCTTTCTAGAGAGGTCTTCAGTATTAAATCTCATCTGGCTTATATAGAATATGAATAACAAACTGCTGTGTAAACTAATGAGCTTAGGGGTGAAATGTATCTCACTGAAAAACAAAATGGACAAATATGAAGAGAAGTAGAATGACCTAGAAAATAGATCTCATACCAGGCACCACTGAAGGGGAAAATATTATTTGTTTGCTTCAGAAATTCCTCCCTGAAGTGCTTAAATTGGGCCTTCAGCCGCCCCACACAGTCTGTCAGATCTGGCTGAAAAAGGTGGGAAAATGATAAACCTACACCCATCAGTTCTAAATTGCTAACTGTGAGTAATAATGAGATACTGAATGTTTCTAAGAAAGCCCAGGAAATATGACAAAATTGCCTATACATTTTATAACCTTATTTGGTTGGTTCGTTGGATTTATTTATTTAGTATGAACTGACGTGAAAAGGGCTGCCTTTAATGGACCAAAACAGCTTGTAAGAGGGACTAACATTAGATATGAAATCATTACCCAGATATGTTAATATGAACCTGGCGGGTCTCTGCAGGATTTTACAAAACATCAGCAGAGATGTGGCAGTATAAAACCAGAGCTGATCAAAATAACATCATAACTTTTTGACTTAAAAGCTATTCCAACAATTACATTTAATTCTTGTCCACTGCACTCTATTCCTAGGTGACTGCATTCTCGTTAAACTTCAGGTTTATCAGAGCTTGCGCAAATAATTTTATTCTAAATATACTTTCAGAATATGTTAAATTGAATATTATTTGAAAATGCATAAATTTACCACTATATCTGCCATTATAAACAAATAAAATATTTGGGTACCAAGGCAAAGTATTAACACAATATTTTATTGATTATATGGCTCCTTTAAACATTGATTTTTACTAATAAAAGATAAAATGTATTTATACTGATTAGATAAGTGTTACCTATTTTTTTTCATTGTATAATATATGAATCTAAAATTTGGTTGGCTCACAATTAATGCCATTATACATTACTTTAGAAGGTAAATCTATGCTGCTATGTATTAAAATGCAGTTTAATAATTACAATATTTCTAGGCTGGTAGCATCTAGGAGCCTCAGTCATGCACCAGGGCCCCATTGTGCTATGTCCTGTGTGATGGGGGCATGTTCTGATCCTGCCTGCAATAGGGAGTGGCCTGACCAGCACATGTGAGCAGTTTTGGTATTTAAAATTGCACCTCTTTCCTTACACCTTATGGTGTTAAAGGTTTGGGCATTACACTTTATACATCTTCTGTACCACCCCCGGCTACTCCTTTCTGCCCCACCCCCAGGGGGAGACACCCCACACTTTGGGAAATGTTGTGATAAATAGTCCCACTCTTTGGTATGGTTTCGGCCAGTGTGGAAGAGCAGTTGAAGGCCTCTATGAAACTGGGAGCAGATAACTACGTTTTTCTTAAGCCCCAAGCACCAGACGCCAACAACTGTGTGGGTTGAGTGGTCTGGGTGAGGTTGGGTGGGGTATTGCTGTGTTCTTTCACAGCCTCGCCTGCATGTGCCTCTGCTGATGTTGCTCAAATCTGGATTGTTACAGATTTGATCTCTGCAAGAGTGAGGCTAGAAAGTGAGCATCTGGCACAGAAAGCACAGGAGAAATTTCCCCACCATTAATCTCCAACTAGAAAGGGGAATATCAGTGTCTATTTAAAGGGCTAGGTCTATCAGCCTTGAAGCACTCACAAGAGCAAGGAGGCATACACTTTCTTTAAGAACACTGGAGACCTCTCAGAAGAATCAGGGTTTGTGCTCTTAGTTGTCAGGATTACTTCTTGCCAGGAAAGGATCCGAAGAAAAGAAGACCTCTAGGTAAGTCGGCATGAAGTGGTGGTAATTAGGCACTGTGAACCCAATGGTTAAATCCCTCCCCACACTAGGGAATTCCAGTCCTTGTTTGTTCCCAACTCAGGATGTTATTTTAGGCTTGTAAAGCTAGTTTGAGTTCACAAACCTTTCCTTCCCACCACCTTCTACTATTAAAAAACAAATGGGAAACTCCCACCTGTTTTCCAAAGCTGGTTCAATTTTTCATACCTTTCTAGTTGAAGAAAAACTTGGGCTCTGTGGAAAAGCGGACCCTCCCCCCAACAGCTGCCACAAGTGGGTGCTTTTTAGATAATGTGTCATTTCCATTAGGATTTTGTCTTTCTCCATTTGTTCTGTTTTTGCATTTGTTGTTTGCATTTCTTTAATGTGGTCCACAATCTGCTCTTTTCCCACCACCTCCTTCACTGTATTTTTCTCTATTAACTCATCCCTTCACTCTTAGATTGGGTTTGAGATGAAGCTGACCTCTTGAACTCATGCCATTCAAGGGGTGTGTGAAATTAAATTGAACAAATTCACCCATTACTAGTTTGGATCAAAGGTATTTATTGGTTATAATGCTCTTGTCTTTCTGTTTTCATGGCTTGGGGAGGCTTTCATTCTGGACCTTGGCTACATTTGAATTTAAATTTTTTTAACTAAAGTTCATCTGTGCCTACTACCTTGGATTGGTGCATTTTTTTAAAGTGTAAAAAAATTTTTAAAAGTCAAGCCATGATCACATGTACCAGTTAAAGAACAAGGGTGTGGTGGGTTTATGAATGTAGTCTTGCTATCTCTTGCAATTTTATCATGAATCTTGTGATATTTCATGTTTTTCTTAAGGTTCCATCTCTTGGAAGTACGTGACTATGGAAGAAACTCAGCTTTCATTTTAAAAAAACAAAAACAAAATAAGTCTCTAGTCCTTATGGTTGCAGAGAAAAGCATGAAAATGTGAACTGAATGCACCCTAAAGGACTTAGATACCAAAAGGCAAATAAAAATAACCCCAATTTATCACTTCTTTAAAAAAATCTCATGATTTTTTAGATAATCTCCTAATTTTGGGGCAGCCTGACTCATGACTTTTGATAGATTACATAGAGATTTTTTTTAAGGATGGGATGATGTGAATCATTTCACCCTGGAAAAATGGTGGAAGAGGAGTGAGGGGCTGCCAATGTTTTAACAAGGTGCCTCATAAAACATTTTACCATTAGGAGCTCAGACAACTATGGCAATGGGCAGCAGTATAAAACCCAAATATAAATAGTCACTGCGTGCTTCTAGGATTCTTACATAAGCTGTTTGCCTCATAAATCCAGGTGCCCTGCGAGTTGGCTCTGTGATGGGAACTTTCCAAGGACAAGCCCTTCCAGGAACTTTCTTCTTGCTCTTTGGGCTCTGGTTGGCTGTGAAATGCCCACTGAAGTACCTCTATCAGAAGATTAATCCCTCTGTCTGCACAAACCTGCGCTTCCAGTGACTGGAGCTCCTGGAAGAGATGGCCAAAGCTTTCTGTGCTCTGCTGGGTAAGGAAAATTATCATCTCGCTTTCAGCTTCTGGGATTACCTTGGTCCCAATGAATAATTCGAAAGAATCCATGTGTCAGACAGTTTAAGGCCAGAAGAGACCACCATATCATCTAATCTGACCTCCTGTTTATCACAGTCCACCAACACCACACAGCACCCGTTCACAAATCCAACAATAATTGCTGACAAGAGTCAGTTATTATATAAATCATGCAGAGATACACATGCTTGGACTAGGACCGGGCTGTCGCTAGCACGTGAGTGATTTCAGCAAGATTCTTCTCCGTGGCTTCCCCCTTTCCCCCTCCAGGGGAGGTTGTGTCCAGAGAAGTAACACTTTTAGGGAATGCAGGTGTCCTAAAATTTCTACATCATGCAAGATTTTGGCCCTGCTGTGCCCTTGATCTTTGTGTGACCACTGAATATAAATACTTTGATTTCCGAGGCTGTAATTCCAGTGATATAGTTTGTCATCCTCACAATAAAACCATAGCGCATCCTTGCCAACCCAGGCAGGAGTGTTCTTAATTTAACTTGTTTCCTTCTCCCTTGTGCGGGGCAGGAAAATGGCAGGATTATGTGAGGCTCAAGAAGGGGCAGGGGAGTGAGTCAACTGTGAAGTAGCCAGAAATCAATACTCTTTAATACCCAAAGAATAGGGGCATGATCCATAACAAAACAGAGTGAGGGGGGATACAGGTAGGAGAGTGGGTGGTTTAGGGATTGTTTAGCATAATATCTGTCTCCTCTAGAATCCTGAGTCATGTTCAAACAAGTTTGGCCTCATTCCAGTCTATAGAGAGCTGTTGTTGGGTATATAACAAAACCTGGCACAACTGGCAGTCTCTGTCTATCTAGCAGATGTATATGTCACCCATCACCAAAATATCTGGATTTATTTGGATGGATTTACCCTCACAGCATCAATTTGAGGTAGTTTCCCATTATACAGACAGGACAACTGAGGCTGAGAGAGGTTGAGTGACTTGCCCAAGGTCACATAGGAAGTCTGTGGCAGTGCCAGGAGTTGAATTCATTTGTGTTATGGCAATGCCTAGAGGCCCCAGTCATGGATCAGAACCGTAGTGTGCTAGACTCTGTACAAATTCTGTGTAAGCTCTTTTCCCCCCCAATCCAATTCCATAGATACATAGCCATCCTTTCTGTGCCTTTTGAAAAGGCCCATGGCTGGAGTAGCAAGTTATAACTAAGAAGCATTCTCGCCCCAAAACTGGAATGGTAGGATTTTGCTGCAGTTTAAGATGGCAGGGTGTTAGCAGAGCTGGAGTGGGAGGGAAGCTTACACAGTATCTGGCTGCACTATGACTGGCTTTTGCCACTGCTATTTGTCCTTCGCATTCAGAAGCATCAGCCCAAACAATAAAACAACAGAGGGGATTTTTTTGGGGGGGACCATGGCAAAATCTGAAACTGGGGCCTCCTACCCTTCCAAAAAATGGCCACTGAGGAGGGGTGGGGGCTGGGTTGGAAAGCAAGTCTGCTCTGCACTCACCTCACAGTGGCAGCTCCTGTCCTGTGGGACTAGGGCCTGCTCCTCGCTGCAGGCATTATGATCTGATCCACGGGATTGCAGTTTGGGGGCCTCTCAAATGGGGGTCCTGGGGCAAAAAGTGCTCCCTTTGCCCCTCCCCCGGGCAGTCCTGCAAACACTGACTGATGACACTAAATAGATTTCTCAATGCATTTTTAAAGTCGCTCTAACCTTGAAAATATTCTTCCTTCCAACATGCCTAACTCATTGTTTGCCTCTCTTGTTAAGGAATGCTAGGTGAGATGTTTGTACCCTGTGGTCCTTACCTACATCTCTACGATAAGGAGGCCCACAAATGAGTGATGCTAACCACCTGGCAGCACACAACCATGTACCTGTTCTTCGGGATCTCCGGCACAGTGGATGTGCTCACCTATTTCTAGTTGTGGGTACCTCGGGGGCTGGATCGCTTCATGGTCTCATGGCGCTGTTTATTGAAGGTTAGTAACAACACCGAAAAAAGGCTGAGCTGTTTACATGTTAGCTGGGCTATCAAATACCTGGCACAGTGTTGAGGAAACAAGTCAATAGAAGGGGATCTTAGTATCCAATTCGCAGAGTGTCTGACTAATTCTTTGTGGAGGATGGAGGAGATCTGTGGTAATGGTAAGTTTGCAGATATCACTCAGCTGAAGCTCTGTGTAAGCTTGAAAGCTTGTCTCGTCCACCAACAGAAGTTGGTCCAATAAAATATATTACCTCATCCACCTTGTCTCTCAGATACCATATAGGCATGCGGGTAGTATCTTCCTCCTAGCACACTGTGATCGTCCATGTGTTGTCAGGGACAGAGGCAAAAGCTTCTCAGGTTCCTACTTTAAGGTAATAATTATACCATAATTATCAGGGGCAACATCCTATTTAATTAAAGTGTTTCTTTAAGATACTCATCATCGGGGCGAGCACAAGGAAGGGCAAGCAGGAGCACGGGCAGCTAAAATCTTGCATATTTTTAGATAATGCCTATGGAAAATATCATCATCTCTATTTTACAGGGGAGGGAGTCAAAGGGTGAGGGGTATAAAAATTCTTGCTTCAAAGTCACTGTGGGCTAGTGGATTAGGTATGGTCCTGTGGTCAGCAGACCTGTGTTATCAAATTGTTCTTCCAGTTCTGTACAATGAGGGAATCCTACCTTTAAAAATATGAGTTTACGGAAGAGCTCATATCTCACTAATAGCTGCTCTGTTAGAGGGGCTGGGCTTTCAGGTTTGGTAACTTTAGATCAAAGCAGCATCCGTGATATTTTTCCAACGGGGTAAAGATTCTCTTCCTGTAACATAGTATATGCCCTTACTGACACTTGGATTCAGCAAGGGATTTCCCCCGCCTTGGGAGTGGTTCGAGAGACATGCGAAGAAAGTCCGTGATGTGTACTCTTGAAGTTTGGGTCAATGAAACAGATTCAGATAATATGCTTTGTCTACTACATTAACCCCCAAATCTGCCATCATTAGAATATGCCTGATCTTTTTCCGTGAGAACCTTGCTATTGTGTAGGTAATGCTTCCCCCTCTGCATTTTTCCTACATTTCAGCTTAGATCTGCCACAACTACTAACTTTTATTCTCTATCATTCTTTGCCCGAGAGCAGGATGCACTGTCTTAGGCAACTCCACATCATCTGTGCACTCTCTCAAATAAGACGCAGGCTGCTGGCTTGATTTATATATTTTTTTCAATTATGATCAAAGCAATGAATGACAGACACACAGAAAGAGGTATTGATCAATTACTTTTTCCTGAAGCATAGGCAGGCCATGGTGGATTTCTCCTATGAGTCTCCAACTATAGCCTTACATTCTAACATATTTATACCTTTGCACATTAACTAACCATCTAACTAAGAGTAAGCATTGTGTCTTACATAACCTATACAATATGCATGCACAGGCTTCAGTTTACATAACTTTGGCTGTCCATGCTATTTTTAGGTCCCTTTTCCAATTGCTCTATTTACTCTAATCGTACCACTTAATGTAAGTATGCAAAATACTCCCATCACTGCTTTCCTGAGACCTTTTGCCATTCCTGCTGCACTCTATGTATTCCCAAGGAGGCTAAAAGCTTAGGTCAGTTTCTTGGTCCAGATGGTTTGATTGCTGCTGGCTGGAGGTTCCTCGGGGCAGAATGCTGTGCTGGTCCATCACTTTGCAAGGTGGCCATTAGTAAAGTACTCAGTGTGTCTCCACTGGAGTTGAAGGTGTAATTTTCAGCTTGGGTAGATATATCCATACTAGCTCTGATCAAGCAAGCATGCTAAAAGTAGTGTAGCCATGGCTTCATAGGCAGCCGGAAGGGCTAGCTGCCCTGAGTGCATACCTAGGGTCTCGGACAGGACTATAATCAGACGGCTAAGCAGTCCTGCTGCCCATGGAGTCACAGCCACACTGCTATTTTTAGTGTGCCAGCTCGCTCAGATGTTAACCCATGGGTATGTCTATCTGAGCTGGAAATCACACCTACATCTCCGGTGTAGCCATACCCTTAGTAGCAGAGGAACGGGTTACCGCTAAAGGAGATCTGTTGGTAGAACTAAGTTAACCTCTGCTCCCGTTTATAACCTTCCGAGTGGGGTGAGGAGGATGCAAACCTTGCCAAGTGGGATGCTTAGAGGTGTTGCCTGAAGCCTGACACTCCAGCCCTGCCAGATTGATCTGGAATGGCACTAACCCAGTGGAGACATTTTGTCATCGAAGTTGTGGGTGGGGAGACACATGGTACACAGTGTGTGTGTGGAGGGGAGTCTCAATCCCCCCCTCCCAATAAATTAAAATGACCAGGGTCCCTGAAGTATGTCTACACTGCAGCAGGCAGCGAGTGTCCCTGCCTGGGTACACACATTGTGCTAGTAGGGCTTGAGCTAGGGCCCTGACTAGAGCGGCGTGGATGTTGCTAGCGCAAGCTGGAGCTTGGGCTCGCAAGCTACTAGGAGTCTGTCTCCCTGGGTTGGGAGGCTCGCTCCCAGCTGCAGTGTAGACATTCCCTGCGGGGCTGACTTTCACCTTTTTAAGTCCTGTATTACCAAAGTGGCTGCTCCCAGATTATGATAGACCCCCCACTTTTTTCAGATCTCTTTCAGCACTGGAATCACACTCCCCCCCCAAAGCTCCACAGAAGCTGTTAGCAGTGTGAGTGTACAACATGCCAATACAGATAATCAGCCCTCACTGCAGTATCTGGGCACCTCCCACTTTAAATATATCTCAATAACAAAGTCCCTAGTGGACTCCTCCTCTGGCTCTGAATAGCGCTTTCCCCAAACATCCCCTCCCTCACTCTGCCTTCCAGATTTCCAGTCCCTCTTGCCCCACGCCTCATCCTTCCCAATGCCAAGCTCCCCCCTTTCTCCCCCAACACATCTTCTCCTCCCCAAATCCCCCTGAGCCTCTTTGCCCCACGCCCAGCAACTCCAGCCTGGCCAACTCTCTCATGATTTTATCAAGTGTCTCCTCTTTTCTTCTTAAAGCTCCAGGCGTTGGCATTGTGCTACTGCAAGAGACTCCCAGCTTTCATTTAACTGCTGCTACTAATTAATTAAGTGTCTACCTCTCGTACTTTCAGAAAAAGGTTTTTGAAAACATGAAGGGAGTGAACTCTAAAGGCTCAGAAACCAGAAGACAAGTAAAAAGAATCCCAAATTTATTACTTTGTCTTAAAAATAGTGATTTAAAAAAAAATCTCATGCGTTTTCAGGGACGGACTCACCTCTCCCATACCAGACCCTACTTCACGAAGGAGGAGGGGGTTGCTGCAGCTAGCTCAGCCCCCCTGAGCTGGCTGGGATCACGGCCGGCTTATGTTACTGCTGTTCAGTCTCCTTGATATCTGTGATGTCATAATCCTGCTCAATTCTCCACTCTTCCATGGAGTGTGGATGGAAAGACAGGGTAGATGTCACATGCTGAGCTGGGCCTGTAAGAGCAACCTGTGTTCAGCCAGAGAGGGGCTCCTGGGAGAGCAGAGTCAGTGATCCGTTAAAGAGCCGGAGACCAGGGCCTGGCCTGAGTGTAACCCACCAAACTTGGATTACACCCGTACCCGTAATAATTCCATTTTATTGCAGGGATGGGGAGCAGGTTCAGTCTGTTCTGACAGCGGAACTCCCACCTGTGGATAACAACACAAATATGCAAATTGGGACAGATGGAGATGCCGGTACCCTGAGTTGCTCCGATTTGGAGGAAAGACATCACAGTGTCGTAAAGCTGCTCAGACTAAACAAAAAATTCCTTGCGTTGATAAGAAGACAATTTGTGGGTTAACTAACACGCCTCATAAATCTAAACATGCTCTTATCACTACAGCAATTCAGCACATATCAGTAAAAGAAAAATAGTATACAACATACAGATTTCTTCAGTACTGAAAGGTACATGGGCCACTAATCCTATGCATTTAAAGCATGCGCTGCTTATTTGGCATTTATGTCCTCACATCCTCCTGAGCTGAGCAAGCAGCAAGCACCCTGTTCTTTGAATAGGCTGGGATCCTTCTCTTGGCAGTTATCTGCTTGCTGCAGGTAGTCAAAGCAGGCCTGCGAACATCAGCCCTCAGGGCAGAGATCTTCACCGCCCCTCCCATACAGCTGTCTCCCTCTGGGGCTGGCTGAACTGGCGGAACAGGTTGTCACCCCCTTTTTTTTAAATTTAGGAGTGGAATTGGCCATCCACCCGTGGAGATGCCCTACTGAGCATGTGTGACCCAAAGCAGCCCTACAGTGTAGAGGGTCACACCCTTAGCTATGAAGGCCCCAGTGACGACTATCATACAGACCAAAAAAAAAATTATTAGAGAGTGAACAGTGTCGTGAAAATTGGATCCAGATTTCAACTTCCCCACAACTGGAGGGATGTTGAGGCCCAGGGATGGAATTCCCTCCTGTGCAGCATGGCCGTTGAGAGAAATTGTTGACCTAGGCGGAGGGGGTGTGATATCCATGCCAAGTTTTCTCCATCCTCAAAAACAACTTTAAAAAAAAAAAAAATCAACAAATACACAAATCAAAACTTTGAATGAAAAGGTTACAAATGGATCCTCCACTGCATTCTTTTCATTTATAGAATGCTCTTCCCCAGAGATTCTCAAAGAAATAAAAAATTGTTAAAGTTAATGTTAAAAAGTTATATAGTACACAGGTTAAGAAAAGCATGTCTATATATCTGGGTATAGTGCTTAGATTATCCACAAATACAAAGTTTGTTTTAAAAGCCATAAGATACATATTGTGCATAATCAGCAATAACCCAAATATAGGTGAATAAATTTAACAATACAGTTTAGATATTAGCATCCAAGTATTCAGGTACATCCCTTATGAAAAGTGGTACAGTGAGTTGGCTGTAGAAAGCAAATAAAGGAATGAGTGGAAGACTGTCCCTCAGTAATTGAGAATTTAGGGTAGGTTGCCCATTTAGAAAATTCAATCCCTGGGGAAAGTATTTCAGTTATTTTCCCGACTGCGCTTCTCATCGGCACTCCAGCTCATCCCTCCTGGTATTGCCAATGCCCGGTCATGAGTTCTATGTAAAACTAGACTTTCAAAATATATCCTGAATCCTGCTAAACCCAGGGTTGTGAGTTCAATCCTTGAGGGGGCCACTTAGGGATCTGGGGCAAAATCAGTACTTGGTCCTGCTAATGAAGGCAGGGGGCTGGACTCGATGACCTTTCAAGGTCCCTTCCAGTTCTAGGAGATAGGATAGGATAGGATATCACCCACTGATCTAACGCACTCTGAAATCAATGGAAAGACTCACGTGGCTTTCAGTGGACATTAGCTGTCTGTGCTTATAGATTTGTCTGACAACTTATCCTGTAAAGACCTTGGGGGCAGGGGCATTCTTTTCTCCATGTTTTTCTTGGCACATTCTCCATTCAGAAGCCTGACTCAGTCTCCTAGCTAGTGTTTCCCTGGCAGCATCAACAAATGTTGAGACATTTTCCACCCAAAAGCATATCTTTAAGATCTTTGATCGGAACTCTGTCAGGATCACTTACCAATGAGAAAAAGCTAAGAAAAGTGTCCAACAAACCACCTGCTGCAGAATTGGGTTGTGCCTCAACACATTTCTAATTATTCCGAAATGCACAGCTTATCTTATTACTAAACAAGCTTCCAAATCTCTTTAGCCAAAGTAGGTCAGAACAAAAATAATTCTTTCCATTAGACTCCTCCTTTTCTGGCATTACATGTGAGGATTAGAGGATCTTCCCAGTTTCTTCCTGCACCCGCATCCAAAGGGACATCTTAATTGTCTCTGCTGCTGATGCTCACATCTGGAAGAGCAGCAGGAAGGCAACACCTGGGTCTCCACATTGGAGAAAAAGTGCCCAGAGTGGCAAAGGCAGCACTGGTAAATCTCTTCCCATATAAAAGGGACTCTAAGTCCTGGGTTGGTTCTGAAAGCCCTGGAAGGGAATGGGAAGGGCCAGGGAGTTGGCACTAATCGCTAAGGAGGACGTGCTAGAGACTTTCTGAAGAACCAGGTTTGTTTGACAGGACTGTTTGCCCTTAGACTGGATCTGGAGTGAAGGGCCTGGGTGAAGAGACATCCCTGGGGAAGTCCATTTAATTAGGCCAGTGATTCCTATGCAGAGTCACCTGATTTCAAAATTCACTCATGCACATAGCCCTCAGCCAAAGGGTGTGGGGTTTGAGGTCGAGAGGTTCTGTAAGAGGGGGTACATAGAAACATGAGGCTTTAGCTCTACTCCCATGCTTTTCTTCCTAGCATTAACTGCTGCAACTCTGGATATGCTGGTTATCCATATAAGTACTCAAGAGGAGTTCTCAGAGACTGGTGTGAGGGGGCTGACCACCCCACACATACACCCCATTCACGCACCGGGTGCTTTTCTTGCCATCCAAACAGCGTAGCTGAGGCAGGCAGCCTCTTCCAGCCTTACGTGATGGGCACAGAGACTACCCAGGGTCTCTCTGGATGGTTTTGATCAGATGTATTTATTGGTTATGCTGCACAGGCCCCTCCCATCCTTTCCCTTTTGGTGGACAGAAGAAGAATTGAAAGGGCAAAAATTGACTTGCCAAAACAATGCTGCCTGCAGCAAACCCTGACTTTGGGCCCGTGATTCCGCCTGGTTAAAAATGACAACAGAGCAATAAACTGAAGAGAAAACAGCTAACAAGGAGTCCGGTGGCACCTTAAAGACTAACAGATTTATTTGGGCATAAGCTTTCGTGGGTAAAAAACCCACTTCTTCAGATGCAGCTAATGATGTTAATCACATTAGAAAATCAGACACTGTCATTTGAGTATTGTCTTCTCCCACAACTGCCCCATAGAGAGCCATAAAGCTATTTATGATTTGTATTACTGTAGCATTTAGGAGCCTCAGTTACGGACCAGGTCCTCATTGTGCTAGGCGCTGTACAAACACAGAACAAAAAGATGGTTCCTTTCTCACCCTAAATGACATGATGGATTTCCTTAAAAGAGACCCTACCTGAGTCCTTATCCTTTGCACTGCCACAAGGAATGGGCATGTTTCCATCCAGTGTTTATCTCTTTGCTGATTCTGGTAAGAGTCATGGGAACATCATAAAGGAGAACATTAATTACAGAGCTCACAAGAACATATTCCCATTGTCCTTTCACAATGTCTATAACCCTAATGATGCTGCCCCGCCTATTCTTAAAGGATTTGTTTTCAAAGGGCAGAATTCACCTCATTCAGGCATTTTCCTTTCTTTTTCTCTGAAGGTTTTATCTGTCAGAAGCCAAACGTTGGAAATCAAGAAATTAATTAAGGCTTCTGAACACTAGACCTGGGTAACATTTTTTTGACTAGATGGTTTTTTGGTCCCTCTTCCCTCCCCCCCCCCCCCCCAAAAAAAAACAAAGAAAACAAACAGAGCATTTTTGTCAAATTTATCAACTCAAAATGATTTTTTCCCCAAGTTCATTTTGATTAATTTCAAAACGTTTTGATTAACTTGAAACAAACAGAAAACGCTCAAATTCTGTTCAAATCTACTTGAAACGATTTAGTTGATTCAAAATGAAATGTTTTCAAGTTTTTTGATTTGACAAAAAATAGCAAAAAAAACCCTGGTTTTGGTTCAAATTTCCCTGGATTTCTATTTTCCCCTGGATTCCCAGGGTCAATCAAAGAAAAATCCATTATTTGCTCAGCGCTACTGTACATGGAGCTATTGAAATGCCTGTTTTTGCCTTTTAGGTCCAGGTTTCCAGTGAGCTGGCTTCGTGATGGGAATTTTTGGAGGCCACGCCCTTCCCGACACTTTAATCCTTATGCTTGGATTCTAGTGGTCTCTGAACTACCCTCTGAAGAGACTGAATAAAAACTGCTGCACAAACAGGTGTTACCAGAGTCTGGAGTTTCTTGAAGCCGCTGGCAAACTTATTTTCTCTTTTGCGGGTAAGTTTCTTAAATTCTTGCCTGCTGTCAGTAAGCGAATTCATGTTAATCTAACATAATGTTTACTACCAAAAACATGCTGAGAAGAAGCAATATAAAGAACTGACCCATAACGCCCCATAGTTTACTAGGAGAGGGCACCTGTGCATGTATTGTATTATAGAGGGACAATTAGTACACCGGACCCTCACTAGAACGCGGGATTTGGGATCCATGCGCGGTACCACGTTAACGCAGGGACCGCGTTAAAATGAATTGCAATTAAAGTAATTAAATTTGGGATCCATGGCCGCAAATGCGTTATATGCGAATTTGCGCTATATAGATGCGCATTCTAGCGAGGGTCCGGTGTATCTCCATTCTTTAATGTTGTGGTCAAGGTTCCATTAAATGTCTTATTTACTTACGCCTTCCCTTATGACTTGGCATAGCAAAAAATGCGTTGGGCCTCAGTGTTCATAATGCCTCTCAGGCTATATGCAAAATTTTGTTTCTGAAAGCATGAAGAAAACTGTTTAAACAGTGTTAGGTATAAAGGTGCTTTAAAATATTGGATTCAAGGTGTCCAGTGTGGTTCTGGATCCCTATATCTTAAAAATGGCTTGTTGTTAACTCTTCAGACTTCCCAAGCATGACCTGCTTTAAAAAATGCCGTACGTTGGGTACTTTAATTCTATTGATATTTTGTGTGTGTGCGTAAAATATAGCGTAATATTTTCAAAAGCATCTAACCGACAGGAGCACTGAGTTTCGGCTCCTCAGTGCCTAAGTCATTTCTGAAAATGGGACTTAGGCTGCTAAGTCATTTAGGTGCTGTTGAAAATTTTACCCATAATAATAAAAATATACATTTTCAAAGTGAGTAGCCATTGTTGGTGCCTCCATTTTTAGGTGCCCAACTTAAGACACGGCCAAAATTTTCAAAGAGGCCCGTCAGTCCATATTTACAGTGTAATTTTCAAAAGCTCCTAAAGTGATTTATGGAGCACAAATCCCATTGACAGCAAAAAAAAGTTTCAATGGGATTTGTGTGCACTGTAGGAACATGGTTCATATTTGGGCTGAGTGAACTATGGTTTTAAATTGACTTTGGCTATGATCATGAGAAACGGGCCCAAAGCATGTGACCAAAAGAAATGGACTCACGAGAAAGCAGGATTGTGTGTGTTAAACTTAGTGACCCTTTGCAATACCAGTGTTATCTTATTTAAGGTTTGGGAAATAAAAAAACATGGTTAATTGGCAGGACCGGCGCAACCCATTAGGCGACCTTGGCTGTCGCCTAGGGTGCTACAATTTGGGGGGTGGCGACTGCAGCGGTATTTCGGCGGCGGGACCTTCCGCTGCCTCTGTGGGGGGTGGCATTTCGGGGTGGGACCTTCTGCCGCCTAGGGCGGCAGAAAAGCTGGCGGCGCTCCTGTTAATTGGGCAGCAGATACAGTAAATTATTGGTTAGAAATGCTTAGTCCAGTAGCTGGAAAAAATATGGCAAAGTGAGAAAAGGGGAAAACCTTGAAGACAGCAGAGTGCGGCCCTAAAACTGCTTCAGCTGACTTTAGCTCCAGTCCAATAACGACATCATTTGTTCATTAAAGTGTATAAAAAAAGCAAGGTGTTCTAGGGGTTCTTTGGCAGAGCTTTTCCGTTCTCCTCTGGAATCATGCCATGATGGGAAAGTGTCTCCAGACCTGATGCAGTTATGAGTATCTGGCCAATGCTTATAACTGTATTGTTCCTAGGATATATAGTATAAGGGGGTATATGCTTATATTGATATTTTGGATGCAACAAACACCAACATTAATAGAGGAATGCTTGTGTGAAAACTGAGTCATGGTAAATCTTAGGTGCATGTTGAGAATAATTTTCCTAAGTCACTCAGGCGGGTCCAAAAATCATCCCATTAAGTCCCTAAATATGGATACAAAATGCCTCTTAAAGGGGCCTGATCTTTCAGACGGCTCATTGTTTTCTGAAAACTAGGCCCCATTCATCTCACCAGAAAACAGAGGCACCCAAAATCACTAATCTCTTCTGAAAATTTAGACTATGGATAACATTTTTCAAAAGGGCCCCTAAGTGATTTAGGAGCCTAAATCCCAACAAAGTTCAATGGAACTTACAGTTATATGGAATGTAGGAACCTAAGGATTTAAAACACATGTTTATTAGCATCCTTTGCCAATGCTAGCGAGTTCTGTCACGGATGCTGGCATGTAAAGTATCCTAAATATTAATACTTGCAAGACAGATGGGGAATGACCATATTATAAAGATCGGCACCATCCACAGCAAGAAACCTCTTCAGTGGGTGGAGCCTGAGGAAAGTACCAATGCTTTCCTTCCTCCTTTCCAACCCAACCCTGGAAGTGTCTTGAAACACTACCTATGGTGCACGCATTTGAGCTAATGGATATTAATCCTCCATCACCCTGTCCTGGCATGGAGTTGGCAAGGCTCTGCCCTTAGTTTGCCTCTTTTCTAGCCAAACATATGCCTCTCTCCCTAGCCATTCTGGCTGAGCGGTTTGTCCCCACTGGCCCCCATTTGCACCTGTACACTGGGAAGGAGCGTACCTGGGTTCCCATGAACACCTGGCAGCATTTGACTATGTACCTCTCCTTCCTATTCCCAGGCGAGGTGGACATGCTCACCTGTTTCCATCCCAAGTAGCCCCCTGGGACTGGATCGCTTTGTATTCTCCCAGGCTATGTTCGTTGAAGGTTAGCAACCCAGTGAATCGCTACGGGGTTTTTACATAGAGGGGAAACGTTCAAACCACATGGCTGCAGGTGCAGTAAATAATGTGGTGGTGGTGCTTTTCTTAGTATGTAGGATGGGTTACCCCTTTCCCTACAACTCAAGTAGAATATTTATGGGGTGGCACCTATACCTTCTATGATTTGTTCCATCACACTTGAACATGTGGCATGCTCATTTACCTTCCCTGAGGAGCAGTTTGCACATGCATGCAATCGGGGGTGGAGGGGGGACTCAGCTATACCATTATGGTAGCCCAACCTCCATGCACACTTGGGGACCAGTCCATGATGATTCACCAGCTGAGTGACATTAATATCATTTGAACAATGGGGTTTGAATTTTGGTAGGCTTCCTGTTCCACTTTCACGTCCGTAACCGCTCCGCCCTGCAGCAGCACGTCCACTTGCTGTTGATCGTTGCCCTGTGCGGCGATGCCCTCAGCCTTCATCTGGAAGTGTTCGTCCCACACCACCCCCGTCCTGCAGCTCTTCAGCACCCACGCTCTCCTCACCCGGGATCCTAGTTCTGGCAGGTCAGTCATTCTGTTCCCATGGCTGTGACTCTGTTGAGCTCTCTGGGGGGAGATGGAGGACATGACAGGATAAAAGTATATAAAATAATGAATGGTAGATAAGTCCCCTCTTTGTCAGTCAGTCTTCACAATGGGTAATCCCCATGGCAACAGGAGGCAGGCTGGTCTTAGGAAGAACTCTTCCTGTATTCTCTGCCTCCAGGCTGTGCATGGGGCAGACTGCAGGTTTCCCTTCGGAGAAGCACTTTCACTGGGGCTTTTAAAGATTTGTCTCGGTTTCTTCACTGGGGTCAAGGATTTTCTCCTCAAAACGGCTACACTCACGAAATATTGATGTTTGGCTCTCGGAGCAGGTTGGAAAGATAGCACCTGCCCTGGCCTCTCCTCTCAGAAATGCCACAGTAAAGGGCATTGCTCTTCTCCCACACACTCACCTGCCGGGATCCTAGGGCAAAGGCCAAGCTCCCAGCTGGCCTGTGGGCAAAGTCCAGACCCAGAGAAATGAGCAGGCCATGTGGGAGCTCCCCTCACTTAGACCAAGCCAGAATCAGTGATGTGGAACCAGTGGTTGATCAGAACATTCCCAGACATTAGCTCCCTTATTCCCACAACTTGCAGAGCCAGGGCCAAAAGGGTGGACAGTCCCGTCCCCCCCCCACCCCCTACACTAATCCAGGTACCCTTTAGGCCGGTGTATGTCATCTTTTTAAGCCTATTTTTCAGTTGAAAAATAGCCACCAATGACGACTCCTCCCTCTGCCCAGTTCCTCTACGTTACAAAACTTGTCTCCACTACTCTGCAGAGCTTTCAGGACGGTTTCACTGATGTCTCCTGAATCTTGGGGAAGGCAAGATCCTCCCGGACAACCAGGAGGAAGGACTTCCTGCTTCCAGCCACCCCTCCCACAAGCTGTCCTACCTGCAAAGCCTCCGCTGCCCGGAAAGGTGCCAGCTCCTGTGACCTTCCTGGTACCAGAGAATCATTCGTCTCCGCTGGCGCCAACTCACTCCTCATTCCGTGCCGTCAGCCCCGACTCAGCTGCACTCAGCAGTATGGGATGCAGTGATTGAGATCCTCTGCCCTGGGAGATGGACTGAGATCCTGTCCCCTTCCAGCCTCCTGGAGTCCCACAGGAGGTTCTGAAGGGAGACATGCAGGATGCAAGCCTGCAAACTGTCCTTTCAGTCCCCCTGGTAAAACACCCTCCTCCTTCACAGCGGATGGAATGAGGGGCCCAGGGACTGGAGGATATTACTCACTATCAGCTCTTCAAGGGACAGTGAAATTTCTAGACTTCCTGGAAATCAGAATATCCTACTGCCTTCAAAACGCCAAACATTAGCACACATCTTCTAAGAGAAAATCTCTGCCTTGGCTCCTGGGCTAGTTGGTCTTATGTGTGGATACCCATCACAATTCTTGTTTCCTTCCAGCCAGCAATTACAGGAAATCATTATATAAAGGTCTTGGTCTACAGCCAATAGTAGCATCTCTCGGTGAATTCATTCTTAGGATTATTTAGCCACTTCCTGATGTTGGGTCCAGAGAAGCTTGTCATCAGTACAGATATCAGAACACGTGAAGCGGGACCAGATCTGGACTCCAGTATGGCTCGGGGGACGTGGCCCAAGGGAGGAGACATGCAAAAAAACCAATTGTGTGGGTGAAGAAATCACACATAGCTTATGAGGTGGTCTGGAAGACTGTATATGATCTTCCATCCGCATCGTCTCAAAACACTGTAGAGCGGATACCCTGACCCATGCCGCAGCAGCATTTGGTAGAAAGGTGTTATGGAACAGGGTGCCCCAGTAAGCTTATAAATTGTTTTTCACTTCTACATGCGATAGTGGAATCCTCCTCTCTTCTTAGGGATGATCTACTGCATTCTAAACTCCCACCTTGAAGACTGTCTGACATAGAATTTTCCCTTTTCAGTCCCTGCGATGAAGTGGGAATGTCCTTAATGTTTTCTCTGAATACTGTCTGGGTGCCTCAGTTTCCCCTAGATATTTCTTAAGTATCTAGGTGGTGGGATAAGGGTTTGTGATTGTTGCAGAGCCTTAGAGGGCCAGTGTGATGCTGTCTGCATAGAGAATGGCCGACACCCTGTCTCCTGGCAACTGATGGCCTGGGCCCCTCCCCTGCAAAGGTGCCAACTGAAGGTGTTGGAGAACAAAGAGATCAGGTGGCCTCCTGGCCCGGGAATGAGACAAAGGCCAAAAGGAGGGGCTGGAGAGTTTCAGTTTGGAGCTGGCTGGGGAAATGGAGGGGGGCCCAGGCAGGGCTCTGGCCTCCCTGCCCCAAGATGGACCTGACTTAGGGGTCCTGTTTCCTGTACCTACAAGCTCTGTTTTGGACTGTGTTCCTGTTGTCTAATAAACCTTCTGTTTTACTGGCTGGCTGAGAGTCACATCTGACTGCGGAGTTGGGGGTGCAGGGCCCGGTGAGAAAAGGGGATGCTGAATGCTCCGAGGTCAGACCCAGGAAGGTCGAAGCTGTGTAAGCTTCTTGCCCTGGAGACAGTCTGCTCAGAGAGAGGAGGCTCCCCCGGCGTCCTGACTGGCTTCATATGGAGTAGTTTCAGAGCATCGCCCAGTGACTCCGTGACAGTCCCCTCTATCTTCCCTGTGAATTTTCTTTCTGGCCCTGCCACATCAATTAGGCTGACCCACCCAAGGACTCAGGGCCGGCTCCAGGCACCAGCCCACCAAGCATGTGCTTGGGGCGGCGCTTGGAGGGGGGTGGCGCGGCGGGGCGCTCTGGCCCGAGAGCGGGGCTGTGACTGGGCTCGCCGCCCTCCCCGCGGCGCTCTGGCCGGCCGGGGAGAGCGGAGAGCCCCGGCCGGGCTCACCGTCCTCCCCCCGGCGCTCTGGCCGCCTAGGGTGGCAAAAAAGCCAGAGCCGGCCCTGCAAGGACTGCATTATGGCTGGAGTTTTCTCTGACTATTGCTCAGTTGTTAAGTAAGGTGAAGGGGAAGCAGCGGCAGCTTCAGGCACCAGTGCTCCAAGCACATGCCTGGGGCGGCAAGCCGCAGGGGGCGCCCTGCCGGTCCCTGCGAGGGCGGCAGTCAGGCAGCCTTTGGCGGCTTGCCTGCGGGAGGTCCACCGGTCCCGCGGATTCGGCGGCAGTTCGGTGGCGGGTCCGCCGAATCCACGGGACTGGGGATCTCCTGCAGGCATGCCGCCGAAGGCAGCCTGCCTGCCGTGCTTGGGGCGGCAAAAAAGCTAGAGCCACCCCTGAGGGGAAGAAGTTAGTTCCTCCAGGAAATCGTTCAATTTCATGTCAAGCCGCTGCTGCAAATCTTGGAGTTGAATGGGATTTTTAAACTCTTGTAGAATCAAAAATTCTTTAGCTTTGGAAGAGACTGTTTTGGAAAGCTCTTCCTGTGAGGGGGTCCTAAGCCTAGGATCAAATCAAAGATGGAGCTTACATCCGGTTGCCATGGGAGAAAGGGGGAAATACTCACCATGAAGACCGGCTGATATGGCGTACCTTAGGAAGCAAATTCACAGGTAAGCCAGAATTTTTCTTTTCTCTTGGTATCAGTAACATAAACTACTATTCTAACAATTTCCATAGACCGCCAAGAAACACTACATGAAATTACAGTCAAAAGACAGAAGCTGTTCCCTTCCCCCCCTCCAGGGGAAGGTCTCCAACCCTTGTCCAATAATAGCGATGCTCAGATGCTACGCATGATCCTAGCCAAAAGCCGAGAAGTGATAGAATTTTCCCTTCCATTCTCGGTCTAAAAACACTGCTTGCTTACCGCTGATTCCCAGTACATTATTTATTAGCTTCCAACGGTTCAAGTTAGTGAGTTTTTTTATGCTTCTCAATATATGACTTCCACATTTAACTCCACTTACCCTTCATGTTCCCTTTGAAACTATTTACGACTAGGTTTGTCAGTTATTGTGTGTTGCAAACAAGGGCTTCTCTCCCCATCCAGCTGCTTCCAGCATTTGATCTGTACAGTGAAATCCTAAAGCTGAATTTGTGCCATCACAATAACAGTCATGGGTGAGATGCTGATGCCAAATATAGGGGTGTGACTGCTTTGCAGATCAAAACCCAGATGTTCATTTGTTGAAACCAATGGAAGTTAGGAGCCTAATTACCTGTGAGGCTAGTTTAGGTTCTTTTCTCCGGAAAATAACATACCACTTTATTTTAACAGATTTCTTTTGTGCTGTACCCACCGGGGGGATGGCCGGACTGGGACCAGATGGATGATGGAAACATCATGTTCAGCACCAGGTGCGTCTGCTGGCACTACGTGGCTGCTCTCATCATTGTCGTCTTCAATTACACAATTGTTTTCTGGCATGAAGTGGGAGAATAATGTGGTGTGTGTATATTATACTAAGTAGCCATGGTGCTAGTCAGTGACCCCACAATACACACACCTAGACAGTGGGCTGGATTCACAAAAGGACTTAGGCTGGTAAGCACATTCAGACCTCGCCTGCTGTATTGGGCCCCTAAAGGTGAGATTGACCCAAAACAGAGGAGGAGCTGCTGGCTCATAACTTGTAACCCAGGTGTTCAGGTATTCATGTGGGGGGGGGGTGAGATCCCCCCCCAGCTCAAGTTCCCCTTCCACCTGCAGGGATTTGAACTGGCATCTGCCATCTCTCATGTCAGGGCCCTAACCAATGAGCTCTGGCGGTGCTTCTCAACCAGGGCTCTGGCGTCCTCTGGAGGGCCTGTGAGCATGTTTCAGGGGGTCTGCCATGCATGGCTGGTATTAGACTCGCTAGGCCCCAGGACAGAAAGCCAAAACCCTGCCACACAGGACTGCAGCCTGGGGTCCCAAGTCCCACCACCCAGGGCTGAAGCTGAAGCCTGAGCAACTTAGCTTTGCAGTTCCCCCTTTAGCCCTCCTTGCTACCCCCTATATGCATTTATATGCAGAAAAATAGTTGTGGCACAACTGGGCCGTGGCGTTTTTATAGCGGGGCAGGGGGGGCACTCAGAAAGGAAAAGGTTGAGAACCCCTGGGCTATGGGATAATCTGAGCTGTTGAAACTGTTCCACCAGATCCTGGGTCTCCCACCTCCCACGTGAGTGCTCTAAGCAGTAGGTTACAGCATCACTCACGGTTTTGTGCTCAGTCTCAATTATTTCATTATTGCTCAACAGGGGAACAGCTTTGACAGGAGCCTGAGGGAGACCCTGCCCCCATCAGGGCTTAGGGTACTCACCAGAGATGTGGCAGAGCCCAGGACAAATCCCTTTTCTCCAGCGGGAAAAGGGGAGGCTTGAAGCAGGATGTCCCACATTCCAGGTAAGTACCCTGACTGGTGCACTAAGAGTTACAAGGAAGGTCTCCCTTCCCCTTAAGCTTCTTGCTAAAACAGCATAGGTGCCTAATGCCAAGAGAGGGTTTGCAGCCCAGAATAGCAAAGGGCCTGCCTTGCTGCAGCCCAATCTCAGAGAGGGGTGGGGCTTAGTGCACACCCTTAGCTGGCACCTGCCATTGGCTAGCTTAGGCGAGGTGCAACCTGGCATGCTGGTGTCTGTGAATCCCCATCCAAGGCTCTCTTCCCATTCAGGGTGCAGGGACCCTAAGCACTGAACTCAAGCTTCGTGCAGCCCAGTGATTTTCTAGGTGCCTAAAATGGTAGGCCAGGCACTGCTCAACATCACTGTGCTGAAGTTTGTTTGTGAATCTAGCCCAGAGGGGTCTATCCTTGCTTTGCTGCATGGACTGAATGCCCGTTGGTTTCAGGCACAGTTACACTCCTGGGTCCAGAGAGGAATAAAACCCTAAAGCAGGTGCTTTAGATGCTTAATGCAAACAATTAAAGAGAGACAAATGGATCAAATGCTTCCTATTGGCTGATGTTCTAAGAGTGCAGAAACCCTTTAAATAAGAGCGGAGAACAGCCCTGACTTGCTTAAAGCTATGGACAATATGTAAATGCATCCCAGTTGCAAAACCACTAGTTAAACCAATCAAGTGGCAGGGGAGCACCATGTCAGCCTAACTCCACTGGAAAGGTTGATCTAGTTCAGGAGAGATTCTGCAGTGAAATACCATTACATCTCAGGCATCAGTACAGAATATTACATTTTCCTGTACAAATGTCCCAGGATTCCAAGACCTGTGTGAATTTGTGGGAGGGAATGTCCCTTGTTCACTTAGTACACAAGGTGTGCTAATTGTGCCTTATCAATATTCATTTTACAGCTGTGTTAAGTGGACACGCATTCCTATCCTTCCCTCCTCCACGGGATCAGATGAGTGTATGACCAAGAAGCTCAGATGGTTCCTCTTCTGAAAGACTAAATGGAGTTCTGCAGGGAGCTTTGCTGCAGTTCTACTCTGCAATGCGACTCCATAAAAAGCATGCTAGGGCTCTGTCATCTCTGAATTTCCACACCAAATCGTGCTCACTTTACAGGTAAGTTAGATCTAGCTGGCAGCCGTTCATGTTCAGGCTGAGATCTAAGACGATTATAAATAACTCTCAGTAGCCAAGGGCCCTCAGTCATTTTAGGCACTGCTCACACATGCAATAAGACAGTGCTCATCCCAAAGAATTTACAATCTAGCAGAAACAAGTGGAGTTGGGAGCAGAATAAAGCAAAGTGGTCGGGCAAGGCAGTAGCTACACCTGTGGCTAGTTTCTTCTCCCCCACAGTAACATGCAAAAGAGTGAGGGGAAATCAATCTGGACAGGTATTTAATATGCATGTGTTATATTAAAGCATGCTGAGGTCTTCCCTTCTTTAAGCATCACCAAGGATAAAGATTCTGCAGCTCCAGTTCTGCCTGCATTAGCCCTTGTGCAACTCTGGTTATCTGACTGGAACTTTAATGATGCTGTGGAAGGTGCATGAGAAGGGCTAGATTCCAGCCCACTCTCCCATAACACTGTTGGGTTAAGGAGAAGGTAGAAGGCAGCACAAATTTATTATAGTCACTAAAAGTGAGCAGCTCAATCAAGTACATAAAAACTAGAGCTGGTCAGAAAATTTCCAATGTTTTTTCACCCCCCACTCCCAAAAAACACAAAACAAAAGCCATTTTGTAGGAAAGGGTCAATTGAGATGAATTGTTCGACTTAAGACTTGAGTTGAAAAATTCAATTGTGAAAAAATTCTGGTTCAAAGTGACTTGAAATTTAAGCTAATTATAGAAAAAAATTAAAATGGTCAAAGTTTAAACAAAACTTTGACTCAAGCTGAATTTTGGGGATTTTCAGTTGGCAAAAGTTTGAATTTTCATCCTAATTCAGGTCAAGAAAATGGATATAAAAGTCACAGGATTGGAAAACTAGTAAAAACAACCCCCCCCCTTCCAATTTCATTCATACATTGCAGAGAACCATATTTCAAGTGCTCAGATACCATGTTCAGTATGGTATAAATTGCCACGGTAAAGTACTTTGACACCCCAAAGGAGAAGCTCCTCCAATTGCCCTATTAGGTGTAGTCTTTAGAAATAACTATTTTTTTTTTTTTTAAATACCAAATTCTTGATTGTGCTGTGATAGGTGGCTCTTGGATATGTTCTGATTCTGCTATATTTGATTAACAGAGCAAGCTCATGGTGAATGCCATCTTCTACCTTGCTGGGTCTCATGGGTGTTCTACGCTCACTCCTAGCCAACACCAAGACTGGTGTTAGATAGGACAAAAGTTCTCTTCCATCTGTAGTCCTTGCTCCTACAGCGGGGAGTGTAAAGTTGTTGTTCTGTGTTTTGTGCTGTCTAGTTCTCAAGATGATGGATCTTTCACAACTGCCCTTGGGAGATTAGGCCATGGCCTAAATTTCCTTAAGAGATCATACTCAGGATAATTTATGCTTGGGTCAGTTGTGGATGGCTTACCAATGATCAAAAGAAAAAAATTAAATATTAGCTTTGACCCTGCACTGAAACCAATCTTAAGCAATTTGTTTTTGAGTATGTGACACCTATAACAGACCTGAATTCAAGTCTGATGCATAATATTTTATAACCTGTTAGAGGTGAAGCCTAAGCCCTAACTTTGGATCCAGATGTCAACACCCATCATTTGGGGGTATTTCAGACCATTATAGTGAAGGTCCAGCTGTCAAACAAGGCTTGGATGAGGATCTACAATGTCATTTAAAGTGAAACTCACCATTTAAATGAGTTGTGACAAGCCAACAGAAGGAGTTTTTTAGGACAGCATCTGCTCTTTTCTACAGACTCTGAATAATTCATCCACAACATGGCACTTCTGGGTGACTAGCCCCTCTTTAAGGCCGTCAGATGAACACTCATATTACCCCATATATTTTAACTTTTACATCATCTCTTCTCCCCTCACCCTGACTCCCACTAAAAGCTATTGAAGCTGGTGTGCTCAGATCTGAGTCCAAGAAAGATTAACTCTTAAAATCCTGTCTTGGAACCAGATGTGGGAATGGCAATGACTCTACAAGCCATTTTAGCCTGCTGCAGGAGAGGCAGAGTTCATGCATGAGATCACAATTCAGAGAGGGAAGGGTGAGGGCAGCAACATACAAAACTCCAGGAAAGCTGAGAGCCCTGGAGGCCATTCATTTAAACATATATTGGAAGGGAGATGCATGCAGAACATGCCTGTCACGTTCTTAAAACGGAGAAGGGCTGCTCTGTAGATTTAAAGGCACTTTTACTTTGTTGTTCTTAGCATTCTGAAGACATTTTAAAAGGTGCCAAGTCAAAGGTTTGACACCAAGACAGGAGGTTTAATGGCTTGTCAGTCTTTGTATCCCAAAATGAATTAACAGAGTGGATGCTACAGCTCCCTTCACTTCTACACAATAGCCTTCACAACTCTTGTATACAATAGAGCCTGCTGCCATGGATTTAAACCAAACATTAGAACTAAGCTCTCCCAGGGTGGAGGTTAGAGCTAGATCATTGTATTATAAAAATCCACAATGGGATCTACTGCCACTGCCAGCTAGAGGGGTGGGTGGAGGGCTGACCAGTCAGAATAGCATGGCCAGCTTGCTTTAGAAGACAGTTACCTTTTCTGTAACTGGTGTCCTTCGAGATGCGGTGCTCGTGTCCATTTCATATTAGGTGTGTGCGCTTGCGCCATGCACCGGTGTCAGAAGTTTTTCCCTTAGCAGTATCTGTAGGGGGACTGGCTCTGGCACCCGCTGGAGTGGTGCCGCTGGCTCCCCCCACCCTCAGGTCCTTCTTGCCAGAAACTCCAACAGTGGGGAAGGAGGCTGAACCCCCATGGATTCCAGGAGTACCAGGCTGCTGGCCATTGGCCCGGAGGCCACGGGGTCAGTTGCGGTGCAGATGAGGTCAACGGTATCACTGGTGCTGGGGCCTGTCCTGCTACGGGGGACTCCTGATCAGCACCGGAGTTGTAAGCAGAATGGACACTGCAGGGACCATGACCGGCTGGCCCAGTGGCCCTCCTCCCCACGGTGCTGGCCGCTGTGCCTCGACGCCAATCTGTCCAATCAGGATGAGTTTCTCCTGCGGGACCCTGGGGATCTTCAGCGTTTGGCCAATCTGCGGCAGTAGACCGGCGATCTATGCCTCACACACTGCTTGACCTGTACTGACCAGGAGTTGGAACAGGCCAGTTGTCAGTGAAATCTCCCCGATCAAGGGGATTTGTGTCTCAGCGACAGGTGACAGCGGGCGGGTGACTGGTGACCCTGTTCCACTGATTGGTCACAGGACTGGTGCCGAGGCATTGGAGACATGACCTCTTGGGCTTCTTGGCCAGGGCGGGGTAGGGGAATCAGTGCCAGCTCGTGGACTGCACCAGCAAGGCGCTCTGTACTGATGCAGCGCTGCTCAGGGCCAAGTCAGACCTCTGCTCCAGTGCTGGAGTCAGCGCAGACTCCATCGGGAGTGCCCAGAGAGGGATGTCTCTCCTTTTTCATTCTGGGTTTGAGCAACTTACAGATGCTACACTTGTAGCTTGTGTGTCCTTCTAGCCACCTTAAACAGCTAAGGGCAGCATAGGGACAGGGCATGAGTCCAATCCGGGACCTACTAACACTAAGGGTAAATACTAAACTATTTTACAAAGAAACGTTTGTGAGACAAACTGAACTAAGCGAAAGCTATCCAAAGCAGCAGAAGTTCCAGCACCATCACTGGCGGCAAGAAGGAACTGAGGGGTGGGGAGGAGCTGGTGGCGCCCCTTATTCTGTGCCATGTGGGCACCACTCCCTAGGGCGCCAGAGCCAGTCCCCTACAGATGCTACTAAGGGAAAAACCTTCCAGCACCGGTGCATGTGGCAAGCACACACACCAAATATGGAATGGACACGAGCAAGCACTTGAAGAACAGTGTAGTTCTGGCACTTCTGAGGGAGCATGCCAGCATGAGCCTGTACCCAGGGAATGAATTTGGCATTTCAGAACTAGCTAACTTGGAATGCATTTTGGAAACCAATCTGAACATGAACAGCAGCCATGGCTCAGACATTGGAGCACTTGGTTTGTTAGACAGCTGCAGCCTGAAGATAGACAGCTAGAGAGTAGTCCTCACTGTTGGTTTACATCGCTTTTGTCCCCTTCCCTCCACAAAGGTTAGCAGGGGCCAAGTGTGCTGTGGATGCTCTTTGTGGTGGAGGAGTGGGGGGAGAATACTTCCCCCTCAATAGCAGTGAGCAGCAGTCCTTTCCTTCAAGGACTAACTATGAACTGGAGTTGTAGGTGTGCAAAAAAAAAAAGGGAAAAACAACCCTGGGCTTTGACAAGGGCAAGGAGGGAAAAGACAAAAGATCCTGAATGCCCATGAATAAAGAAAGGAATTGATCTGGAAGTTAAAGTGTTTATTGATGTGTTTAAACTTTGTACATTCCCCACAGACCACATTAAGGAGTTTGCAGGTTAAGTTAAATCTGTGCATAGTGGGAAGAGACATGGAAGGGGGGGCAAGGAAAAACAAAGTCACAGGAAAATAGAAAAAATACACCACAGGTTACCAGAACCTCCAGATTTAAAAAAAGCCATGAGCATTAACATCAACTATACAAGCATTACAAAGACATGATGGTGAATGGAACAACACCCCATTGCTCTCCTCAGGGTCTATGCATCCAGTTTTTTGTAAAATAGGCAGTATCCATTTCCTCTCTCTCCCCCCCACCCCTAAATTAAAGTAAAATCCCATGTTATTCAGCTCCCCAGATGCTTGATTATTGCAAAGCTTGGGCATTCTCTGAGCATGCACACAACTCCAGAACAGCCCAGCCTCATCAGAAAGAGATGCAGAGCTCCAAAACCTCGATTTAGAGACTACTTACCATGTGGTAGGGGGGAGGCTGGACTGGAGAAAGTTACAAAGTAGTAGCAACAGGGCACTGCTAATGCCAGATGGGCACTGAAGGAGGCTGGTTAGAGGATCAGAAGGAGGGATTTAAATTCAATATCAAAGACTTCCAACTGTACAGCAAGACTGAATTCAGAAGATAAGGGGAATGTGCAGACTCCAGAACAACCATGTTCTAACATTCCACTAGAATGGCTATAAACAAAGATGCTAGAAGCCTTTTAACTCCTTGCCTCCAGGGAGTCTAGATTCCTAGAAACCACACCGCTATGCCACAGAAGTGCACAGATCACTGGCAGGCAGCAGGGGATTTTTATAAAGCTGTTAATCTTTTTGAATTGCACCCTTAATTATGTTCTCACAGCTCCTAACCCTATTTAATCTCTTTGCAACTTCTGGCAAAATTAACTTTAAAAAAAAAAAAAAGGAATACTGCTTTATATATAAAAGCCAAAATGACCAAAGAGCCACAAGTGTCTCCTTTATACAATGTGGCTGGTACAAATGACCTTCAATATACAAGTGGTCTATCGGAAATAAAAATCAACATTTCCCATTTATATATATATAGTGCTTGTATCAGACGACAAAACAGAACTGGGATTTTCAGATTAATTTTTTAAAAAAGAAAAACTACATCTCAGTCAAATATCTGCAATAGATCCATTTTTCCCATTTAAGAAGATTTATATATCATATATTGTTATATTATCATTTCTTCACCCATTTAAAAGAATGGAAATTGCAACTCTACAGTAGTAATTATAGTCTTAATGATCCAGGAGTTCTGAATGTAAGATGAAGTCCTCTTGAAGCAACTGTTGGTCAGTAGTCGATCCAAAACGCTGGACCATTTTGGCCCTCCCTGCCCTGCCCCTTTGCTGGTCAGGGCTGCTGCATTTTCCGATCCTTTAAATCTGCATCTGCTCCAGGTATTTGTAAGTTGGGTTCTCATAGCCATGGTTCTGCATCTTGTTCAGATGCCGCTCCTCAGGGGTAAGCATTGGGTCAACCTTAAAAGAGACCAGACAGTTACCAAAGTCAATGGAGTCCCCACAGCAATTTGCAGGTCTAACTTCTTTGCAACTATGGTTGTTGGGAAGGTGCTAGAACTATAGGTGGCAAGATGTAACAAATACCATCAGCCACTGGAAGCAGCTTGTTTATTATTCCCTGACAAGTGGTGCGGTAGCTGAAAAATTCAGTTTTCATTGTTTCAGAAGAAGCTGCCTAGCTACCAAGGCCTTCTCTTGCCTGTCCTCTGCTCCAGACTGAGTAGTGGACAGAGAAGGATGTTTCTTTAGGTCACTTAAACAGCATGTTACAAATATGACCCTCATGCCCATGTGAAACAGATCAGAATTTTGCATGCTGGGGAAAGAGGTAAAGCAGCTCATCTGCAGCCACGCTAAGTCACCATTATGGCTAGGATAAAATCAAGTTGCTGCTGCTTCCCAGCTCCATGCACTGTAATAGCTGCTACATTATGTGGAGGGTGAATTACTATAGATCAGACCTGTTTATTCCCTTGCTCAAGATTTAGACTTGAAAGCTCATTTAATGCCAAATCCCATCTTCAGACAGACAAGAACACTGAATTGAATTCTTGGTGATTAGTGAATACAACTGTTAAGTGGCAGATCCCAGCATGACACACTAATGAAAAAATACCTGCATGCTAAGACATAAGCCACAACCCTGTAGGTGCGGAGATGCTTAAATCGGAGGATATTGCACAAAGGGGTGTCAGCATCACAAGCTAACTCAATGCTAGCAGTTACCCTGCTCAGTTAATATAGCAGAAGCTGTGTCTCACCTCCACAATCCCATGGCTGATGCTCCCATACTGCCTCTTCCTTAGCATCACCAAGCTGATGACTATAACTGTGGCTATGGCAACTGCGATCACCAAGAGACCAATGAGGGCGCTGCTGCTCAAACTGAAGTCCTCACGAAGGGAACTCTCATTATCCTGCAGAGAAAGAGGAGGGGGTGGGAAAGGAGATACTTAAATGCAACCCTAGGAGGTAGCCACCAATAAGGTCTTAAACCATCTGTGATATGGAGACATGAGTGATTATGCTTGGCAGCCTGAATATTTAACATCTCCCTGCCTGGTAAAAAGGGAATCTAACTCAAACGGTTTCCCACAAGATGCTGACCCACGCTGCTTATGGGTCCCACAAGGCATTTTTAAACAAGTCAGTGTCATCCTCTTTATTGGTAGCTACTTAGAACTGTAGTTCTAGGGAATAAATCAGAGCAATGCCACTCCCTGCAAGCTGTCAGCAGGGTTCCGCCATTCCCAAAACTTTAGCGACGTCTCAGAGTAAGTGGAGACACAAACACCAGACGTTGAAATTGATTTTAGGATTCACTAACGGCTATTCCCTTTTTTGGGTGGCCACATACATACCGGCTCATCCACCAGTCCACCGACTCGCTCTGCATTGAAAATCATTTCCTTCACATCAAGGGTTTCATCAATTACCTGAAAACAGTCACGAAGGCATTTTATACAAGAAGCCAGGAACAACAGGCACAGGATCGCACGGTTGGAGAAGAGACCTTTACTGCACAATGCAGCAGAGTGCTTCTGTTGTGTCAACAGCCACTCAACTCTGCTAGATCCCCACCATCTTCTCACCCTCTCATAAGGGGATAGCCATCAGCCATTTATAGTCACTGTGCCAGCGCCACAACATGCAGGAATAGTTAACTGAGGCCAAGCTGAGAATATCTCAAGGACCTTTGTTCAACTGCAGGCATTTGCTTTGGGCACATCAGCTGTGTTACATAAATCTATCCTCCTGGCTTTAAAATGAATTTAGAAGTCAAACCCCCGTGTTGATTTTACCCAGGTGGCTGCAACTAGAATTCAACTCATTCATTCCACTGAAGATAGAACCAATCCTAACGGTAAACAGTGTATCTACTGTGTCACTGTAACGATCTTTCAGTTTTAATGTACAGCAAAGCCTGTTAAACCACTGAAAAAGGTCGCCAAAACCATCAGCTGCTTAGTAGATGTGGCCTTATCGTGGAGGTGGAGCAGAACAGCACTCAGTACATTTGATGTGGTCTTAAGACAGGCGGCTGCCTAACAAAGGTGGGTCTTCAGCAGGTTTCATTGTCTATCAAAGAGCTCTGGTTTCTATCTAGGGAAGCCATTTCTAAACCAGACACTTCAAGTCATTCTACAACTGGGGATCTGGATCTCCCCCTTCCCTTGTCCTCCCACACTTGCAACACTAAACAGTATTAGGAAACTATGTTAGTCAGAAAACCGCAACTCCCCTGCACCATATGGATAATGAATACACTGATATTCCGTGAGCAGGAAAAAGGCATGGAAATAAGCCACTAATGTTAATTAGTCTCCAAGTCAGGTTGTGCTTTAGAAAATACAGGCAGAGGGCTTACCACATTCTCATCCACTTTGTTCTTGCTGTTAATCACTTTCTCTTCAGCCCCGATCAGTCCATCCAGGTCAGCCATGCCAGAACCTACACCAAAAACATTAAGTATTACGTTAGATGTAGGCAGACACCAATCAGACCTTAGTGGCAACTAGGAAAGATTGCCTACTCTCCGCAGTGCTGTCGCTGCTAGTGAGATTCAGAGCGCAGGCTGCCAATTACTAGCCCTTCTTCATGCTATGTTTCGCGGGGGGGAGCTCGTGCTAAGCTACAGTGAAACGATTTGGGGGTTTCCTGGTTGATGAAGACAAATGTGGTGGGTGTGACTGGAGTGGGGAGGATGCACAAAAAGGTGTTGGAGTGTAAAACCACAACTATTCTGCTATAAAAAACTGTTATGGCAACAAAGAAAGGGAGCGGAGGAGAACATCGCTGACCATGACTCCAGGAAGGCAGAACACACCCTCCTCTCCGTGAACAGTGCACAGGGAGCACTTTACACAACAGCATGGTCAGCACCATCTCTGTCAAGATCAAGCACATCAGCAAGTGCCTCAGGAACAGGAGTCGCAAGGTCACCCAGCACAGCTCTGTAATGAGCTGTTGTCCCATCACTGGCACAGGCCCCAAAGCGATCAATCCCAGAGAAAGGGAGGAGAAAATGATAAGCTAGTCCTTGTATCAGAATATCACTCATCCATGACTAGGCTGAAATCTAGTGTGGGCTGCAAAGGAGGAGAACATCAATTAACAACAGGCTGCTCTGCATAAACAGTTTGATCTGGAGCTTTTATAAATAGATCAGATCAACAACAGAAAAGGCTGATGCAACACAACTTAGGTCTACAGCTAACAACCTGGGAGATGGCAAGCATCAAATATCAGGGCATGCAAAACGAGTGTCCTTCACAACACCTATGACAAAGCAAAGGGGACAATGGGGCTGCAATCCAAACTCAGCTGAGCCTCCAGTTTCAGAGAGAGGCATGTGGGGAAAATATTACATACAGCACTTAATACTTCTAATTAACTGAATGCACCTCTCTGCAATTGCTGAGCTTGCAGCCTGGCTAATGCATTATATTAGCTGCTGGAGTTGTTGCAAGTTCTCTGAGGGGGAGGAAAAGAGAGTTGGCTCCAGGGCAAGCGTTCACCATGACAGCTTTTATTGCCTGAAAATGCCAAGGAAACTAATGCCTCACTCCAGCTCCTCCAGCAAGGAGCGGCTGGGGTTTTATTGCATCCCTTTCCCCATATGCTTCTTTGGAGACATTCAGATTCTAGGCACAGCCACAGTCGCCTGTCACTTCCCAGGGCTGGACACGTGGGTCATGTTGCTGTGAGTTTCTGGAGAGACTAACCACAAGTGTTTCTAGAGAATCATCTGGTCAACCCCGGCCTGTGGCTGCTCTGCCGAATTCTAAGGAGCCAACATAGCAGTCCCTAAGCTGGGAATTCAGGTGCTGTTGCCATTTGGTATAGTGCTGTGCACTGTTAAATAGCCCCAGCTTCTTGGAGCTCAGAGATACAGCTGGTTAGATTATATACATCCCTGGAAAACAGCAGCTTTTTATGGAATATCCTGAAAGAGGGAGACTGATCCTCTGCCACTGAAGTCAGTGGGAGCTTTGCTATTTACTTAAACGGGAAAAGATTGGCCTGTTCTTCGCTTCTTGAAATCAATGTGAAAGTACAATGTCCACAGTCAGTCAGCTGCCAATTGTTCCAGACCACGAATGGCGGTCACTTCAGTTGCAGTTAAAACAAATATTCAAAAATGAATCGAGTTGCAGGCCATCCAGCCTTTGGACTACAACAGTAACTTGTGTGTTTACTAAAAACAATTATAAAAAAAGTTCTCCCCTTTGGAAATTTTGCAGCAAATTTAGAATCAAAAGCAGGTTGAAGCAAATGGGATCACTTCAAGCATGCTACATGAGCACAAACTAAATAGCAAAGGTCTTCATACACAAACTTTACTACAAGATTTGCCTTCTCCTAGAGAAAGCACACACAGACTAGTAGACAAGCCAGGTCGGATTCTATAGTATTTAACAAATTAAAGCAATTTGTTTAGTGTCAGTTCTCCACCTCCCTTACAGCCCAGAGTCCTTTGCTACACGAATTAAGCAAGAGCTAGCAATGTTGGTACACCTATAAGCAGAAATAGATGAACAGTGAGAACTAGCACAGTACAAAGAAATTCTAGATGTTAAAAACAGAAGATGCAAAGGATACTATAAAGCAGAATGGATGAATGAATCGTTTGCCTGCATGGTACTAGGTCCCACTAGATACATGCCCTGCTGGGTATTGTTTGAGTGCCAGAGTGATTCCTCACCCTCTCTCCAGAGTTGCTCACTCCTGTCTTAGTGCTGTCACCAGATAGGAGGAACAGACACTACAGTACACGAAACAGAGTCTGTATTTGGATTTACCTTCCGTGCTGTCAAATTTCTTTGAACCAGTGCTAAACATTTTGCAAAATAAGATGGTGTAAACTGCTACACAATTCCCATGGGGACTGCTAAACCTAAATTGCTTTGGGGGGCAAAGTAATTAATTATGCATTCCTAGAATCCCTGCGATAGGCTGGCAAAAGGTCACTGATGCAGTCAAACTAACCTGTTTCTTTAGCAAAACAGGGCATGGCTAAGTCAGCCCTGGTCATCTACACACAGAGAAGGAAGGTGAAAAGAAGGTGAGATTGTGAAACTAAAAATGAAGCTACCAAACACTGTAAAGGTAGGGGAGTGATGGGAGACACTGAGGGAGCAGCTTAGAACCAACCTTTTTTCATTGGATGGTACAAATCCGGCTGAGGATCTAGCAGGAGGGAAAACAAAAACAAAAATAGCAGAAAAAGGAGATTAAGAGAGAAAGGAAAAAAGGCTTGTGCGTGATTTCTGACGGACCCTGGATAAAGCTTTTATTTTACAGCTTTGTTATAGCTTAGTCTGGTCAAGCATTTTAAAAAATATTAAAAAGCCACACAAATGCCAGCTGTCAACACCCTTTGATTAAAAAGAATCCCCCATAGCTCTACCGCAGTTTTTGGCAACACAGTTCAATGTTACACTGGAGCATTTTGGTTAGAGAAAGAATTCCAGAATCAAGCAAAAAAAGCAAAAATTTGCACACCCTGCAAAGGGAAATGAATATTACTCCAGAGATGGCCAACAGCATCGAAATGAAGGACAAACTAAGATGGCTATTAGGGATTGCAGATTACTAGCTGCACTGGCTCTGTCCCAAACCAGCAGGGCATCTTCTGATGAGATGGACAGCTTAGGACCCTGCTTAGGTTTCACATCATACAGGCAGCTTTGACAGTAGTGCTCTCATGGGTAATTCTGCATTTCTGGGGCAATTGCTTCAGCCCTGAAAGGTCACAGGGGGATATATTGCATGGGCTCTGATGTCAGTTTAAGCTGAACGTGTTCAGGTTCCCTAAAACCAATGCACACTTTTGGCTCTACGTACCTTCATTTCCAGGCAAGGCTGGGAAGGTCTTCACCTGGAATGGACGGAAGGGTCTGCCCTCCTGGAGGGGTATCTCTTCGCTTTCCTCAGAGCTGACTCGGACATCTACCTGGGACTCTGAGATGGAGGATGTGAACTGGTCCATGTCAGCACGCTGCTCCTGAAGCAGTTCATCTGTAAGGGTGAACAAGCAGCCAGGGAGAGGAGTAAGAAACTGTTTCCTATACTGCATGCAGTGGCTAGAACTCCTCATTGCTTCCAAGAACAACAATTTTTGCTCCTCTCAGAATTCAGTGGTGCTAGCTGGTAGTCTTTTATAGGGACTGTGACACACAGAGACCCTAATTTGCAGAGGCTGCAGCATGAATGTCTGCAATGGGAAACTAAGTTGAACCAACCTGAATACTTCCTAGCCTCTCTCAAAGAATGTTTGAATCATCTTCTGTATGGCCAGGGTTTTAGAAAGGCAATAGCTTCCTCCTTGCCCTATAGAAAACTCCTGCTATTTTGGTAATGTGCTGTGTAGCAGCAGCATGCAGCTGGTCCTGAAGGAAGCTACAACGCACCAGAACTAGGATTATAGCTCAGTCAGCTAATGTTTGTTCTTTAGACCATGCCAATTTGTCCCCCTTTGTTTCAACACCTTGCATTGCTTAAGATTAGAATTGTCCCACAAGGTCTACCTAGATTTTCATATTGGTACCCATCAGTGTAGTAGCTGAGTGCTTATGGAAGAGTGGTAGACTTTGAATAAAAGGGATCGAGTACAGATAGACTGAGTCAGCTGGGGGAAAAGGAGGGGTGCATGATCCTTTAAAATGTAGTTGTGGGGCAGTGAGGGAAGCTGGTTTTCCTGTGGGTTGTCAGACTTAAGACTTGTGTCAACTCTGAAGGAGGATCACCACCCTGAGCTATCAATAAAGACACTGGCTAGAGGCGGTGGTACAATCTGAACCAAGAGACGTTTTAGCTAAGGAGCGTATGGTGGGGGTAAATGAGAGAGAGTCTGACACTCCGATATAGGGCAGGGATCGGCTTGTACTCACTGATCTCCTTTTTACCCAGGGGCAGGGAAGGAAGGAGACTTGAGAGTTATTGCAAAATTTTTGTAGACTTTTATAGCTTCACAGTTTAAAGCCAAGGGGGACCTTTACAACAGCTGGTCTCCTATATAGCATAAGCCAGAGAATTTTTACCATTCAATGCCTGCATCAGCCAGATCACTTGTGGTTGAACTAGAGAATAGACTCTCAGAACTGGAAGGGACCTCGAGAGGTCATCTAGTCCAGTCCCCTGCACCCATGGCAGGACTAAGTATTATCTAGACCATCCCTGACAGGTGTTTGTCCAACCTGCTCTTAAAAATCGCCAATGATGGAGATTCCACAATCTCCCTAGGCAAGTTATTCCAGTGCTTAACCACCCTGACAGTTAGGAAGTTTTTCCCAATGTGCAACTTAAACCACCCTTGCTACAATTTAAGCCCATTGCTTTTTGTCCTATCCTCAGAGGTTAAAATCAATTGCTCTCCCTCCCCCTTGTAACAACCTTTTATGTACTTGAACTGTTATGTCCCCTCTCGGTCTTCTTCTCCAGACTAAACAAACCCCAATTTTTTCCATCTTCCCTCATAGGTCATGTTTTCTAGACCTTTAATCATTTTTGTTGCTCTTCTCTGGACTTCCTCCAATTTGTCCACATCTTTCCTGAAATGTGGCGCCCAGAATGGGACACAATACTCCAGCTGAGGCCTAATCAGCATGGAGTAGAGCAGAAGAATTACTTCTTGTGTCTTGCTTACAATACTCCTGCTAATACATCCCTGAATGATGTTTGCTTTTTTTGCAACAGCGTTACACTGTTGATTTGTATTTAGCTTGTGGATCCACTATGACCCCCAGATCCCTTTCCGCAGTACTCCTTCCTTGGCAGTCACTTCCCAGTTTGCATGTGTGCAACTGATTGTTCCTTCCTAAGTGCAGTACTTTGCATTTGTCCTTATTGAATTTCAGACCATTTCTCCAGTTTGTCCAGATCATTTTGAATTTTAATTCTAACCTCCAAAGCACTTGCCACCCCCACCCAGCTTGGTATAGTCTACAAACTTTTAAGGGTACTCTCTATGCCATTATCTAAATCATTGATGCAGATATTGAACAGAACTGGACCCAGAACCTATCCCTGCGGGACCTCACACATTATGCCCTTCCAGCATTTGTGAACCACTCTCTGGGAATGATTTTCCAACCAGTTATGCACCCACCTTATCGTAGCTCCATCTTGGTTGTATTTCCCTAGTTTATGAGAAGGTCATGCGAGACAGTATCAAAAGCCTTACTAAAGTCAAGATATACCACATCTACTGCTTCCCCCCATCCACAAGGCTTTTTACCCTGTCAAAGAAAGCTATCAGGTTGGTTTGACATGATTTGTTCCTGACAAATCCATGCTGACTGTTACTTATCACATTATCTTCTAGGTGTTTGCAAATTGATTGCTTAATTATTTCCTCCATTATCCTTCCGGGTACAGAAGTTAAACTGACTGGTCTGTAATCCCCTGGGTTGTCCTTATTTTCCTTTTTATAGATGGGCACTATATTTGCCCATTTCCAGTCTTCTGGAACGTCTCCAGTCTGCCATGACTTTTCAAAGATAATTGCTAATGACTCACGTATCTCCTCAGTCAGCTCCTTAAGTATTCTAGGAGGCACTTCATCAGGCCCTGGTGATTTGAATCTCTTAGACAGTGATCTTTCTGGGGCACACTTTGCCCTAAGAAATGTGGGCTTGGTATTTTGGGGCATGGAGGGGGGTGGGGGGGAGGGCTGTCCTAATGTATCAACACCAGCATAGAGAGATACTAACCGATCTCATCCTGGATTTCTTCAGCCACATACGGTACCTTGTAGAGCAGAGATAGGCTTTGATTCATCCTCTCCTCAATCACATGGAGGTGTGTCATCACCTGACAACACAAAAAGGCCAATTTAAGAGCCACTGAAGGTAATACATCTGTAGAATCATTATCTTACAGAAACAGTACCACACCGGATTTACCCTAAGAGATCAGACTGAGTCCACCGGTCCATCAAGTCAGATATCCCAACTTTGGCACTGGCTTATACCATGCTTCACAGGAAGGCAGCCTCCACATAAAGCAACAAACAAGCCATATGCACATTGCTGTAGGAAGTGGGATTCCTCCCTGGCCTCTGCTGCAATCAGTTTTTCCCCAGAAGCATACCAATTGATGCTTCTGATATACATTAACTATGGTCAATATTAAATATTTGTTCTTATAACTGCAGACAATAAGTTAATTGAAAACCCTGTCTCTCTTTGGCAGTGGAGACCTCTAAGTGTGCTAAGGTATACAGGGAAGAGCCTCTGTTCCAACAGACTGCACCTGAGTGCAGACCCAAAGGATGGCGAGAACGTTTGCAAGCCAAACAAAAAGCATGGTTTTGGCAATACAATACTGAGTCTACACACAGCTTCTGGGTAGAACTGGGTCTTGGTCATGCTGCTGCTTTACAAGTCACGAAACTGCCATGGTTTAAACTTTGTTCTAGTGGAATTCTGGGCTCCCCTCACCACCCACATAGTAGATCGATCTATTAGTAAGTGTAAGTTCAGAGACAGCACATGTTGCTCAGTAAGCCCAATTTTCAAACAATGACATGGGGCATTTTATGCACTTCTCAACCCAATACACAGGCCTATATGCAGCAGTTCACTGCCATCATTTGAAAATTGGGTCACATTGTACATAGCCTCAATTCACCCCATTAGCTCATGTTAAACTTAACAGTAACTCCAAACTTCACCTACAGAGGGTGCTAAATGATCAGGGATCATGTGGACTAGAGAAACCATTAATATGGACTGCCAAATGTTGAAGAAAATTAATGAGTTGAATGGACCTGCTTTTATAGTCAGAAGTGAATCTGACCTTTAAAAACTAGGATGAAAGCAATTTAATTTTACATGTGGCCACCTGTCAATCAAGCAAATCGACTGAGAAGCTTAAAGTGCATTGAAAAGTAAAGCGAATTGAAATTGAACTGTACCATCCACATTCCTCACATGTCAATTTGTTGACACTGAAGCCTTCAGAATGAATTAAGGGCTGTTTAGGTCTTAGCTTAAGCTTACAGTTCACATACCCCACTGTGGGGCTTTGGCAGCACAAGAACAAAGGAGTCAGGGGGCGTGTATTTGATATACTGGGCTGTCTCTGACGAGAGTACTGGATATTCTTCATTAGGAGACAGCTCCCAGTCCCTGAGTATTTATTTTAGAACCCTGTCTAATGTGTGTAAATCAGGGGTGGGCAAACTTTTGGCCCGAGGGCCACATCGGGGTTGCAAAACTGTACGGCTGTGCCTCCCCAAACAGCCTGGCCCCTGCCCCCTAACCCATCCAACCCCCCCTGCTCCTTGTCACCTGACACCCCCCCACCCCCAGAATCCCATGCTTATCCAACTGCCCCGGCTCTCCGTCCCCTGACTGCCCCCCAGAACCCGCTGCCCCTTATCAACCCCCCCCCCCCCCCCCCCCCCCCCACCCCCCCCCCCCCAGCGGGGGCGGCGCTTTCCCCCCCCCGCCCCCGCCCGATCCAGCCACACCGCCCAGAGTGCGGGCGGTGCATTGCGGTGAAGGCGGGGGGGGGGGGGGGGGGGAGAGAGATGAGGAGACACAGCAAGGGAGGGGCTGGGGACTAGCCTCCCTGGCTGGGAGCTCAGGGGCCAGGCAGAATGGGCCCACAGGCCGGAGTTTGCCCACCTCTGGTGTAAACCAACAGACAGGGAACAGTTTGAGGCAGAAAGATCTAAAGACAAAAAGTTCAGAGTCCATCACCAGCAACTCAAATCAACCTGAAGTTTATGAAACCAGATAAGGGGTAAGCCCCAGTCCTAGTCTCACTCCCAAAGCCCACGCTTCTCTGAAATTTTGCCTTGCATTATTAAAAATAAAACCTCAGGTTACTATTAGAGACACTAATGAAAGATACTGGTTTCTTTATTTTGTGCCTTTGGCAGCACACTGCGTAGTCAGTATCGCCGTCTCCCCAATGCAGCCTGTTCCCTTTCGTTTGTGTGGGCGTTTCACACAGCATCAGAGGAATAGCAGCATGGTCCAGTGGCTAGGGCACAGGACTGGGGCTCACAAGGCCTGGGTTCCATTTTCAGTTCCATCCCAAACCTCTGGCACATCAGTTTCTCTCTCTGTGCCTGTTTCTCCTCCCCCCTTGTCTCATCTAAGCATGTGTAAACTTTTTGGAGCAGGGACAGTCTTTTACTATATGCATGTACAGGATCTAGCACAATAGGGTTCTGATCTTGGTTGGGCCTTCAACATTACTCTAACAAATTTTTGAATGTAAAACCACAGAAGTTAGCTAAGGGCTGAAGGGCAGATATTGTACAAACTACTTAACAGTTGAACTGGCCAGATGTTGTGGATAATGCATGGCTAAACTGTAGACTATTCCAGGGTACTTATCTGAACAGGAAGTATTTAACATTCGGGTAGGTGCTAAGGAAAGCTGTAAGGAGAGCATCTTTAGCACCAGCCAGCATGCATTCAAAATGGGAAATGCGAGTTCCTCTTCAGTGCACAAAGATATTAAGCTACTAAGGTATTCATGGTAATTGGCTAACTAGCTGGAGATGGGATAGATTCTGTGAAAGGCTTTTCTAGAGAGTCTCCAAGAACCACTCCTGGAGTAACAATGTTCCCTTGACAGAAACATTCTTTTGTACCTGAGATTTCATCTGTGCAGCCTTTTCTGGGTCAACTGCCAGGACATGCTGATAATGGCGGACAGTGTGCAGACGGTCCTTGTTCTCGGCACGGACGTAACGCTTCAGGGCTTGGAGGATGCGGTGGGGCTGCAGAATTTAAGAGTTAAAATTCTATTGGTGGCACAAAACAGGATCCCATCCAACAATTAGATATTTCAGTGTATCTAAAATTATCTACTCTGTTTTAGTACTGGACAGAACATCTATTCTAATCTCTCAGCTAATCTCCTTTTACGGTAAGTGTATTGGACACAAACAGCTATGCCTGCAGTTCGACTGCAGAGAGAACTAAGTGCAGTTTTCTAGACAGTAAACAGAGCACTTCATGAGTTTAGATGCTCTGCTGATAGGTCTTTGGTACCAGTTACCATGATTTGGCACAGCTTCTTAAGAGTCTGCATTCACAGCATGCTAACCCATGCCCCCACGTTCCAGTCTTCCCCACCTCAGCCCACGTGGTCACTGTTCACGTCACTCTCAAATGCTCCAACACAACTCACTCGTGGTGGGTCAGCTTGCAGGGCAGCCAAGTAGTTCTCCAAGGCAATCCGACGGCGGTCATTCAACATAGCTTCCACTCGAGCCAGGTGAGTCTCCACAAGCTGCTGCTTTTCGCTGGCTGCCTCTTTCTCTAGAGATTTAACCATTGCCTGGAAGTGCTGGAAAGGAGAGAAACAGTGCTTGTGTAAGTTTGCTACAGCACTGTAGCAACAGAGAGGAATGAACCTAGCAAGGACGCCTACTCTTGCTAATCTAATTCCTTAGTGTACTGAGATGGTCCCATCCCACACTCCCTGCCCAAGGCATCTAACAGTAAGGAGAGAAGGACACAGAATACTGATTTTGACTTCAAATGTGCTGTTTAAAATGATAGTCCCAATATGCCTTTCAAATGTACTTCACAACAATTTAAAACTGTTTGTGGAGAAGGCAGGGGGTCTTGCAGCTAGAGCATCCGATTTGGAATCCGATGATCTGGATCATATTTCAGCTCTAGTACAGACTTGACAATTTAAGAATCCACCTATCCCTCATTTGTATAAAATGGGGATACCACAACCTCCTTCCCTCATAGAGCTATTAATTTAATTTTATGAAAGGCACCATATCTAGCATCTGTCCACCTATAGGTACTCAAAGTATTAGGGAGTGAGCTCCCTGGCAGTAGTAAACCATTGTCAACGCTATGCATATTACCACCACGATGGACCAGAGTAGAAACACTGTGTTAAGTTTTGGTATGCACCATTAGAAACCAAGAAATAAACTATTTCCCAAACTAGGAATAAAATTGGTAGAGAGAAGATACAGGCTTCAGAGAGGATTTACAAAACCATGTGAACAGCCCACACTAGAGAAAGAGGCCTTAGCCGACTGTAAGAGAAAACGAAACAGCTGTTCTTAGCCTAGTGCGAGTTTACGACAGCCAACTGTCGGAAGATTCTACACCCATCACAAACCCTAGGTCTCCATTGAGATTTCGTTCTCACAAAGCAGGAGTTCAGCAGTTTACAAGGAAGCCATTTATTTTCAGCCTCGTGGGTTTTCACTAGATCTGCACAAATAGGAAACCTGTGTCCACAGAGAATGTCAGAGCCAGACTGAATAGGGCTGTGGGTTCGTTTGCAAGCACAGCTGAGCAAAACAAACGCAGGAGGTTTAGAGATCCCTTTTGGCAGGGCTGCTGACATGCTTGATGGTCCTGCTACTTTCCTGCTAGTGGGGGGGGAGGGGGGAAAACTAGTAGTACATAGCACCATTTCCAGTTTTCAGACCAAAAGATACAATTGAGTCAAGCCTCCCTCTACTAGATGTTCATCCGACTAAGGGAAGGACTGCTTTTCACTCACTGTGCTTTTGGCTTTGAACACTGACAAGCTATCTAGCTTACTCAGGCGAGGATAGATGCCAGGCACTGAACCTCTGGGAACAGAATCAGCTCCCCCTTTTAGATGTCTCAACTCTTACCTGAATGAGAGTTTGCCTCTCCGCCTTAGGAAGATTCTTGGATTCATATTCTGCTTCCTCCCATTCCTTTTTCACCTAAGCAGGCAGAGGGGAGAACAGTTCAGCAAGGCACAGAAACTTATTTCATGTATGTATTTCTGGACTAGCTTGTTTTCACATGCACACATGGTGAGATCAATACCTAGCAGTGCTGTACTAGAATCAGAGGCCTAACAAGACTTCTGTATCAGAACACCCATAAATCACTGACAGATGTTTCTAACCAACCCAGGGTCTAATCTTAGCATTTAACCCCAAAAGGGCAGCCAGTTTGTTACTCCTGCTGACTTCTGTCCCAACACCTAGGAGGTGAACTTAAAAAAAAAACAAAAAAACACCCAGCCACAAAGCTGCGTGCTCATGTTGCAAAAGCAACACGGAAGGTAATGGTCAAGGAAAGTCTGGCTAGCCACTGATCTGTAGAGTAGAAGACAGGCAGCAATCGTGCAGCTCAGATGAACGAGATGACGTGAGACACTCACCCGGTCCATGCGGTTGTGGTGTCGCACTTCCAGCTGCTCCTTTGCTTTTTGGAAGCGGGCATGCTCGTTATCATCAGCTGGGGTTTCAAAATACACATCCACATCATCAGTGGGTACAGGAGTAGGGGGAACTGGAAAGAGAAAGTGAGCGGCTCAGACAATTTCTACAGTCCTGGGTTAGCCTATTGTGATAATGGTTGCAAGGGGTGGGGAGGGAGAGGCACCTTCACACCTGCAGAGTTCACCCTCTGTCAAACAGTGTGTTGAACCACTACCTACCAGGACTTCATTTTGGTATCACTAAATTGCCAATTTGCTGCACAACATCAGTAAGTTACAACATTCCAAACACACACTCAGTAATGCACTGGGGCCACCAGCATCTGTCCAGTCTTCACGTTAATTCTGAGGCAAGTATTACCCAGCAACAGAGCTACGCTAGGACTGCAGAACACAGAACTTTCTCTTCCTTGCCACGCCAGTTTGTCTCTGCCTGAATAGGACATTTTCTGCATTTGCTGCTCACTGACAAACGGGCTCAACAGCATCAGCAAACTCCATGATCACAACAGGGAATCCCCCACAGAAATATTAAAGGAGCAACCCATTCCCATGGAGCAAGGGCTTTTACACCTCAATCCTACTTGCCCTATCACATGCACCAAGCAGGACTAACAGGCAATGGAATGAGACAAGACAGCAACAGGAGGAGGTTCAGCAAGACGACTTCAACTTGTCCAATCAACCGGAAAGCAAGGAAGTCTCCCGTCTTCTTAAAGCATTCAAATTTGGCAAGAGGAGCAATTACATGGAGGATCCTGATATGAAGTCATACACCACAAAGCCCTTCCCAAATGGACCATGCCAAGCATGGCAGCTACTGCATATTCAGTCACACACAACCTTGGATATTAGAGCCTGTGGGGTGAAATGGGGGTGTGGAGAGTGTGAATGACAGGAACACTGGGTTAGCCCTTATTTATTTTTAAGTGGGACACAACAAACTGGCCTGCCTTAAAAAACAGGCAGGCAGGACCTCTGCTTAACATCTAATATAAGAGACTGCAAACCTCAAAACAGCACAGGCCTCATTTCATCTTGCACTTTAGCATCAGCATTGGATAGGAGATTTAGTCCCAGTGTGCACCTGAACCCACAACCTCCCAGTCCAATGGGGACAATTATTAGGTGAAATGTTGGCAAGACTGTTAAACAGGTATTATTTCTGCGTGTAAGTGCCATGGCCAGATACATGTTGTATCCTGGGCCTGCTCATAGCATCGCTGAAATGGAGACCTCAATTTCCATCCCCAAATCCCTCTGGGACAGGACAAACTTTTGTACAAAAAGGCTCCTGACAGCCGCAGCTTTTATTTCACCACTTCAGTCAGATCAGCCCAATCGAATGCACTTGCATGAAACTCATTTTGTAAACAGGATTATGGCTGTATAGACAGACTGCCAAGCCCCAGATAACACAAAAAGCCTTTCAAAGGGCTTTCACAGCAGCTGAAGTGGAAGTGCTGGAGTTCAACAATAAGATTAATAAGGAGGTTAAAATGTTTTTGGTAGTTTTATCATCTGCCATAAAAGCCAGCAGAAACTGATGCCAACAACCTCAAGCTATCAAAGACAAGGATTAAATTGCTTTTCATATTTCTAATGGAGCAGAAGGCGGGAACCAAAATTCTGCATTACTTTAGTGAGGATTTTCCAAAGTGCACCAGTAAGAAAAACTTCCTACCAGAAGAATTCTGACTAACAGTCTACATTGCCAGAGTGATTGGTTGAACAGATACATGATACTCTGACCGGGGAAGGCAAGAAGTCTCTACCAGCTGGGTGAATGAACAAATGGAGGAGTTTTATAACAAGAACAGAGATTAAAGACGTTTCCCAGTCCCTGCTACAAATCTAGAAGAGGATAATTGAGCGCTGCGTTCGTTAAGTTTGCAGGCCAAGTGTGGGCTTAGGTTGGAGAGACAGACGGTACATGTTGAGAAGCCAGTTTTCCCTAGCTGCAGGAAGGAACTTTAACCTAAAGAAACTAGAGAAGCACAGAGACAAGAGGAGACTGCTGCAAAAGGACAGACAGAACTGCTGCAAACACCAGAACCAACAGGACAGGCTACACATGTATCCTCACTTGACTTAGGCAAGGAGGAGGAAACACCAAATGCCAGACAGGACAGTGGCTTGCTGCAAAAGGGCCAGTGGCAGGCAGGACTTACTCATCTTTTTACACACAGCCATACAATATTCCTCTGACTCAAAATTGTTCCTGTTGCCTCCGCAGCCTCCATATATAAAGCGAATGCATTTTCTCTTGTATAGGTCGAAGTACCAACGAGGCATCACAGCCCGGCAGGGACCTGTCATCGCCTCCTGGGAGCAGACAGCTGTGTGGAGACGGGTTAGAACAACAGCTAGTGAGGAGTACAGGCTTTGCTAAGAGATTTAAAAGTCACTGCTGGCTCTAGGTGAGAAATTCTGCTGCAGCACTGCTCCTTGCCTCACTCTACAACATGCTTTTTGGGGGGCACTTTTGAAAGTGCCTCTCCGTGTTCTGCTGAGGCTACCAGAGCAGTGCTGCTACTGCTGCTGCTTTAGAGCACGAGCAATGCACAGTCTGGAACACTGGAGCAACTGGCCCAACATGGAGCCTTCATCTGCAAGAGCTATTCTCTTTAAACCAAATAGGTGGAGCCGAGCATTGAATTGGGCTATAGATAAATTTCAGAGGTTGTGGGGCCATCCCCCATGTGCCCCAATGACAGAGCTTCCACTGTTTAAAACGCTTAAGATTTGATGGAAGGAAAGCCTTTCAGTGCTGCATGAGATAGTCGACAGGGAAGACCTATTCCACTGCAGTTTGTTTGGATGGAAGCTTGAATTCAGAGCTGCACAGGTCTAAAAGCAAGTGGAAAACGCAGGCTATACACATGGAACATGTCACTGGAGGATAGCAGCAGCTGGATTTCAGAGTTTTAAAAAGCCTGGGGACTAACGCAGGAGAATTCAAGACAACTATTACAGCTACAGCATTTGACACAGAAACGGACATCTCTGCCGTAAGCAGTCAGCACAAGTGGCTCTGTTTAGATGCAGGATTGCAGATCTGCTGTATAGGTTAGTAACCATTTCGCCACTCTGAAGAGGACTGGACTACAGTTACAGCAGGCATCCTCGTTTCTTTGAAGCACTGTAGAGGGAAATAAATTGGGCATCCCGGGAACAGACACCTCTCAGAAGCTAGCCAGCTACACGGGTCACCCTGTTCCAAGTCTATTTTAACATCGGCAGATCTCCGATAACCCCACATATACAATCGAAGTACTGTTTCAGTGAAATTATCTGCAGCACACTGGCACGTTACCAGCAAGAGTTTTACCCGCAAGACACGAACTGCTAGCAGTGACTCAGTCATCTGTAGTTAATTGAATTTCACTCTTGCCCCCTCCCTCTGCAGATAGACTCAAAATATAAGACAATTTACAGCATGGAATCACAACACAGTTGGCAGATGCTCCGCTGCAATAGCGCCTGCTCCTGACAAGAGCTACAGCAAATATTTAGATAAAGAGGTGCGGTTGGTTGGGCTGGGTTCAGTTTCCCTAAGGAAGAGAAGCATTTTATGCGGAGCTGGGTTGTTTAAAATAGAGCAGGAAAGGAAGCAACTACTGGAAACATCTTGTTCAAGGTAAAGGGGCCAGATTCTGAGCTGGAGTAAACCAGGGTAGCTCCATTATACTCAAAGTTTACATCAGATGAGACCCTGGCCCAACAGTTTTAGTTTTCTGGAATCCATGTTAGAGAAAAGACAAATCAAAGCTGGCCACTCAAACCTAGGGAGATATTCCAGCCAGCTAAGTGCCCCAAGATGGTCTATAGTCTCTCTCAAAATTAGGCTATGCAAGTACTGTTTCCTGACTCAACACTGCACCTGGGTGGAAATACTTGTTCTATGTGCCAGCCACTGGGCTTTTTGCCAACAAGACTACCATTAACTGGCAACATATGGGCCATGCTCTAGAGAGTTAGTGTCACCTTCAACCTTTGAAACATAAGCATCAGCTTTTCTTTGATGACCTATTTGGCAATTAAGGCCTCCGCAGTGGAATCTGTTGGATGGATTGAAAGCACCATCACCGATGCAGAGGTAACAAGATCAACTGGACAGCCAGCCTGAGGGAGCCAGGAGTCATGTACGCTGTGGAGTATGACTTACCTTTCATATCACTGATTATTTCCTTTTCAGAAAGAGACTTGTCATTCCTGGACTCAGTAGGGGTCTCTTCATTGTAATCATCTACTTTATAGTTATCATAATAGTAATCCCGATCTTCCACCACTTCCTCCTCTTCCTCATCCTCTTCCTCCTCATCCTCCTCCACAGCTGTGCCTGTGAAGTCTTCCACATCTGGCTCTGTTGGGAACTCGCTAGAGGGATACAATTAAAAGGGAAAGTTCATGCTAATCACTTTGCAGCCAACCTTTGATGTACAAGAATAATGATTCTCTTTTCATTTATCTTAGAAGCACGAGAGGTGGGAGTATAAATGTACCGACCGTTGTTCACCCAATCAGCAGCAGCTACAGAAGTTCTCTCATTACAAATACACCTAGTAGAGCCATAGCTTCTTTCAGCCACTAGCTCAAAGAGGTTTTTAAAAAGACTCAGCCTTCCTTACCTAAACTAAAGGCTACAGCATTTGGAGCCAAGCATCTGGTAGAGCAGCCAGCCATTTTTGAGTGGCTATGGATGGAGGTGCTCCACTCATTTCAGAGAAGTGCCGTGAATTCATTTTTCCTCCTGTGAACTGCAAGACCTCTCCACTGCCATAATATTTCCCTTCCTCTGAATCCAGGAGCAGAACAAGTTTTCTTTGCCATCCCCGCCCATGAGGGAATCACCGCTGGTAACAACGAGCCAGTGGCCCCATCGTTACTTGTATTACCGTAGCACCTAGTGGCCCTAGTCACAGACCGGAACCCATTGTGCTAGGCGCTGTACAAAACAGAACAAAAGGTTTGTTCCTTCCCCGAGGGACTTACAATCTACGTAAGCAAAGACATTAACCCAGACTCTACAAAGTAATCAGAAGCTCTACCTTTTATAAAGGTTGTAGTCATCATCTTCATCCTCATCTTCGTCCTCTTCCTCTTTGGAAAGAGCTTCATCCACAATTTTTGTCTGAGGGCAGCATACATACTCTGTGCCATAGAACTGGTCCACCCCACAGGGAAGCAGCATGCCATAACTGTGCAGGATCATCCCCTCTGTCAAACAAGCCTGAGAGGGAAGCCGGGGTGAAGTTAAAAAGTCGTATCTTAAAGCAGTACATTTATTGCTCCCCCCTCATGCTGGAGGTTTAAATAGCCTTTACCACTCAGGCAGTGGTAATTCCAATGGTGTAAACTGTATTGCAGACAGGCCACAGGCATTTTTATTCTTTTTGCATCTAATCCTGTACAACGGCAGAAAAATGGGCAAGAAATTTCATGGCATAGACAAAGCTTTGGAAATGTCTGAGACTTGCACCATATAATATTCCTTGCTGTTGATCATCCAAAGCACTTATAATTATTGGGCCTAAAAATTTACCCTAATTGTGAGCTCAGTTGTGGAAACAATGAGTACAAACATTTATGAAGTTTTCTAATCACATAAATGCTGATGGGAAAAGGTGCAAAGGAGGACAAAGACCTACATAAAGGTTTCCTGATACAATTCAAGGACTGCGTTTACCAGGCATGATCTTAACAAGAGAAGTGTGGGACCAGAAATCAATGAATCAAAATTCAGTATGTTGGAAGTTAGGCAGCATTGTTGGACAATACAATGAAGGGATAGGTTACTAAGCTTATCACTCCATTTTGGGGTCCTCAGAAAGACTTGGGGGTGGGAAGCTGGCTACCACAACACTGCTGATTGGAGAAAAGGAAGGCGCAAGCTTCACCATGATGGCTGCCACCCCCAGTGTCTCCTGGGACTCCGGGATCCCAGCATGACCCCTTTTTGTACCTTCATCATTCTGAGCCTTAGAGATGTCCCAACTAGACCAGGCCAGAGAAAGACCTAACCACCACCACCTCCACAATCCCAAATACCATCTGGGAAGTCAGACACTGTCCCACCATGGCTCACCCTGATATGCCCTTTTCCTTCCCCCACTTTATTTCTTCTCTTTCCTCTCTCTCTCCTTTTGTTTTCTGTCTAATAAGAGCCTGGTTTAGCTGGCCAATACTGTATATTACTGCTCTAAGTTTGACCAGAGATGCAACTGAAAGCGGTTCCCTAAGCAGCCTAATGCTGGTACAAGTTTGCCGGGTCTCAGAGTGGCTAATAAGACCAGCCAGTGCCTGTTTATTTCTGGCAATAAGGTGTTCAATTATGGGTAAATAACCAGGCTCTAGGATAAATGACAGAGACTCGCTGTTGGGGCTTTTGTGTTTTGCAGAGTCCAGGTCAACTGACTCAGGCTTGCGCTATGGGCTAGAAACAGCAGAGCAGATGTTCCCACTTGGACTGGAGCCCAGGCTCAGACACACCTCTCACTGGGTTTCAGAGCCCAGGCTCCAGCCTAAGCAGGGACATCTACACTATTTTTAGCCCCATGGTGCAAGCCCAAGTCAGTTGACCTGGGCCCTGAGACTTGCTTCCGTGTTTTTCTGTTTGTTTTTGTAGTGCAGACGTACCCTTAGTGGCAAAGAATAGAAATAGTTTCATGTCAGGGAGGCAGCACTTCAGAGCTAGAGCTGGGTTTTCCCTCTTTTTGCTGACCATTTCATTACTCATTCTAAAGAGAAAAGTTAAAGGCATAAAAATTGACTAATTTATTTTAACATGCTGCGTCTGGAAATTGGACAATTCAGTATAAAGCCAAATATGAACAGCATGCAGACGCTTCAATTGCACGTTTATTTGAAACTGCATATGTATATGGTTTCATGGCCTGACCAATGAGTGAAATAATGAAAGCTTTATTGTGTACATTGGAGCTCTTTTGTATTTCTTTTATCCATACTTCGGAAAGCAAAGGGAATGATCCAAGCTTGTAATCTGGATGAAGCTGTCAACTACATGTTGAAGGCAAATGATTCAACTTGCTGGGAACAACCACTTAGAAGTTGGCACGATGGCCTTCAATTAATAGGTGGTCTACTGGTACAGATTTCTTAAAATAGCTTTGCTTTCTGAAAGCTTTGAAAAAAAAATGGGAATAATCTTTACTGCTCCAAAGCTGATACAATACAGAGCATGTACTCATATGAGAGACTAATTAAACCACTTGGTCTTAGTGAAGATAAGATTGAAATGTAAATCTAGATATTGCCATCCATTCATCACCAGCTGAGTGTGCACAGAATTTACATAATTTCTTGCCAAATCAAATCAGCCAAAGAGAGAGATGGACCAGGGCTGCCCAGAGGATTCAGGGGGGCTGGGGCAAAGCAATTTCAGGGGCCCCTTTTCCATAAGGAAAGCTGCAATACTATAGAATACTATATTCTCGTGGGGGCCCCTGTGGGGCCTGGGGCAAATTGCCCCACTTGCCCCCCTCCTCTCCCCTTGGGTGGCCCTGAGATGGACTCTATTCATTCTGGGAAAGTGGGACATGCCTGTAAAGTGGAGACTTGTACAGGAGCTAGTCTGTCTCACACTACTCCAAAAAGGGCACTCAATTCCAAGCTCCAACCACCATATTGTAAAATCTGACCTTCCATTTAAGGAAATGGAGTGCTACATCTATGAAAATGTCTCACCACCACTCTGGGCCTCATCCCTGGGAGGAAGGATAGTTCAGTAGTTAGGGTGCTAGACTGGGAGACCAGAGTTCAATTCCCAGCTCTGCCACAGACCAGGATTGTGAACTTGGACAAGTGACTTGACATGTAGGAGCCTACATCTCACTGAAAGCCAAGGAGATGGAGGTTCTTAAGTTCTGAAAGTTTTAACAGAGTACCTACGTTCCAGATCCATAAAGTGAGGATAATGGCACTTTCCTACCTCACAGGAGCTGCTGTGAGGATAACATTGTGATTGTTAAGATGTAACAATAAAGGAGACCAAGTACATCTGTATCTGGATCTAGTGACAGTCATGTTAATCCTGTTACCTCTTTGGCCACAGTGTGCCAGTGCTGATGACTTTCACACACATCCATCTGTTCCTTGTGGAAGAATCTGCACTTCTCTGGAACCAGCAGGACATCACTTACAAACTCACCCACTGGAAAACAAGAAGTTTCTATCAAATAACATTTCTTGTCCTGTCAGATACATGTTTGACCTTCAAACTCAAGAGATGACTAGCATTAAAATCTTCAACAATGCACTTCATTACTGACCCCATTAAGAATCTGTATGTTGCTATACGAATCTTAATGACCCAGTTTAGACTAACAGGCACCTTTGGAGACCTGCTCTAATACAGAGCCTCTAGTTCTATTCTTGGAGCTCAGAACAAAAAGTAGGAGAAGATGAACAACGAAATATGCTTGCCAAAACCTGCAGGTTAAGCTCAATGCAAGTTTATAAAGCATGTCAATGAACAGTCGTTCATGGAATCTGCAGAGAATTGTGAAAAAGTTTCTCACAAAGAAAGGATTGCCTAAATGATGTTCTTTAAACAATTTTAATAATCAGCCAATTCCTAAACTGGCTAGTGTCATATGGAAGAAGCTATTCCTGGTTGCCAAAAAGCTTCAGTAGTCTGGTTATTTGCTGCTATGAGCATTTTCCATGACTATAGGGTTCCCTAGCCATTTTCTGCTTATGCAAGAAGAGAGGACAGCTAACTCACTCCATTGTGTCAGCTTTGTTGAGGCAGTTTCAGAGTTTAGATTAAAATCCATGTTCTGGGTACCATGCATTTGAAACTAGACTCAGGGCAACTCAGCCATAGCTATAACTGTTTCCCAATTTGGATACTCCAGCCAAAATGCTAAGAGTAGGAAAATAAAAGCCCCGAAGCCCACACAACTGGGTAAAGCTCAGGGCAAACTGATTATGTTGTGTTCTGACGTACACCTAACCACCAACTCTGTATTTTTGTATTTGGCAAAACCTTAGCTACAGACTTCCAACTTGGAACAGTGTGCTCTGTGGTATTTTTTGTAACTTCTGCATTAGCAGGGATTAAAGCAAGTTAAACCTAAACAACCAACCATTACAATTTGAGTTAATAACCATCATATGCCAGACTAGATCCAGTATAACCATCACTTTCTAGATCATTAGGCAGAAAGTTCACCTTGGCAGACCTTATGACTGGGAAGGTTTAACATTATAGGCTCAAGTTGAGATAGTCTAATGGATTTAGATGCATCTTCCAGTAATTTTACTCAAAGACATGCCCAAATCTCCTAGTCTGTTTAGAAAAAAAGCCTTAAAACCCAGGTGTTTGGGAGCAACAAACCCATGTGAAATAAAATGAACACCCACACACGAGACTTGTAGTCTAACAAAAATGGCTGCATTAGCTCATGTCTGACATTTACATGATGGTCAAAAACTTAACACAGTATATGCTTTGACTAGTTTAAAAACTGAACTCAAGTACATCAATTCCAAGGGGAAGAGTCTTTCAACTTGATCTAGAGAGTTGAAATATTTGGCCAATTAACCTTGAATGTGTCCTTTGCAAAAGGAATCTTGACGGTTGGGTGTGCACAAATTTGCAGCAATCCCATACCAATCATCGGCACCAACTTTCTAATGTGGCCGGGGGATACTTCCTCCTGGCTCTGCCCCAGGCTTCACCCCTACCCCACCCCTGCTCCTCCTGTCTCCCCAATGCCTCCTGCATACTGTGAAACAGAGGGTGGGAGGCAGAGGTGCTGATAGGGGGGCTGCCAGTGGGTGCTAAGCACCCACCATTTTTTTTCTGTAAGTGCTCCAGGGGAGCACCCACAGAGTCAGCGCCTATGCTACTCATAATACCAAAGACTTCGGACCCCTAAGAGAAACATTTCTTCTGCACATGGATGTGTGCAAGTCAAAACACTCAGTCTATGAAGTAGGTTATCTGAAAACAGGTGCAAAGTAATAAAGGCCACATCCATTCTTCAGTTTCTCAAACTGGAGAGAGGTATTGGTCTCCATCTCCTGCCATCCCTTATAAGTTTAAAGTTATCTCCTCTACTGAAGGACGGACACAATTTAAGAACAGAACACATCCACAGTCTGTGTTATGGAATATTTGCCCCAGTGCTTATAAAGCTCTCCCCTTTTCAGGGTACATCTCCACTAGAATAAGAGTCCTGCAGCACGGCCATGGATAGCCCGGGTCAGCTGGTTTAGGCTCATGGGGCTCAGGCTGCCGAGTTAAAAACTGCTGGGCAGACATTCGGTCCTGAGCTGGAGCTCAGGCTCTGGGACACTCTCCCCTCATGGGGTTCCAGAGCCCAGGCTCCAGCCTGAGCTCAAATGTCTACATAGCAATTCTACAGCTCCACAGCCCTAGCACAGCAAGCTCATGTCAGCTGACATGGGCCAGCTGCTTAACTGCTGTGTAGAGGTACCCTCAGAGATCAGAGCCACCCAGGTCAGGCATTTCCCTGCTAACAGCTTCACCAGAACTGTCGGCAGTTTGCCTTTTCACACTTCACCAAACTCAGTCCTCCACCCATCATCCTATTGTTACGTTTATTTTACAGTTAGTGACAGTGCTAACTGGGTCTCATCCCAATCTCTTTAAGAAACTAAAAAAACCTCATCTACAGTGCGCAAAAGGTTAAACTTCACCTGGTAGTGAGATCCTATCTGAAGATGGACAGGGGATTAGTGCAGCATGGAAGAGAGAAGCAACAAATGGAACACAGAAGTACTTTGTACATGAGAACAATAGGTACTTTGATTGGAGTTGAATCAGACCTTCATTCCCAGGGCACAGGTCATTTGTTTACAAGTGATTTTAGAAATCTAGCCTAACAATGAAGGTGTGTTTTATCTGAACCAACACCCCCATCACTTGAAACTGGGAAAACAAAAATAAGAAAGTTGCCCTACATGCTGGGCCTTCATTTTCATAAGAACGGCCATAATAGGTCAGGCCAAAGGTCCTTCTAGCCCAGAATTCTGCCTTCTGACAGGGACCAGTGCCAGACGCTTCAGAGGGAATGAACAGAACATGGCAATTTTGAGTGACCCATCCCCTGCTGTCCAGTCCCAGTTTCTGGCAGTTGGAGATTTAGGGACACCCAGAGCATGGGATTACATCCCTGACCTTCTTGGCTAATAGCCATTGACTGACCTGTCCTCCAAAGCTTGACAGTCTTTACATGCTCTACTTTAAACTAAGATGTTTACTTGCATGTCAGCACTGCTCCGAAACTGTCCTAATTGTCTACAGACTCCAGAGTGGGCAAGATGCTGGCTAGGTATGTTTAGGAGAGAGGGGATATTACACAGCAGATTTAAAACAGGTCAAATGTTGGGCACAGTTCTATAGTACAGGCATCTTAAAAACCTTGGCTCTTAGTTGAAGGTCAGTCTTGAGGAAGGATTGCCTTGTGTCTTATGGAGTAGGCAAGCCATCAGGAGACCTGGCTTTCATTCTCACCTCTGTGAGAGGCACCCAGAATAACCATGGACAGGCCATTTATCCTCTGTACCTCAGTTTCCCCATGTGTAAAGTAAAGATAACATATTTAGTAGCAAAACACCCCTGAGAGGATGGTATTAGTGTTTGTGAAGTGCTTTGAGATCCTCTTATGAAAGATGTTACAGAGAAAGGCAAAACAACTCTGTAATCCTGTGGATCTACTTTACCTAGCTAGACTCCAGCTGCATTCAGTCCTCAAATGGATGCAAAAATCCTTTGAAGCACTTTAGGAGGAGAAACTGATTCTCAGAGCAATTCCTATGAAGCCCTCCTGCAACTGTAACAGTGTTCGATGAGATAGGATAGAATTTTGTTGCAAGTAGCTGAGCAAATCTGCTTCAGTAAAGAACAGACAAGAAATTAGACCAAGCTCAGTCTGCTGGTAACTCTTGGGGTGGGCAGAATGTGCTTATGGGAGTAGGGACAAGTCACAGGTCAAAAGCCTCGGCTGCAAAAAAGCTAGACATCTTGCCTGATGGATAGATTCAGTAATAAGTACAATTTAATCAATCATGTCCCGTCTAGTGGTCAATTGCAGGTAAAACCGAAGACATTTTGGGATTCCAGTCATAAGAAAGAGGAACCATTTGAAACAACTAGATATAAATAGCCTAAAAAAATAGAGATGTCTTGCCAACACCAAAGCAGGGAATACGAACACACCTGAGTGTTTGAGTCTCCAAGGAACAAAATATTAAAGCTTCACAGAAATAGGATCAAAGTATTAAAGCCCAGCGTTTGTGATACTCTAATACAATAGCCTTTGGGTTTTATGCCCGTGGCATAAAGGTGGGGGTGGAGGGAGGAGATTCCTTTTCCATGCCAGTCACTATTATTACAACAGAGTTATCAAGCTGTTGATCTGGTCAAAAGTGTATAGAATTTCATCTTATAAAATAATATTTAGAGAAACCTAGACACAAAAGTGGGGATCTGATGTGAAAACCCTTTAGAAGGTTGGTTTCTTCTCTGAGCAAACCAGATAGTGACCTCTGATACCTAAGGGAAAAGATGTTTGAACAAGTTATTTCCCTCATTAGAGGCCTGCTCCACATTAAGTACTTACCCAGACACTTGTAGGGCACAACAATGTGGGTGTGGCCCTTGCACTGCTTCTTGCCTTTCTTACACCAGTTGTCAATGCTGACTGGTTGGTTGGCTTCTACCACATTTGTAATCCGAAGCTCTGGATAGATCTGTTCAAAAAAACCCATATGCTAAAAACACAGACCGAGATACATGCACGCTAAAACACTGGCAAAAAAACACAAAGCGACATAATACAAGTACTCTCCTAATAAGGAATACTGAAGGGGGGCGGGGAGGGGAGGAGAAGAGACGTGAAACCAACTGGTTCTCTAAACTAAAGCAAGCTCATTCACCTTAATTGAGTTAAGGAAACCTAAGGTGTCGAATGTATTAATAGGATTGTTATGTCTTGTTGAAGTTCTCCACAAGTCTAGACACTGGCTTATATTTAGTTAGTGCTACGTAAACGAGATACAGTACTAGTTATATCAGACTTGTAAAATAGTCATGAAAGTTTGTTAGCCCAGCCGCAGTCTGTTCTACCACCTGCATCATGCTACCCAAAATAAATAAAATAAAAAAAATTACAAGTTATTTGCTTGTCAGCGTTCCTCATCTCAGATGAGGGGATAAATAGATTTTGCAAGGCTGAGTTTCTAGAGCATATTGGAGAGGGAACGGGAGTTTGTAAAAAGAAATAAAAAGTTTTCAAACACTGTCAACATTTTCATAAAGACGTTTTCCTAATATTTAGCAGCTTTGTGTTGGCCTGAATGTAATGCCAATGATAACAAGAATGAACTTCAAATATTTAGAGTCGATATGAAACGCGGTCTTGGAATCCTGACAGCAGTTAAATCAGAATATGTGCAAAATAGTGTAAGTGTACATGTTGGTTTTGGTCATAAAGCTTAAGGCAAGAATGCTCAAAGGAGCCCAATGGAATTAGGCACCCAAGTCTCATTGAATTTTAATGAGATTTAGCAGCTACCTAGCTCACTTCAGCTCCTTTGAAAACCCCAGTCTAAGTCGATACCCAGATAGTCTGAGAAAAGGATCAACAGAACTTTTTTGGTCTTCAACTGTACACTGAAGTTCAAATTATGGAAACAGTGTGCCACGTAGTGGTAAAATAAATCTTCCGTTTGAGCTTTCACCCAGCAAGCATACTAGGTGGGGAACTCAAGTGGTTTACCAGAAGATTCATAATTATCTGGAAAGCAGTTAAAGCTCAGCTCCAGAGCAGAATCTCCTCACCTCCGCACAGTATTGTAGAATTTCTTCCTTTCTTCCAAAGCAGCTCTTGGTCCCAGAAGTATCAGGCTCCCATTTCCCAGTCTGGATATTCACATGCATATTTAGCTTCCCACAGAACATGGCTATCTGAGGCTCAGCCACTGCAAATCCTGTTCCAGCATTGGCTGCAAGCGCCTGTGAAGAGAGAGATGAAGATACGTTTATTCATATGAAGCCGTCAGTTTCATGTGCTTCAGAAAACTACAATTGTTTTAGTCACCTTTAAAAGGGGTACAAAGTTTTCTTCTATAAAGCCTTGCCACCCTTCCTCTATCATTCCACAGCATTAGATAGTTTACTAAAGACCAGTACAAGTCATTTGCAGACTCCAGAACACACTTTGGGGCACAGACTTATGCAGAGATTCAAGAGCTCACCTCCAAACACCAACACAGAGGAAAAGTGACGTTAACAGTTAACATGAGAAAGTCCTCGGCTAGAAGTACCCAACAAGGGCCCTTGAAACCCACCCAACAGCAACACCATTCCTGTGTATCCCAACAGAAAGACTGCCCACTAGCTCAGGCCTGCTCAGAGTTTTAAACAGGCTGTTGCTGAGAAATGGAATGGGTGGGTGGGTGTGTGTGTGGGGGGGGGAGAGTTGAGACTCAGAATCAGTGTTTTTTTGAAGTTGGAAAGAATCAGCCCCCATAAATACATGGTACAAGAGCCAAGGAGCTGCTAATGAACTCTACAAAGCCTGCCATCCCCTCCCTCCTTTAGTGCAGTCCTATGGATATTTGTATTGGCACAACCTTGATGCAAAATTCCATCGTCCACTCCATCCACCACCAACTGAGATTGGAGTCATACGATAGAAACTTGCAGCACATGCCAGTACAGACCCATCTTCTGGACACACAGCAAATGTATCAATGAAAAGGAAAGGAAAGGTCAGGCTGCTGCTTCTGAAATCTTGCTAGCTGACCAAGAGGCGGGGATTAGGCGGACTCATCATGCAACTGAGGCTGGAGTTACACTGGAAATTCAACATCCTGCTTATTTTTTTTTATTTTATTTTTTTTAATAGTCCTTGTAAAGCGATGAGGCTAAGGCAGGTGGACCAAAATCCACTCACAATTCTAAAGCAATTCAAGCATTGAACATGGCGAATTGTTATAAGTGTTTCAGACAAGGGGACTAGCAGCAATTAGAGAAGGAGCATTATTGTCTCAGGGCTCCTTTTCCCTAGCAGACACTGTGGCTTTAGGCCACTAACCTTCCCTGCCTGTTTAACCTTCCGAACACACACACACACACACACACACACACACACACACACACTACTGTTCACACTCCATTGCCTACAGGTCCCTATTAACCTATGTCAACAAGAGTAAATTTAAAGCAGGCAATTGAACAATCAAGTGAAGAATTCAACTGGATCAGGCTGCAGCAGCCACCAGTTGCTATATATTAAATTAGAGAAACTAACCTGCATAATGGCTAGTCACACACACTCTCCTTCTGAATCACTACCAGAGAAGATTTTGCAACACACTTTGAGGCAGGGATTGTATAGCAATGAGCATACTGTTGGCATTTAGGAGATAAAGTCAACTCAATATTTACACATTTTTCCTGATATCACCACAAGAATCTACAATTACCTCGTGAGAGTTAGGCTGTCCTCAAGTAGACAGATAAGGCACTGGCTGCTATTTACTCAAACCACTTACCCAATTGGAGTAGAACTTCACTGCACAGTTAACCCAGGCTTTTTTCTGGGTTTTAGCCCAACAAGCCACCCTCCCTACATCCATGCAAATAAACCTGACTTGGTTTGGAGGTGCTTTAAGCCCACACTAGCTTATACAGCTGGGATATAGGTTAAAAGTGGGGCTCTGATTTAACTGTCTGGAACCTAACCACTTACCAGCAAGGATGCAAGCCAGAAAAAGAAAAACACTCAAGTGCCGATAGTTCTATATTCTTCCTATAATTCCCCCCCAGAGGACAGTCAAATTATTCCACAACTGATAGGGCAAGAACCCTGGAGATCTCCGGGCATGTCTACACTGTAAACTATTGCCAACACAAGGTACATTACTATAAAAAACCGCCACAGTTAGTATATTGCTTGTGCACGTGCATACTTCGCTCCTTGCATCAGCGCTGTGTGTATTCACCAGGAGTGAATCTTTTGATGTGCAGTGCACCCTGGGTACCATGCAACACTCCACCATCCAAAACAGTCTTTTGGGAAGAAACAAATCACGCAGGAGCGATTGAGAGTGCGGGGTCAAATTCCCATCATGCAATTTTCTCCAGCCCATAATGCCATCTCTATCCCATAATTTTCACACCTATTTTCAAAATCCCACAAACCCGCTCAGAACCTGTCACTATCCACCATCTCTGACAGAAGCAGGGAGCCTGCACTGCTGTGCACCATTATCATGAGCATTGCGTGTCTGGGCCTCCGGTACTCCCAGATACATAAGAAAAGCTGCAGGGAACATAGTTTCCTGGAGGTCAGATTGCTGTCGGACATAACAAGAAACAATTCAAGATTCTTGGCGGGGTTCACGGAGCAGCTGCAAACAGTGGAGCACCGCTTCTGGGCAGGAGAAACAGGCACTGAGTGGTGGAAGTTGCATTGTAATGCAGGCTTGGGATGATGAGCAGTGGCTGCCAAATTTTTGGGTGTGCAACCCACATCCCTTGATCCGTATGCTGAGCTCATCCCAGCGCTCCAGCACGTGGACATCAGACTAAGAGCTGCACTGACAGCGGAGAAACGATCGCATTGTGGAAACTTGCAACACTATCGCTACCAGCCAGATGGAAGTCATTTTGGAGTTGAAAAATCCACTGTGGGGGCTACTGTCATGCAAGTGTGCAGGGTCATTAATCAGTGCCTGCTATTCAGGATTGTGACTCAGCAATATGCAAGGTGTAAGGAATGGATTTGCAGCCATGGGTTCCCAAACTGCAGTGGGGAGATGGTTGGCATCCACATCCCTATTTTGATACCACACCACCTTGCCAGAGTACATCAACAGAAAGAGCTATTTTAGTATGGTTATGCAAGCGATGGGGGATCACTGGGGATGCTTCAACATCAATGTTGGCTGGTCAGGGAAGGTGCGTGATGCTCACATCTTTAAGAACATAGGACTGTTCATAAAGCTACAAACACGAATATTCTTTCTTGACTGCAGATTACCACTGGCGACGTTGAAATGCCAAGAGTGATCCTGGGGGACCCAATCTACCTCTTGCTCATAAGCAGTACCGTACACCATTCACCTCAACAGCAGCAAGGAAAGATTTAGCTACTGGTTCAGCAGGTGCAGAATGACAGTTCAGTCTACCAAAAGCACATTCAAGGGACACTGCTGTTTACTCACAAGATTGGATCTCAGTGAAAAAAATATCCTAATGGTTATAGCTGTCTGCTGTGTCCTGCATAGTATCCGTGATCCACAGGGGGAAGAAAGGTCAATGGGATAGGAGGTGGTGTTGGAGGAGCTGTCTGCTGAGTTTTAACAGTCAGATACAAGTGCTATCAGAAGAGCTCAGTGTGGAGCTCTACAGCTCAGAGAGGCTTTGAAATAGCACTTTAACAGCAAGCCACAGTAATGCCTTGTGGTATACTGTGCTCCTGCAATTTGGGGGCCTGATACAAATTGTGTGGTGCTTGGTGAGCATCTACGAATGTAACGCTAACAAGGCACCTATTAATTTTGTTGCCTGCCATACATTTATGTTCATTACACTGTTTGTCACTGATCCTATGAGTGTACCAAAGTGTATAATCAATTAAGTGGGTGCTTTCAATATGACTAGCCATGTTGCAGCATATCTAGAGACACAATCAACTGTTGGCCTCCCCGGCCTCCTGATCTGCAACAGTTCCTTTACTTTCATACGGCACTGCAGCTGATCCCTGTCATATGCCCTCTACTGCATCCCCCTTGCCATCTGCTCATAGATGCCCATGTTTCTACAGCTTGCACAGCCTATTCTCCCCACAGGCCCAGGAGATCTAATATCTGTCTACCCCAAGCCAGAGTGTGTCTGGATCATGTAGCTGGGATAATTGGTTGGGCAGTTGTGCACCACAATGGAGAGCTATTAGGTGTGCTCCCCAAGCTGGACAATCAGAAAAAAGCATTCCAAAACTTGGCAGGGCTTTAAGAAGGAGGGAGCCTTCTGATCCCCATTACCCCTGGACAGCAGAGTTCATAATTGCAACCAGAGCAGTCAGTGTCAAGCATTTTGGGACAGCTGCTGGAGGACTGTTGAGGTTGACACAGTGTCAATGTGGAACTTATTAACTATGTCGACCCTAATAGATCAATCATGACTCAACACCTTTGGGGAAGGTGGCGTTATTATGCCAGCATAATGGAGCGCTGACATCAGTGGATACAAGTTTAAGTGTAGACACATGCATGACTAGGTCAACGCAAGGCAGCTTATTCAACCTAACTTTGTAGTGTAGACCAGGCCTCAGCACAAAAACCCATGGGATTTACCCCCAAACACACAAGGGCGAATGCAGAAACACTGAAGACACAGTAATTGAGGCAGGCCTTTGCAGTGGGGCTGCTTGCACTTGAGCTAGGCGCCAATCACCCAGATTAATTTAGCAGAATAGCACAGACACAGGTCTGTGGGACCCATGTCTACAAGTCTGTGCTTCAGCATCTACACTACAGACTAACATGGAAGCCAAGTTTTGGCTAAGATCATTTCAGAAGATGAGATGATTGGAGATGGGAGGGACCACTCAATACAAACCCTGTTAATATCCATATTCCAGGAACAGAACACTGCTAACACAAAACCATTTCAGATCTTGCTATAGCTCAACATGAGTCCTGTCCAGCAATCTCTAAAAACTGTTTTAAGTCTGTAATTTACATGCTGGCAACTGATAAGCATCCATTCTGTCAACAAATCAAGCTGGCACAAATGAATTGCTATTTAGAGCAGATCTTATTTGCCATCTCACACAAGAGACCACACATCCAAAATTTAATTAAATATGTGGAGGGGGGGAGAGAAAGAGAGCGCAAGTTTATAGCTTAGCCACTGTCTCAAAGAAAGGAGACGGTTTAAGTGACTTGGTTGTGTTTCTTTCATGGAAGGCTGAGATGGAGCAAGGCCCCAAGAATGACCCTTCCCTCACCCATCCTGTCCACTTAGAGTAGGTCTACACTGCAATAAAACACTCCCAGCTGGCCTGTGTCAGGCAACTCAGGCTCTCCGGGATCAGGCTGTGGGGCTATAAAATTGTAGCGTAGATGTCTGGGCCTCTTATAGTTAACTTATGGGCCTGTGCTGTGGCAGATGGCAAATAAGATCTGCTCTACATAATGCACTGGTTTGTTCCAGCTTCTTTTGTGGACAGAATAGATGCTTGTCAGTTCCCTGAGACCGGATGTCTACACTTGCAATTTTACAACCCCCAAGCCCAAGCCCTGTAAGCTTGAGTCAGCTGACGTGGGTCAGCCATCGGTGTTTTATTGCAGTGTTGATACCCCTAGAAGTGTAAGGGGAAGCAGTAGTTGAGAGAAGCTTCAATTGCTATTCTTCTACCCTGGTGTCACATTCCAGAGTACTAAGTAACCACCCTAGAAGATGCAGCCTCCTCCAGAGGGACAGGGGCCTGGCAATACCTGCAAGGCACTCCACAAGGGCAGTCACACTGATTTGTTGACAGGGCCAGCAGCGGTGGCAGATTAGCCAATGGGCGGGGCCACAGCCAATTGGGGCTCCCAGAAAAAATGGGCGCTCTGCCCCCAGCAGACAAGTGCTAGGTGGGGCACGCCCAGGCCCAGTGCCCCCACCCTGTTCCCCAACAGAAGCACCAGGAAGGGCGGGGCACACCCCAGCACCTGGACCCTGGCTGCAGCCTGGGACTGGAGGAGCTCTGGCTTCCTGCTATGGCCCTGGGGGACACAGCTTCTCTGGTCTTGGAAGCTCAGTGAGGGGGAAGGGGAGGCAGAAAGGAGGAAACGGGGGCTGGAAGGGGGGGGGGGGCAGGACTGGGTGTATGTGTGGGGGGAACAGGGCCCCACAAAAAACTTTAATCTGCCTCTGGCCAGTAGTGTATATGCAATTAGGTACTTAACAGATTTCTCTCACATCCCAATGGGGAGTAGGTAGGTATGAAGTGCAAGCCTAGGAATGATGACTTTGCCAAAGGTCACACCTAGGCAGGACAGAAGTTGGCCTAGGAAAGTCAGCCGTCTCTGGGAACAAAGCTCCAGTCTAGCTTGCTTATCAGGTTACTGCTAAAAAGATGCAGGACTGCAAGATATCCGCTTTTATACTGCACTCATCACTGCAATGCCGGAGCATCTGTCTTTCCAGGAAAAGAGACAGCACTTCATAACCTTCAGTTGCCTGGACTCAAGATCAACTCCTCTTCCATGGTTATCCCTGAAGGGCCCCCGAGAGTGGCTGTTTCATCTGATTGTATGGAGCATTTGAACACAATGGCCAAAAAACCCCAAACCACCACACATCACTCAAAAAACGGAATATCAGAGTGCTGAGTCTAAAGACCAGCATGGGAGTTTCTGCTACTACTATACAAACTCTGGAAAGTCCTGGCCTTCCTTACTATGGTAGCATCCTCCTTCCACCTAAACCACGGCATTTCCACATTTAGATGTAGCCTCTCCTCTGGACTCTTTTATTGTACAATATACAAGGTCAAACAAAACAGAGCCATGAACTGATCCTCCCTCCCATCATACTTGTGAGGTAGAGATCATCTCTGTTTTAGAGAGGTGAAGGCTGGCATTTTCAAGACAAGCATAAAGGGAGTTAAGTACCCAAATCCCATTGAATGGACAAAAAACAGCTGTAATGACTTACTACATCCCAACTACATACCCAGGAAAACCAAGACGAACAAAAGATTGTAAAAGGAGAGAACGGCTTATCTTATGGGAATACACCAATTAGGTTCCCCAGCTGACAAGACCATTGTAAACCAGTGAATGAGGAATTCAATAATGAGGCTATAAAGTGAAGAGTGTCCCTCAGCCATACAAAAAGAGAAGTTTGATACAGGCTCTAAGCTTCTTTGGGGCTGAAAAGGGAGATGTGGCAGAAGTCCAAGGCAGCTGTATGATGGTTCCTACACCTCTCTCCTCTCCCACTTCCTGGCACCATCGTTGCTATACATTTGTATGAACAGACAGGCTTGGATACAAAATTCCCTAAGTATGAATCCCCTATCTGCCCAGGCAAAGGTCAATCTGCTCATGGGGCTAGCTTGTCAGATCCCATCAGTTCCACAGCGGCGTATTGTAGGATAAACCAATTAGCAGGGGAAAATACTATTTATTTAGTCAACTTACGACATGATTGCCAGAACCGTGTGCGAGAGGAACCAAAGTACAAAAATCTAAAATAAAACCAGCAAATCTACTCCATGCCCCTGACGTATCATGTTTATCACAAGCAACCAATGATGTATAGGACCCCGCTTACAGTTAAGACTCCCCCAGCTTATGTCTTAGACATCATAATATGCAACAAGAAGCACTGCCTTCTGGTTTATAAGCTCATTACGTGACCCCCACCTGCTCCCATCCTGGCTCTAATGCTTTCTGTAGTGCACAAGACTTACTGTGTTGCAGGATCTGAAATTTATGTTTGGCTTTCCACAGGTGCCTAATTAAAGCTTGTCATTTGGTGACATGCTAGCCAACACATACAACAATTCACAAATAGATGAATAGCATGTATTGCCTACAGAAATTTGAGATGGAGTGTGTCTCGTATGCTATGTAGCACCAGAACAGAATGTAGTATTTGAGTTATGCATGGACTATATGTTTGAAGGAACTGGAAATCATACGGATCAGTATCAGGGCATTGTATTTGAAAGAGGGTTCCTCAGAAGAAGTATACCAAATGTGAGTAGACACCTGTATGTGAGGGGATGCCCTGATACCACCTTGATAGGCAGAAAGATGTGGGAGGCTAAATCCGTCCACACGAACTTCTGTATGCATATACACCTTGTTCAAATACAGACATCTACAAAATCAAGACCACGCTGCCTCTGAACGCTGATGCTATGCATTTATATTTGCTATCTTTCCAGCTTACCACCTTGGTACTATGGCAAAGATCGCTTTCCTCCTCAGATTGTTTAAATAGCTTGCTTATCAGTGGAGTGCTGTTACCATAGTTACTTGGAATATTCTAAACCTTAATTCACAGCCAAATAAACTAGTGTAGTCACTTGCTCAAGAAGTTGACTGCATCACTTTTAATCCCATGGAAGCCTTTCATGGATTGCACAGCTGCTCCAATAAGTTAATGAACTTGTAGGGTACATAAAAGTGGTCTTCAACAGTCTTCAACCCCAGGCAGAATCTCTGTGGATCAGATTTAGAGATGGGAGCCAATCAGCCACCCTCCACTCCCAGCTATCGCAGAGGTTTAACTATTTTCACATTTGTATCTTGTCCTACTTGTGATGAGAGAACATAGTATGTACTGAATGTACACATTTGAAAGCACTCTAACAAAACTGAGCAAAAAAATAAAATAAAACAAAACCATTTCCACACTGATATTTGGCCTCAGATAGTTTTATAACAATCCACTAGAGCCTGCCAGCAGTGAGCTCTCCATTTCATGGATGTTTTGAAGATAGTCTGAAGGGAGTTCAGCTAGGTTATAAGGCCAGGTGGCTTCCTGGAATCTATTTTACAAAAGAGGGGCATGTGGGAGAGAAGGAGCTGAGAGGAGGAACTTCTTCCCTAACCATGTGCTTTGGCACTCGTGCAGGAGAATTACCAGTTCCACATTGCAGAGTGGACAGCAAGTTGAAGACACTCATTTTTCTCATGGGTTTTGTTCCCCTCTGTTAAATGGCAACATCAATTTTTATTAGCGTTGGTCCCAACTGGGTAGACCTTTTAGAGGCGTTTGAGATGACTCTGGGAGAGGGAAGTGGTATAGCTATTCAACTGCAGGACTTCAGCCACAGAAAGGATCATTACAAAGTAGGCGGCCAACCTTCAAAATGAAGAGGCAACCAGGCACGCTGGAGATTGGCCAGTCTTGCACATCCCTTGTTAAAAAAAAGCTATTAAATGCTGTTCTCCCATTAGCAAGATAGGATAAACATCCTTAACAGGAGCCTTAACCCCACATTATTTGGAGTGTTTGTGTAATAGCTATGAAGACACCCACAGCTTACTCTCTAGGTTACTAGAGGACTTATGGGAAGTTAGTTGTTACTGCAGGTGCAACATGGCTGAGAGCCCTAAGTACAACTTTTTGGTGTTCAGAGGGAAGGGTTTGACAGACTCTTTTGAAGCTGATCATCCTGTTCTTTAAAGGGACAATTCTAATCAATCTTCAAATAGCATTATTAATTTAATAAAATTAAATTGAGGCTTACAATATACCACTGAGACCTAAATGGTGATTTCAGAGCTGGCACAGCCAGATTTCACTGTTAAGATTCACAGGCAACACACCGGCAGGAAGGGAAAGATTTTACAGATTGAAGTTAGCCTTGCCAACAGCGCTTAGCTACAGGAAACAATTTTGATTGACAGGGCCAGAAAATGGTGGGCGAAGAAACTGCTTAGGGAAAGAACTCCAGGTGGGCCTGATGCCCATTTCAGCTAGCTCTAACTTGCGCATTTTTTTTTTAAAAATATAAATACCTTCACTGGATCAATTCCAGCCTCTAACAGCAAATGCAACACCAGAGCTCCAATATGCACCACTCCACTTGGTGCAGACAACTACCAAGTCCTCTCTCCAACTGTACCACATGCAAAATGGGGTACTAAGTTCCAATTTCAGACACCACTCAAGGACTGAAATATCTAGTAATGCGTTTACAGAGTCGAGCAGACATGACAGGACTCCCCTTGAAAGCTTTTCCTTTACTCATCTGAGCCTATTTTGCATGTAGGGTCTCCAGTGGATCAAAGTTCCATTGGTTTGAAGTCACTTGCCTAGGTAGTAGTAATTCAGGGTCAGACTAGACTGAGCCTACTAGCTAAATAATGCAGTAAGGTGCTATTTGCACTAGCATTTGCACAGATATGCGCATTTAAGGGAAGTAAACAGGAAGTGCACAGATATATTTTGGTACAGAATCCATTTTCCTGGGGCTTGGCAGATATTGAGTTTCATGGCAATAAAGCACAGAGTTGGTTAGCTGTTCAACTTGAGACTAATGAGGTTCTAAACTCATCATGGATATCACTTCTGTGGTAACATTGCCTCTGTTGGTAGCGTGCAACAGGCCCCAAAGCATGTTGCTTTAAGGGGCTATTACATAATGCTATTATGGTCAGCCCTTTAGCATACTAGTAAAAGCCAATTTATATGCACATAGTTAGGCTACTGGGAAATTCTTCATTCTCCAGACACCTCCTGATTTCTGAGAAGTCCAAGTGTGATTAAAATAGTACTCTGGTTTTAACAAAAAACTGGTAAAATCCCACACTTGCAAAATTGTAGTTTGGGTCCCAAACAAGGGGACTCAACATGTGGAGTGCAAACCTCTGTTCTTGCCAGTTCTGAAGGAGCTCTCAGCCATTTCAGAAACTACAGTCTGGTTTACATTTAATTTAGGTTGACACAGCTCTGTCAGTCAGGGGTGTAAAAAAATCCATACCTGGGACTGACACAGCTATGCCAACCTAGTCTCCAGTGTAACGGCAGCTATTGTCATTTGGGGAGATGGCGTTCAGACGGAAAACCCCTTTTGTTAGTGTAGGCAGCATATAAAGTATAGGATTATGCTGGCATAGCTACAGCGACACAGCTATGCTGGCATAGTGTCTGTAGTGCAGGGTCTCAAACACGCGGCCCGCCCCCCCCCCCCCCCCCCCCCCCCCCCCCGCCCCGGGGTGGGCAAACTACACCCACGGGATTGCCCCCCTCGAGCACCGCGCTGCTCCTTGAAGCGGCTGGCATCACATCCCTGAGGCCAGGGGGGAGAGCAGAGGGCTCCGTGTGTTGCCCTGGTTTCCAGGCACTGCCCCTCTCCCCCCACCCCGCAGCTCCCATTGGCCGGGAACGGGGAACCGCGGCCAATGGAAGCTTCGGGGGAGGTACCTGGAGGAGTGGCAAGTAGTGCGCAGAGCCCTGCGGCCGGCCGCAGGGACATGATTCTAGCTGCTTCCTGGAGCGGAGCGGGGCAGGCAGGGAAGCAGGCAGCCTGTCCTGGCCCCTGTGTGCGCCGCTGCTACGCCGGAGCTGCTTTAGGTAAGCAGCTCCGTGCCAGAGCCCGAAGCCCTCCTGCACCCTGCCCCCCAACTCCCTTCCCTGAGCCCCCTGCTGCATGCCATGCCCCTTCTGCACCCCAACCCCCTGCCCTGAGCCCCCTGCTGCATGCCACACCCCTTCTGCACCCCAACCCCCTGCCCTGAGCCCCCTGCTGAATGCCACACCCCTTCTGCACCCCAACCCCCTGCCTTGAGTCCCCTGCCTGAACCCCAACCCCTCTGCCACACCCCACACTCCCTCCTGCACCCCAAACCCCTGCCCTGAGCCCCCTGCCACACCCTGCACCCCGACTCCCTGCCGCACCCCTCACCCCTCCTGCTCCCCACATCCCAACTCCCTGCCCTGAGCCCTCTGTCGCACCCTGCACACCTCCTGCACTCCCTGCCCTGAGCCCCCTGCTGCACCCTGCACCTCAATTCCCTGCCCTGAGCACCCACCACACCCCTCCTGCACCCTCTAGGGGCAGGGAGGGGGCAGAGTTGGGGTGGGGATTTTGGGGAAGGGGTTGGAATGGGGGCGGGGCCTGGGGCAACAAGGGGGGGTGTCAGTGATGCGGCCCTCGGGCCAATGACCTTTTTTGGGGGGCGGGGGGGGGGAGTGGGGAACACAGAAAGTATTAAAATTATCGTTTACTTTTCTAATGTAGAACTCTATGGGCAGATCAGGGGATTTTTTTCATCAAGACAGAAGAGTAGCTAAGTTTCCCCTTTGTGAAAGAAAAGTCATTATGCCTTGTTTGTTGAAACAGGAAGTGAGAGTTCCTCTACCAGCAGCACAATTTCTGCAGAAAGTCAAATTCAACTCCATTCTGAATTTTCAAAGATAAATGTTACAGGTGATTGTCCAACCGTCATCTGACAGATTAGTAAGCAGGTCCCAGACTATATTCCCACAAAACCAGAGCAAAAAGGAGAATCACAGAAGCTCGGATTCATTTTTCCTCAAACAAGATTTATTGATGCAGCATACTGCTTTCAAAGAGGTAATCTGGAGCATTTGTTATTGAAAATTGTTGGTTCTTGATTACACTTTTCAAACAGCACTTGGATTCAAATTCAGTGTCAAGATACTGAAGTTACATCAAGTGTTACATTCTGTATTTGCAGTGTGCCCCAATTGGAAGTCAGACCTATTGTCAGGTCTATTATATAGTGGACAAGATCTGCATGCATAGGCTCTCATTAGGGCAAATAAAGTTTATTTTACAATTATTACTTGAACCAGAAAGTTGGAAAATGGTTTAAATTTCCAATTAATTTTTTAATGCAATAGTAAGCTGCCATACTTTGAGACTGTTTAGCATTTGAATGAATAAGGTGACAAATTTAGCTTTATAAAGATTTTAGTACGAATAAGAAAAACTGATTTCACAACAGAAACCTCCAATTTGGTATGCCAGAGTAGTCCACTGGTCCATCCAGCCCAATATTTCCACACAGCTGATTTTGCAGTTCTGTACATGGAGGAAAGATTTGTTCCTAGTTCACAGATGATCAGCTGACACCCCAAGGCAAAAGATGCAGTTACCCCATATCTTAGAATTGAACTACACTACTGTTCAAATTTATCCACCTCTTTTAAGGATACAGTGGGTAGAAAAACTAAAGTACGTTTCATTTGTTTCAAGTTTACCTATTAAATGAGCAACACCCTCATTATACAAGCACAGATTTTGCCATATTGGATCAGACCACTTGAGATTTTTCTAGTAAACGGAAGTTATTCAAACTCCAGCCTCTAATATTTGTATACTACTATCAAAAGCCCTGGCTACAAATTATGAGTAGGGCCATAGAATATCAGGGTTGGAAGGGACCTCAGGAAGTCATCTAGTCCAACCCCCTGCTCAAAGCAGGACCAATCCCCAAATTCTATACCAAATTCACAGCCATGAAAACGCATCACAGACCACGAATCTCCTCCCCCTATGAAACCTGGTCTTGTGTGCTTTTACCCTATACTATACAGATTTCACGGGGGAAGACCAGCATTTCTTAAACTGGGAGTCCTAACCCCAAAGGGAAGTGCGGGGGTGGGGGACACAAGGTTATTTTAGGGGGTCACAGTATTGCCACCCTTACTTCTGTACTGCCTTCAGAGCTGGATGGCTGGAAAGCGGTGGCTGTTGGCCAGGTGCCCAGCTCTGAAGACAGCACCCCACCAGCAGCAGTACAGAAGTAAAGGTGGCAATACCATACCATACCATACCACCCTTACTTCTGCGCTGCTGCCTTCAGAGCTGGATGGCCAGGAAGCAGTGGCTGCTGACTGAGGGCCCAGTTCTGCAGGCAGCAGCACAGAAGTAAGGGTGGCAATACCATACTATGTCATCCTTACTTCTGTGCTGCTGCTGGCGGCAGCTCTGCCTTCAGAGCTGGGCTCCAGGCCAGCAGCCACCGCTCTCCAGCTGCCCAGTGCTGAAGGCAGCACCGCTGAAGTAAGGGTAGCAGTACTGCAACCCCCTCTATAATAACCTCTTGCAACTCCCCACCCAACTCCTTTTTGGGTCAGGATACCTACAACTACAACACCGTGAAATTTCAGACTTAAATAGCTAACATAAAATTTTCAATTTTTAAAATCCTATGATTGTGAAATTGACCAAAATGGACCACAAATTGGTAGGGCCCTAATTAGGAGGGCTTGAGCGGCCACAGATCATATACAGATGAATGGCTATTGAGGGTACTCAGCTCTTCAGAAGGAAGTGTATTTGCTGGATTGGCTTGTATGTCAACAGACTGGGTTTCCTGCAGGGAATGGCAGCATTGAGGCACCAGAACCCAATTACTGTTATGGTGATACAAAACAGCATCAGGTATTAAGAGTTTTGAAATTTCAGCTTGCATGTGATACCCTGAAGCGAAATGAAGATGTATTGGAATCCATCACTGCTGTTTCTCTTTAATTATTAAGCTAGAGCATAAGCCCCAGGCAGTAATATTGCTGATAAGTCAGTGTACACTCAATGCAGCTTGACTCATACTTCAGAGTAAGCAGCACAATGTGGGGATTTCTCCACCACGTTGCTGCATAGACCTGATGCAATAATTGGGGCTAGAATTTTTTTTTTTTTTTTAAACACACATACACACACACACAGGTAAGCACACAAGGTAAACGTGAGTGAAAGTGTCACAATAACCTACAAGAGAAGTGTTGATGGAAAAACTGCAAAAGGGAGACCGCGAATTAGTACAAACAAAAAGGACTACAGATATCATTCAAGGGCTATGTTAATAAGTAATTTCGTGCCTGATAAACAGGACAGTGAGAGATGAAAAACTGTTAGAAACTAGACCTAACTAGTGGACAAAATAATGAGAGGATGGGCTATTCCACCCATCACTCCCTCAGAGAAAGGTTGGCTACTGGAGCAAGCTTCAGCATCATGACCACGACCTCCATCATTCCCCTGGGACCTTCTTCACCCTAATCCTAAAAGAAAGTGTCCTGACCAGACCATGCCAGAAAGAGGAAGCCAGAGGACATTGCCCACCTCTACTGACTCCAGCTAAATCCCAACCACTACCTGGGACGTGAGACGGTCTAGCCACTATGTATTCTTTTCCTTCCCCATCTTATTTCTTCTTTCCTCTCTCCCATTTTTTCCTTCTAAGAGTTTGGCTCGGCCAGACAAGACTGCTTATTATGCAACACTGCTGTCAGCCTGTTACTAGAGAAGCAGTTAAAAGCAATGCCCTAAAACAGCTGGAGGCTGGTACAAGTTTGCCAGGTCTCAGAGTGACTGATAAGTCTGTGTTGGGCCTGTGTTTTCCCAGCAATGATGTTGCAAGTGAAAGTCAGCATCACGGAGAAGCTGCATTTTCTATCTTTACTGTTCTTTTCTCTTCCTTGTGTTTGTCTAATGTTTTCTAAAAGATGAAACAGCTCCAGTCCATCTCAATTAACTTCTCTTTTCCCTAGAAAGGACAGTTACCACCATCTCTGATACCATCTAAAAGAATGTCAAACAAGAACATTCTTCCTTCTAAAACTTTTCTCCGGCCAAAGGGAAAGTGAATAAGGACTGCTGTTAAAGTGAAAGCCTTATAGAACACTTGACATTTAAAATGATTTGTTTTTCCTTCTTCTCTGTATCTTTAATAAAAGATACGGATTTGTAATGGTGTTTGCGCCATGGTACTCAGCGGGCCCAGCTCTCTGTTTACCACTGTGATGCTCTCTACCCTGGTGCCAACTCAGGACAGGGCTGCAGGTTAATTCACTCATATGCCAACAGAAATCAAAAGGAGTGTCAAAAGGTATTGTAGCATAATCAGACCAATTCATTTGTGTGTTAGTTTAGTTCAAATGAAAATGTTAGTGGCATGGTCTTCACTTATGTATAACCTATTGACTGCTACTGCATTACATTATGTATATCCCTGTAATTAGTTAACCCTAGATCAAAAGTGTATGTTAGTGTTAAGATGAGAATGTTCTTGATGTGTAAGCTTCATGGAAACTAATGAAGGGTGGTTTGCTACTATATTATCTTATATTGTGTATATCCTGGTAATTAAATTGCCCATCAAACGTGACTGGAGGCTTGGAAAAGTAAAAAGAAGAAGAAGAGTGCTAACTTCAAAGCCAGGGCCATTGTGTTTGACAATGGAAATTCACTGGCCCATGTGGGTGAAGTCTGTTCAGACTGTTGTCTGGAGGAGCAACTAAAGTACTGATTCAAAAGGAAGATCCTTTATCTGATTGTTTGGACTCTTACAGGGAAGGTATCAAACGCAAAGTGGAAATCCCCAGAAACATCTGGGTTCCCAGAAAAGACTTTTGGGAAACAGATTACTACTTCTCTGCTATAATTTTGGACTTACAAACTTTGACTCACCTGTTAATCTTTTTTACCTGCTTTAACACCTCTCAATAACTCATTTATTTTTCTTAGCTAATAAATCTTTAGTTAGTTTACTAGAGAACTAACTGTCAGCATTATCTTTGGTGTGAGATCCAAAGTACCAATTGATCTGGATAAGTGACTGATCCTTTGGGATTGGAGAAACCTGATGGTGTGAATTTTCGTTTTAATATCCTTTTATCACAAATCTCAGTTTGTCTGAGTGGCAGGATAGGCTGGAGGATTTAAGGGGCAGTCAGACTCCACGATAAGACTGGTATAGTGATCCAGGAGTTAACTTTTGTTACTGGCTTGGTGAAATATAATAATACAATATACCACCAGTTTGGGGTGTCTGCCCTTGTTTTCTGACAGTCTGCCTTGAGATTGGCTCACAATCTTTCCTGGCAGCATGACAACACCCCAAACCTTGTTTAAAACTAACGTTGGACAGTGACTGGGTTATGTTAACATCTTTGACTCTATTCCATCAAAATACAAGTTACCCTATATTAAGTAAGCCACAAATCCCACAAACAAACCAAACAACTATAAATGTATTTCCTATTCTTGTCTGGAGTCCAACAAGGGAGTTGTCACAACTGCAGCCCTTCCTATGGTGATGCAATATCCATGTATTGGGAGGATACAAGACGAACTCATTTAAATGCACTGGGGAATACTAGCAGTTCCTTTGAAGCAAAGATGAAATTCACTGCTTAGCAGAATTGAAAAGGTTTTTGGGGGCGGGGGGGGGGGCTGCTAAGAAAGCAATCTTTAAAGTTCATGTATTCATCTCTTTTTATACCAAATATTTTACCCCCTTCCTTGATAGCACCAACATATCAGCTGTTTGTACATGGATTAATCTGTTTTTTGGCGCACAGTTACAAGTGGCATGTTTCTGCCACCCATATGGCTGGAGTGCACGTGGTTCCCTGATCTCCAGAGGAGGCTGGTCCTTGATGAGATTATAAACAAAAATTGGACAGATGCCTCTACTGGGTACAGCTTCAACTGTTTCAATCCAATCTGAGGTTTTAATCTGAAGCTTTTAGGAAAAAAACAGAACCCCTGGGTTCATGATGTAGGATTGAACCCTTCCAGGGCACAAGGTATACAGCAGGGTCCCGAAGAGCCTTCGAGCATTCACATGGCTGTAAAATGCAATTGCATTTAACGTCGCCTGTGAAATGATGGTTTAGGGCAGGCTAGCATTCAGGAAGCCAACATTTTAATGGGAAAGTTGTAGAAAGCAGAGGGATTTTATACTTGACTGTGTGAATATAATGCTTGAAATTCACCAATTTTAGTGGGATTTATAACTTCTTGTTAACAGAGAACTTGTTTTGTGCTTCAAATTGTGTTTCGTGCTTTGTTTTTCCAAGCTGCTCTTCCGGCCTTTATTTAGCAGGCTTCGTGGCTGGAACCAAGGAAGACTAATGCCTGACGCAGCAGGCAGTAAATCTACAGACTAGCAGCTCATCCTAGCTTTATTGCTTTATTTTTTTTTTTAAATTGCTGATAATTACAATAATGCACATGGGCAGGGGTCCAAGACAGGAAGAATTACTGTCCACAGGCAGATCTGGTGTGAGCTGATAATACTGGCCTGTATTTGCTTGTGAATTTAGATGGCAGCAAAGTAGTCTTTGGCTTACTTTAACTTGCTGGAAGAGGTAGAGATTTTCATCTGCTTGTCCCTTACTGGCTTTTGTGATGGGGAATACAGTACAAACAGCTAACTGGAACTGAATGCAGGAGCTGCAGCTGAAACTAAAATTCCCTCAGCTTTGTTATCAATATACAGGCTTGATACAGTGTTTGAAGAGACTAACACTTTATATTTTCATATGCTGCAGATACAGTGCATAATATATGAGTCCTCAGGACTTGGTACATTCTTTGCTGGTTCTGCATCCTGCTTTGCCTTTCTATAGAGGCAGAGATTTGTTAGCCTATGATCTTTCACTCTTTAGAGTGTGTTAATTGGAGGCTGTGGAAAACTATTTCCCCACCTACTCTAGTTTATTATGCTCCATAAACTAAGCATTCATGAGTCATTGGGCAGATAATCTGCCCATCAGACATTTGCACTCTGGAACTGCAAAGTGCAGATAGGCAAATTGGTACTGTAAACAGAGTAAATTAGCCTCAGCCAGGGGTGACTGAGCCACACCATGGTTCAGCATTGCCTTCACTGCATGCTGAAGGTTGCATAACAAAGTTCCTTCAGCATCCTCTACAATTCCCCTAGAGAGGCCGAGTCCAGATCAACTGAACTGGAACATTCCCTGAACAAATATTGCCCAACTCAGAACTGCTGTCTTTAACTAGATTCAGTGGCAAATATTGCAGGCTTTCAGAGCTGAAGGGTAACCAGGAGGACACTGAAGATTACATCAGATCTACCCTAAAGGACACAGTGTGAGAAGAGTGCTGTGTGGAGAGGTAGCAAACACTATTCCAACCCTGGGAGATCCTATGCAACTTACTGATAAAGCCACCAACTTTCTCACTCACAACTGCTGAAGTTTTCTTCATATTGTATTGCTACAATACAAACAAGCAAGCAGTGAACAATCTCCCTTTTTAAATAACCTTGCTGGCTTGTTCTGTTGAAGTGCTTTTTACCTACAGGAAAGCAAAGTCAGATGTAGCATGTACATAAAAAGGACCTACTTTACTGCTGAACTACAGTAAAAATTCAAGTGACCTGCCCAAGGTCACAACCAATGGCTCAGCCTGGATTAGTCCCCAGCCCCTCATTTCACCAATCTGTGTAATTAGTCTATCTTGTACAGTAAGGATAATTATTGCTTTCCCACGGGAATTCTCTGATCCAGAGAGAAGCCAACGATGTCTTATTTTGAACTGTGCACTTACTTGAAGAGAATAGATTACATTTTATAAACCAAAGCCCTATTAAAGCAGAAATCAGAGACTACTCCAAGGAAAGGGCAGGGGATGCTCAAACCTTTTAGCAGTATCCCTTTTCTTCTTTAACACACTGCAGAAGAAGATGGAAATCATAGAATTATCTTAACCATCACTTTATGCATACTTTATCTTGAAAAGGAAAGTGATCTAGAGCAGTTTTAGATCCCTGGACACCCATCTTACTCAGGCCTGGTCTACACTTACCCCCTAATTCGAACTAAGGTACGCAACTTCAGCTACGTGAATAACGTAGCTGAAGTCGAAGTACCTTAGTTCGAACTTACCTCGGTCCACACGCGGCAGGCAGGCTCCCCCGTCGACGCCGTGGTACTCCTCTCGTATAGCTGGAGTACCGCAGTCGACGGCGATCACTTCCTGGTTCGACTTATCGCGTCCAGACAAGACGCGATAAGTCGAACCCAGAACTTCGATTCCCAGCCGCCGAACTAGTGGCTGGGTGTAGACATACCCTCAGTGACTACAGATGCCCCATGAAATCTAGAAGGTCTGGGGTGCACAACCGACTTAATGCCATCTTATTACATTTAGCAAGTGTGTTCTGGAGTAAAGCAGCTTCGGAAAGGTGAAGCCATTTGCTTTTCCATTACTAACCAAGCTGAAAGTTAACATGACTTACAATTTCCTTAGTGTATGGGCTTCACTAATATCTGCACAACTCTGGGAATAGCATTAATGGCTGCTAAACCACCTGCTGAAGCTCTTTTACGGATTAAGTGATAGTCAATAGCTTAAAATGTCTCTGCTAGATAAGGCTGCATATGAATGTGTTTACTGGTGCATACTTACCCTCCCTGTTCTAAAATGAGTGCTCTCTACCACCTCAGGAACAGATATAAAATAAACCATAATATATAAATCTTATTCCAAAGCAAAACTATGCCCCAAAACCACACACCCCATAACTATAACTCATAACTATAAAGGGAAGGGTAACAGCTCTCCTGTGTACAGTACTATAAAATCCCTCCTGGCCAGAGACTCCAAAATCCTTTTACCTGTAAAGGGTTAAGAAGCTCAGGTAACCTGGCTGACACCTGACCCAAAGGACCAATAAGGGGACAAGATACTTTCAAATCTTGGGGGGAGGGGGGGGGGGAGAGAAGAAGAGAAGGCTTTTGTTTGTGCTCTTTGTTTTGGGGGTTGTTCGCTCTTGGGACTAAGAGGGACCAGACGTCAATCCAGGTTCTCCACATCTTTCTGAACAAGTCTCTCATATTTCAAACTTGTACGTAAACAGCCAGGCAAGGCGTGTTAGTTTACCTTTGTTTTCTCAACTTGTAAATGTACCTTTTACTAGAGTGTTGATCTCTGTTTGCTGTACTTTGAACCTAAGGCTAGAGGGGGGTCCTCTGAGCTCTTTAAGTTTGATTACCCTGTAAAGTTATTTTCCATCCTGATTTTACAGAGATGATTTTTACCTTTTTCTTTAATTAAAAGATTCTTTTTAAGAACCTGATTGATTTTTCCTTGTTTTTAGATCCAAGGGGGTTGGATCTTGATCCACCAGGAGTTGGTGGGAGGAAGGAGGGGGATGGTTAATTTCTCCTTGTTTTAAGATCCAAGGGGTTTGGATCTGTATTCACCAGGGAATTGGTGAAAAGTTTCTCAAGGCTTCCCAGGGAAGGGAATTAGCTTTGGGAATGGTGGCAGCGGACCAGATCTAAGCTGGTAGTTAAGCTTAGAAGTTTTCATGCAGGCCCCCACATTTGTACCCTAAAGTTCAGAGTGGGGAAGCAGCTTTGACACCCCAATACAAACCTCAAAAGATATTTGGGTGAAAGTCTTCACACCTTTTACTAGTAAATGTAACTGGGATATCAATATAAACCAACAAGAGACCTTGGTAACATACAGATTTCTTCAAGTCATCTGGTAAGACTGAAAGGGGATACTGTTTTACCAATTCTAACGTAATGAGTGCCCCTCTGAACAGTCAGTCCAAAATACGGTTTATTTTAGAGAGTTAATGAGCATGGTAGGTGCTTTACAGAAAACACAAAGGTAACAGGTCCATACTTCAAAATGCTAAAAAAAGTCTAAATGATTGTCTTTACAGACAAGTGAGGGGCTATATATGTCAGAAAGCAGAGTGGCTGGAAGGACAGGGTTTACCAGTGTATGAACTTGTGGTTACTTAGTTTAGCCACATGTCTTATCAGTTCAAGTATTGTGGGTTGGGTGGTGCCGCAGACAAGTTTTTTCTCTAAAAAGATTTAAAGAAGGCAAGCATGAAACTGAAGAGCTTTTTAGGGTGTGTTCTGTCTTGCTGCTTGGAAAAAGGTACAGAGGTTTAGAGAGGAAGGACGGTAGGATCCCGTTCAGCACACTGATTCCAACCATTTGGAAGTTCAAACTAACCTCCCATGAAGAACTTATTCGGTACTTAGGCTGGATAGCTGTGTGCATACTGCAACTGTTTCAGAACTTGTCAATACAGGTTTGACATCCTGAAGTTCTGCAACTAGTTTAAGATGGAAGGCCAGGTGAAGCATCAATTTTCCTCCAGTGTGCAGAGATGCCACAGTATATTAGAATGTTGCTTCCAGGTCATGTTGCTTCCAAACCCTCTCCCAAAATTGTCAACTTTCTTAGACAGGTTTTTAAACAAGCTAATCATTGCAATAAACATTCAATTCCTTTAGAAGTGAAAGCCCCTTGAAATACCCAAATCTAAAGTATCAGAATGTGGAGATATCAAACAGGCAGTAATATGTTTTTAAAGCATCAGCTTTTCATACTATGCTAATGACATTCTCCTGAATGTAGAAAGGCCCATTGGTTAAGAACAGGGATACTTTATTCTTTGCTCTCAGCCCTTAGGCTCTGCCAAGTGTGTGCTTGATCCAAACTAAAATTAAAACATGTTACCAAAAAGGATTGAAAAGCAAGGCTGTCTTCTCGTCTCCAAACTGCTGCTGCATTTATACTGCAATCTTTAAAATGCTATTAAAAGCATAGGTTAATTGTATAAATTACAGCCCTATGAAAATAGCCAGCAGCTGGTAGATGTCTCTGAGAGTCATCGTCTTTTATCGCTCTTATTCTCTACCGAGTTTGGAGATGGCGCTAATTAGAATTAAATCTAAATGCAGAATCCCACCCCTGCTATTTATTCCAGCCAGTGTATAATCTTGATGCAAACTGTCATTTTAGACAGCACCTCACGTTGCTGTTTACACCGAAAACCCTTTGACTTCAGGCACCTTGAGTAGATGCTATGGTGATAAGTGCTTTAGAAATGCATGCATCTGCTATTTCTAGGTTGCCATAATAAATGATTCAGTATGATTCATGCCTGAATTTACTAAGCCACAGCAAGTAACAAGATTTTTATTTCTCATTGTGAAACACAGGGCTTGGGGGAAAACCCACTTGACCTATTCCAGTAACAAATCAGGAGAGACTTTCCCTTGTAAGTTGAGGATCTGGGGCCAGCAGCTTCATTCAAAACTAGTCTTTTAATAAAAAAAGGTCCCTAGCACTTAGGTTGCTACGGTAACATTACTAATATGAACCTACTCAGTGCAGCCTTCCCAAATCCCCAGACAACTCCAGTGCCTTTGTTGCTGCTCAAAGTTTTGGCAATCTGCAACAGAGCGAAAACAGCTATTTTGAACACACTAGGCAGCAGTGAAGCAGGCACATAATTTCCCTCCACTGTCATTCAGAAGAGCTATGAGCAAGGGAGGAGGATTCAAGGGAGTAAAAATGTTATTCTTCTCCTACCAAGCAGAAGCCACAGGCCAGGGAAGCAGAAAGGCCAACATTCCTTATTTAAGTATTCAGGAAGTATGGTGTGGGAGAATTGGAAGGGTCAATGTTTGTCATCCTTTCCAGTAATTAAAGTGGTGCAATGTTTGATGTTTCAGATGTCTAGAAGCCAGAATTTAGTGTGAAAGAAATAACCATCAGCAGAGTCCAAGTACAGCACCGGAAATGGAATCCAAACACTTCCTCCCTCCCTCCCCTCAGACAGGCTTCTAACCTGGGCCTTTCCCCTGGACAGTGTGCCCATTCCCTTCCATCTTTGCATCAGCCTCTAGGTGTCTGGTAAGATTTTCAAGCCCAGATTTAAAGCAGTTTCTGAAATGCTTCTGCACCCTCAGAGACCCCTAAAGGTGCTCAAGGAATGTCATTTCTGCCATCCTCAATCGACTGGATACGTTCCTCTTAATCAGATAAGCATTACTGCTATTATAATAGGAGGCACTGTGGTATCTCAGACACTAGAGACAAACATGATGCTTCCACCACACGAAAATGGATGGCTACAGGAGTGAAACCAAGAGGTTCACACAAATGTGAAGCACTACCACTAGAGCTGTTTCAGGTGTGCTTAGAAATGTATAAGTCACAAGACTGTTTGCTTTTCCCCCTGAATGGAGACAGATCTACTAATCTCATCTTGGTGCAAAAATGCACTGCTTCAGTTTGACTTGCATAGTGTGATGCAATCGTCTGTCCAAGCTCAGGAGAGGGAGTAGACGAATGCTGAATTAAGGCTTGCTTTCTAATTGAACACTGAGCTGATCTGCAATCATGTTTTAAACACTCAGTAAGAATGACATCTTTTACTTGGCCGGTCCTATGTCAATATGAAAGATGCAGATATGTTTTGCGCAAGACCCACCGTCTCTTGAGCCACTTGGGAGATAGTCCAGTGTTTGTAGCCAATATTGACTCCCCATCACTGGACAACTAAATTCCCAAAGAACTGTAATTGCCTTGTGCTTTAAAAGTTATTCAGCACAGAAACACTATTTAGTTGTGTGCCAGTTAAATTGAGGGGGGAGGGATAGCTCAGTGGTTTGAGCATTGGCCTGCTAAACCCAGGGTTGTGAGTTCAATCCTTGAGGGGGCCATTTAGGGATCTGGGGCAAAAATCTGTCTGGGGATTGGTCCTGCTTTGAGGAGACAACCTCCTGAGGTCCCTTCCAACCCTGATATTCTATGATTCTAAGATCAGCAGGAGGTGATCCATTAACTTTTTTTAAGTGAGTAAATAGCGTCAAGTCAGATTATTCCCCATCAGACTCTGTGTGTGTGTGTGTGTGTGTGTGTGTGTGTGTGTGTGTGTGTGTAAGTTGCTTATATTTCCATCTAATTTGGAAGTGTTCATTAGCATTTTTCCAGAGCTGTGAAATCCAATTGGCTGCCTTTCATCTGTCACAATCCTACTGCACAATAATGTGCCTCTTAAGGCAAATAAGTGTGTGCATGGAGCATGGGAGGAGAGAAGAGTGACAGTAAGGCTTCTTTTGACACAGGTTACCAGCTAGTATTACTCTGTAAAGGTTTAGTACAGAATCAGTAATGTAGGCCTGGAAGGAACCTCAAGAGGTCTACTAGTCCAGCCCCTCACACTGAGGCAGGACCACGTAGACCTATACCATTGCTAACAGATGTTTGTCTAACTTGTTCTTAGAAGTCCCCAATGATGGGGAAATTCCACAACCTCCCTTGGTAATCTATTCCAGTATTTAACTATCCAGTCTAGTATGTTGACTGGCATTTGCTGGTGAAAAACACATGTGTTCAGACCTAGTTAAACTAGAATTAAAACCATTATGTTCTCAGGCTGTAAGCTCTTGGAGGTAAGGATTTCATCTTTGCATGTGTACATACAATGTCTAGTTTGGAGCCTCTGGCCTTGCTGTAATATAAACACTAACTGATCTACTAATTGAAGGGAGAACTAAAAACCATAATGCCCTACTAGTTAGTCACTAAGGGTACGTCCAGACTACCCGCCGTATCAGTAGGTAGCGATTGATTTATCGGGGATCGATGTATCACATCTTAACGAGACGTGATATATCAATCCCTGAACGTGCTCCCCGTCTACTCCGGAACTCCACCGGAGCGAGCGGTGGTAGCGGAGTCGACGGGGAGCTGGGGCCATCGATCCCGCACCGTGAGGACCCAAGGTAAATCGATCCAAGGTACTTCGACTTCAGCTACGCTATTCACGTAGCTGAAGTTGCGTATAAATTAAATTTTTTTTTTTAAATTAATGGAGATATCCTATCTCCTAGATGACCTTTCAAGGTCCCTTCCAGTTCGAGTCCAGCCTCCTGCCTTCACTAGCAGGACCAAATACTGATTTTGCCCCAGATCCCTAAGTAGCCCCCTCAAGGATTGAACTCACAACCCTGGGTTTAGCAGGCCAATGCTCAAGCCACTGAGCTATCCCTCCCCCCAGCGTAGACCAGCCCTAAATGTAAAAAGATAAGAAAATTATTTAGTCACACCCCACAATAACTGAAGTCTCTCCCACCCTCTCCATTTTTGTTGAGAAAAGGAAACAGCTTTAGGTAGCTCAAACTTTCACTAAGCAATCATGACTAATTTAGCAACAAGTTGCTTCTGAAACACTAATTTGTCTGTGTTTTTATTCAGTTATTAAAACGCCATGTTGGGGTTAGACCAGCATTCTGAAATTTTTGTTGATTGCGGTGAATAGTTTCTCTAAAAGGAGCTGCAGATCTCTATTTAGAACAGTTTAATGCTATTAGAAAATTAAGTAATTTACAGCATATAGTAAAGGGGATTGGATCCTAGCCAGCTTAACTGGTTTTACTAGGTTCAAAAAGTCAAATTAGCTGAACTGGGTTTACCAAGTGCTCTCGTAATTATTGCAGCACTACTGACTGAAGTGTAAATCTGATCTAAGTAAATTTTACTTTTGCCCTTTGTACATGCACATCTGCTTTTTAAATGTACTGGGGTTTTATAGCTCTTGAGTTTATTGAACTAGGTTGGATTGTGGTATTGCCAAGTGAAATCAAAACTAAATGGGAGAACTGCCTTTAATCTTTGTCAAAGAGCTTTCTAGCAGTTATCAACTCTTGCATTCAGCTTCTTGTTTCAAGAGGAAGGAAAACACAATATGTACAGATGCACAATTGCCTTGAGGTTTCTTGAAGGATTTCCCCCCGGGTTCTACCTCCGTCTTTAACTGCTGAAGTTTTATAGTAGTTTAATACTAGGTTGGTGGAGGAAGTGGTTAGTTACTTCAGATGTTTACAGCTGGTAGTCCAAGTCTTTGGTAAAGGGCTTCTAATAAACGAAGCTTTGTAAAGCCCTTAAAGCTTTAGAGTTTGACTATTATTGGTCTGAAGTTTAGTATAAAGCAAGAAGTCAGCTAGTTTTTGCAAAAAGTGGGTGAAGTAATGCAAAAACATGAGCAATTTCCAAGACTGTATGCAATAGCTTGTTTGAGGCTAATCCAGAGTGACCTCTAGAACCAGGTCCAAAGTATCTAAACCCCAAAGAACTTTTATCCTTAGACAGAACTTCCTTTTGAAGTTGCTTAGCTGCTTTTAAACATGGTCTTATGGGAGCACACAAGGCTCAAGTACCCGCAAGCCACAGAAACACAAAAGTCTAAAGATGAAGAGACTTATGGAGTTTATTCACTGTTTTGAATGCAAAGATTATGGGTAACTGCCGCAGAAAGAGTTTTGTGGAATCACCTTCTCCTAAAAAAGGCAAACACTGGGTGTGGTTTTCCTGTGTAGATTTTTCTGGGTGCTCAGATGCTTCTTGCTAGAGGTAATGTGGGTATGAGGTTGCTGGGAAAACAGTTGGGGGCACTTCTTGTAAAAAGTGTGCACCTGAATGAGTTTGCCTTTATCAAGAAGCGGCAAAACAAGCTGGGTACTAGACAACTGAACAAGCTTTAACTTCCTTGCATTTAAAAAACCCAGACCCAGATGACACCAGAAGTGCTGACTTAACACACAAATCCCATCAATACCGTGCTGATTTGAGGGCAGATTGATTCTAGTATTGATTCAATAGGTCATTTCAGCCTGTGGGTAGGAAACCGGTGAGCAATTTCAGAGATTTTTTTCAAAGTCAAAGTATGGAAACATTGCATAAGTCAATTTCCCATTATGGCCCCAGGGTAGGCTTTTTTGATTAGCTGACTCTAGACATGGTCCACTGAGGCCTTTTATGTTTCAGACACATTCATGAATGTGTATGCGTCTCAACCATAGGGATTAATCTCACTGAAATCAAGTGAAATACTGCAGTGGATTAGCCCTGTGAAACATAATATTCTTTTCACGGGCAACCGATCTGCCACTTGAGATGTATCCACACTGAAATTACAGCTTGAACATGCAGAAGCCCACAAGATAAGAGAACACATCACACTGGTGCCCTGCGTGCTTCAATAGCCTTCTGTTTAACAGGTCAAAAGCAAGGTCCTATGCCCAATATTTAAGGCCCTTAACAGACCATAGTTCAGCTACTTTTGAGTAGCTCCATTCATGGCCAAAAACTGATGTGCTCAATAGGGACACAGATTTACATTTGACTGAACTTAACTATACGGCATTGGAGGCAGGGAATGTTCAGCAGAGGACCCAAGATTATAGAAATCCATAACAGATGTTAGACTGAGTCCATACCCAACTATCCTAAGATCACCATGTAAACATGCTGACCTCGCCACACAAAGGAGACTCAAATTACAAAGTAGCATGGAGATGGAGAGGAAAGTAATTTAAACTAATCAAGTAACAGCTGCTGAATTAATAGGCAGAAGAGAACAGGGTCCTTCAGAGGCTAACCTACAGTGCAATTCTAGACAGGATCTGGAGTCTAGATACCAGTGTTTCACCCAACAGAAGTATCGGTACACTCAAGCTTTCTATAAATCAGCTACCTTATGTGTAGGAGGTTTTTTTGTTTGTTTGTTTCTAAATCAGAGAAAATTCTGACCCAGGTCTCCTACATCCTGAATTGCTAGCAGTTTTGAGGTTACACAGCTCCCATCCATACCCATCCCCACAACTTGTGAAGGAGCTTCCAGCCTCCCCAAGTAGTCAGAATAAGATCTCTAGCCAAAGGGAATGGTCAAGTAGCCTGAAGATCAATACCCATAGTCTGGAACCACAAGTCCAAGCCATAGCAAGGTCAATTCAGCCCTTCATCTTTCCCTCATTTTTACTTTCTTTAGGTGTTTTGGAGGTGACCTTAGTGTCCACACACAGCACACAACCCTCCACTTCAAAGTATCTGCTTAGAGTAGGATTTGGTCCCAATGGACCCTGAACAAGAGCTTTTCCTCCCACAATTGTTGTGCAGTGTGCTCTGCATCAGTTGATTGTATTTCGGTGGTGTGGGTAGCTTTGAAGTCATTTAGGATTCTTTAGGATGAAAGATGCTGTGTACATGCACTTATTTTTCTAACTTAAATTTTCCAGTAAACTGAATATACTGTAGTAGTGCAGTCTCTAGGTATTTCCTTATTTCATGCATCCCATGCCATGTTGTGTGATTTGCCTCTTAAAAAGAGTCTTAATAAAATGCTATTTTTATCCTCTTTGCATCACATATAAGAATGTACTCTGCAATGAGAGGGGCACATTATTGGAGGGATGCCAGTCTAACCTTATTAATGACGAAAATATTTTCCCAAAGCACACAGAAATCCTCATCTCATTCCAAAGCAACTATCACAAGGCAAACCTCTGAAAAAGCTTGAAATACTCCAATACAGTAAAAGCACTAAGTGCTTATAACACTGAGCTACCAGCCCACTAAATAAGTTTTAGACACCCATCAAAAGTCAAGGGCCCAAATTCAGGAGTTCGGGGGGAAGAGGAGTTCAGGAAGGAAGTCAGCTCACAGGCAAATCAATACCTACAAGTTCAAGTTGTAGCTATGAAAGTGATTATACAAGGCTTTCCTAAGTGCCTAGAGTCCATGGGTGGTCAAACTTTAGCTACAAACAGCTACATACATTAAACTTGTGTCACATAGTGGCTATACAATTAGCTCCAGCTATGTCCTCACTGTTATGTGATCAAGATTTAATAATCACAAGTCTACTATTGCACCTAATAGCAGAAAAGCATGAATAAAATAAGCCACTTTTTTTTTTTAAATGGGAGTGTAACTGCAAGAGATCCCTCAAAATTTGTTACAGGCAAGGTGAAAAATCCAGCTGCAGTCAGGACACCAGGCCTACCGAAAGTAAAAGCCACTAAGTCGCTTTGTAACACCTGGTCTTCCACTACCTCTGTTTACTGAAATAGATGCAATCCAAGGGCCAAAGATTTAGGGGTGTTTTCAGAATGTCTCTCTCTAAAGAGAGTGATTTAGTTGCTGTTTGCATTCTCTCTGCTAAAGAAAATCATGTTCCCCAAATCTGAATTCCAGTGCCCTTGAGGTTAATTATACAAACACTGCAAGCAATATATACACACACCTGTTTGTGCTGTGTGGGATGTGCATTAATGTAGTGTCCTGTACTCCTTATCTGAAATAAACAAGTGAATTAATATGATGCAACTGCCGTATAGAAGGTATTTGGGGGGGGGGGTGTTGAGCTGCTTGGGGCCTATTCTGTTTCTCAACCTGAGAAAAAGATGTTCTGAGGCAAGACAGATGTTTAAGGGAACTTTGTAAAGACATAATTAATCTAAAGTTAATGCACATGAGAAAATAGCACTAATGAAGCCAAGCATCGCAGATAGCTGCTGCTCAGAAGAATCCAAGTGTAAAATTATTACTTATTGACTTGAGTATATTCTGAGCTATGGAGTACAATCAGCTACGTATAATGGAAGAGCTTGATCAACACTAGAACATGTAGCCAAGGACTCGAGGTCCTAAGCAAACTGTAGGCTGAGATTTAGAAAGCCAGAACTCTGTAAGGTCTGATACGGCTCTCTCTGGGCTGGAGCCATACAGGATGCTTTACTGCATCAGGACTATGATCCAACAGCACATCCATCTTCTGCCTTTGCTATTTGTAGATTGTGTCCCAGAAAGTGGCTGTCACCCTAAACAGAAGAGTCACCTACTGACTAGCTTTGGTGCGGAGCAAGAATTGATGCAATTTGAACAAAGCAACAGGGATCAGTGTGTGGGGGAAGGGGTGGGCGATGACAAGTCACACTAGCAGCAGCTAAAAGATTAGAATAAATTTACCTCTAGGTACAGACTGGCAGTAGGAGAGGGTCATTCATCCACACAGCCACCAAGGTACAAACACAAAGCCCGTAACTTTCAGGGCTTGAAAAGCTGAACACCTACTAAGACAGAGGTTAACACAAAAGGTTGAGGCCCTCATTGTCCGGGGCAATGCCCTGGTAAGAAGCCCAGCTGCTAATTCCAAGCAGGGTGCTGTTGCTGGATCACTCCCATCTGTCATATGCTATGGCAAGGAGGTGATATACATGCAAAGGACCTCCTCCAAATCCCTCTTGCTGCTGGAAAGGAGAAGCAGTCATCCACACATACCATTCATTGCTTCCTCTTACTACCACTTGCCTCTTACTTCCATTGCAACATCGGAGTTTGATACTCTATGCCCTTCCCCTCAAATCCATTCTGAGTCCTCTTTCACAACATCTGCATCCCCCAAGCAGTAGTAAAGTGAAATGGATGTGATTTTGGTCAGCTTTGCTGATGCCTGTGGGGTTCAGATTTGAAATAATGAAATTGACCAGAGTCTTAGTCCCTCTTGCTACCCTATCCATCTAGAGTGCTGTACATTTTGTTCTTAAGGCAGTGAGGATCTTGGTGACATTGATCTCTTCCAGGAGCAGGTTCCACAGTGATGGGTCATCTTCTGAGAAAACAGCCTCCGCTACTTGCTAGTGGTTGACAGTTCCATTACTGGAGGCTAGAACTCCGTTTGCAGACTCAGGAAGACAGCACTGGGAAGACATATGTGAGATCATCTTCACAAGGAGGGCTAGGAACTCATTACTTTTAAATAAAAGCTTAAAGCCACCAGTTTCTACAGAACTGACGTCTCTCTAATCTCAAGGGAATGCTTTTCTACTCACCACTATTGACACAAAATGCAGCTTGTTAGCAGCCAGTGCAGACTGAGATGGCCCTTAATTATTCCTGTTATTATTTACATGGGGGGGGGGGAGGGTGTCAACAGCAGCCTGCTCCATTCCAGAGCCAATTCTTTTATGAATCGCATCCTCAATGCAGCACCTTCCCATTTCCCTTCTACTGGAGGGAAGCAACATATAGGTAAGCATGTGCGGGGAAAGACTTGCCAGACCCCACATTCAAGATCTTATTTTTTGGCTGAGTTTGTTGCATGAGCTAATGTGCTTAATTTAGATCCTGACATGGTTTCATGCTCTTCAGTTTCCAAATGTGTATGTGATCTTGCTGTGAATGAGGAACCAGACATCAAATTCAATTTCTTTAGTAGGAATTGATAAATTATGCAAAGAAAACCTCATGTTCAAGTGCCGATATATTCACTAGGAGCTCAAACTGCAGGTTTGTATCAACATTTTGCATTTAATCTTTTGAATGGAATATTTTAATCTGCCCTTCTATTTCAGGCCACAATTACTGAATGACTGCTAACACTAGTAACCAGCTTGCAGTCTACCTCCAGTTATAGTCAGTTACATTAATTTGTGCAGATTCATTTGCCAAAAAATTAGTCCTAAAGCGATCTTTTCCCATTCACATTGGTGCTAATAAATCCAGATAAAAAGCTTATTCTTTAATTCAGAACTGGCAACAAAGCATGCCGAGTCCCAAACAAAAACAGAATTTGGTGATTAAGGGCTTTCCTAGATGCAGCCATACATCAAAGCAGAGACTAGCTACTGTTGCAAAATATGCAATTCAAATCTGCTTGAAACCTCAGATGAATGCATAATGTTTATTGTAACAGATGGTATCGTCAAGGTTTCTCTTTTTGCTGCTGTCACTTCACACTATGCAGTGACAATTAGTGGGATTCATCCACTAGAGAGCTGAAACAGAAATGGGACAAAGCTGTTGGCAGGGAGCTGGGACTAAAAAATAATGCAAGAGAATATAAGGAAGAGCCTAAAGATTATTTTAAAATGCACAAATTTGGCTTTTTTGATTTAGGCATCAAGGCTCAGAATTTAATGTAGGACAGATCCTGAAAAATGTTTTACCTCTAACTCACCTCAACGCGACAGTAAGTATTTTCTGAATGGTGTAGCGAAAACTGTTACAGAACACGGTTTTATAGGTTTCATGCCCTAGCTATACTTGTGATAAAGTATCAAGTTAAATACCAGCAATGTAGTAGCTATGTAGGTATTAATGTGCTCAGTAAGTAACTTACTGAGTATCAGATCTTGCTCTATTGTGCAATACAGTAACTGAAGGAAAAGGTAGGCCCAATCAGTAAGTCAGAAATAGAAATAGTCACTTTTTTTGGTGGGAGGGAGAGAGAGAGGGAATAGAGATATTCTGACTTAATCAGAGGTTTGGTATAAAAACTTCCTTGTACAGCTGCCCCCCTTCCCCTATCCTGCCTAAGCTACAGGCCAGTGAGGTGTCAGTAACTGGCTGACCCTAGGCAAGCGCACATGAGCCACAAGTCTATTTGCAAGCAACTGGCCATCTTGTGGTATGTGAGTAGTGGCTGTGTTTTAAAGCACCGAATCAGTGATCTCTCTGTTGCAAACAATACTGCTTCTGTAAAATGTTGCATTTTGGCCTCACAGGGGTGACCTTGGGAGCCCAGCCTCCCTCTTTGTTATTGCCGGCTGAACGGCTGCGCAGAATTAGAAAGCGGCCACGAAGAACTAAGGAGGACTTTCCGTGTCACGTCATGATGCGCTCCATGGCCAAAAACCAAGAATTGAACAAGTGGCAGGACAGTGAGAAGAGGGACCGAAAGGAGAACGCGACGTGCCAGAATGAAGCCACGGAGCGGCTCTTAAACGTTATAGAGCGTCAAGTGGACACGCTCCAGGCGCTACTAGCGCTGCAAACCGAGCAGCTTTCATCCTTCCCTTCACAAGTACTATGGAGCGTACAGCATGCAGCTATGAGTATAGAAATACTGCCATTGGCCAAGTCCAGCCTCCCTTATAGGCAGCGCCAGCAGACCTTTTAAACGGCCAAAAGCACACTCAGTCATTCTGCACTTGCTCAGCCGGTTGTTGAACTGCTCCTTGCTGCTCTCAAGGTGCCCCATGCATGGCTTCATAAGCCACGGCATTGAGTAGACAGGGTTCCCCCAGGATCACAATGGGCATTTTGACTTCCCCTACTGTGATCTTCTGGAAAGAAAGTCCCTGCTTGCAGCTTCTTGAACAGGCCAGTGTTCAGAAAGACGCGTGTGTCATGCACCTTCCCGGACCAGCCTGAGACCCCTGTCAATTAATGTACTCAGTGGCTAGGTGGTCTGGTGCCAGAATTGGAATGTGTGTGCCAGCTATCGCCCCTTTCCAGTTAGGGAAGCCCATTTGTGCAAAGCCATCCACAGTGTCATGCACATTGCCCAGAGTCACGGTCTTTTGGAGCAGGATGCAATTAATGGCCCTGCACACTTCCATCAACTCGAGTCCAATGGTCAACTCCGAACTGGTTAGCGACCAATTGGTAGCAGTCTGGAGTTGCCAGCTTCCACAGTGTAATCACCACGCACTTCGCCAATGGCGCAGCAGCTCTCATTCTCGTGTCCTTGCGCCACAGGGCTGGGTTGAGCTCATGGCTTTCCTCATCCAGAAGTTTTGCAGTCACTGCTCGTCATCCCAGACAGGCATCACCATGTGATCCCACCACTCAGTGCTTGTTTCCCAAGCCCAAAAGTGGCGTTCCACAGTGGTCAGCACCTCCGTGAATGCCACAAGCAATCTCCGGTCATAGCTACTATGCGTGGCAAGATCAATGTCGAACTGCTCTTGCCTTTGTAGTTTAAGGAATAACTCCACTGCCACTAGCAACAGAGCGAGCAGCATATTGGTCAACAGTGCAGGATCCATTCCTGCAGACTGAAGAGGCAGAGCAGAACGTACAGTACACAAACTGTTGAAAAATGGCACCAAATGTGGATGGAAGCACAGGGACTGCTGGGATGTGAAGCAATGCATCACGGGGCATTGAGACAGGACCGAGGATGCCCCGCGGCCCCCTCCGCCTTCCCATAACTCTTAGTGGCAGAAGAGGAAGAGATGATCTGTGGGATTGCTGCTCAGAGTGCACCGCTCTGAATACTGCTGCAAGTGGGAACATGCTATTGCGCAGGCAGCTGACAGCGTGAACACACGACAGTCGTTTCCCTTCAGCACTCTCTGAGCGGCACTATAACTGCGGGCACTGTAACTCTGCCAGTGCAGACATGCCCTTAGCATTGTAACTGGGCACAGATGAATCCTAAAGCTCCTGTCAGCAAGGATCTACCAGAATCCCAGAGGTCGGTAGGAATAAGTTAGTTTGTATCAGACTATAAAATGAAAACTCGGAAAGTGAAGGTGTCTCCTAAGTGTCCACTTATTCACAAGTAAGGCTAAGATTGTGTCAGTTATTTTTTAGTAAAAGTCATGGACAGGTCACGGACAATAAACAAAAATTCACAGAAGTCATGACCTGTCTGTGACATCTGCTGCTGTGGCTCCATAGTTCCCCCTCCGCCCACAGCAGCTGGAAGCTGTGGGGTGATCATTTCACCCAAAGAGAAAATGGGACACATTCTGTGACTTCCATGACCTCCATGACATAAACGTAGCTTTAGTCATAAGAAATAAGCACTTTTACGACCGAGGAAACTGATTTCTTCAAACACTGCCCTCCTATTTTTTATTGCTACTGTGGCATTGCATTTTATTTAATCAGATTATTTTTTTAGTCCCTTATTTCCAGTCATTAATACACAGGGCAGGGAGTTGTATTGAACTGCCTTTCTACAATCACTTTTCAATCTAGAACCAAACAAGGAAGTTTGACCACAAGTTATGAAATGCAGAGTTACCAAATATTTTGTACACTTATCTCCTGTTTTATGCTCAGTTCATATACCGCAGTTATCTACTCCAGACCTGCCCTCCATGAGCTAACAAAAATCTTATCACATCACTTGTTTAACACTGAATGACTAACATGCTGTAATAGTAGTTTGTAGATAATTTCCTATCCAGTTTGAACCTTTGCAAGTTTTACTAGTTGTTCAAACAGGCTTACTTTGCTTTCATTTTTCATCTATATATTAGTTTTGGAGACTGCTGCAAAATCTAAGACTACAAATGTGAATATTTCTTTTTTCATGCTCCCACCCAAAAGATGTTATTTCAAAACTTTCTGGCTTCTAATAGAAGAGGATTTTAAGGAAAATTTTTATTCAAACTGTAAGGCAGTTATACTTGTAGTCAACACACCCAGTTCCTGGTAGCTGAACAAAAAAAGTTCTAAGTAGTCTATTTTTGCTACTTTGCCAGCAGAGATGAGGGAGGGATAGCTCAGTGGTTTGAGCATTGGTCTGCTAAACCCAGGGTTGTGAGTTCAATCCTTGAGGGGGCCATTTAGGGATCTGTAGCAAAAAAAATTGGTCCTGCTAGTGAAGGCAGGGGACTGGACTTGATGACCTTTCAAGGTCCCTTCCAGTTCTAGGAGATATACCTGTCTCCATATATTATTATATTATCTGATCTCACTCCTGGGATGGGCAAAAGAAATTCACCTTCAGGTACTACGCTTGGCTTCTGTCTTACAGGCAACATGTAGGAGTAGGTTCAACTACAAGAGAAGTTTCAAGGTCACTTGCCTTCCTCAAGGCAAGTAAGTTAGAGTCGCACAATGCTGTTGGATTTCCTGTATTATCACCAGAGATGAAAAGGGAAATATGTTGCCCCAGTGTTCAGATGCTGTATTTCATAACATTTTAACTTTTGCACCTAAGTATAAACAAGCAGCATACAGATGAGTAAACCAAAAGGAAGAGAGAACTCCTGTTTGAGTTACTTTAGCTTAAATAAAAATATTTTACCACTGATAACAGCATGAAAATTGATTGCAAGTAAATGTGCTCTTGACTGGCAAATGGTGCAACTATGTCTTTTTACACAGAAAGCATATACAGGTCAGCCTCTCCAAATGGGTGTTTATTTTTCCCTCCAACTAAACAGATCTAAAAGGTCCACTGTAATGCTTGAAAATGAAGTGCTGTTAAGCAGCTTAGTTGCCCAAGTTTCTGATCAGGCTGATACCTGATTACATAAAACCCTCTACTCTAGAGTATTTTTTGCTGCTACCAAAGTTAATTTAGCTTCATTTGCAGAACCATTAGTATTTTGGTCACCCATCTAAAGTCAAAACTTAACACTTTCTTTTGGAATGCAATTCTGAAGGTCTGAGTTCTTTGAACTCAAACATTAGCTCAACTAGCTAAGCTGCCATTTTATAGCAGCTACAGGAAGCTAGACAATGTGAAGTTAAAATGACTTCAGCCTAGTTTCTTTTGGAAAAAAAAAAAGATTTTCACAGTGTACCTGTGTGAGGTTGGACTACAGCTGAAGCACTTGAATAGTTAGGTATATAAACCATATTCATTCAGAAGGAAAACAGCCTATTATTCAGCCCCATGGCAGACACTACTTAAGTCTCACAACAGGAATTAGTCGTTTAGGGCCAGATCCTACAAACACTTACTGCATAAGTAATGATACTTACAAACTTAAATGCTTAGAGGATATCAAGCACTTAGGTTTCATGTTATACTTGCATGGAGCAGTAAATTAAAAGGTTATATTTTTAAAGCTTGTAGGAGTGGCAATGTGCGATCAACTGAAATTTAAAAAAAAGGGCAAAATACCAGAAAACTGTCTGACAGATCCAGATTCTCTTGGAAGTAATGAAAACCCTTTCACTTAAGACAGAGGCATAGTAGATATCCCACTAGAAAACAAACCAAGGAGAGACTGAGCTTAAAATCTTTTCTACCTCTAACAGCTTGGTTAGAGTCATAAAAAGTATTTTTAAAATTTATTAGGGTTAAAGTCCATTAAGACATTTTATTTGGAGTTCACCTCTACCTTTGTGAGAAAGTACAAATCTCTTTTTAAAACACCCCTTATATCCTAGTTTAGACAAGCCCTAACTCAATGAAGAACATTCAGGTCCCTTGCAGTTCTTCCTACAGTGCAAGTGTCCGTCCCACTACAAGCCCCCTTTAGTCCATTATTAAAGGGACACTTGGAACTGACACCCTTGTGTCTTCCCCCCCTTACTATTTGATAACAATCACTGTCAGTGAAAATAATTATTTCTCATTTTCAGTTTTACTTCATGAATTTGACAGCTCTGCAATCAATTTGTACTTTTAGCTATTTTCCCTGATTAACTGGGACTTTCATAGCAATGGGGAAATTCTTTTTCAAAAGAAACCCGACCGCAAAAATGGAGACAATTAACAGGGAGACTCTGGGGGAAGGGAGCGGAGGGGGGGGGGGGGGAAGAAAGAGAGAGAGAGAGGGAAAAAAGAGACAACCCCCAAAAAACTTTCAAGATTACACTGAGCTCTTCTCCTGAAGACAAGCTCAGTGTACGCTCAAGAGTCCCCCCTCCCCCCCCCACAACAGAAGTTGGTCCAAGAAAAGATATTACCTCACCCACCCTGTCCCCACCCTGTCTCTCTCGTATCCTGGGAGAGAGACTAACATGGCTACCCGACAACTAGATATCAAGTTGACAGTATCCCTTCAAGATAATCCAATTATAACATTCACGCTTTGCCTACGATCAATTTGTCACTATTGGCTGATAAATGAGTGATCACGTACATACACGGAAATTCAACAATATGTATTTCAGGAGGAAACAACTCAGGATCCTTCAGCTACAGAACTAGGTGTGAAACTACCAGAATAATGTATAGAACACTACAGGTGTCTGAAGCATCCCAACTATGAGCTATATATCATTGTAGATTAAATGCCATGCTTTCTTCTAGAGAGTATTAATTAAAATCTTTAGTAAAAAGTGAGTTTTCCCTCACAAATGAAGACTGAAGGTGAACAGGCCGAAGACTACTTTAGTGTTCAGAGTGTTTAGTAGTTAGTGATGAGGATAGCTTAAAGTGTTGCAATCTAGCATTACAGTTAATGGCTCAGTTTTTGTATAATTGATGTGAAACTGCAAAGTGTTATGCTCCTTTCGCATTAGCAAGTTACATGAATCTAGGATCAAAGTCTGAACCTTTAATAAAACATTTGTTGAAGATGCTGCAGGCAAAATAAGTTCTGCCTGTAAGGGCTGGTCTATACTTAGCCGCTAGTTCGACGGCTGGAAATCGAACTTCCTGGTTCGATTTATCGCGTCTCGTCTGGACGCGATAAATCAAACCAGGAAGTGCTCGCCGTCGACTGCGGTACTCCAGCTCAACGAGAGGAGTACCGCGGAGTCGACGGGGAGCCTGCCTGCCTGCCGCGTCTGAACCGTGGTAAGTTCGAAGTAAGGTATGTCGAATTCAGCTGCGTTATTCACGCAGCTGAATTTGCGTACCTTACTTCGACTTGGGGGGTAAGTGTAGACCAAGCCTAAGATACTTAGCCCATAAACCTTATACAAAACTCTGCATATAGATTACATTAGACAGATTTACAAGAGTAAAAGATTAAGATACTAAACTTTCCTTGGACTACTGGGTGTTGAGGGGGACAAAAGGACAATATACAGCAATAGATGCTTTGGCCCTATTACTTCTATATTTAGGGGTAAGGAATTAAGCATTACTATTACAATATGTATTTTTAAAGTGTAAATAAATCCATGTCCTACAAGATTACACAACAATCGAATGTGTGAAGACAATGATTAAAAATTTTTTTTTCTTTTTACACAAACAGGAAATAATGTTTCAAAACAACTACAGGCAAGCAACCTCTACACCTTAAATTCCAGGAAAGCTGAAAACTTTCTCCAAGAATGGGGTTTACCTCTCTCCAACATTATAACTTGCAATAAGAACAGCAGCACCTCCCGGCACTACCTTATGCATGTTTTCTATTTGTCTTTCTTCCTCATATGTAAATACATATCAGAGGGACCTTACCTTTAAGACTTGGGAAAGTCTTTAGATATGCTCATATTTTTACATATGGAGACTGTGATAAAATGCAGCATGAAACTTAATTACGAAGCTAGCTTGCTTCCAGTTCTAACTATGTGGCTATTAAATTTTGGGAACTGAAATTTTACAGAACTTATTTCTTGGAACTGTAATGTGGGAGTGGTAATTTCCCCAAGTGGTTATCTGCTGAGTCAGAAGAACAAGTCACTGAGGCTGGCAGCAATGGTACAAGACATCTATATTTGAAAATGCCCAAGTGTACCAAAAAAATAATGACATTGACTAAACAATTATGCCTCAAGGTGATCTGGTTTATATCTCACCCAAAATCCTAGTTGTTGTTCAAGATTAGCATGGCCCATAGATAAGCATTCACAATAGCTATATAAAAAGGCCATTAAAAAATAAATCTCATTTTTAAAATCTTGTTACGTTTGTATTACTTCAGACTCAATTACATAAAAGGTCAAGTGAATAAAGCAGAAACAATGTCTTTAAAGGGCTTGAGAATAGAAATGAAGGAGTTGATAGTTGGAATAAAGATTAAGTTACAATGATTTTTAAGCTTGACATCCAGTGTCTTTTTGAAGCTCTCCTAGCCAACTTTGCAAACAAGAGGCAGGAAGCATAAGTTCAAGAAATTTAAGTCATCTGAACACACATCACTATGCAAGAGAAACCACCATTAGATAGTTGCCACAATCAATGGACCAGCTCTTCTGCTGTGTGTTCATATTCCAATTTATTTGGAAGGGACCTTGTCCAAGCTACATCTTTCATCAACACATGATAGGGCTCAGGGGAGAAAGTTTGACTGTCACCAATGACAGGTCTTTGCTGAATGCACTGTCCAATATGAAGTTTCATGTACAGATATTTTCCAACAAAACACACACACTGAAATAAGGAAAGGAAAAACAAGTTATTTGCAGATTACTGGACATACTTAAGACAGGCATCTGAGATATTGAAGTGATAGAAAATCCACCTAATGGGAACATGCCAAAGCAAAGCACACACAGTCATGCATTTTTCTACTGCAAGTAACAAATTTTAAATTATACACTATCAAAACCATGATATTCTGCAAATTCTAGGAAACGACCTGGCACCCATACTACAGCATTGAACACAATATAAAAATGTAGATTGGTGGTGAACTCGACTCACAACAGTTTTAATTCTTGTCTACACTAACATTTCACGGCTGCAATTCTCCACAGGTAATCACAACAGTAGAGGCTGGAGTATCAACTGGATTCAAACGGAGTTGTTTAACCCTACTGAGAGCAGGTTTAAACAACAGTGGTAAATACGCATAAGCTACAGCCTCCACCCTTCATACCACTAATCTCATGTCCTAATTTTTCTAGTGTAAACAAAGCCTTGAAATAAAATTAAAGCTATTTTTGCTTTCAAACAAAGCAGTTGGCACGTCCCACATGTACTGCAAGCTCATAAGCAAATCTTTCACAAGGGATGTGTATAAGCAGCTGAAATGTCTAGGATATGACAGAGGAAGTGGCCGACAAAGTTGGCAGAGGTTTTAACAGGTGCAGGAGATTAATCCAACTATCTCAGAGAAATACTAAAGGTTCTTCACTGGCAAGTCAGTGCCAAGTAATCTGATCTGGGCTTTAGCTAGAATTCCTCAGGCCAGCCTTAGTTATCTCCCTGGCAAACCACCACCAAGGCAGATTTTTCAGGATCATGTCCTGTCATCAGCCTACCACCATGATACATCAGACCTGTAGTAATTTTTACCAGAGAACCATAACGCATGCAAAATAAACAGGTGAAATGCCATTCTCTAAGTGATAGTTGCACAGGAAGGGGGGAGGGGGAAATCACTGACTATATTAGTTCAACAGAACATCTATGAGGAACATTTAAAGAAATGTTATTGTCAGTTGGTAATTACAGAAAGCTCGGGGCTTCAGATTTTAGTTCAGTGCTGCTGTAGCCGTTCTGCTTAATCAAAGCTGCTACAGTCTTACAGAAAACTAAGGTGTCAAATCAAGCCATTCATAAATATCCACAACATGTCTGTCCCTCTCTAAAACACTATTAATGCAAGATGGACGTAGCAATTTAATGTATGTATTATGAAATTAGAACCTTTGTATTTGATGATCAGCATGTGCTTAACTACCTATTGTGAGAGTTCACCCTGGTAGACAGATTATGTTGAAAACGGAGTCCTAAACTACCATGAGATCTTCCTATCTGCCATGTCCTGTAACTAGTTAGCTTAGAGAAGTTTGTTGTTTAAGGACTTCAAGGAAGGGAGCCTTAAAAAAATAAAAATAAATGTTATACCCAATTTGGGGAAAAAAAGACATTTAAATATTTCCTAGTCATCAGATGCAAACCCACTGCACTTGGATAAAGCTTTAATCTGAAAGACAATACAATGGATAATTTAAAATTGAAGATTTATTCAGAATCTATTAAGAGGATAATGAAGCCTTGGCCAAATGGATGCATTTAACTGAGGCTTTTCCCTATGAAGTTGCCCTCTAATAACCTAAGCTTCTAGACGAATCTGAGAAACTCACATTTCTTGTTACCCTGCCAAGAATGCAGAGGTCAGTTCTCATGGGGGGGGGGGGGTTAGACGAAAAAGGTACCACAGAGGGATTCAGTTAGTTAACCCTGAAATCTAAAACTAGACAGGAAAAGACATTCCCAGCCTAATGCTGCAGCATTATTGTTGACATAAAATGAAAATAAGAATTTGTTTCCTCCTATCGCAGGACAGATTTGCATAAACCTGTCCAACTCAAGACCACAGCATCAGTTCTTTCCACGCAGGGGAAAAAAAAAAAAAAACGCTTTATATATTCCAGGAATCCTAAATTGTCTTCACAGGTAAAAGGAAATTCCAGCTACACTTATCCTTTCAGATCAGAAATTGCTGTTGCTGCTTTAGAAACAACATGGTAAGATGGCGAAATGTCCTCTTTCTACAGAACTGATACCACCTTTCCTGAACCATCTCCTACCTAGATCTGCTGGCCAATGAATATTTCATCGCTTTCTGTTACAAAAGTGCTGCCCTTGGATAGCATTAGATCCTTTTGGTACATGTAAGAAACATAAGGACACTGATGACACCTTTTCCTTAAACTTAATTTGCAGACCACCGAATTAGGAAAGCAATTATACCCAGCTGATACTGGACAGCTATAACAAATGGGCAAACACAAGCCAAACATGCCCGCTGGTATGCCAGCATTTCTACGCTATGGCCCGAGACACTAAGGCATTACAAACGTAACACAATCCAGGCGAACAAAATGATCAGAAGCAAATCAGGCTGCGAGACTTGAAATGGCAAGTTCAGCTCCTATATGTGAAGAACGTGACACCAGCTACACCCCCCGCCCCAGAGGACTTTAATCACCAAGAGGGCGATGGGGTAACTTCCTTTTCCAGTCCCGTTTTACCCTGATTTGTTATCCCCGAGCTGGGCATTGGTGGGTGGGGTGCGGGCAAAGTCACCCAAAGCTCTAGATCCTGAATCAAGAGGGAAAATAGGCTGCAAAGCGAGTGACAGTGTTTGATCCCAGAGAGCAAGGCTCTCCCCCCCCATGGAAATGGCCCCCCCGGTCGGAAAGTGGGGG
>NW_020664725.1:6092041-6193901 GCF_002925995.2 Terrapene triunguis
CTCTCCTCCCCCCGGTCGGAAATGGCCCCCCCGGTCGGAAAGTGGGGTCAGAACAGATAACCTGAGGGGGCCAGACGGGGGGGCTACTGATTCCCCCTTCCCACCCCACCCTCGGTGCCTTTCACGCGGCCTCTGCGGCGGCTCCGCGGAGGCCGGGCGCCGCCACTGCGCCAAGGCGGGAGGGGGCTCTGCGGCGGGAGCACCCCCGGCCCACCCACGCAGAAACCCCCACCGCTCCCTCCGGGCCTTACCTCGATGTAGCCGGCCAGCGTGGCCGCGGGGCCGGTGAGCGCCAGCAACGGGAGCAGCAGCAGCAACGCCAGCTCTCCGCTCGCCACCATCCTGTCCGTCTTCGCCGCCGCCCAGCAGCTTCTGCGGCCTTCACGCCCTGAGCCCGGCGACAGCGGGGAGCCGCCTCACAAAGCCACGCCCACGCCAATCACAGAGCGCGGAGCCTTGAAACCACGCCCCTGTCCCAGCTCCGGCCAATCACAGCGACGTACAGACGACACGGCCGCGCCCCAGCCCCAGAGAAAGACCCTGCGAGGGAGGGAGCCACGCCCATCACTCCGAGTCTCCGCCAATCAGAGCAAGGGTGACAGGGGAGCGCCACACCCATCCGTGCAGCACCCGCGCCCCCAAGTGACAGCCAATCACGGGGAGTGGCCCCAGGCTGCCAGCGCCACCACCTGCCACTATGCACTGCCACCCAGGGGTGGGCTGGGCTTGGGGCTGGAAAAGGGGCGGGGATTCTGCGGGTGGGAGAATGGCCTCCACTCATCTCTGACTCCCAGGCCCAAGCACAATGTCTGGTGAGCAGCCGCTTTCCTAAGCCCTGCAAGAAATTGCCACCTGTGGTACTGCATTACTTAAGACCCACCATAGGACCATGCAATGAAAGAGAGCATCAGAGGGGCAGAGTTAAGGCTGGGTGGGCAGCCTTTCTGGCCTCAGAATGCTTTTGCAGGCTTAGTTTTCTGTTTTCAACGTTTTTGGATTGGTTTTCTTAGGGTTTTTTAAAATGAAGAACAAAAAGATATAACAAAAAGCATAAAAAAAAGCCCCTCTCTCAGTAAGAGACAGAAGGAAGCTCGACTGGTTTGCAAATAAAAGAACCAAACAGCAATCCCACAATCTATTTGTTAATTAGTAAATTTCATAAAATGGAACAATTGGTCTCCATTACTGCAATGCCCCTGTAAGGAAGTAGAGGGCCACAAAATCCACTCAGACCCTTTTAGACCATGTTATTTATTTTTAGAGACAACATGTTGCATAACTCAGAAGTGTTTGCTACAACACAGCATGTTAACATACAACTAACGGTGTAAAAACTGAAGTGTTCTTAAATATAAAAAACCCTTAAATAAAACAAAATAAAGTTTAAACATAAATCTTTCACTAACCTTTTTTGCAGGGGATTATTAAATGAAAACAACAAAGGTTAAAATCTTCTTAACTTTGGTGGGCCAAATCATCTGGCTGTGGTCCCCAAACTGCCATTACCCATACCTGCTCTATACAGTTTTACATTAACAGCAGGTTTGGAATGCTATGCTCTGCAATTACAGATTCAAATCCCAGTATGGTGAATTCAGCTCTTTATGTTTTTGAGAGAAAAAAATTGAATAGTAATAGTAACAGGATTGCAGTAAAGCCATACTCCAAATCCGAGCTCCATCGTGTTAGGTGCTGTATAAACAAAATGAAAGCACTAAGCTTCAAATCCTCAAAACTGTTTAGGCAGTTTCAACGCCCATTGAAATCAATGAGAGTTAGGTGCCTAAATACCATGGAAGATCTGGGTCTAACTGTGCGTGGAAAATATTACAATAAAATAAACTGCTTTGGGGTTTGTTTGTTTTTGTTTTTAAGGGAATAATATCTACATTAAAGATCTCAGAGCAATTTTTGTAAAATAATATGTTTGCCCCTCGGATGTCACCTACCCTCACTTTTGTGTAGTATGCTGTAGTCCCTTTATTTTTTTGCACTTCACCCAGGAAATGGTTTGATTGCAAATGACAAAAGAGCACATGGTCAACTCAAAAATAATCAGTGTAAACAGACATATTTCTCTACCTATGCCACTTAAGACATCTTAGATTATTAAAACTGAACAAATTTTAAAAATCCTATTTACTTGTTACATTTGTAGCACTTTTTTAATTTTTGCTTTTCTCAGTTTAGAAAAAAAGTCAGTGAGATCAACTGTATTGCTGTTGATCGTTTCACTTTTAGAGCTTCTGTGCTGTTATGTTTGAATTGCAGCATTTCAGGAAATGTTTAAAATCAATTGTAGCAAATCTGAGTTGACATGTGATTCCACTATGTATATAATTTGTAAAACACTTGAGTCCTTCAGAAAGAAAAACACTGTATCGATGTAAACCATTTATTAGTTATTTATTATTTGTTGTTTGGCTTTCACAATGATGTAGAAGACAGTCAAACAAAATGTAGTGGGTGAAATCCTGATCCCATTGAAGTCAATGGTGAGGCATTAATTTCAACGGGGCCAAGATTTCACCCCCAAAATCTAAAAGATGCCACTACCTAAAACAGAAATAGTTTCTGTAATATAATTAAAAAATAGATATAATTTAATATACATCAGAATAACTTCAGAAGCAATTTCTATGTTTGAAAGAATAAACATTATTTAAAACATGTATAAAAACCCATCAGAATTATTTCATGGAATAAATTAAGGAAGCATCTGCTACAATTTACACATGTTATTCTCCATAATGTTCATAGCCGGATGTGCAAGAGTGCTTACACTGAAAAACAAAGCAAACAGAAAAATCCCAAGATTTTCGGACAATTAGATAAAATTACAAACCCTTTATATTCTTTAACTTTTACATTCTTCACACACAATCACAAGTGATTTTTTTTTTTCTGAAATGGATGCAAGGAAGATTGCTGAAGTGTTGTAAATGGGGACAATCTGTAATATAGATCAATAAGCAGCCCAGTTTTAATTAAAATGGCCAGCTGGTCCACTAGTCACTTATTACAGTCTCATTTTTTTACAGTACTTGAAAACCTTTAAATCTCTTTTACTGCAGTCCTCTGGCATCTGTAATCTTCTTTTAAACTTACCCAAACCCAGCTGGAATATTCATTGACTCCTTTAAAATAATACATTTTAATGTATATACATTTTTAATGTACAATATGGGTGTATTTGATTCAATTGAATATATTTTGAGTTAAATTTTTCCCTTTTACAAAGTTATCATTAAGATATTTTTCATTCTCCCCAGCTCCACAAGAACAGTTGTTTATATATCTTTGGGTACAGCCTCTCATAGCAAAGATATCTTGAAGTGCTATATAAATTAATGAGCTAGTAATATTTAGCATTTATATTTATATAGCACTTTATGAGCATTAATTAATCCTCACAACTCCCCTTTGAGGTAAGTAATTTTGCAGATGGTGAAAAGAAGGCAAGGAGAAATTCAGGTGTCAATTTTCAAGTGTCCACTAATTTTGGGTCCCCAACTTGGGATCTGTTAGGGCTTGATTTTCAGAGCTGCTGCAGAGATTGAAGTCAACCGGAGCGTGGGTACTCAGCACCTTTGAAAATCACCCTGCAGGTGTCTCCCGTTGGGCATCCAAAGGCTGATGCGCCTAAAATTGGTGGACCCTTTTGAAAATTTAGGCTTAAGTGATTTGTGCAGGTCACATGGGGTCAGTATCAGAGGTCAGAATAGAACTCAGGTATCCCTACTTCCCAGGTCCATGTTCTGTCCATTGGATCATCCACATTGCTGCTCCAAAATTATAGCAGTGTAGCAGCTGTACACATAAAGACGGCCGCATCTGTGCATCCTGTAGCCCACAGGATTATTTTGCTAGCTATTATATCCTACTAATCCAGCCAGCCGTATCAAATAATATGTTTATCTTTCTGAATTAATCCATTTCATTCTTATATTTTATCAGTATTAATTCCTATGAATTTAGGATGTGTTGAGGCATATGATATGTGTTTCCTAATATAATTATACATAGAATAAGTTTTGCTGACATGCAAGAAGCCTACCGGCCTGAATCCAGTAAGATTCGCTAAATAGCTAAAAGTATAATCAGTTAAGAGTAAGTCAGCATAAAAACTGGTAACCTTTGGCACAGATAGAAATGGTCCCTGAACTTTGGGGAACCAAAGGGAGCAACTATACACAACACTGATCAGGTTTATCCGGCATCTGCAACCAGTTGGTAACTGCAGGGTATACCACAAACCTGGAAGTTGCCAAGAGAGCCTAGGGTGGCAGTTTTTGGAGTGAGATAATCCTTATTAATATAGAGAGAGTAAGTGTCATAATCCACTAACCTATAGGATAAGATACCCATACATTTCTTAGGGTACGGAAATAAGATTTGGGTATAGTAGGTTGGGCATGAATTACATAGTGTCAGGATCCTATGAAATACCTTGTAAGAAGGGGGCTTTTAGCTCTTTCTTTTCTTTGTTCTCCTATATTCTATAGACCAGTGGTTCTCAAACTTTTGTACTGGTGACCCTTTTCACATAGCAAGCCTCTGAATGCGACCCCCCCCCTCCCAAATTAAAATCATGTTTTTATATATTTAACACCATTATAAATGCTGGAGGCAAAGTGGGATTTGGGGTGGAGGCTGCATTTTATGGGTTAGTTGTTATGGTCAACAATGCAGGTCAACAATCCGATTGTAATTCACCCACAGTCTTATACATCTGGAATATGGTTATTGAGAGAGGGACTCTTAGCTAGGACACTGAGGTTATCCTACCCTTCTGGAAGCACCTTAGTTCTATAACTTCCACCAGGACGGTCACCAGAGAGGAGCAAAAGGGACTGTATTTTAGCTTCTTACCTCTTCTAGTACAGCATCCTCCTACCACTAAGCTGCACTGTTAGAATGGGTATCAGGTGAAGTCCTGGCGTGGGACTTGAACTCACAATCCTCTAACTCAGAAACCAGAGTAGCCAGATAGCCATACTGTCACATTTACACAGGGAAACAAAAGATAAGTAAAATTTTGGGGCTTCTCACCCATGACATATTTCCCATTAAAACAGAGATACAACAACAACAAAATGTGTTGTAACAGGCAAATCTTGCTTTTCACGGGCAGGCACAGAGGGCTCCAGAAGCAACAGAAGTAGTGCAGTTCTGCTGCACAGGGACTAGATTTAAGGGATATATAGTCTTGTTGCAGAGCCAAGGTGTGTAGGACTTTTTCACATTTCCAGGACATGAGTAGTTCAGGGAAGGAGCAGCAGCAGGGCCAATGGATCTGCTACTGTAACAATCCATCAGCCACTGCCTCTTGCGGAATGGGGGAGGGGGGGGGAGATAAGTGGTGGGGTCTAGAAAGGGCCATAATAGTGTTTTCCATTTGACTACTTGTCTAACGCTCACCACAGAGGATTAATTTCCCTTCAGCAGCTGTAGAATCTCTTTGCACAAAGCCTAGCTAGAAGGGGGAGACTATTAGCCCAAAATGCATTAAAAAGTGTAGCATTGTGATTTGACAGTGGGTATGATAAACTGATATTTCAGTATCACAAGACCAGATATCCATCTGGCAGCCTAATTAAAAAGGAATGGAATGTAACATTTTGCAAATGACATGTGCAAAAAACTGTGTTTGGAACTCCTAGGAGAGAAGGAATTTTTAAAATAAAGCTTTTGCTTAAAAAAACACCCAACTGAAGTAGTTTAGGGACAATTTCCAAATCGCTTGTGATAAAATTAATAGGTGCTCTCTATAAAAATAGTCTGATGACATTATCATCTTCTGGGGTTACTTTGCTAAAGCTCAGGTAGGTGCAGATTTCTATGATTGTCTTTGCTGAGTTTATCAAGAAATGTAAGTGTGAAGAGGATGATTATTTAAAGCTCAGTATTCCAGTGCTCTCAGCAAGCCCAGAATTCAAGGAGGGACCGTTGCTATCACCACATGCAAAATGTCCCATTGGGAAGGTTGTTTACTTTACAAAGTCAAGGTTGTGAAATGGGTGGGGAAGTGGGTAAAAACAGGAAGTGAAAGGGAGTTCTGTGGAAAGTAGATGAGTGAGGCGGCATGAGAGTCCGGCAAACTGTTTGTTGTACTGACAAGCATATGACTGTATGGTAAGAACAAGGGCTGAGAGGCAAGACACTTAAGTTCTAATTCTTGGCCCTGTCACCGTGTGACCTTGAGATAATCACTCAAATTCTACTTCATTTTGCCCATTAATAATATGGAGATAATATTTGTCTACCTCAAAGGAGTGAGTGAAGCTTTAATTAATGTTTCCAAACCTCCGATGAAAGGTTCTCTGTAAGTGAAAATATTAATTATTATCTATGTTATTGCCTACAGTTTCTAAAGAGTTCTTAACTCCACTTTGTTTTAGTCTAGTCATGATAGTAGCAGCAACTCTCTGTAGATCAGAGGTGAGATTCTGTGCGGTACATGGGGTACACCACAGAACTCATAGCCCATGGACCGGTGGGGGAAAGCCACCTTTGTGCCCTGCTATTCTGGGTTGCTCCAGGGGTCAGAGTGATCTCCATTGTAATGCAGACAGCCTTGGGGGCTGGGCTGCCTATGGTACCTACGGACAGCACTGTCACTCAGAATGCTATGTGCTGTGGCCCAACCCTGACACACCCCTCCTAAACCCAGCACAGTCACCTACACCAGGCCTTTGCGGGGGGGAGGGAGGCAGGGTTGGAAAACAGCCTGCAATTGTCTTGCTTGATTAGTTTCTGTGCCAGGGGAATTTTCTCCAATTGGATCCAGGGCTTTTAGAATCCCCTTTTTTGCTGCTCTGGCCATTTTACCCAGTGTACTTGTGCCAGAGCAGCAGCTCTCACCCTGTGTCTTTGATCAGCTTCTTTTTTAACTGAAAAATCCTTGTGTGTTTGTGTTTCTCCTGTAAATAATGTTCCAGTGGAACCTTTTCTGTTATTTACAACTTGTGAGTCTGCACAGCTGTTTAAAAGGAAAGAGGCGACTCCTGGCTGAAAAGATCTGCCCCCAAGGCATGTTAAGTCAATTGGTAAGGAAGGAGAACAGAAGAGGTTGAGGGGGCCTGTGGTTTGTTCCAGTAGAGAGCTGTGCCAAGAGCATTTGTCAGAATCAGACTCATCGTTGCAGAATGAGTCTATGAGAATCAGAAAGCCCTTGAATATTCCCTCTGCTCCCCTCAACTCTGCAATTGAAAGGTTGTAATTGAACTAGCCTTCAAACAGTAGTATTATATGGGGATTTTAATTAAAATCTTGATGGAAGATTTAAATGGGATTATGTCATTTGTAATAGTGGTGAATGATAGTTTCATGCAAGCTAGAAATTGCAGAGGTAGAACTGAGCCAAGTCTGATTTTAGGAGCTAAAATACCACCCGAACAAGGAAAATTTGCAGGTGTAAAGATGCTTTCAGCTGTCAGTCCTCTAAGCAGCTTTGCAAAGACACCATGTAAAAATAATTTGATTGCAATTTCCTCCATTATTGTACATAACATTCTTCCAACAAAAGCAACTACAGAAGAAGTTAGGATGAGTGAAAAGCCTTTTGCCTTTCACCTTTGGTGGCATCCAGGCTTCAAAAACAACAGAGTTCATGACACAGCTGATCCAATTACAAGAAACATTGCCAAGTTGTGTCCAAACACAGCAGCTTTTTTCAAAACGCAACTAACAGTCAAATGAATGCATCTGTGCACACCTATTCTGCTGCCTGTGTTTGTGTCAGTGTTTCTGGAAAATCTGGGCAGCTATCCCATATTGCCTCAGCAGCGGATAGAGTATTTGGAGGACATGAAAGCAAAGCAGCAGCATGTGGGGTAACGCACTCTGGGAGGAAGAAGGACTGGCCAAACTGGTTATACAGGCACACAGTGGGGGTCCCGACCATGTGGCAATACAAGCTTACAACTTGCTTTCAGAGGAAACCATGTGCCATCCTAAGCATCTGACAAGGGTCAAATACACTTAGGTCCAGATTTTTAAAGGTATGTAGTTGTTGCTGTGCTCAGCATTGCAATGCCTAACTGATTTAGAAGCCTAAATCTCATTTTCAAAAGGGATGTAGGCCCTTAGAAGCCAAAATTCCACTGACAGTAGATGGGATTTAGATTAAGTACCTAAATCACTGTTGAAAATGAGATTTAGGCTACTAAATCAGTTAGGCATTGCAATGCTGAGTGAAGCAATATCTAAATACCTTTAAAATCTGGGCCTTAGCTACTACAATTTATTATTAACTATTTTGTACATGGGCAGCAGCCACATCTAGGGTCAACCATGCAACTAACTGGTTATTACAAGGCTGGTGAAGAGATGTAGTGTAGACACAGCCTTTACAAGTCAGCTAGGCCCAGATGCTCAAAGGTATTTAGGCACCTTTCATGCCAAATAAAGTAATGGCATTCATCACGACTGAAATACAATCTTCTTTTGGGTGGAAACTGACAGGCAGAAGTGCAAAGAGGATGAGAAATTATGTCTTGGTATAAGCAAGGGTAACTCCACAGAAGTCTGTGAAATTGCACTTATTTATCCCAGATCGGAATTTGGCCCAAATATTCTCTATAAATGTAAAATATTACAGTTGGATTGTTAATAATGATTTCACACATGATGGGAAGGTGAGCACTGATGTAGAATAGTTATTTTATGGGAGAGATTTGAACATTATTAATCTACATTTATTTGCCTTCTGCAGTAAAAGAAACTTGAAAATGAAAATAAAAAATGGCTTGTACTACTTACAAGCGAAGGCAGTGATCTGATTCATAACTGAGTTGTTTATTCAGTATTAACTCACAGATTAGAACTGAAATCACCTTAACAAATGACACGCCAAATCAGCAACATGGAATGTGAAAAACCTCAGAACTTGTCCTGTTTGTAAAGATGTCAGATCATCTGCAGCACAATAAAAACAGAAGTTTTTTTTTTCCACACTACCTTTTTTGGAAAAAAAAAATCAGGTGTGATTCAGAGCATATTCAGTCAGACATTATGGAACTAACTTGTGCTAACAAGCTCTTTTACAGCACACTGAGGTTGCCCTTTCATTCTTCTTCATCATTGTTTGTGTGGTTCATAAGCAGCAGGGCGTGTTAAGTGGTAATATGACACACAGGAAAAGAGAAAAAGTAATTTTTAAAAGTCCAGCAGATATTACATCATGACACTGTAATGCTTTGTCTGTTAACAGGTCGTCTTCTCTGCATCAGTTGCACCAATACCTGATACTTAGGGCTAATTTTTCTCTGTTTTTAGACCAATGTACTTCCATCATTGGAATTACTCCTGATTTACACTGGTTTGAAATCTGAATCAGTGACTGCATCTCTGACTGTCCCATTTTGATAGTCATCCTCAAGCTGTTTTTCCTATTAAAAAAATCATTAAATTGGCAGCCTTGATGGGAGTACGAAGCTTCTCAATTCAAATTCATTCATACTGTAGCCATATTAATACTTATTACTTCTCACAATTCCTCTCATGGGGAATCTGCAATGTTAAGTGATTTGCACAAGATATACCATGAGTTAGTGGCAGTGCAAAAAACAGAACTCAGAAGTCCTGGCTTTCAGTCCTTTGTGCTAGCACCCATATCACATTTCTGGCAGGAGCCAAGCGGTTTTGTACTGATTTAGGCCCCAGCCTTGCAACTTGATCACTAGCATAGAGCCCCAATTAATACATACAGTCACTTCCTACACAGCCTTGTCGCTAAAAGTCAGCATGTGTAAACGCTCTTTGTCGGTATTTTGTTGGCACTTTTGCTGACAAAATATTTCCAGCCCCGCTTGCAGCATTAGCTTTGTGACAAAGCCACGTTCACACTGCCACTTGCGTCGGCAAAACTTTTGTCTTTCGTGGGGGGCTTTTTTAAGTACCCGTGAAAGACAAAAGTTTTGTCGACAACTTTGCAGTGTAGGCACATACCCTGAGAGATCTGACCAGGAAATGGATCCTGGTGTCTCCAGGGGAAGAAGTGGTTCGCCTGCAGCTTACGTCCACAAACGAGTCTTAGAAAGAAATCAGATGATTTAGTTTCTTTCCTGAAGTATTCTGGTGTCTCAGAAGAGAGGTCGTCCCCATGGAGATCTCTGCTTCTCCAAAGCCCAACTCACTTCTCCTAAAGTTTGCTTCTTATTATTGCTCCTGCCTTGAAATGAATTGAATTTAAAATGTATCTGGTTTGGGTGGCTGGGTTCTTTGCCGAAGTGTTATTTTACAATTTCTTATTACAGTGTTCCTCAGTGCATAAGAAGAGATAGAGCAGCCCCATGCCTCCAACATTATCAATTCACTTAAGATTGGGGGCCGTTTTCTCAGCAGTAGAGGAATACCATTGCACAAAGACAGGCTATAGTGGGAGCTGGCATTTTTAACACTGATATCAATAAGACCTGCAGTTTTAAAACAGACTTACAAGGATTATTCTGATTCTAAATTTTCCTCACTTGTCTCAGTCATTTGTTTGAATCCCTAAGGACTACGCTGAGATTTAGCTATCTGGTAAGTTATACAAAGGACATTTTAAGTAGAGCCCTATTGGGGTTTGGTTTTTCCCTTTAAAATGCAAATAGCTGATAGTTAATTCCCCATTTGGGATCTAACAGCTGACTTTAAAATATGCAGCTATGATAGAAAAATATATTTCAGAAAGCCCTGTAGTGTGGATAAAGAAACATCGTTACATGAGTATAGATTCTTCTAGTTAGTCAGAGATCTTTATTCATCTGCATTTTAAGCACCTTTACCAACAGGTGGCAGTATATTGAAACACATAATTACTCATAACTCATTATTGCTTTTGGCCAAATTCTGCACCAACATACACCTTGGTGCAACCTCACTGAAGTGTATATGAAGGTGAAATTTGACCCTGTTGTCTACTCTGTAAAATACTGTAAAAATTACGCATCAGCACATTTAAATATATTAGTGCAATAATCTCCCTCTCATTAAAAGAAGTCACACTTAAACATTCTGCTTTTTTGAGAACTTAAAAATTCAGCATGTATATCCTGAAAATAGAACCAGCTAACGGAAGGGTTGTTTGCTTCCTTTACCTATTATACACTCACTTATTCTCAGCTTCAAAAATGACAGAAAGACTATCCAAAACAGGTATCTATCCAATGATGAACTGAAAGTGAGATTTCTAAAGGGAAATTTGCCATCTTATTCTTCCATTTCACTTTCCTTTCAATTTCAGTAACTGCCAGTTTTTCAAGTATAAAACATAAGAGAACTGAATAATAACAATAAATAATAAAAGCCAGAAAACACTTACGCCCTTGAACCAGATTATGTTTCAAAAAATCTGCATCATAGTAACGACGATTAGGGTCCAGTTCTCTCGGTGCTAAATGACATTGTCTTCTAGTGAAGTCATTGGGCCTTCAGAATGTTCACGGGATCGGTCCCTAAGTAGTTAGTTTAACTAGAGTCCTTGTATCTGCTAGTTGTTCCATCTTCTGGAAAATATATTTGATTATCACATTTTAATATAACCCCTTCCAAAAAGATACATTCGTACACACACACATACACACTCAACAGTTTTAATCCCATTCATGCCTCCAAAAATGGATTTATTTGTCATAAGCATAGCATGGAATGAATGAAATTTTGTCTAAAAAGGAATGACAAAGCTAAATGTCCATTGTAGTCTAATATTAACAAATAATATCTAGTTACAAAAATATACAGTATTTGGATAGCCCCAAGATGGTGCTTTATAAACAGGGCACAGATCCTAAGCTGTGGCTGGAGAACATTTGCACAGCTCAGGATGGACATCAGGCTGCTCCGCAGCATAAACTAGAGGAGCCTATAGGCTACTTTAATCATGATGGCTGCTGCCAATGGGCAAGGGGTCATTTTGGCAGCTGGGGGTTCCCAAGACGCCCTTGCCATGTCTCCTTTTCTGGCTATCCTCCCGCTCACCACACTGCCGTCCTTGAGTGGTGAGTGGTGGTATAAGAGTTACTACAGTGACACTCCACCACCCGAGGATTCCACTATAGTGGAGGGTGGCAAGGGAAGCCAGTTTTAAGACCAATTTGTATAAGACACTGACTCAAAAATGCCCTAAAGCAGGGCAGGATCTGGGCCGAAGTCTCTGCCTGTATCTAAGGCCCTGATCTGGCAATGGGTTCTGCAAGCATGGACCCTTGTGCACATGCAGAATGCTGTTCACTTCAATGGGCAAAAAGGTAAATCCCATGACAGATCCCTTGGCAGAATCACAGACTAAATAATACCTGCAGATCCCAAAACTTGAACAACAATTAGTTAATAGTGAAAGTATTCCTCAAAGAGGTACTTACATTCGGGGGCGGAAGGGGGGAATTGAATATAAGAAACAAACAAAACTTTTTATGCCTTTCATCTATTTTCTTGATATATTTTTTTCTGATTCTATTTGCTTAGTATCAAAGCTATTAAGGATCTCTTCTCTCTTTAGTGCTAGAGACTGGCTTGAATCAAAACATTAAAATCTAAAAAAGCCCCAACTCTGAGGTATTTGAAATCCACTCTTGGATCTAAAATTTATAGTTTGAGTCCATCTCTAATCGCTATGTGTTTAACTCCCACTGACAATGAGCTGCAAGATCTTGCTCTCTTCCAGCCAATCCCCTTGTATCTGATTTTGCAGTGAAGCCTGAACTGGGTTTGTCTAATGCACCGTGCATCCCCTATTCCCAGTCAGATTATTCCTGCCAGGAGTGGGAATAATTGACATGGAATGCAGGCTGAATGCGTCTGAGTCAGGGCATATACGTGCTAAGATCTGCGGATCCTGCCCTCCTAACTCTTGCTGAGGGCCCCCCAGAGCATCCTCTTTGCAGGTTTCTGGGGTTCCAGAACCAGGACATGACACTTGCACCCTGTACCTTCTGGCTGTGGCTTTTCAGGCATATGCATACAGAGAAGGATTCAGCCCATAATGGTGAATTTGAGAAGTCATAATAAGTAAGTAAGAAAGTAAATCCATTTATCCATTAGCTGAATATCACTGACATCAAAGCAGAATTTTTGGAAGCCTTCATGATCCATCGCTAACTTTGAGCACTCAGCGGTTGACTTCCCAGTGATCTGTCACAAACCATCCATCCATCTCCTCGCAGGTCGTCCCTTGGCTATGTCTACACTAGCATTTTTGTTGGCATAACTTATATTGTTCAGGGGTGTGAAAAAAACACCCCTCTGAGCGAATAAGTTACACCGACAAAAGCGTTGGTGTGGACAGCACTATGTCGGCAGGAGACACTCTCTTGCCGACATAGCTACCGCCGCTTATTGGGGGTGGTTTAATTATGTCGACATTGGCAAAGAGCGGCTACATGGGAGATCTTACAGCGGCACAACTGCATCAGTACAGCTGTGCTGCTCTAAGGTCACTAGCGTAGACATGGCATAATGACCAAGTTAGTTTATTTTTTGTATAAACGGTTTCTCTTCATTCAAGTTTGTTCCAGTCTGAAATTTCTTCTCTAAATACAGATGAAGAAAACAGACGTGCACACTAAACTGTCCTACTTACTGTGTCTCAAATATTTGCCTATGGGGTTTTCAATAATTATATAATTCATTGGTTAGTAATGCATAGTCACAGAACCTCACCTTCTGTGTGGCAGAGGGTTCTTTTATTGCAGATCAATCAAGCAGCCAGATGTTGAAAAATCTAATAAAAGAGCATGAAGCAATAATAATTTCAAGGTGAATAAAGCCATTTAGTGTATGTTAAAGGACTGCTGTAAAGTTGTTGAGGCCTAAGTTATGCTGTTGATATGCTTTTACCATGGTGGAGTTTTTTTATTTCAATGAAAACAGCATTTTGTTGAGGTATTAAATTTCCCTGCAGTGTATGCAAGCTAGACATTGTAGCACAAAGTGCCCGAGAATCGGAAAATAAACTAACTAGAAACAAAACCAAAACTCACACTGATTTTCATTTTCTAAGCTAAGTAAAATGTAAACAGCAAAACAAAACCCCAAAGGGTGAAAAATAAATCAGATTTTTTAAAAAATCTTTCAGTTTAAATAATCATGAATTATTAGTAACAATGGTAAAAGCATTTTGAAATACATATATACAAACCTGAGTGAAAGTGGAACCTGGGCTCTAACCCACTCACCCCCGCCGTGCCAGCTAGCCTGGATTGAAGGCATCAGCAAACTCTAGTGAGAGGTTTGCGTGTCTAGATGGGAGGGATGCTTAGGGGCAACATCTGGGCTAAGTCGGCGTTGAAGACATACTCTCTGTGATATTTTCCAATATGATCCAATATGATGTGACCATGAGGCCCAATTTTAATTCTTGTGTAGGATGGAAGCTCAATTTTGTTTGTTTGTTTAAATGGAATTAGAACCTAAAGAGTGCACTGCTTGACATGTTACTGTACACAGTATATATGTGACTATAAGAAAATAAAAATTGCTTTTCAAAATCTGGCTAGGTAATACAGCTATTAGGACTACATTTTGTCTCAACCTTTCAGATATATAACACTGTAGGTTGACAAACCAATAAGCCGAACAAACAAACAAAAAACCACAGCATCAGTTTGCCATGTTCCTTTCTCAGGAACAATTGTATACATTAAGCAAAGAATAAGAGTTACCAAAACATTCTCTAGCTCAGGATTTCTACCCTAGACCTGCAGTCTTGGGTTCAAAGCTCATTTGCTCCTGGAGCAACTTGTTTTATGGCACTATCCACAGAGCCCCTGTATTAGAATGATCAGTTACTAAATCCTCATTTGCCCCTAAACCCTGCCATAATCTTTTTATTTTACAAGCTTTCCAAAGCAATGAATTGTATATCTGCAGTGCAGAGACGATGCAGGCAAATGAATCAGTCAGGGCCTTTTAAAAAGTGGATATCAGAATATTTTATGACTATTATTACTTATGAAATATTTACTTTCCACCTGACAAGTGGTATGGAGAAACAAAAATAAAATCAATCAGCAAAATTGCAGACATGCAGAGAAATGGCTTTTGTTTAAAATCTCCAGACTGCTTCATCCTTATTCCCAGGGACTGAACAGACATCACTAAATATAACATAATTCACTTCCCAAAAATGTCTTTAATAGAGTTAATGGTGTGTGCCTCATGTCCTTCCAAAACATTGAATAGACCAATTCTTAAACCACTGGAAACCAGGAAATACAGAGTCAAGGTACACACTAGCCCCGCCCCACAACCTTAACTCTGCCCCTGGAGCTGGCGAGATCCAAATAAGATATATTGTAGGAATGGTTCAGTCAGGGCTGCCCTATAATAGGCAGACATAAGTAAGCGTGCCATTTTATATGAGTGTTGTGTCTCACAGAACTGTACATTCTCATTCATCTGCATACACCCCAAACTCTTGACCAAAGGACTCCAAATACGCACCAAAAGAACCAGTCCTGCACCTGTTGTGGCATACCAATATTCAAGATAAATTCACTATGCACATCAGATAGATTTTAGAGCATTTTAAACATTTAAAAGAGCACATAGGATCAGGGGATGAATATTGGGAAGCAAAAGATCAAGTGACCCCAAATTTGCACTCCAAACTCTACTCCAGCACCTGTTGTAACATACCAGTTTTCAAGATAATGTCCCAATGCATGTGGATTATAGAGCACTTTGAAATGTCAGATATTAAAGCAGCAGCTTTGGGTTCAGGGGAAAAATTCCAGGAGCCATGCTGAATACAGGCAGAGAGCACCTAAAGTGCATAACACATATTCTCAGAAAGCTATGTAGGAAAGGACTCAAGTTTACAATATATGGAGGGGAGGGATAGCTCAGTGGTTTGAGCATTGGCCTACTAAACCCAGGATTGTGAGTTCAATCCTTGAGGGGGCCATTTAGGGATCTGGGCAAAAATCTGTCAAGGACTATACTGGACTCCATGACCTTTCAAGGTTCCTTCCAGTTCTATGAGATAGGTATATTTCCATTTTTTTTTTTTTTTTAAAAGTGCTGCTTAGGTTCAACAGACACAGTATATCACATACAGTCACCCACTTACTCTGACATCAGGCTGCCTGCAAACCCTCTGATTAGCAATAGAAGCCCAACCCTGCTACTCACACCCAAATAACTTTCTCTGGCCTGTTAACTTGACTCAAGACCCATAGTAAATCCAACTTTTAACCTGAATAATTTTTTAAATATTGGGTTCCAGATATTAGCTGAAATCCATCCCAAACAGGTGATATAAGTTTGGGGAGGATTAGAGCCATACTTTAAGCTACAGGTGTGCACAGAAAAAGTTATAAGAACCATAAAATGTTGATGTCATATGATTTTAGGGGGGTGCTATCTCTCAAGAACCCCTTGCTCACATTAAGACTACTAACCCTACCCCAGATCTGCGTGAGGAACAGCAATTTTTAAAACAATCTGACGAGGCATGTGGATTTTAGAGCACTTAGAATAACTGTTTGTTAAACAGTAAGTTAGTCTTAACCTTGAATTCAGTAGTGTTATTGTCCCACTATAAGTAAGAAAAGTCTAAGCAATACAGTATTAAGAGTCAGAGGGGTAACCGTGTTAGTCTGTATCAGCAAAAACAATGAGGAGTCCTTGTGGCACCTTAGGGTACGTCCAGACTACCCTCCGTATTGGCGGGTAGCGATTGATTTATCGGGGATCGATATATCGCGTCTCGTTAAGACACGATATATCGATCCCCGAACGCGCTCCCCGTCAACTCCGGAACTCCACCAGGGGGAGCCGCAGCCGTCGATCCCGCACCGTGAGGACGGGAGGTAAGTCGGAATAAGATATGTTGACTTCAGCTACGGTATTCCCGTAGCTGAAGTTGCGTATCTTAAATTGACACCCCCCCCCCCAGTGTAGACCAGGCCTTAGAGCAGGGGTCGGCAACGTTTGGCACGCGGCTCGCCAGCACATCACTCGCCCGCGCCGCTTCCCGCCGCCCCCATTGGCCCGGGACGAATTTATTTGAGCACAAGCTTTCATGGGCTATAACCCACTTGGCTATAACCCACTTCAAGTGGGTAATAGCCCACAAAAGCTTATGCCCAAATAAATTTGTTAGTCTCTAAGGTGCCACAAGGACTCCTCGTTTTTTTTAGTATTAGGAATGTAATTAGGAACTTCTTGGAGGATTAATTGTTATGCATGATCCAAAGTGTAAAGCATCTGGATTCATTTGACAGAAACCACAAAGTGGGATAGGGTGATGGTTTCTCCCAGTGTGCCCAGAACTGTGAATCACCCTGTTACTCCCCCTGCTTCAGGGAGAGAAAAACTTGCTAGTGCGGGTGTCAAGCTCCCTGACACCACCAGTCTATCTGTCAGCCACCCAGACAATCTTCTCAGATCTCTGCCAGCCCTTACTTTACTTTCAGGGTAATAATAGGTGCAACCCAATCCCTGAGCCCCTCTGAAAGCATCCTCCTGTAATATCCAGCCCCTGTCACTGGACGCCCACAGTAATTACCAGGTTTACTGTTCCCAAGGGAACAGTGTACACACAGCTTGATTGGTACAACTCAGAAATAGGTCCTTTATAACATAAGAGCATAGAGATATATTTACAGTGAAACAATCGTGAGTTTATGATCAAAGATTCAGATTTAAGAGATACTAAGGATAATGGAAACAGAAATGGCTACATAACAAAAAGTATAACACACTCCTTAGAGTCTAAACTTAACTCTAACAGGCTACAATCCTTGTCTAAAATAGTTTCCCACCTAAAACAATCTCGTCATCAATCTACATGCCTGGGAACTATGGTTCGTGGATTCATAAAGTGCTGTCCTTTTTCCTCTCTCAGTGTTGGACAACAGGGTGCTGCTGTCCCTGTTCTCCAGTTATAGTCTAATAAACCTTTGAAGTGCATCTCTAGACAAAGCTCTTTTCTTCACCCCTGCTGCTGTTCTCTTCCTGTTGACTTCCCATCCCCCCCCCGTATGTAAACTGGGTTCCAATGCTTAGGCTTCCAATGCTTAATCTACATATGAACCTAGGCAGACGTGAATCTACTTCCCTTTGTCTGGCAAAACCTGTTTGTGCACCCAGCTTTCAGTACATATACACAACTCCTTAAATTTCATCCATACATATATTTTTGCAATGATTATGAGGATCAATCTGACATAAGCTTCAATTAGATACCTTACATGATTTTCTTTCTGGATAGATACTATGAAAATGGTGTGGTAGGTGTAGTGACTTTGTCAGGCCTGTTAGGAATTGCTGACATAGAGCAGTGAACCCGTTGCCAACTGGCACCAATGGGCCTTTGTGTCATAGTTAGAGATAGGGGCAATCAGCTCCATTGAGAGTCAAAAATATTAGTAAAATCCATGATGTATTCCATGTTCTGTGCTGCAGGATACACAAGCACTTTCAGCTGGAACTGCAGCAAATTGTTCACTGTCAGTTTGAACATCCGTGAACTAGACTCAGGCTTGTATTAGCAAATCCTAATAAGAAAAGCCATACAGGGTCAGACCAATGGTCCAGCTAGCCCAATAGCCTGTCTTCCGACAGTGGCCGGTGCCAGATGCTTCAGAGGGAATGAACAGAACAGGGCAATTATTAAGTGATCCATCCCCCGTCATCCAGTTCCAGCTTCTGGCAATGAGAGGCTTACGGATACCCAGAGCATGGGGTTGCATCCCTGACCGTCTTGGCTAGCAGCCGTTGATGGACCTATCCTCCAGGCACTTATCTAATAAATCCTGAATTGTTCCACTGATTGCAAACTGGGATTACAAAAGTTCAAGGCAACAATTTACAATTCCATAATTGTGGAGAAATGCTGAGCTCTAGCATACTTGAGGTTGCAAGAAGGGATAATTACATGCATTGTCAATCTGCTTCCTTGAAGACAACATCTGACCTTTGTGTCCCCAGCCTTCAAACTCTGGGCATGCCTACATCATACAGCGCTTGGATGCATCTGAGTGACATGAAATGAGCTCTGATGACAATAGAATGTCCACATTTTCTAAAAATACAATTATTGATAAACTAATCCAAAAGGCAAAGAAAAAAAATGAAGGATGAGATCAAGGAACCAAATTAACATATTTTAATCTTTAGTATAATTAGCTGCTAGGGTCTGAATTTGAAATGTTCCTGTGCCATCAGACATTTCTTAGAACAAGGCTCCGCCAGCCCTGTCTATCCTGGGCTGCTCTTTGCATCTTCTCTGTGTTAAGTCCCATAATTTTTTCCTCTCCGAGTAGTGTTCGAAGGAGGGAGTCTTTCAGTCACACACTTCTGCATGTTCTTCTGGTTGCACACCTGTCACGGCAGACACTTTTGCTTCATTCTTAACACATGTCCCAAATATTCCCATCTTCTTTCCTGGACATCTTTAGAGATAAGGGGTTGCTGAACTCGGACGGATCTTGGCATTTGTTATAAATTCATTCCATTTAATACCTAATATTTTTCTAAGGCATTTGCTTTCAAACACCTTTCTGTACATAGGGTGGAATATATTGATTTCCCAAACTCAGTTTTGTTTCAAAATATCTCATTCCCTTAAATTACTCACCAAGATCAGATTCTCTTCTACCGAGACAAGTATCTTTTAGAGGATATATCCAAATACATTTAAGTGCAAAGAATAAATCAGTAAAAGTGTTTTGACAATAATCCATAAAGTGGCCTAAATCAGTAGGGCTCTATGCTGATGCAGGTGTTTGCCTCTGTGGAGTTCATTGCAGGATCAGTTAATTCACACAGGAAGCTGCAGTCTGGATACAGTGAGATGTAGATGACATATGCAGTGCTTCCAATTTTTGCAATAATTGGTGTGTGTCTTAAAACCCCCAGCACCTAGGCTGAGAATCTCAGCTTTCATTTAAAAATAGTACATTTCTAGCCCTCATCAATGTGGAGAAAAACATAAAAACTTGATCCCTACAGGCTCAGAAACCAAAAGGCAAATAAAGGGAACCACATTTTTATTTTTTTAGTCTCATGATCTTTAAGTCAACCTCATGATTTTTGGGGACCTGACTCATGATGTTTGAATGCTTGGTGATGGCAGTACCACCTGTGGTCAAATTCTCAGATCTTTTACTCAGACAACCATTGCCTCAAAATGGGACTTTTGTGTGAATAAAGCCTTGTCTACAGTATTTTTGTAGCCATCAATATAGCTACACTGATGCATGGTTTACACTGGTCTGAAGCTGGGATATGTTGCAGCAGTACACATTATATCTACACTAGGGGTTTGCACCAGTGCAGATGCACTGATACAACTATATTAAGGTCTGATCTGGTGAGGTGCCAAGCACCTTCAGCTCCCTCTCAAGTTAATGGGAATTATGGGTGCTCTGCTTCTCAGAGGATCAGCTCCTTGGTGGCTAAAAACTAGAGCTGGTTAAAAAATTTCCATGGGAAATCATCAATTCTTGAAAAGAAGAGGAAAAGGGAAAAAAATTCTGAAGCACCATTTCAAAACAAAACATTTCACTTTGAATCAATAGTCATTTTCCAATGTCAAAACATTACATTTCAACTGAGAAATGTCATATTTTTCATTCTGAATTGAAATTTTTCAGAACTTATCATTCTGCAAAATTTTTCAATATTTCTACTTGTTTGATTTAGGATGAAAACAAATGTCAAAATGTGGAAATTTTCCCTATTGTTATTCCAGGAAGAACTTAAAAATTGACATTTCTCATTGATAAGACTGTTCACAATCATGGAAATATTGAAATAGTCAGAGGAACTTCTAAAAACTTGGTAGAAAATTAATTTAATAGATATTCTTATATAATAAATCTAAATAGTACAATGATGGACACACTAAAAGTACTTCGATATAGTAAATATTTAACTAAGGTAGTATAATACTAAGGTTTTCCTTGTTAATTCAACATGTTTATTTGTAACATATTCAGAAACTTCAAAATGTTTAATTGCTGAGGTTTTGATTCACCCAGCCCTGTCTTTCTAATGGAGCTGAAAGTAACATGGCTCTTTTATTTCCTTCATTGTTTGTACACAACTGATCTCATTGGGAACAATATTAATCTACTGCTTCTGCAGAACCAAGATCACAACAGATTTTTGTGGTTCCTACAAAGATAGCAGCTATCAAAATTGAAGGAATGTAATCAGATCTGCTGATATAAAAATCTCCCAACAGGGTTCCAAACATTTTAAGTAGAAGAGTTTCCTAGGCAAGGGATAACTTTCTGTGCTCTAAACTGATAAATAATCCCAGACAAAAGAAATTTAGTTAAATTGGAATTAAAGCTGAAATAAATTTCTCCACTGTAGTTTTCTGGAAAAAGCTCCAGTTATTAAAAAGTCCTGAAATCCAAACGCCACTGCTTCGCTACTCTTTTATTCACCCTACCCTGAGTGCCCTCCATGTAATGTATTATTATTTTAATTGGGGTAGCACCCAGGAACCCCAATCATGGACTAAGACCAAATGTATTAGGCACTGTACAGACTCTAAACAAAAAAGTGGTCCCTGCCACCCAAGAGTTGACAATTTAAGACGGGGTCTATCAGAAGTATAAAAGCAAGATAACACACAAAACCCTCTTGGCCATTTTATCTGGCCCTCGGCCTCAGGCAAACTTCGTAAATGCCACCTTAGGCAGCAGACTTTGTAATTTCACATTGGAGCCACAGAAATATTGGCAGGCTAGTAGCAAGGCATTTTCCATGAGGGGATCCTTGACTGAACACATTCCTCCAGTTGGTACACCAGAGCTTGGCTTTGTTAATGCAGACCTTCTGGGGAAACTGTAAAACGCACCTTTTCCCCTAGGCCTTTGATATATTGTTTATTAAACATGCAATGGAGATTTTGAAAGGATTATGTAGCCAGATCCTCAGTTGGTGTAAATCAGTATAGCTCCACTGAAGTGATTTACATGAGCTGAAGATCTGGCCCATTGCCTTAGGGTGTATTAACTTATGTCAGAGTTCTATACATTCTCATAGGGTGATGTGCTTGAGTGGAATATTTTTTATGAATGATCTGTCTGATGTTCTGAAATGTGCTGATTATATGATGGTGTCTATAAGTGTGGAGTCTCCAAGCTTGTATTAGCTTGATGCTGTCTAGAAATTAACATGCATTTTTGGTGTGAGTAATGTTGCGACTTTTGTATTGAAAATGGATCCCTTGAATATGAACTGGACTCTCCTGCTCATTTCTTATTTTGATCTTTGCACACATTTTTGCAAATATTAGAGGGCAAAATTATGGCTGTGTGTGATGTACACCAGGTGAAGCAGCCATCAGCAGTGATAAAGATGGGAGTGGGAAACGGCCTTGCTCATTTGAACACTGTCTAGAGGTTCAGGGTTTTTTTTTAAAAAGGTGTAGGTCTTCTGTAAAACAAAATGTAGAAGTTTTGTGGGTGTTAAGTGGACACCATTATATCAGACATCTGCAGAACTCTTTAAGTTTTCCATTAGAGAATGACAAATATCATTAACTTGGTTTGTTACGATGAGAGATTGAACTGGTTTGGAAAAAAGGAATAAAGGAGTAAAGCTTTATTTGTATGGTCTTTTGAGGCAATGATCCCCTTAATCTAAATTTATGATGGCTTCCTTCTAAATTATTAATCTTATACCAACACCTCCACTATATCTAGTATTCTACCCTTATGGTATAAAACAGTGCAGTGTATTCAAACAGTTCAGAGGTGGTCAGTCAGATGTAAATGATTTTGATAGAAACATAGTCAAGACAGAGTTGAAATTTTCCAATCTTCCAATTATTTAGGTTATAGACAGACAGAGGAGCAGCAGGGGAGTGACAAACTAGTGATGGAATGTTCAATCCAATTTATGGTTCAATTTGCAAACCCTGACTCATGTAAGTAATCATCATGCATATGAGTAGTCCCAGTGACGTCAATGGGGCTACTAATGTAAAGACTACTTACGTAACAACTCACAAGGATTTACAAGATTAGATCAATGTTCTTCATACAGATTATATAATTTGTAACCCATAATACTTTACAGAATTAGACAGTACCACAAAAAAGAATCAAATACATAATAGCAAAGAAGGGAATTCAGAGATATAGGCAGGGGAGAATAGAGGTATCTTTAGCTTAGATTTGAAATGAGGTGGAGAGTTGATGAGCTGGAGTTGAAAAAGGCTGTTCCAGATGGCTGGAGTTGCAGAGGAGAAGGTTCTTGTACTGACAGTGGCTTTGTTGTGTGAGCGGTATGCCAATAAGCAAGCGGGGTTCAGCCACACAAGTTTTGTGAAGCAGGCTTATACACGGCAATGGGCCAAAAAGAAGCCACAAGATCACTTTCTAACTGGGTTTTGAAATGAATGAGAAGAAGGCAGAATTGCTGGGAGGATGTGGGTGTATTGTACATCCGAGAAGGCAGACAGCACCACTCGCAGACTTGCAGAGGCCACAAGGAAGAGAATTGCAATAGCTAAGACTGGAGAAGATGAAGGAATGGATAAGAAATTCAGTTGAAGTACTACTGAGGCAGCAGTATACCAAGGTGATAATGCTGAGATGTGGGGAAAAGTTCAGGATCAAGGATTACACCAATATTCCACAGAATTAAGGAAAAGGGGAATTAATTAATGTAGTTTATTCTGGGTGCCTAGAAAAATACATTGGTTTGACAACAAAGTTCTTTCTTTCTGGGATCTGTGTGTGAACGAGGACACTAGGTAAATGGGCTCTCCATCAAAACACCAGAAACAAAAAGGATTAAAAGAAGGGAAATGTAGGCTTTACATCTGATTTCAAACACAAGAGTTGATGACTCATGATTTTCTGTATTTGGCAGCCCTTTATATCATATGATGTACTGTATGCTTAGGCCCAATAGTTCTCTTCCGCTAAAGAGGGAAGCAAATACCCATAAATAACCCTTGGATTGTGGCCAGTGCAGGAGGAAGGGAAAGAATGGAGCCAATGCCACATATTCTTATGTGCCAAGTTATAACCCAAGACATGTCTGCATGAAAATATAACACAGTAGCATATGTGTATGTAAGCAAATGTAACAACTTTCCTATTCTCCAATCCAGAACACTAAAAAGGCACTATCAGGTACCATAGGCCTAAAATGCAGATTTGCTTAAAATACATGTTTTCTTTTCAAAGTAATATGATTACAATGTTTTCATGAAGTTAAAATAAAATGGAAAATGAACCTGTTTTTCTTTGTTCTTAAACATTTCCTTGCTGTGTTTGCCACTCAAACATTTCAGCGTCATGTCAGTGTGAAAGTATGAAACTGACTATAATAAAATAATAATAATAATAAAAAAGGAAAAGAAGATGACTGTTTTAATCGTCTAAGCAAGCACACAATATCAGTGGAGAAAAGCAAAACAGAGCCAAATCTTGCTCCTTTTACTCATGCAAGTAATCCTACTGTCTTCAATTTTTAAAACTACTTTAGTTTTAATGATCTCAGGTGAAATTATTGACACAGGTAAGGCAATGTGCATATATGATTTTTAAATTGACAGTGTCCCTGTAGGTTTTAAATTTAAATAATCTAGTAAATATTCAACATTTTAGGAGACTACTTCAGAATACACCCATTAGCCCTTCCAGCATAGAAAAACTGAGCATCATACATCTTAAAAATAGAGGTTCTGAACTAGATCCTCATCTGAAAATCAGATCTATTGAATCAACAGTGCTACATCAATTTACGTTTGATGAGGATCTAGCCCTCTCTGTGCTCTTGATATTGCTTCTCTGTGGCACTTTTTGTAAGAGCAGTGCTTTGCCTTTGTGTCCTTGATCACAATTTCCCCTTCCCCCACTGCCCTGCTCTGTCAGTTAGCTGCTATCTCCACTGAGGAGATAACTGCTCACAAAGCGGCTGCATTTCAGTGGCACTGTATATATATCATTTGTAAAGGAATTTGAAATATTATGAGAATGAAAGCTGCTAGGAAGTATTCTTTTTAAAAAAGAACTTGCAAAATAAAATAAATTTCTGGGTATCTGGTAAATAAACACTAAGATAATTAGCAAAAAGAGTATTTTTCTGTACCATACCAATATAAAGTCTTTTCTCCCCTTAAAAAGAACAGTGGTAACCCCAAGAGAGAATGGAATATCAAATGGGTAGGTCAAGTTTCTGAACTATACCAATTATTATCCTTGATTTATTTTGCGTGACATTTAAAACTCAAATTTATTATATAACACATGAACAGAAAGTAGAAGTAAATGAGACAAACGATGCAGGAGTCTCCAGAATATATCAGAGCATTATCTAATAGTCAGGAAGCATCACCCCAATTAAATATGCATTTCCTTGTGTACTGAAGTTATCCCTAATAACATTTTATAGTTTTCACTTTAGAATACCAATTCTAAGTGAGTCTATGAAGAAACAAACCAAATTTCTGTTTCTTTTATAATTTGCAAATATCCTTTCCCAAAGAATTTTGGGAGAGTGCAGCTAGTGGTAGTTTTAAGAAACCCACCTTTTTCGGCCAGGCTAGACAAAACTCAGAGTAAAATGTGCGTTAGATTAATAATTTTGTATTTACATATCTTTTATAAACACCTGTGAAGCATTTTGTGTTCACGTCTGTGCTGAAGATGCTATACAAAAATATAAAGTGTAAATGGACTAGGATCAATGTCCTTATTATACAACAGAAGCCAATTGACCACCCCTGCAAACCCACAAAAAACAACAAGAAAAAGAAAACCAACATTCTCAAACAAAAAGTGAGTTTAGGTTAGATTTTAAATTTTTTTTCCCCTACAGAATAATACAGTGAAGACGATGAAAGGATCGATTATGTCATCTAGTTCCTCCCTCCATAAAGCATCCCTACAACATGTGCACCATTGCTTTATGTCTATAATATAATAACAATTCCTTACATTTATAAAGCAGCCTTCATCTCAAAGAGTCTAAAAACCCATTACACACGATGCAAACACAAGAATGCCTTCGACTCCAAAATGCAGCCACCTCTCAACGGCAGGGGGCTGCACCCAGTACGCAATGGGGAGGGTGGAGAAATGTAGACCAAGAGTACCAGGGCAGAAGGCCCCTCTTACAAGAAATGTCCCGAGGGCAGAGCAGATGGAGACACAGGATGGAAGGTCCCATCCCAGAAATGCACACACGCAGCAAATGATACTGAACTCAGTTTACCTGGAGGATGAAGGGCTGGCTGAGTCCTGGAGTGTAGGGCCTAGAGAAGAGAGAATAGGGTGAGGGGCTGGGTGTCAGGACTCCTGGGTTCCATGCCCTGCTCTGTCACCGCCGAACTAGCCAGCCCAATTCTCCATGTACTCATCTATTTGCTCCCCTTGCCCCTTGGATCATCCCCCTCACCAGCAGGGGGCGCTGCTGGGCTTCCCTTCTCCCCGTCTACCCAACAGGGGGCACTACTCTACTCCCCTCACCTCCTCCCCCAGCAGGAGGGCGGAGCCCGACGTTGAGAGACACACTGTGATTGGCGAGCAGGCCCCGGCGGAGCTGCGCTTGGATGAGAGCGGCGCTGTGATTGGTGCGTGGTGCTGGGGTGGGGTGGAAGCCCTGGCAAGGGTTCCCCCCTTCTTGTGGATGGGGGGGGGCTTTGCTTCACCTCCCCCCTGGGGACCCGGCCGCTTTGTGCTTATTTTGGGGGGGGGTGCGTTTGCCCGGTTCCCGCGGGCTAGGGACTCCTGGCCAATCAGCGTGCAGCACTGATAGCTGTTGCCAGGCAGATTATGGTAATGAGGTCTGGGCGGCCGCCCCCCCTCCTGCTCTGCAGCTACCATTGTGAGGTGAGGACAGGTGGGGGGGTTTGGGGCGGCGGCGGGGCCTGCGGCGGCGGCCGGGGCGCGGCACCCACATGGGACCCCCTCAGGTAACGCGATGGGACGGTCCGGGAGGGGACTCTGGCCCAGGGGCACCACAGAGACATGCAAGAGGTTTGGGCTTGTTGTTTTAGTCGCACCCAAGATGGCGCCGGAGCCGGCGGCTCCTTAGCGCTGGGGCCGGGACAAACCGTTCGCTCCCGCGGGTGGGGGGGAGTAGGGCGCTGTCATTCCCCCCCCTCGCAGGAGAGGTACAGTCCGCTTCTCCCCCCCCCCTCCCGGATCGGGATACCCCACCCGCCCCGGACAGGGGGGTAAGGGGCTGCCCCCACCCGCGTTTCCCCCCTCCCGGATGGTACAGTCCGGACCCCGGCACCTCATTAATGGGGGGGGGGGTGTCGGAGCCATCTTACTCCCCTCCCAACACGCCGGGCATTTTGCCCCCGTATGGCCCGTTCATCTTCCCCTGCCCCCGTGGTTGGATCATTCCCCCTCCCCTCGGCTTCGGTCTTCTTCCTCTCCCAGCTCTTGCGGCGCAACCTCTCTGCCTCTTCCCCCCTCCCAGTCCCAGAGTGGTTGGGGCTGAGTGACCGTTGGGTGCCAGGCCAGCCATGGGGGCTGTTGCGCCTCCCGTTTTGTCGGGGGGGACAGTACTCTGTGCGGTGGAGCGGTCCTTGTTCTGATTGGCCACAGGCTTCGCACCCCTATCTCCCTTTGCCCCTGGGGGGATCGCGCCCCCTCTGATTGGCTGGTGTTGGGGGTCGTTTTGTGTGTATGTTGGGGAGACCGTTAGGCTCTAGGGCGGGGGAGAGGTTCTGCCCCCCACTCTGATTGGCTGGGGTGTGTCTTGTCCCCCTTCTCTGATTGGGGGGGGAGAGGAGTGGGGGAGACCGTTGGGCTGCTGGAGCCCAATTCTATTGGTGGGGCTGTTTTTCTCCCCAGTGCAGGCCCCCCTTCCCCCGTGATCGGTTGTCAGGGGCTGGCTTGGCTGGTGCCTTGGCCTGGTGTGTTGGGGACTGAGGCCCACTGGGTTCCTCCCCACTCCCAGCAGGAGGCGGGGGGTTGCCCAGGATGCAGATGGAGGGAAGAAGCCCGGGAGTGGGCATCTTGTGGGTGTTTGGGAGGTGCAACGGGCGGCGCCTCCCCATATCAAAATGAGAATGAGTTGCAATGCAGCAACCTTTGCAGGACCCAAAATTGACTTTGGGGTATAGGAAAGTTTCACTATTTCTCCATTTAAGCAATAGCCATCCTAGAAATACTATGGCAGGGCTATCTTACAGTGACTACCTATCCCAGCATTTTTGGGACTGTGCTGTTTTTTGTTGGGTGTGATCCTTCCTCCCTAGCTCATGGGACGCTATGTGGCCTTAAATCACTGGGGGGAGGCTGTTGAAATGTGCGTATATTGAGATGCTGACAGTTTGGGATCTCGGTCATAGAGCCAGCTTCTGTCTTCCAAATCTTATGAGAAGTTTAAAATAGCATGATACTTTAATCTAGAGATTTAGCAAAAAGATGGAAACACTACAAGAGGAAAGGAGAAAGAAAGACAGAATTGGAGCAAGTGGGAGATAAAACTTTGGGATGAGTGTGGTGAGCAAGAGGAGGAATACAACAAAATGACAAATGTAGGCTGGGGCAAACCTGAACAGTATTCTAGTGTTGATATGTTTCTGTCACCTCCCTTTATGGAAATCTAAGACTGCTTTGTACCTGGATGTTCTGGACATGTCTGCTTGTGGCACATGTACTTTGACAGGGGCCCTTATTTTGCTTTTATCTTTTTCAGTTTCTGAGGCCTCTGTATTTTTTTTCCCATTAGGTAGCTTTATTTTACTACTACACATATTGCTTATATAACACTGTATGGATATGTTGCTGTTTTCTGAACAATTTAACAGGCAAGGGCCCTGATTCAAATTGCTTAGAATCTAAGCCTATCTACACTACACCTTATGTCGGCAGAACTTAAGTCACTGAGGGGTGTGAACCCCCTGAGCGACGTAAGTTACACCTACATAAGCGCCAGTGTGAATAGCGCTATGTCGTCAGGAGAGCTTCTCCTGCCAACATAGCTTCTGCTGGTTGCTGAGGTGATTTAATTATGTCACCAGGAAAGCTCTTTTCTGTCAGCATAGAGCGTCTTCACCAGACGCACTCTTGCAGCACTGTACAGGTAGACATGCCCTAAGTCTGAGCAGTTTGATGTGTGGGAGATCAGTCTTAGTACCAGAAGGCAAAGCAGTATCTTAGTGAGATTAGAGCAAAAAATCTTTGTGAAAGAAGGACATTTGAAGGAGACTGTACCAAATTCAGTGGGCAGCATAAAGACTAGAAGGCCAAGAATGGGAGAAAGACAAAGGGAGTAGTTAGAGAAGTTGATGTGTAGCAGCTTAGCCAACATGAGGATGAAATGAGGACACAGATTTAGGTAGGAGTTTGATGAAGTTGTTGTAGTCCAGTCAAAAAGACTAGCACTGTTTCTTTGAGAGATAGACCTGGATGCAAATTACAGTCAGGAGTTTGTAAAGGGACTCACATTTCTCTGAGTAGAAGATTCCTGTTATAATTTGCAACCCATGGTCAGTTGGTATGATTGCTTTTTGAAAAAATTCCAGCATCAGGATGTTACACTGTCCTGGGATTCATTCAGAATGCTTGATTTCCTGTTATACTCCATGGTTAAAATAAATAGATTTTTAGCAGCTAAATTTAATAAACTGCGGGAAACGATTTAGGAACATAATAATGAGATTTTAGGTGATCAGATAATATGATGATGGATGTGATATAAGAACCTAGATAGATCCATTCCACACAATTTGAGTAAAGATTTGTTTGTGTTTGGCCAAATGATTCTCTCTATTATATGGTTAAATAAATTGCAACCATTACTCCTGTCCTGGAAATAAATAGACTTTTGTGTCCTAGCTGTAAGTGTGATTTCCATCTCTAGTCAACCAGTGAAATATAAATCTTGTGGTCATACATTGCCTGATTACAAACATCCAACCAGAATGCACTGGAGCCAGAGTTCCTTGAAATAAATATGTTTTTGATGAGTGAAAAAAGCAGTCATGACTCAGTAGTCAGTGAGGTTAAATATATTGCACCTTCCAGCCCTCTTGTCATGAGAGCAAATTCTTCCAAAGGCTGTCAGGAAATTTACTGACTTACCTCCCATGTGTGCTGGGATAATTAAGTTAAGTGTAGGATACAGCTTTTTTGCAGACACATGTGTTGCTACTTTTGAGCATAATAAACCATTTTGATATTAAAAGCTGGATGACAATTCACAGCATAATTTAGTATAAAACCCACCTTGCATGATGGTCTTGCTGTCCTTGTATATGATTAGTGGTGAAAGAAAGTATTCAGTGCTCAGCACCAATAGCATTCAGCTAATAGCCATTGCTGTTAGGAACCTCAGTCAGCATGCAAACCTCTTCTGTAGCCTTGAGTAAATCAAAGCAACCCTTTTATGCACCAGTATTGTAAAGGGATTCTCATTTGAGATATTGCCATGGCTTTATGACTCTCTGAGCTGAGAGGTGGACCATTACACTTGCATAGCTCCAGTTTTCTCCCATCTTTATCCTATCAGAGCAGGGGCAAAAAAGAACGTTTGGAAACCCCTTGATGTTGGTTTCTCTGTGGCTAGGTCTACACTACCCGCCTGAATCGGCGGGTAGAAATGGATCTCTCGGGGATCGAATTATCGCGTCTCGTCAGGATGCGACAATCGATCCCCGAATCGATGCTCTTACTCCACCAGCGGAGGTGGGAGTAAGCGCCGTCGACGGGGGAGCCGCGGAGGTCGATTTTGCCGCCGTCCTCACAGCGGGGGAAGTCGGCTCTGATACGTCGAATTCAGCTACGCTATTCGCGTAGCTGAATTTGCGTATCTTAAATCGACCCCCCCCTGTAGTGAAGACCTGCCCTGTGGGATCTCCCGAGCTGGTCTCAGCGGGGGTACCGCTTTAACTCCAAGAGTCCTGCTGCAGAATCTATCCTCTCTATTTGTCAGAGTCTTCTGCATATTCTCACTGTTGAGGAAAGGTGCCCTTTCCCCAACAGCAGGAATATAAAAGGGCAACACCCTTGAAATACAGATACTGTTAAGTATTTTGTGTGTGTGTCTACTTCAGGAACCCCTATATCAAAAATCCCCATGGAAGAAGAACCAAAATATATTGAGCCCAGCTATTCCCAGGAGAAAAATGCTACCTCCAGCCACGGTTTCCAGCTAAGCGACTCTGATCTGAGACTGCCTACACTACAGCTTATGTCGGTATAACTTCTGTCGCTCAGGGGGGTAAATAAATCACCCTCCAACCAACATAAGTTATACCAACATAAGCGCCGGTGTGGACAACACTGGTGGTGGGAGAGCTGCTCCCACTGACATAGCTTCTGTCACTCGTGGGGGCTGGAGTAATTAAGTCAACAGGAGAGCTTAGAGTGCTACATTAGAGAGCTGTGCCACTGTAAATTCTCTAGTGTAGCCGTGCCCTGAGTCTCCTCAGAGGGAGATGGAAGAAATCACTCTCCTTCTTTGCTTCCCTGAAAAAAAAGTGGAGAAAGAATTACTGTGGTGGCCAGAAGATACTGGTATGGTGGAAGCTGTTGTTGGATGCCATCAAGCAGGTCTTTGATTTATAGAGCAGGGGTTCTCGACCTTTTTCTTGCTGCAGCCCCCCTCAATATGCTATAAAAATGCCAGGGCCCGGCAGGGGGTGGGGGGAAGAGCACGAGCCTCTGGGCCGGGGGGAAGAGGGGGGGGGGAAGGAGGCCCTTGGGCATAGGCATAGTATTACTTCTATGGGGGGGGGGCAAGGGCTGGTGGGGCTCGAGCCAACTCCACAAAGCAGGGTCCAGGGAGGGAGCACCACCTCCATCCCCTGACTCACTCCAGAGGCCACCCAGCCTGTCAGGGCTGTAGGGGGATGCAACCAAAAATATAACTCCAAATGTGGGCTCAGTTCAAAAAGTTTGAAAACCGCTCAGGGTGCAGGGAGAGGGTAGCTAGGGACTGTGTGAAGTGAGGGGAATAGCTCAGGGTGCAGGGAAGGGGATAGCTAGGGGCTGTGTGCGGGCAGGGGCGTAGCTCAGGGTGCAGGGAAGGGGATAGCTAGGGGCTGGGGGGGGCTCCCAGTGCAGCTCCCAGCTTCAGCGGGGAGGGGGGCGCTGGGGTTCCTGGCTTCAGCCATCCACTGCTCCTGGCTTGGGGGGGCGGGCTGCCGGCTTCAGCCCTGCGCCGCTCTCAGCTGAGGCGGGGAGGGGCCACCGGCTTCAGCCCCGTGCTGCTCCTGGCTGGGGCGGGGGGGCCGCCGGCTTCAGCGCTGGGGCTCGGGGGAGCTGGGTTTCAGAAACAGGGTTCCACAGCCCCCCTGAAAGGGCTTGTGAACCCCCAGTTGAGAACCGCTGCTATAGACAATCACAGACCTGGTTAAAGTCATGGGTGTGCTAAACACCCTTCTTTCTGGCTGGCTGGAAGGAGCAATTAAATGTTCCTTTATGAAGTGAGATAACTGAAAACTATTGAAGCTTCTGGCCAAGGGAGTAGACTGCATGACAAGGCTTGTGAAAAAACTAACCCTGGGAGAGTAAGAGGGTTTCCCTGGGACTGGTTGTAAATGCAGGGGCTAGAAGATTGTTTTGACAGGCTCTGTGTGTGAGATGCAGAAAGCCAGCAGACAACCAGAGAAGCAGTCATGAGCGTGACCCCGAAAAGGATCAGAGAGACATCTCCTTGGGCACAGAACTGACTGGAGGAGCAGACTTGGAAATAGTGAGCAAGGAAACTGCCTGCTGTTTTTTGTTTCTACTGTATTCAGGGATGGAAGACTTTGTGTATATTCTTTGTAAATAAATAGGATTGAACCAAAGAATGTACCTGAGTGTACAATCAGTTTCTCTCCCTAATGGAAACAACGCCGGTATTGGCTAACCATACAGACCAAACAGGCAACACTATCTGTGCCCAAAAAAATGGGAAGCGAATGTCCCGTGCTCAAACACCATAAGAATTTTTGTAGTGTAAGAACCTAAATACACCTCTACTCCGGTATAACGTGACCTGATATAACACGAATTCGGATATAACCCGGTAAAGCAGTGCTCTGGGGGGGTGGGGCTGCGCACTCCGGTGGATGAAAGCAAGTTCGATATAACGCGGTTTCACCTATAACACGGTAAGATTTTTTGGCTCCCGCGGACAGCGTTATATCGGGGTGGAGGTGTAGAAGAGAAAAGAAATGGAATCATATGACAGGAGGAAAGCTCTTTGGAGAGCCTCTCAAGAAAGCAGTTATATAGGCAGTGGACAAGGAGAAGATGTCTTTTCCCTCCAAGCAGATGAAAATATATACAGAATTTCATAGGAATAAGCCCTACTTTCAGGGCTTCTCTGCCTCCGTATTCATTGGATCAGAAAACAGGTACTTACCATAAGATCACCTCGGAACTGACTCAGAATCAACTTCTTTCAGAGCACTTTGCTGTAACAAGAGCTCAGCATGATTCACCTCAGCACCTTGCCTGCCTAAAGATCTGTGTCCCCTGGGAAGACTCCTCAACTTTGCAAATCCTGGGGCTTCTGCTTTGAACAGGTAGTAAGGAGTATGCAACAGAATTTCTTAGCACCCTCCCTCCCTTCAACCTCTTCATAATCAATGCTTCCCTCTTCTCACTTTGTCCATTTTTCCCAAGAACTCCAGATGCAGGAAGTTAGTTCAGGCTGGAGTAGTGGAAGTTGTTCCAAGGAAAGAGAGGTACCAGGAAGTCAACTCTTCCATCTTGGTTCTGAAACAATTTGGTGGAGTTAGGAATTCTGGATTTATATCGCTTTCTCCAGAATTTCTGAGTTCAATTTCACTGTTCCCCAATCAATAATCTGCTTAATTTACTGGACTGAGAAGCACAGGGTCAAAGCAGTTCATCCTAAATAGAATTGACCAGATCCACATCATTGGATACCAGTCATTTCAGCTGGACAGCCCATTCCACTAACCAATCCAGAACTAAGTTATGTTGTTAGCTCTCATAAGGTAAAATTATCACCATGTCCTCATTGTAGCTAATACTATGACCATGGCCTACGCTAGCCAGCTAGAGGACACCAAACCTCATTCTTTGTACGAGAAAGTGATGTCCTTTCTCACGTATTCAGAGATAAACATAGCTTCTCTGAAAGCCTTTTATACTGAAAGGGAACTCTTTGCCACTGTCTTCTGGCTCACTTGGAAGTGAGTGGATTCATCATAATGGAGTTTTCAAACCTTCCTTCTCAAGAAGTTAGGAAATCCCAGTAATAACACCATGCAGGGAAAAACAGTGCTTTGGCTAGACCGTAGTTCGTGCATTTTCTGAGGCTGCCAGCAAAAGTGCAAGCTGCGGTTTTGGTGATATGGATACTTGTCCACCGGAACTTGGACTGAGAATCCCATTAAAGCCAATTGCAAAACTCCCATTGACTTCAGTGGGGCTGGATTTCACCTCCCATCCGTAACTCACTTCACAGTGATCTGATAATACAGAGGCTGATGTAGCCTTCTGATTAAATGAGTGCACTGGGGGGTGGGGAGCTGGGGGGATAAGAGAGGGCCCAGGCCTGTGGGGTTGCTGCCCTCCCTGTGGAGATGGGGGGCTCTGCCCTGCGTGCAGCTGGGGGTCTGCTTCCAGTTCCATCTCTCCCTGAGCTCCAGACCCACTGCTGATGGGAGCGATATCCCCGAATCTGCACCTATCGCCGGGCTCTTGCCCTGGCAGGTTGACTTGGGCCCAGCATAGGGTGACCAGACAGCAAGTGTGAAAAATCAGGACAGTGGGTGGGTGGGTGGGTGGGGGGGTAATAGGAGCCTATATAAGAAAAAGACCCCAAAATTGGGACTGTCCCTATAAAATCGGGACATCTGGTCACCCTAGCCCAGCATAATGATGCCAGTGGTGGTGATAGTGGGATCTGGGACAAGCAAGTTGCTCCCTGCACTACCTATGGCAGGCGCCAAACCTGATTGGTGCTGAAACTGCGTATGCCAGGTTGCAGCTCCACTCACTCAGATTTGGCCTGGTCGTCCCTCCGTCACACTAGGACAAACCGACCCTTTGTTGGTGGGGTGGCCAGGCTGAATTTGAGTGAATGGCATTGCAACCTGGCACAAGGAGTCACAGTGCCACTCTCTCAAATTTGACCCGGCAGCGCCTCCATTGTGATGGGGGGACAGCTAGGCCAAACTTGAGATGGAGGTCCTATGCGAATGCACTGAGTGCACATTGGTTGATATGGACCTGATTTCTGTAAGTGCAATTGCATCCGTTGACCTCGACTAGAGCTGCCCTGGGATGCTAATAAGTTAGTCGCTACTGACATAAACTGGATTAAATCTTGTGGTCTAGAAATGAAGAACACTGTTCTCTCCTGCCAGCATCTGAAGCCTTCCAAGTGTTTAGAAGGGCCTCTCTGTGTGTGTGTGTGTGTGTGTGTGTGTGTGTGTGTGTTTGTTTGTTTGTTTTTTAATTCTTAATTTGTTTAAAGACATTTTCTGTTACGAAAAATATTTACCAAGTAGAAACGTATCAATTTTCATATAAATGACAGACATTGCTGCTGGAATTCACTCTGAGGTGAGGTCACACTGGTATTATGAGTACAAAAGTAGAGCGTATTTATTATTCTGTATATATTATAAAGGTGCCACTGTCCCTGTGCAAATGACTTTCTTAGCTGAACAGTTATTTTCTGCAAGTAAAAGGTTAGACCCCTATTATTCAGAGAATAAATTAAGGAGACAAATTAAGAATTTTACATTTGTAAAATTTAGTAACCAGTATACTAAACTGCTCCTGTCCCTGACGCTGCAGTAACAGAAATACTAAGTGACAGATTATTTGTCATTCTCTAATTCAAAATCCATCATATCAATAAATGGTTGAGCTGCCTTATTTTCTAGCGAACATTTCTCAGATTAAGGGCATGCTGAGATCAGTACCTGAATCAATGTAACTGCAGCTGCTTGTGTATCAGGAGCTCCTTAAAACTGTCTGCTTAGTGCAGTGTCTGTACAGGAGATACTGCCTGTTTTCCTCTTCCTGTAACTTCACCTCAGTCACCATTAAAACAGACTGTGTATTTTCTACACAGTGGACATTGAGGGATCTTTGTTTATTGCGTCAAAAAAGGAACACTTTTTGGTTTCATTGTGATCCAGGACTTTCTGTCCAACCACTAAAAGTTCCCTTCATACTAATTTTTTTAGTCTTTCATATGTGCTATCCTAAAATCCTTCCTTCTCTGCCTTTTACAATGTAAAGTAATATCAAATAAACAATTTAAGCCAGCAAATCTCAACCTTTTACCACTTGGGACCCAGAAACTAGCCATGGCATCTTGCTGTGACCAACCCAGATCCTACAGTTTTTGTGGACCTGTCCTTGGATTCATGGCAAGAAATTATGGCTGGTGTATAGGTCCTGATGCAGGTGGGGCTATTGCTGGGTAGCATGCAGGGGGAGAAGTGCTTTATGATGAGGGTATTAATTGATGGTGTTGGGCGGTGGTATGGGTTGGGATGAGATTGAGGGTGATTGGTGGTGTTAGGGAGGATAGTGTTTGGATGGGGAACTGGCTAAGAAGGCTGGGGTTGTAGCTTGTGCTGGGGTTAGCAGGGCCCATGAGGAGGTTGATGCTGGGTGCGGAGTTGTGGATGAGGTCCGTCTGTCTATGCCCAGTGCTTAGCTGTGGGCCATGCTACTTCCGATTCCCCCACAGTTGAATGCTGTGAAGGTGAGAGCTGCACACAAATTGGTTAGGGGAGGGGGCAGAACAGGGAGAAGGCGGGGGAAGCCACAGAAGGTGAGGGGAGGAGGAAGAGGGAGGGAATTGCTCCTTCCCTTCCTTGTCCTTGCTCCTGCTGAGTCCTATTACCCCTAGTTTCTTTTTTCTGTGTAACTGGTGGTGTGGGTCAAGCCCCTTCACTTGAGAATTCCTGAATTAAACTCATTATTTTGTACGTTTCCAGCTTTCCAAATCACTATTGAGGTGCACACCTGCATTTTGTCTTGCCCCAACCTTCCCTCCGATTTTGGGGAATCTCAATGGAATAATATATTATTTTGTGAGCCAACATTGATGAGATTTTGAAAAGGTCAAAGAGGAGGCAAGTGCTGGAAGAGAAGAGGGACAGAGTCTGTGAGGTTGGCAGGAGTCCCCAGAGGATTTTAACAAAAGTAGGGCAGTTTAAACTGTATCCTGAAATGAATGAGGAGCTAGTGGAGTTGTTTGAAGAGTTTGCTGAGGGGGTTGCACTTTATAGATTTGAGAAGACAGGCAGCTGCATTCTACATGTGTTGGCATCTGGAGGCCTGGACCTAGGGATGCCATAGAGGATGGAGTTAAAGAGCTAGGTGTTATTATTACAGGAGATTAAACCATGGATGAGATTAAATGATCATTTAAATAGATCTTGCAAGAGAATGCTCAGAGGAATCTGGGTGCATGCACCCAAGGCAATATTGTGTTGAATTTAAATAGGTAATTTCCTAATAATAAAGGGAAATGTGTGGGTTTCGCCTCACACCATATCCTGCTGTGTTGTTTATGCTGCATTCTATTGGTATCCTGTTTCTTTCACACTCGAGGATGATGATATGATGTATTTATATCCATTATCATTGCAGCCCTTGTGTCATCACCTGATTCCATACCGAGTGAGGCATGCCTGCTATTTTGAGGAGGAAAATGCTCTCTTCATGGGCGCTGTAAATGGTTTAGCATATTGCACATTGGCATACTGATTAATGTGCTGCTTATGCTCTATATATGTCTCAGGGATGCTATAGAAATGCAAGTAATTGAGTTACATCCGGTTCATATTGCATCTGCATGCATCCCTTCTGACACAGCAGCATCTCCAATTGGCATATTTGCACTGATATGCCTGTATTCCTAAGGTGTCAAACTTCTACACGTGGTGTGGAAAAGCCCCCAAAATATTTGGAAAGAGAAATGTATACATGTAAAAAATGATCCATAGACAGGTAGCATGGATAGAGAGAAGAGAGCATTCCCTCATTATGCCAAATGTTTGGGTATCCCAGACAAAGGACAAGGCCCGTGCAAGTCACCTTCTAAAATATGTACAAGCCCAAGAAAAGATCTTTCATATATAATTTAATGGAGGCACCAGTCAGAATGATGGACTAGCACAGATTCGACAAACTTTCCTTGTAATTAAAATTAATTGCAATCTTGTGCACAGGCTCTATTTGAAGAAACTAGGTTGTAATTAAGCTAAATATTAATGAGAGTTGTATTTTGTTTTTATGGTTATATAGCGGGGTGGCCAAGTTTATTGGCCTTCCGAGCTACATACGACAATCTTCAGAAGTTCGAGAGCCAGGGAATACCTGCCGGGAACCGGGGATTGGAGCTTCAGCCCCGCTCCTGCTGAAGCCCTGAGTCCTGGCAGGTGCGCCCCACGGGGCTGAAGCCTCAAGACCCCCCTCCTCACTGGGCAGAAGCCCTGAGACCCCCCTGCTCGCTGTGCGGAAGCTCCTACCGCACCATCCCGCTGCAAGGTAGAGGTCCTGAGCTCCCCGCCCCCGGTCTGGTAGGTGGAGATAGGTGGCGGGTCAGGGGGGGGTCTCGGGCACTCCGCATGCTGCACTTTAATGGTAAAACCTTGAGATCTCAGCCGTCCGTGTTATCACCAGCTGAAAGACTGCAAAGAATTAGGAAGAGGCCACGTAGAAGCAAAGAAGACATGCTGCATGAAGTAAAAGAGCAGTCGCTTAACGAGAATCTAAAAGCGCAGGAGTGGAGGGAGAGTGAAAGGAGGATCCGCCAGCAGAATGCAGATCGCCGGCACAAAAGCGCAGAGCTCCGGCAGCAAAGCACGGATCGGCTGATAAGCATCATGGAGCACCAAGTGGACTCGATCCAGGCGCTCGTATCCATACAGGCGGAGCACTACCGCTCCCGCCACCCCTGCAGCACTTGTCTCAAAACTCTTTCCCTTGTGCCCCCATGTCACCTCCAACCACTTTCCTCAACATCCGGGTTCTTATCACCATCACTGCCTCCAGCACCTGTAGCTTCACCACCCAGCCCTGAAAACTACGACCCTTACCCACTGCACTCAACTCCCATCAGCATGCATTATAGCCATCCTGAAGTGCAGCACTCATTGCACAGCACTCCAGACAGGAAGGCTGAGTATGATAACAGGACATACGCAAATCTGTGATTGTACAGTTCCCCACCCCACTTCCTTGCCCTTTCTGTTTCCCATGCAGTTGTGTTTCTTTACAATAAATGAATTTTCTTTTCAATGAATGGATTTTTTGGCTTTGAAAACATTCTTTATTATTGCATAAAGTAAAAGACACCTTAGCCCAGAAAAGCAACAGGCACTGCAAGTCAGCGTAGCAAACACAGATTCCTAATAACATTGGAACCACTGCACTTCACTCCCGTGCAGGGCACCAGACATTACTGGTGGCTTTCAGCCTCAAATTGCTCCCTCAAGGCATCCCTAATCCTTGCAGCCCTCGCTGTGCCCCTCTAATAGCCCTGCTCTCTGGCTGTTCAGATTCAGCCTCCAGGTGTTGAACCTCCGAGTTCCATGCCTGAGTGAATCTTTCACCCTTCCCTTCACAAATGTTATGGAGGGTACAGTACGCAGATATAACCGCAGGGATGTTGTCATCGGCCAGGTCCAGCTTCCCATATAGAGAGCGCCAGCGGCCCTTTAAAGGGCCAAAAGCACACTCCACAGTCATTCTGCACCAGCTCAGCCTGTTGTTGAACTGCTCCTTGCTGCTGTCAAGACTCCCTGTGTAGGGTTTCATGAGCCACGGCATTAAAGGGTAAGTGGGATATCCAAGAATCACAATGGGCATTTCGACTTCCCCTACCGTGATCTTCTCGTCTGGGGAAAAAAGTCCCGGCTTGCAGCTTCCTGAACAGGCCAGTGTTCCGAAAGATGTGTGCATCATGCACCTTTCCGGGCCAGCCTGCGTTAATGTCAATGAAACGCCCACAGTGATCCACAAGTGCCTGGAGAACCATAGAGAAATACCCCTTCCGATTAATGTACTTGGAGGCTAGGTGGGCTGGTGCCAGAATTGGAATATGCCTCCCATCTGTCGCCCCTCCGCAGTTGGGAAAACCCATTTGTGCAAAGCCAGCCACAATGTCATGCACGTTACCCAGAGTCACAGTGCTTCTGAGCAGGATGAGCTTAATGGCCCTGCAAACTTGCATAAACATGATTCCAACGGTTGACTTTCCCACTCCAAACTGGTTAGCGACCGATCGGTAGCTGTCTGGAGTTGCCAGCTTCCAGATTGCAATAGCCATCCGCTTCTCCACCGGCAGGGCAGCTCTCAATCTCATGTCCTTGCGCCAAAGGGTGGGGGCGAGCTCCTCACACAGTCCCATGAAAGTGGCTTTTCTCATCCGAAAGTTCTGCAGCCACTGCTCGTCATCCCAGACTTGCAGGACAATGTGATCCCACCATTCAGTGCTTGTTTCCTGAGGCCAAAAGCGGAGTTCCACGGTGGTGAGCATGTCCGTGAATGCCATAAGCAATCTCGTGTCGTATGCGTTACTGGAGTAGATATCATTGTCGGAGTCCTCACTGTCAGTTTGGATCTTAACGAGTAACTCGACTGCCAAACGTGATGTGCTGACGAGATTCGTCAGAGTATTCCTCAGCAGTTCGGGCTCCATTCCCGCAGACCGAAAGGGAAGACAGAGCGCGCAGTACAAAAAATGTTGAAAGATGGCGCCAAATGTGGATGGAAGCATTAGGATTGCTGGGATGTGAACCGATGCATCACGAGGCGTTGGGGCAGGACCCAGAATGCCCCACATCCCCTATCACCTTCCCACAAGCCACAGCTCCAGAATGGGAAGAGGTGCTCTGTGGGATAGCTGCCCGTAATGCGCCGCTCCCAATGCCGCTGCAAGTATTGCAAATGTGGCCACGCCAGTGCGCTTGCAGCTGTCAGTGTGGACAGACTGCAGCGCTTTCCCTAATGCGCTCTACGAAGGCTGGTTCAACTCAAAGCGCTCTACATTTGCAAGTGTAGCCATGTCCTGAATGTAGACCAAACTTCCACTCTTCCTGAGATTTGGCTTTATCAGTAACTCACAGAGCCACAGCAAAAAATTAAACCAAACCCAATGCTTTCTCCCTAAGCTTGGCTGTTCCTAGTGTTTCCCTGCAATGATTATATTGTAAAGTTCAGTTTTGGGGCCAAAGAGTCATTCCAACCTCCTTTATATTCAACATAGAAGAGCTATTCCTACCACCATGAGTCAGCAGGAATGAATCAGCATCTGCCTTCAAGATTCCAATACCTGTTTAAAGGGTGAGTCAGTCAAAAAACTCTGCCACCCTGTTACACCATCTGTTAATTGATTATATTCATGCTTTCCACTTAATTCAGTGCTTGGTTTACTTGATCAGATCCTTAGTAACCAAATCTCTCTCTCTGTCTCTCTCTCATGTATAGGTAAATAGAATAAATAAACCAAACAATAAAACCTTCAGCATTTATTTTGATCCATTTTGATTGTTTTAGGCAGGTAGTTATTGGATAATTGATTAAAGAACTGGCTATGCAATTACTGCTATTCAGTTAATACTGACTGCCAAAAACTTAGAATAAATTGATAGAAAAGGAACGCAAGAAAGATTGTTATGATATTATGATAAATACAGCTAAACGCTGTCTTGTTCAGACTTTATTAATATTATGAACACTGACATGCGCTACACAATCCGTTATGTACACCCTGGTGATCATATGGCTAACAAAATCAGTGAATTATTTCAGTTAAAGTGACAGGATTTGATAAGCATAAGAAGAAAGTCTTATAATAATACTTACCTACATTACAAAGCACTTTGAGGTGTTTGGATGAAAGATGCTATAGAAGGTCAAAATACTCTGTATTATTATTTATTATAGTTAATCTTTTCTTTAGCACCTTATAATATAGCCTCTTGGACAGCAGTGTTAGATGATTCTCAGCCCTGACCATTGTTCAGTGCAGCCAATAGTGTTTTTTTCTTACTAGTAAGATCCCTGGCTAAAGCGTCACTCATTGATATGGCATTGCATTTTTTCTTACTTCTTCTGCTCTTTGCCCAGATTTTAGGATTGAGTACTATGTGGGGTGTATATATACCATCACTCATGAATGTAACATTTCTGTTTTCTTTTCCCCGGAGTCTAACGGCATGAGTGTATGTGAAGTCACATGACATATCCTACTTTCTTCCGTCAACCCTTTGGTTGAGCAACATATGCATGCGAGGTATTTCTTAGCATGAGGGAGTCAGTGGGAGGCTGTTACCAGTGATGATAGCATGACATACTGTCTAATAAAGCACAAGAACCTCTTTCCCCCTTTTGCTGTTTTTCAGTGTGGAGATAGTGTTAATTTTTCCATCACTCCACGGGATGACGTTATAGTAAAGCTTTCCTGAATTATTGCTTTGTGCATTCTAGGGAAAGCCTGTGTAGGATGTATGTGCTCAGATCCTGCAAGGCTCCTTCATTGTTCGTGAGATTAACGGAAGGCAGAAAATGCCTGCTTTTTCCCCCCTTTTCTTTTACTAGCTTGTCAGTGACGAACCAAATGCCAGAATTTATGGGAATAAATTATGACTATAATAATTTGCCTTTAAAATGTAAATCAGTGATAGCATCAGTGAGGGACCTTCTGCTTTCTTCCTGGTGCACAGGCAGGTGCTGGCATCAGATCAGCCCAACTAGCCAGCCAGTATAAAATAAAGTTAATTGGACTTGCTGAAAAATCAAATGGGCTCAGCCTCATTCTAATTCCTAAGTCTATGATTTAATATGACATTGGAGACGAAGGACTGGGAAGGTGCTGAATGACTGACTAAACCAATCAGCAGAGCTGTAAATTACACTTCTGAGATTCCCAATGGCAGCTTGAGAGGCTCCGATAAAATCGCAAGGGGTGAATAAAACCTACCATGGAAGCAATTTGTCAAAATTTCCAGGCTCACATCGATTAGAATTTAAGCTTCATTGTTCTTCTCTCTCGCTGTTTAAAAAAATGTCTAGTTTAATAGTATCTGAAATGCCAGCTGCACATGGAGAGTTGCCTCTAAACTCATGATTGGTTTAGTGTTGCTCTAAAAATTAAACAAATACATTCAGAAAACAGTGGCTGCCTCTGAACATAATGATTATTTTTGTGAAAGACTGAGGTTCAATTCCCAGCACTGTCTCTTGATCCCTAGGCCACTAGAGGCTGAGAAAGTTGTAGACGGAACATCTTGTTGCCAGGAAGAAACAAACCCTTTCTGACCAGTGCAGGAGCAGCAGTGATGGGCTTCAAAAGAAATCCAGTCTAACCCTAAGCTGATGGATGATCAGTGTAATGTGATGAACTTGCGGGAAGGGAAATGGATCTTTTTTAAACTCCTCTCTCTGCTCTGCAATAATCATCACATTCAGTGCTGCAGGATGTATCTGTTTCTCCCAGGCCTCCTAAGGAGCTCTGCCATTTGCAGTTGTTGGCCTGTTTCCTCATCTACTGTAGATAGAAAATACTGTACAGCAGGATTTGGGGAAGAGAACTGAGAAAAAATATGTTCATAAAATTAAGACTTCTGTCATAGAAGCACATTCCTCCCTGCATGTGGTAGATAGTAACACCTTTCAGCTGCCTTTCTGTTACAATTGAAATTGATTGCAATGTACTCGGCTATTTAATATCTTGGGTCTCTTTTCTGTCGTTATAGCCATGTTACAGAAGATCACCTTGTCTTGTGTGAGTAGAGACATAGCGAACAGATGAATCTATTCAGCCAAGCACTGCTCCTGTAATTAGCTGTCACCATGGAGCACCACAGCAGGGACGAGATGGACTCGAAAGAGGAAAGTCCACAGGTGTGGTCTGAATCGGCTGAGCAGGAACAGAATACTGCTCAGGTGACTAGCAGCTCTTAGAAATTTCTCTAATTATTTCTTAGAGTCAGGGATTGAGTTGGGCTTGCTTGCAGCACGCCAACAAGCTCATACTTTTTTTCCGGAGCCTGCCATCTTGTGCTCCAGAAGCTAAGCTTGAGAAGAAATCGAAGCCTAGCCACTATGTTTGCAAAGTAAAGCTTGAGCAATTGAACTGAGCGTAAACCAATGCTGTGAAGTCTGTCTGAGTTTGCAGACAGCCTGAAACAATAGCTCTGAGAGATATTAACTATCCCTATTCATTTTGAGGGGTGTGATCTCTGGAGCCTACCAATGGTCATTTAAATGTCAACATTGTCCACAATTTCACTGCTAGTATAAGCACACAGCGCCGGAGAACGACAATCATAAGAAGCTTTGCACAATCTGCTGGTAGTGGCATCAGAAATGGACATAGCTGGGCTTGGAAGCATGGGTGGAAGCTTGGGAAAGTACCACAATTTCTTTCTTTCTAATCGGACTTCTGGTTAAAGTGTTGTGGTAGTGCAGTGACCACTACAGCCAAATCCTTCTTTTATGTGTAAGAATTCATTGAATTAGTCCAACTGATGTCAGTAGGATTAGTCACATGACTAAGACAAGACCATAATACATATGTAGTGGATTCCTACTGCCATTTTTTCATTGTAAGCATAACAGAAAGTCACATCACACATCCACTTTTCTTTAATTTTCCAGCACCAATGTGGATCAGTTCAAAGCATTACTGTCAAGAGTAATATCATATATACAGATTTTTTTTTTAAACCATGGTTATTATTGGGCCTTAGGTTTATAAAAATCTCATTTACTTTACATTGCTTCTGTTTCACTCTTTGTATTCCACTCAGTTTGGACAGCAAAACCAAGATTCATTAGTTTCACATTAGTTTCAAATCAGTTTCATGTTTACTTCTCAAATATTAGTAAGATACTGTTGCTCAGGGTCTCAGCAGTGCAGCGGAATGATTTAAAATACACATTAAAAACAATTATTCAATTTTTGTTTAGCTGAATTTGCACAGGATTGTGAGTAAGGCCTTGAAATCCTGGCCGTCCCAATAACTTGCTCTCTGGACTTTGCAAGAAACTGCATTTGTCTGTACCTCAGCTCCTCCTGCTGTAAAATGGGAATAACAATGCTTACTTCCTCTGGCTACTGCAAAGGGGTGTTGTGAGGATTCATTAGTATTTTCACAGCATCCTGGAAATGAAAGGCACTGTATGCATGCTATGTATTATTCTCATCATTATTATTAGTTTTTAAATGTCATTTTATTTTCAAGATCTACATTTAGTGCCTAAACTAAGATGCTTATGTTTTTTCTTAGAAAAAATATCCCAAAAGACCAAACAAAATCAATTATTTTATAACAAGTTTTAATAAAATAATATGAATTTTATTTCAAACTCTGTGAAAGTGCAGTACCTGCATATACTCTGGCTAAGATACTTTGGAAATGGATATCTAAAGTTAGGTTCCTAATTCCATATTTAGGTATCTAAATAAATGGCCCAGTTTTCAAAAATTCTGAGCACTTCAGCTCAAAGTTGTCAAGAAGAGAACACTTGCCTACTGGCAACTAGATTGAGAACAACTCATTTCAGACAGACCAGCATGGACAACAATTTCCAGTCACCACCTGGCTAGATATGAACTGCTGGCCTGGAGGTGCAGTCTCTGTATCCCATTAGCAGCTTTAGGAGCTATCAAATAATTTTTGCAATTATATTTTTTTCCATTCAAATAGCTTTATGCATGTACATCCTACAGGGAAACAATCCCACATATCATATTCCAACATTACAGATATAGTAGTATCACTTGCAGCAGCATCAGTAAGTTAATGAACTATGTTAGCTGTTCAAATAAGAACTAAATAATTACTATCCAAATACAAAACTGAATGAATGAAATAATATAAATCCACAAAATTGTATTAAAATAAATTGAAAAAGTATATAAACAATTAACAAGGCTTATCCTGTATCATATCGACGACTTTTTGCAAAAAGCAGAAGGGAGAAGAATGATCCAAGAACTAAATGTTAGGAATGGCTGTGTATAAATATTTATGTCTCTTGTTAAAATGCAGAGTAAAAAGGAAAAGGATGTAGTGATTTTTATGTCCAGGATTCTACCTCACTGGCATTTAGATTAGGCTTCTCAGTCCAAATTATACAATGATTTTTGTGTTATGTCCATAACAATTGGCTGTGTAGAATGGACTCAGGAGGTCTTTACATGATGAATATGGCTATTATGAGTGTGTTTGTGGACACTTTCACAGAGACATTTATTTAAGGATATCATCTTCATTTCTTCTCCAGGTGCACTTTGTCCCTGAAGGTGGAACAGTGGCACAAATTGTGTACAGTGATGATCAGGACCGTCCCCCGCAGCAGGTGGTCTACACAGCAGATGGCACCTCTTACACCTCAGTGGACACCTCGGAGCACACGTTGGTTTACATCCATCCTGTGGAGGCTACGCAGGCATGTGTAGATCCACATCTGTTCCCTTCCTGCCCCCGTGGGCTGTACAGAGTAATAATTTAATTCAGGATTAAAGCCAGCTACCTGCAAAGTTATGTGATTTGTATAATGGCCATCAGCTGTGCATAGCCACCTCTCTCTAACCGTTGGTGAAGAGGGAGTATGTAATGTTCATTCCAATCAACTCTGCATATGTGGTAATCAAGGGATGCTGGGGCTATTAACCACAAAGTACTGGCTATTTCACTTCAGTTAGACTGGACTGTAATTAAATCAAAGGTGTTTGTAATCACTGTAGAAATTCTGCCTGCACTATATTCCATAAAATGCTAAAAGCTGTAGGCTGTGAATACTTAGAAGAGGGAAGAGGTGCTGCTTAATCCATGCTTTTCTTAGAAACAGTCTCCTTATTTTGCACAGCACAGTTCTGGTAATTAATAATAATAATAATAGATTCTGCACTTGTATAGCACTTTTTGTCATAGGATCTGAAAGCATTGGCTCTAACCCAGTAATCCTTATTTAGGCAAAACAATTGATTTGAGAGGCCTGATTTTTGTCCTGCATAATTATTAGATTAAATAAATATCTAATAACTGCTGTTCCTGATAGCATATATTTTATGTGATGTAAATGTATGTCTCTATATCTCCATGTGTATATATAATATATTTAATGGGAGAGAGACCTTGTCAAGAGCATTTAATCCCTTTGCTGATATGGCAGCATTCATATTAACATTGTAAAGGAACTGTATTTGGTATATGGGGCAACACCAGAGTTGCCTTTTGCCCCATTTTCCACCTATGTCATACAGCTCTGATCTAGTATATACAGAGTTTATCATAATATAGTGCATAGGCTGCCAGCAATCTTCAGGTCCCATCCAGTTTGAGAACAAAGTGGTGAGGGATTGAGGTGTTGTGAGAGGAAATGGCTCACGAGTGGAAATCGCCTAGAAAGTTACTAATCACGTACCTCAGAAGGCCCTCAGACTTAGTCTTATTGTTCAAAAGATGCTGTAGTGTGTAAATAGGACACTAACTTACATTTGAGCACACTGCATTATAAAGCACTAATTGAGTTTTTACAGTATTGTGTTTATTCAGCCTGCAGCCAGACCCCTTCAAGGGGTGATATTTTTAAATCTCAGAAACCAAGCAGAGTTGACCTTGGTCAGTACTTAGTTTTCCTAGGGTTTTCTCTTCCCAGATGCTGTGAGAAGCGGTGATCGTGGTTCACTGGGTGACACTCCTTCTAGTTACCAAAACAATGCTGGAGGTGTCATTTCTCACATGAGATTAAAAACCAACTTCTTGACCTCTTGTAGCCATTAAAGATTGTTTAAATATAGGAGCTGTTTGATACATCTTTTAAGGGGCTAGCTCCCACACTTGCAGAATGATGGAATTAGTAGTCTAACAGTCTTCCATCTCCTACTTCTTTGATCCTGGCTCAATTCCATTTTGGGTAAACATTTTACCTCTCTAAATCCCCCTGTAATTTCAGTTGAATCCAATATGTCTAAATTCTTGCCCTAAATTGTTCTGTAGTGTTGCTGTGTACTGTTAAACAGCTGTTGTATTTCATCCTAGAGGTTGTTACCCTTTAGCAATGGAGAAAAATATTATTGCCATATATACGATCAGTAAAGTCTGTAAACACATTTTGGGTATCTGAATGAAAGGTGCTATATTAATGTAAAATTATTATCCTTTTATGTAGCTGCCACTAGTCTATATGGAGGCCACTAGTTTCAGTTTAATTTCTACATACATAGGGTTACTGGTATAAATTGAATACAGCTGCCACTGTAATATGCACTTTAGACTTCAATAAAATAAATAATTCTTACATAGGTTGCTTCTTAGCAGGAGAGTAATTCTCTTTGTGTGATTTGGTAGTAAACTGAGGCCTGATTGATAAGCCTTTTTCGCTTTGTTTAGACTCTGTTTACAGACCCGTCCCAAGTGGCTTATGTCCAGCAGGATGCCACAACACAGCAGGTGAGAAGCATTTTTTTTTTCTACTGGATCCTGAATACCACAGTGAAGGAACTCTCAGGGAATGCAAAGGGGCACTGTCGTGGATTGTGTATTTTACTGTGGTACTTTTGAGTTATGTCCAGAACAAATCGTGTTCTCTTTCAGTTATTCAGTACCAGCTTCTTGGTGATAATGAGCAATCAACCTTACAATAACAAGCCAGTGCTATCTTGACCAATGTGTGTATAAATGAGTAGAAAAATTATAGCAGAATTCAATTTTAAGCTTTAAAGGGGTTATATTACTACTACTCTGATTTTTTTTTCCTCCTTAACATTATGAAAAATCCCTCAACAGTGTCCCTTTAAATGGGAGAATAGATCTGTGTGATTTGTTTTGTTTTGTTACTTCTTTTGGTTTTTAGTGTAGTCACAGGTAGTCAGGGCTTCTAGGTTTCCTCAGACAGGGTCTGATCCAAAGACCATTGAAGTCAATGGAATCTTTCTGCTGATATCAATAGACTATGGATCCAGTTCTTAATTTGCCAAACATTTCTCAGGTATTTCTTAGGAAAGTAATTGTAAAGGCTAAATAGTTAAATTACTTGGTCCATGTCTGATATGTGTATTCCAGGCTTTCTGCTTGATGTGCTCACCAGTTTAAAATTGATTAGGAGCAGCATGAAATTGAGGACTGTGGTTGTGAAGGCTGGATGATGCAAGATTTTTTTTTCTGGGTGGGTGGGGAAGGATTGTTTTTCATTTTATCTAATATGTATCCAAGGATTGGATAGTTCAAGGAAATGGTAATAAGATATGGATACTTTCACTTCTAGGTTATTGGTTTAAAGTCAGCCCTGGTCATTACTGATTTAAAAATAATGACCATTTGATAGCTGTTTAGTGACCTATATGAAGTGAGATGGTAGATCTCAATCATTTCCATAGTATAAAAGCTACCACTACAATTGATTCTCTCCTGCAACCTTGTTGACAGTCTCAGTAGAGACTCGAAGGAATGAACAGAGACAGAGAACAAGGTCCTTTCTCACTGCTAGAAGGAGACCCTCCAGATCAGGGTCGAGGCACATGGGTAGAATGCGACGGAAGCTTACAGTGCTGTTGTCTGTGCTCCACCTATTCTGTGGATAGAGGATTGCAGTCCGTAGTTGCCATTCTGACATTTTTTATTAGATTGGATTCACATTTAAAAATAACAAACAACCCCCACCCTTATTATTGTCTGTATAATCTGTGTTTTTTCAGCAGGCTGTAAATGTCTGATCAAACTTAAAACCAGAAACAATGCAAGTTATACACTTAAAACACAGCGAAGATACTGACTCCCATCCCCACACATACGGTATCTCCTGATAATGACCGGATATGCCACGTGGGGACCAAACGCTTTATTTCTATATCCCCAACCCTCCCACCAAGGTCCTGCCCTTACACCAACATCTTTTAATATCATAACTTTCCCAGGCGAGGACTTCCATTTGTTTGTGAGCCGTTATCATATCATTAGAGCAGCTGCTGCTTCTGCGGGTGTTATACACACACATTTCCTGTGTGACGTCTGAACTAATCATAGCAGTTAAAATGATAAAGAAGGCTCCTCCTGTCTTTCAAAAGAACTCGATATGAAAGGGCCATTCCAAGCTTTTTTTAAAGTAATGTTGATTCCTTACAATGTGCATCATGGAGATGAGAGTAACAATGTGTTTGAAGCGTGATATATATGGAGGTGCTAATAGGATATACGCACAGACACAAGCTTTGTGTGAACTCCTCATTGCTGGCAGGTCTGGAGGCATGCCACTGAATAATGATGCCTATTGCATTGCCATTTGGCATCAGGAAATGTCAATACCAGACAGTTAATTTCAGCTGTCTTCTTGGCTGCATCCTGGTCATTTTCACACTGCTCTCTGCAGCCCTAATTTGAAAGCAATTTTATAAATTAGACCAGTTAAAACGACAACAAACTCAAAGGAACTAGGAACTTGAGTATCCATGTATTTTTGGGTTTTGGGTTTTTTTTGTCTGTTCCCTGAGAGAGTACTTTGCAGCCTTTTGGGGAATTGCACTAATTTACACCTCTCTAATATACTGGCCAATGCATCCATTCTGTAGTGCCCACTCTAGCCCCTAGTGAAGCCTGGGCTGTTCTAATATTATCTCTTTTAGAGCAGAACTAGAATTATCTATAAGAGGGACTTTCTCCCTCTCTGTTCTTGACTGCACACCTTTTGTTCTGGTTTTTGATCATCATTTAGTTCTCTCAAGGCCTCTCTATAGATGGACAAGGGTTTGTGTCTCAGTTGAAAGACTGCTTATATAATTATATGCAACACTAGCACCGATGCAGTGTTAAAGATTAAGAAAGGTGAAAGTTCAGACAGCACAGTGATGAACATCATGTAAAATACCTGCATAGATAAGTAGAAAGCAGCACTCAAAAGTCGGGAAAGGTCATTCCTGCAATATGAATTCAGCAGTCTTACACATCTAAATTGTTCTATGGGAGAGGTAAATTAATACACTCAATAATATTGTAAATTAAGATGTGTGTTACTATAACAAGGAAAAACTACATGTGCCGTGTGGCCAACTAAGGAGGGCAGTAGATAATGCTAACTTTTGGAATCCCGAGTGCTTCATCTCTCAACTTAATCTCTTTATTACTAGTTTCTTTAATGTATTGTTCCTTGGTTTGTTAAAGGAAAAGAAACAGAGAAGAAATTAGGGAGCTATAGTCTTTGTTGCAAGGGAAAGGAAAAGGGAGGGAAAAGTGTTTATGTGGGAAGAACAAAAGAAAAAACAAAGTCCCTGGTGCATTAGTTCTAGCAGGAACCAGCTAGCTAAAGGGCATTTAAACACACTTGCAGCTAGCATGGTTTTAATCCCAGACTGGAAAGGACCTTAAATTAAAGCTGAAAGCTGGAGATGGAATATTCCAAAGCTGCAAAATTCAGATCTGGATTCAAAACCCTTTCCCTCCAGTTCAGGAATGCTTGGGTCCAGGTGCTTGGTTCAGGCCCATCATCTCTACCAAAAACACCTTTAGAACTCTGCATTTTTTTTCATCTTGTGAAGAGCTCCAAGAAGCTTTGTATGCAGGGCACTGCCCATGTGTAAGTGACTGATAGAAATGCTGCAGTGCTAAAATGAGTGCTTGTGATTTTAGGTAACTGTGCTCTTGCCTGCTGCTGCTCAGAGCATGAATTCCACCAACCTCTCCGTGCTCGGCAACGTTGCCGAATCCCCACAGCAAATGGCTCTGGAGCAGGGTCCACAAGCAGACAGAGTAAGTTGCCAGGACCCCTTTTCTTTTAACTGTAAAGGTACTCTGATTTCACTGCTCCATGGAAACAGATGATTAAATATGTCTGAGTGATGCAAGAAGCGATGCAAAAAAAAGTTTTAGTGAAGGCTTCTACAGCATTCCACTGTCTTATCATGCAATATGGGGCTTTTTTGAGGGGGCGGGGGATATTTGTTTAATGTATAGTGAAACGTGCTCTAGGGACTGTTCTATCTGAAGCAATCACTTTAAAGCAGCGGTTCTCAAACTGTGGGTCGGGACCCCCTTTGAATGGGGTCTCCAGGGCTGGCTTAAACTTGCTGGGGCCCAGGGATGAAGCCCGAGCCCCACTGCCCAGGGCCAAAGCCAAAGCCTGAGGGCTTCGGCCCTGGGTGGCAGGACTCAGATTTCAGGCCCCCTGCCTGGGACTGAAGCCCTTGAGCTTCAGCTTTGGGCCCCTGCCTGGAGCGGTGGGACTCGGACTTTGCCCCCGCTCCTCCCCCACCTGGGACAGTGGGACTTGGGCAGGCTCAGGCTTCAGTCCCACTTCCTGGGGTCAGGAAGTAATTTTTGTTGTCAGAAGTGGGTTGCGGTGCAATGAAGTTTGAGAACCCCTGCTTTAAAGTATTCTCCCAAGGCTTTGAGTATCAAATTTAGTAATCCCTGCTATTATATGTGACCAGTGTCGGTTGTTCTCTTTTTGGTAGTCTGTTAAGACAGGTTTTACAATATACAGGTCTGTCTCATCTTACGCTGGGGTTACGTTCCGCGGTCAGCGCGTAAAGCGAAAACGGCATATAGTCAAAATTACGAGTGTAATGGCGGGCAGAATCGCCCGCACTACGGGAACAGTATTTAAATTGTTATTTTTCGCTTTTTTTTGGTTTTGTTTTTGTTTTTGCCGACCGCGTAAAGCTGAATTCGCACATGTGAAATGCGCGTAAGATGCGACAAACCTGTATAATCTTTCTTGTTCTCTTTCTGAGAGACCTGTTTTGGAGGTTGGATATTTTTGTACAATGTGGAGAATTTACCTCTGCTTGTTGTGTGGATGAAGAGAAAGAAAATCTTCATTAAAATTAGAGCTAAAACGAAACACCCGTTAGCTATTAAGAATCAGCCTTGTTGTCTTACGTTGATAGGATTTTAGATCTTAATTATCTACTGCCTTATTGAACTCTGCCTGTGTGTGCGTGTGTGTGTTTGTGTGTGTGTGTTTGCATGCGTGCGCGTGAGAGAGAGTGTGTGTGAGAGAGAGAGTGTGAACTCTGCCTCTGTGTGTATGTAAGGGGGTTGTTTTCATTTGCTTTCGTGGTAGGAGGGAGAAGATCATATGTCAGAGCATTGAATAATTGCATTTTATAAATCAAAATAAATTAAAATAGACCCAAGGTACTTTCTTCAAGCACGGATAGGGAGTGGGATTTGTTTAGTTGCTAAGACCCTCTGAAGATTCAAAATTCCTCTCATTTGGTGCATCCTCCTGATGTGTCACTGTTTTATGGGGTTGGGTAGATATTTTCACCAAGCGCCTACCTGGCAAGGTTCACAGTACTGTGAACAGTGAAGCATTACAGGGCACATAGCCTCAGCGGTGATATACTCATGTTTTCACTCTCCCTCATTTTCTGTTTGGTTACCAAAGGAAACAAAGAGGTGAAGAGTAGATTAGCAATAATCTTGTTTTCTTGCCTTTGTGATAGAGGTGATGATCTAATTGTGAGCTTTGATCCCCTCTGGATAGGAGAGCCATCTAACTTGTGTTGTGAATTCTTTCCTCAGGCATCATTACCAGTGCATAACCAGGTATTACCTCCTATGGAGGCAGTGGATGGTTCTGATCCTTTAGCACCTCTGCAGAACCCAATGGGGAGGATGGAAACGAAAGAGGAAGATGATGACGACGACGACGAGGATGATGAAGATGAAGACGAAGACGGGGAAGACACCGACTTGGATGAATGGGACCCAGATCCACCTCGACCCTTTGACCCCCATGATCTGTGTAAGCGTAAGAGGAAGCATTTAGTTTACTGCCCTCTTCCCCCTTCCCTGGTTGGTTGTTTTTTTGGTCAACCATTTGGTAAGTGGAGTCAAAGACCATGCAGGGCTTTAGAGATCATAGCCAACACCTTGGATTGCACCTAGAAGCATATATACTCACACCAGCCTTTATCTGACTTTGATGGTGGGCAGCTGCATTCTCCATTAGCTGGGGCCTCTGAGATGCTTTCAAGGAGTGAGTGCACTGTTTGCTTATAAGTAAAACGTGAGGCTTCTCTTCTGTGTTTCATTGTAAGATGACAGCCTTCTTAAAGCATAAACAGACCATTAGCTTGAGTGCTGTGGTACCTGCAGCAGTTTCTGGCAAATATTCAGGTCAGAGGCGGTTAAAGGGGGATCATATCTTGTGTGTAAGGGCCTTTCTTTATGCCAGTGCATGGGAATTCATGTCCATTATTCATTTCCTCTCTGACTGTGTTGCAGGGTGTGAAGAGTGTAATAACGCACATCCCTCGGTGTGTCCGAAACATGGACCCTTGCACCCAATCCCAAACCGGCCAGTGCTGACCAGAGCAAGAGCCAGCCTCCCCCTGGTGCTCTATATAGACAGGTTCCTGGGCGGAGTGTTCTCCAAAAGACGCATTCCCAAACGCACACAGTTTGGCCCCGTGGAGGGACCGCTGGTCAGACAAACTGAACTGAAAGACTGCTACATCCATTTAAAGGTAACACTCTGAGTGTGTGTGTGTGAGAAAGAGAAAGAGAGACACCTTACACCTACTTGTTTTTCGTGCCCTAGAATCTGTTGTTGTGATTTTATCAGAGGTGTTCTCCCGACACCTTCATCTTACTGCAGTGCAACTGTTACCAACCTGGTACAGCCAGAGAGCTACTTAGTCATCCAAGGTAGTTGCAGGGAGCCACAAAAGAGTCAAGGTGCACATCCTGATACTATTGTGCTGTGACATATCTGTCTCATGACACTGAGTGCTATGATTCACTGTTAGTTGACTAAAGCAGAGTGTCAATACAAACGTTGCAACTCCATCTCAGGACATTTTGCAGCCATTGCATTGTGGCATGCTGTGACTTCACTTGGCAGAATTTCTTCTTTCTGACTCTTCCTCCCCTGACTTCTAGACGGAAGGGGGATTTTCTCCCTTTTTCAAATCTGTTTGGATGAAAGAGGAGGGATTTGAATGGCTCTGATCTATTTGCTCACTGATTTGCATGCTGGGAGTACTCCTGTATTCAGTGGAGATGAGGCCACAAAGAGCTTTGAGAATCTGTAGAGGCACAGACTGACGACCACTAGTCCACATAACCTAATACATTGGGTCAGGGATTGGCAACCTTTGGCATGCGGCCCATCAGGGAAATCCGCTGGCAGGCCGGGACGGTTTGTTTACCTGCAGCGTCCGCAGGTTCGGCCGATCGCAGCTCCCACTGGCCGCGGTTCACCATTCTAGGCCAATGGGGGCTGCGGGACATCCCTGAACCCACGCCGCTTCCCACAGCCCCCATTGGCCTGGAACGATGAACCGCGGCCAGTGGGAGCTGCGATCGGCCGAACCTGCGGACGCTGCAGATAAACAAACCGTCCCGGCCTGCCAGCGGATTTCCCTGACGGGCCGCATACCAAAGGTTGCCAATCCCTGCATTAGGTCTTTGCCATCTCCAGTTTCCATGGCCTATTTGCAGAGGTACATCAGGTATAGATGAATGAACATACTTCTTTCACTCACCATCTGAGGGAAGGTCCACTGTCTTTGCATGTCCCTTACAATCATAGATCCCATCAGTGTCTATTTTTAAGCCCCTTCCTAGGTTCCATCTGTTACCGGAGTCCTGTGGGCAAAGTGAAAATCTCAGCTCTGGCTGCATTACCTTCCTCATGGAGAAGCTGTAGTTGTCAGAACAGATTTTTAAGGGGTCAGGTTCCTTTGTATTATGTGACCACTGTGGAATTCGACTACTCTGTGCATTTTGGTTTTTGCCTCAGGTGTCTCTTGAGAAGGGTGACAGAAAAGACAGGGATTTACAAGAGGATCTGTGGTTTGAGCTGTCCAGTGAGGCGCTTTGTAACTGGATGATGTTTGTGCGTCCAGCCCAGAACCACCTGGAGCAGAACCTGGTGGCATACCAGTATGGCCACCATATTTATTATACAACAATTAAGAATGTGGAGCCCAAACAGGAACTGAAGGTAAGAGACTGCAGTGCTCACCCATCATGATTCCCCTTTATAGTGGGAAAGAAGGTAAATTGAAATGTAGAAAATATCCCAAATACCCAACTCAGTTAAGATCCCACCTATGCTACAAATTGAAACCCTGTTATCCCTGGACTTGGTTATAACTTTAGTGTAGACCAGGGGTCGGCAACGTTTGGCATGCGGCTCGCCAGGGTAAGCACCCTGGCGGGCAGGGCCAGTTTTCTTTACCTGCTGACGCGGCAGGTTCGGCCGATCATGGCCCCCACTGGCCACGGTTCGCCGTCCAGGGCCATTGGGGGTGGCGAGAAGCCGCAGCCAGCACATCGCTCGCCCGCGCCGCTTCCCGCCGCCCCCATTGGCCCGGGACGGCGAACCGCAGCCAGTGGGGGCCACGATCGGCCGAACCTGCCGCGTCAGCAGATAAATAAAACTGGCCCGGCCCGTGAGGGGCTTACCCTGGCGAGCTGCATGCCAAACGTTGCCGACCCCTGGTGTAGACAAAGCCTTAAACATTAGCATTTATTGCTCTTAAATAGTCTGAGCAATTTCTTAACCTTTTTAGCTTGCTAGAGCAGATGGGGGCCTGATCCACAGCCCAGTGAAGTCAGGAGAAAGACTTTCATTGATTTCAATGGGTTTTGGATCAGATCCTAAGTGAGGAAGCTCAAAATAAATGTATACAAATGATCTCTCTCTCATAGTGTACTCCTAGCAGCCATCTTGACTTGTACTCCACTGATTATAACCTAACTAATACTGCAACAGTGTTATGCTCTGTTTTCCTGTTCCCATTCGTCCCACCCGCACCTGAATATCATTGGCTGCTGGTGTACTAGTGTTCTGTCAACTAATGAGGTCTCTTGCTTCAATCAACTTTCCTGTGACTTTTGAAACTTATACTCCACACATAGAATCTAATTTTTAGGTTTCTGGTTAAGAACATGATGAAGTTACTTTTTGTCCCAGACTGAAAACATTTTAATTAAATTGAGCTTAGTGTGGGATGGTTGGGAGAGGTTGTTTTAATTTCAAACATCCATTTTGAGAACTAATTAGAAGGCTGATTGCTGCTGTCAGGAATTTTCTTGCTGTTATCTGTGTCCTCCTTCTCCCTCTCTCTCTCTCTCTCTCTCGCCTTGTCTACACACAGAAGTTTCAGTAGCTTAACATAAATCTGTTTTAAACCCAAGTAGTGAAATCAGTCCAAAACCCTGTGTAGAGAGACACTTATTTTGAAGTTAGAGTGACATTTTTTGTTTTATCTTAAATCTGTTCCAAATCATTTTAAGCTGAATCAATATAAGCCTGGTTTATATCAGTTTAAGCGTGTCAATATGGCCTTTTGTTCCTGTTTAACTAAACCAAATTGAAATCACACTGTGGATAAACCAGCGCAAATCTGCGTCTGGACAAGCCCTTAATCTTGTTTCATGTATTAGCAGTGCCATTTGGGGGCAAAAATCAGGCTGATAACAGAGAGTTCAAACGTCTCCATAGTATATTTTCCTTTCCCCAATTAGGCATTCATGAAACAGTAAGTTGTGTGTAAGAATGGAGCCAGGAGGGTCATTAAAGCAGAAGCTTACCTTGCTTGACAGACTCATGGACCTTTGTTGTTAATGAGCTGTTAGTTTCCCTTTTCCAGAAAAATTTGTCCTCTCAGTGAGGTGCCTGGGAAATAACAAATACCTGCTAATGACTCCAACAAGAGCGTCATTTAGGCTTGGCTTCTGCGATAGAAATGTACTCGGTCCTCCCAGAAGTGAAATACACAAATGTGTCCCACGTCTTTCACTCTAAAGGCTTTGTCTTCACTACAGCTTATGTTGCAGAACTTATGTCACTCAGGGATGTGAATAAACCCCCCCCCCCAACACCCCGAGAGACATAAGTTACATCAACATAAGTGCTGGTATGGACAGCGCTATGTCGGCAGGAGAGCTTCTCCTACCAACATAGCTACCGTTGCTCATTGGAGGTGGATTAATCATGTCGATGGGAGAGCACTCTCCTTTCAGCATAGAGCGGCTACACGAGAGATCTTACAGTGGCACAGCTGCGCCGCTGTAAGCTCTCTGGTGTAGACATAGCCTAAAATCCTGTTTAAGGCTCAGCTAAACAAGCCATTTGTAAGTTCAGTCTTTTTAATGAGATGGGTTGGTAACCTCTGAAACAGTACCAGAATCCTAACCTTGACCCTGCCTCTACTGAAATCCTTATCCAAGCTGTAGTAATTTTCTGTCTTGCTTACTGCTCTTCCCTCTTCATTAGGCTTCCTAAATCCCTGTTCTCTAAATTACAGGGAGTCCAGGTTTTTCTGTAGGAAGCAGGAGCATGGTGCTCCAATCCACTATTATCTTAGACACATTTTAAAACGAATCTCTGCATGCCACGCTGCATATTGTCTGTAAAGAGAAAAACGACCATCTCTTCTGGAAGAATCCCTGCTAAACATGTATTCCATCTTTTAAGATCATATAGTCAAGTCTAGTGAGATTAACCTCATTTCCTTTCCAAGTAGTGGTTACCATGTGTGAGATGAAGATTCATATTAGGAAACGGTACCTGAAAATCAAATGGATACACTTTGTGAGCAGTGCTGTTTTATTCCTCAGCGGGGGCACAATGAACTCAGCAGGCTTTATCGAGGGTGAGAGGAGCAATACAAGTTATTGGGTCAGATGAGAGGACTAAATGCAATGCTTAAGAAAGCCTCCAATGAATTCCCCTCACTTCGGGGTTCATCTAAGAAGATGCCTTTTTGCCTTGTGTGTCTGCTCCAGGTGTGGTATGCGGCCTCCTATGCAGAATTTGTGAACCAGAAGATCCATGACATATCCGAGGAGGAAAGGAAAGGTAGTTTGGTCTTTTCTCTTTCCTCCTTCTCTGTGGCTGTTGCTTTAAAAAGAGGTGGCTAACGTTATGACCCATTATAATGATCCCAATCCTTCAGGCAAAAATTCAAATAGGAATCTTACCTATGCCGGAGCTCCAATATGGGGCCCTCCATTTGCTGTTATAACGCTAAAATCAGAATAATTCAGCCTCATGCTTAAGAGCTTCAGATTATTACCAGAGGGTGGGCACAAAATTTCCCCCCAGGTATATGGGTATATTACTGGGGGCTGCAAGAGTGGGGGTTGCTTTTCTCTGAAGTGTCAGGTCACTGATGGCGGTGGAGTCCTGTACTCAAAGTACCAATGGTAGGATCCAGTATGCTATATCTGTGTGGCAGTTGTTTTTCTGGGAAGTTTTGTTGGACAGTGTAATAAAACCTAACCTATACCAAGGAGAACACCCTCACTTCCCTCCTGTCTTAAATAACTGCTTTAGAGTCTCAAGGAGGTTTAACCACATATACAAAGGAATTGATTTTTGCTGGTCCGATAAGCCAAGTTTAAGTTTCTGAGTATGTTGGACTGTATTTTTGTAATTATTTACTTGAAAGACTTATCTGTTGTTTAGAGAAATGCAGCTAAATGTAGGGAATTTGTTAGGTGGGCAATGTAAATATTTAATCTCCCTCTGGCCTTCAATATAAACGTTCCTCAATCCCATTCACTACCCTCTGCCTTTTTCTGCAATCAGCTGATGTCAGCCTGTAGATCAGGGGTGCTAAGGGAGAAGCTTGCAAGCCACATAGAGCTATACAGTATAGTGATTGCAAGACACAGTCTTCAGTATGGAAATGTGGCCCACAGAGACTACTGGGGACAAAAGGACTTGGAGGAAACTTGGGACATTTAATGCTGTCATTGATACTTCCAACTTAATATAGTTCTCCGCGACCAAGAGAAGAACTGGCCATGTTATGAATGCAATCGTCGCTTCATGAGCTCAGAACAGCTCCAACAACATCTCAACTCCCATGATGAGAAGCTGGACTTCTTTAGCAGGTATTTATGATTTTGCAGAAACTGAATTTCCCAACTCCCAGCACTTTATATCCTGTCTATTGATAGCACTAGTGATAGGTGAATCTCAAAAGGTCTGGCTTTATTATTAATTATATAGCACAGTAGCACTCCCTGTGTCCATCACGAGTACAGTAGTAGTTATTTGCAAACTTGTGACTGGGACCCAGTGGAAGTTTAGGAAGTGGTTGAGATCTCTTGGAGATCTCCGTGTACCGAAGCTGCAGCGGCGCTTGTCGGGAACGGAGAAGACTAGTAAAAGAAAGGGCCTCTGAACCCAGGAGTTTACAGTCCCACTCAGACAAACATGGGACAATGGTTCAGGCAAAAGAATGTAGGGAGATATCACTGGGGAAGTGATTGGCATAGGTGGCTTTGTATAAGAAGTGATTTGAAGGAAGGGAAGGGCACTTGTTATGTGGGAAGTCGGGGTACAATCCTGTCCTATTAAAGTCAGTGAAAGTTTTGCCGTTAATCTCAACAGGGCCAGGATTTTTGCCGTTTGGATGCTTATCAAATTTACCCTGACCTCTTGAGTCTACAGAATTGGGCTTGAGAAATCTCAAGAGAACCAACTTTCTAATGACATTTCTGGTGCAACAGCTCCCTGTTGGGCCAGAAATCGAAAGTACAGAAATGTCCAAAAATGACAAGTGAAAGGTTTGAATCTAGAAATGGACAGCAGGTCAGCAGGAGAGAGGGAAAATATCTCTTGTTTTTTCTGAACTTGATTGCATCTCTCTCATTAGCAAGTAAGTGGGTGCTAAAACATCCACATAAAAAATGGAACCCCTCAGATTGCTGTCTGACATCAGTAGAGAAGCATCTTTCTTGGGACAGATGTTATGCTTTCAGGTTTTAATGTTTTCCAGGATGCCTAGAGGGCTGCTACTGGCTGTCACTGTGGAGGATTTGATAAGAGCCAGTAGCTCCACTGCTTGTCCCTACAGTCCCACATCAAGTTTGTTTGGCATGGGGTTTTATTTCCATTAGGGGGGTGACAGAAGTATGCACCAACCAGAGACCTGGTTTTTGCTCCCAAGGTTTCTTCACTTTTTATAATTTACTGGAGGCCATTATTACTGAACTGACTGGGTAGTTTAGGGGTGATTGCTTAGAAAAGGTGCAGAAAAAGAGTGGACTCCAAATCCATGTCCTCTTTCTCTAACTCGGAGCGCTGTATGTTCTGCAGAGCAAGAGGCAGAGGTCGCGGGCGAGGAAAGAGGAGGTTTGGGCCAGGCAGACGGCCAGGGCGCCCCCCGAAATTCATGCGCTTGGAAGTAACCAGTGAAAATGGGGAAAAGTGTGAAGAAGGAACTCAGGTATATTTGGGGGAGCGGTGGAGAAAAATGTCATCTACGATGTAATCTCTTGATTTATGCCTGTGTTACTGAGGGCAGAATGCGGCCGCTAGTTTTTATTGTTCTGGTAGTGGCACCTCAGCCTGGGGAAAGCACAGTAATTTATTTCTAACTCGCATTTCTACAGCCCTTTTTATCCCAACGCAATTCACCCCTTACTGGAAAACTGCTATGGGATGGAACCTGACAGCTGTTTAACCGTGCCGCAGTAGTGACAGCATTACACAGCTGTGTAGGGTGGACAGTGGAAAAGGTCAGCTCCAGTTGAAACTGCAGGGGGAATTTGGCTGGGACACTAGGGCCAGGTCTACACTAGAAACTTGCTATATAATAATGTTGGTTAGGGGTGTGATTCTTTACAATATTTTTATACCAGCCCAAAAGCCTGAGATGCAGTTATACCAGCATAAAAGGTCCTTTTTCTGGTACAGTTTATTTCATTTGGGGAACTGATATAAGCTATCCCTGCAAAAAAACCCTCTCTTTTGCCAGGATAAGGTGCACCTCACCTGGGAGGTGGGGGAGTGTTGCTGGTATAGCTATGCCAGCAAACTCTTTCTAGTGCACATCAGGCCTAGAGTTAATGTCCTTCTTTTTACGAAAAGTGTCAAAAGTGATCAATGGTTCAGTTTTATGTCTCAGATGAAAACTGACATCTGGAGCAATGATCTGCCCTTTGGCATGTTGCTGGGGCATTGGTTCAGTACTGACTCAGCGGGAAGATTGCATCCATTGCATACAAATGACTCTATTGCATCTTTTAATGCAACACTTAGGAAGAGGCAGGTCTATGTAATTGGGGACTCCCTAACTAAGAAGAATAGATAGGCATGTCACCAGAGCTGATCCAGAGAACAGAAGGGAGCTAAGGTATGGGATGTGAACCTGAGGCTGAAGAGGATCCTAATGAAAGCAGGAAAGAATCCACTGATTATCATCCACGTGGGAACAAATGATACTGCTAGATTCTCACTGGGATGTGTTAAGGAAGACTATGTCAGGCTGGAGAAGATGCTTAAAGAAATGGAGGCTCAGGTGATCTGTAGTGGGATTCTACCTGTGCCTAGAGGAGGAGAGCAAAGGCGAGACAAGATTAAGATGACCAACAGATGGTTCAGGCAGTGGTGCTATAAGGAGGGCTTTGGGATGTTCATCCACTGGGAGGCATTCTCGAACAGAGGACTGTTCTCATGGGATGAACTCCACCTGATCAGGGAGAGTAATGGACTTCAAGGGTGGAGGTTGGCACAACTGATTAAAAGAGCTTTAAACTAGGAATTCAGGAGAGACAGCTGTAATCTCCATGCCTGATTCCAGTATTGAGTGTGAAGAAAATCAAGTAAAGGAGGATACTGCAATGGAGAATAGAACAACAGCGGGTAGGAGAATGGACATCTAGAGGAAACATGGTGCCATTCCCACTGACAGTAACAGTCAGATAGGCGATACTGGCAGAAAAATGACTGTACCTAATTTGGCAAGAAATCTGGGTGAGGCCAAGCAGAAACAACAAAGATGTCTGTACACCAATGCAAGGAGCCTAGGTAACAAAATGAAGGAACTAGAACTACTGGTGCAGGCAGTGAAACCAGACATTATAGGGATAACAGAAACATGGTGAAATAGTAGTCATGACTGGAATATAGGCATTAAAGGGTATGTGCTGTTCAGGAGAGAGAGAAATAAAGGTAAAGGTGGTGGAGTAGCATTGTATATTAATGATGAGGTAGACTGTAAAGAAATAAGTGATGGAATGGATAAAATGGAATCTATTTGGGTCAAAATCACTTTGGGGGACAATGTTAATAGAGGCTCTGCTGGGATGGTGCTTGGGGGTCTGCTACAGACCTCCAGGATCCGAACTGGATATGGATAGAGACTTGTTTAATACTGTTATTGAAGCAAATGCTACTGGGAATTGTGTGCTTATGAGAGACTTTAATTTCCCAGCTATAGAGTGGAGGACAAATGCTACTAATAGATATTCCTGGATGTGATAGCCAACAGATTTTTTTTGCCAAATAGTCACTGAACCAATAAGAGGTAATGCCATTTCATAGTTAGTATTGGTAAGTAGTAAAGACCTCATAGGAGAACTGGTTACAGAGGACAACCTTGGTTTGAGTGATCATGAATTAATTCAATTTAAACTAAATGGAAAGATAAACAAAAATAGGTCTGCCAATAGGGTGCTTGATTTCAAAAGGGCAAACTTTAAAAAATGAAGGGAATTAGTCAGGGAAATTGAGTGGACTGCAGAACTCAAGAATGTGAATGTGGAGGAGGTTTGGAATTACTTTAAGTCAAAGTTGCAGGAGCTATTAACAGAAAGCCTACAAGGAATGGAAGAAGGAGTGGATCAGCAAGGAAAGCTCTCTCTCTTAGAGATCAGAAACTGTAGGGATAAAGTGAGACCTGCCAAAAGCCAGGCAGAGTTGGACCTTGCAAAGAAATTTCAAACCAATAGTAAAAGGTTCTCTAGTCATATCAATAAAAAGAAAACAAGGAAGGAAGAATTGGACAGCTGAGCATTGAGGACAGGGTAGAGACTGAAGATAATCTAGGCATGGGCCCACACCTAAATGAATACTTTGTCTCAGTTTTTAATAAGGGTAATGAGGAGCTTGTGGATAGTGGGAGGGTGGCTAGTGAGAGCAATGATGTGAAAGTTGAAACTACCACGTCAGAAATGGAAGCCACACTCAAGCAATTTAGTGGGACCAAATCCAGGTCCCTGATAATCTCCATCCAAGAATATTTACGGAACTGGCATACGAAATGGCAAACCCAATAGTAAGGATTCTTAATGAATCCCTAATCTCAGGGGTTGTACTCTATGACTGGAGAGCTGCAAATAAAGTATCTATATTTATGAAAGGAAAAAAAAGTGATCTGGGAAACTATAGGCCTGTTTGTTTGACCTCCGTTGCATGCCAGATCTTAGAACATATTTTGAAAGAGTAATTAAAGGTAGCAGTAAATGGCAATTGGGATAAAGTACATCATAGCTTTTAAAAAGGTAGATTGTGCTAGACCAATCTGATCTTTTTCTCTGAGAAGATAACTGATTTTCTAGACAAAGGAAATGCAGATCTAATCTGCCTGGATTTCAGTAAAGCATTTAGTACAGTTCCACAGTGGAAACTATTAGCTAAATTGGAGAAGATGGGGATTAATATGAGAATTGAAAGGTTAGTAAGGAACTGGTTAAAGGGGAGACTACAGGGTCATACTGAAAGATGAACTGTCAGCCTGGATGGAGGTTATTAGTGGAGATGAAATTTAATAAGTCAAAGTTAAAGGTCATGAATTTATGCAATAACAACAAGAATTTTTGCTATAAGCTGGGAATTTACCAGTTGGAAGCGGCGGAGGAGAAAAAAGACCAAGGTATATTGGTCGATCACAAGATGACTATGAGCTGTCAATGTGATGTAGCCATGAAAAAGGCTAATGCAATCCTAGGATGCATGAGGTGAGGTAGTTCCATTAGAGACAGGAAAGTGTTATTACCATTGTACAAGGCACTGTTGAGACTGGAATACTGGGTGCAATTCTGGTCTCCTGCATTTAAGAAAGATTAATTCAAACTGGAACAGGTGCAGAGAAGGGCTACTGGAAGATAATCAGAAAAATGGAGAACCTGCCTTACAGGAGAAGACTTAAGGAGCTTGGCTTGTTTAGCCTAACAAAATGAAGGCTTGAGGGGAGACATGATTGCTCTCTATAAATACATCAGAGGGATAAACACCAGGGAGGGAAAGTAGTTATTTAAGTTAAGGGTCAGCGTTGGCACAAGAACAAATGGATATAAACTGGCCATCAACAAGTATAGGTTTGAAATTAAGCAAAGGTTTCTAACCATCAGAAGATTGAAGTTTGAAGAGCATTCAGAGGAGAGAGGGAGGGCAAAAAACCTAACTTGTCAGACTGAGTGTGATAAATTTATGGAGGGATTGGTATGATGAGGTTGCCTACAATGGCATATGGCCTATCCACAAGCGCTATTAGCACATACCGTAGAACCCTGTTTATCCGACCCTCCATTATCCAGCTCTCCGTATTAACCGAACAACCAGCGCAGACAGGTCCAGAAGCGGGCGATCTCTCCTGTGGCCACTAGATGACACTGCAGCCCTGCACTTTCCCATTATCCAGATTATCTGAATTTTTGATTATCCGATCTGGCTCTGGTTCCAATTAGATCGGATAAACGGGATTCTGCTGTATCTGCAACAGCTAGACATGGGGTACTAGAAAAGGAGTGCTCTGAGTTACTACAGCGAATTCTTTCCCAGGTGTCTGGCTGGTGGGTCTTGCCCACATGTTCCAGGTCTAACTGATCACAATATTTGGGGTCGGGAAGGAATTTTCCCTTAGGTCAGATTGGCAGAGATACTGGGGGCTTTTTGCTTTCCTCTGCAGCATGGGGCAGGGGTCCTTTGCTAGTTTGCACTAGAATAAATGGTGGACGCTCTGTAACTTGAAGTCTTTAAATCATGATTTGAGGATTTCAGTAGCTCAGCTAGAGGTTATGGGCCTATTGCAGGAGTCACTGGGTGAGGTTCTATCGCCTGCGATATTCAGGAGGGCAAATTAGATGATCATGATGGTCCCTTCTTGCCTTAAAGTCTATGAGTCTAAGTCTCTCATCTGGCACAACCCTACTTGTCGTAGCAGACAAGGCTCAAGGTGGTATGGCCACAGATAAATATAATTAAATAGGTCCAAAGGATAGAAATGCTACTACACTCTACAACAGGCACCCTGTGAACACTGCGCCATGTCAACTCTGAGTGCCATAGGAACGTAATGTAAACATCACTGCTAGGGAGGAGGGGCGGACGTGGTGTAGCACAGCATCTCATTTAGGAGGCTCTCAAACTCTGCAGCCACTATAGCTGTGGTAGGGTTGGAGAGTTCTCATTCCACTGAGGAGCACAGTGAAAGAGACCTGATGCCCTCCTGACTCACAGTGACTCAACTCAGTGCTGTGTGTTATCCACTGCTTAAACGAATGGCCTTGCCCAGCCTTTCGTAGATCTTAAAGTCAGAAGGGACTATCATCATTATCTAGTCTGACCTCCTGCGCAGAACTTCAACCAGGAATTCCTCATCAAGTTCAGCAATTTGTGGGAATTTACCAACCAAACCGGGATTTGAACCTTGGATCCTCAGATTAAAAGTCTCCCCTGACTGAGCATTCAGGGCTCGTAGCTGGATGCATTCCTCCTTGCAGCGCTCTCTTTCTTCTCCCCTTACTGCTGAGCTTTGTCAGGACATCTCTTGAGCTTAGATGCCCTTGGCTCCCCATTCCATGGCTTTCATCTTACTCAAATTTCTCTAGTTGTTTTGTAAGCAGTTAATATAATAATCAATTATTTTTCTTAAGCTATTGGAATCTTCCATCCCAGAATATTTATTGGAATTTGTCAGGGAGGAGAATGTGGGGTTTGGGGCATTCTGCTTCTCGCTCCCAACATCCCTTCCTCTTCTGAACTGGTTCAGAGAAACAGAAAAGCAGCTCTGCTGTGTAACAAATGTAAATTCAACACACAGTTTGGTTTTGCTGCTGCCTAGAGAGGTGGAGATTGGGAGTTGGATATGAAAATAAACAGGGCACAATTTTATGTCCTAGTGTCTTACTCCCAGCTTCACCACTCCCGTTAGTTTGCTGGATCGGGCAAACTTTGAACATGAAAATATCATCATATTTCAATTCAATTAACTTGCACAAGAGAGACACCCTCTGTATTTCCCCTGAGGCCTCATCTACACTAGGATTTTCCCTTAAAATTTCCCACTATGGCTAACAGGTTCATCTCCCTTGGTAATAGCAATGGTAGGGCTGTAATGTAGCTAGGCCACCTGTGGTTTAACCCCTGTGTCATGAGCAGGCTTGGATAATATGGTGGTTAGAACATGGGCTCCCGCCTGCAGCACCAGCTACACTACTGCTCCCAATGTTGCTACCACTGATGGAGCTGAACTGCTTCAGCAATGGGAAATTTTAAAGGAAAAAGGCTAGTACAGACCAGTGTAATGAGTGTGATCATTTTACAATATGCAGAAATCCAACCACCTGCCAATTGAGTATTATTAGAGCCTTTCTTGCTGGGTGAGGGAAATAATCACTGGCTGTGTGATTTGCGATTTCAGGACTTGCTGAATTTTTCCAGCAAGGGGCAGTTTGATGAGGCTGGACAAGCCACACTGAATGGGCTGGAACAGCAGGAGCAGACCCCAGTGCCACCAGAGACGCAGTCGGCACTGGATCAACAGCCCGAAGGCCATCCAATGCAACTCCAGCAGCAGCATGATGAGAGCCCGGTGCCTACGCAGAGCACCATGACAGCAGATGACATGCGGCGAGCAAAGCGCATTCGGGTAAGTGAAGATGATGGTGGCCCATGCCCTCTCCTGCTCTCTCACTTTGCTTTAGCCAGTGGAAGGCTTGGTTGGCCAGTCAGGCAACAGCTGGTCTTTTTCTCCAGTGTGGTGTCCGTCTTCAAATCCCAAACACAGCATCTCAAGCTAGAAAACTCCCTCGCTCAGAAAGTAAGACAAACCTAATACAAAGAGTTAGTGTGTCATGAGATGCTAGTGAGATTTGGTCACCAGTTGGAGCTGGTTCAATTCCAGCACAATAATTCTTTCATAGAAACATAGTCCATCCAAGTTGGCAGGCAGGAGCGCCCCGGACAGCCGGCCAAATCATGGTGCTGTGGCATGGACTAATGGCCTGTTCAGAACACCATCTGCGTGTCTCGCAGATCTGTTGGCTTTAGAAGTCATTGCCAAAGAGGCATTGTGTCCATTCATTCCTATGATGATGACGATGAAGATTTTTAATGATAAAATTATTTCTTGGAGTAGGAAACCTCCTCCCTTTATGAGGGTAAAAGCCTGTGCTGAGCACTTTACATACCAACAGCAAACACTTTGAACCTGTGCTTTGTGGCAGCTGAGAAAGCTGCTTTTTCCACCGTGTGTGGGAGGGAAATGATTCAGGCAAATAATCCTCCAAGCCATGTAATTGTGAGATTGGTTTATTTAGCCTAAAATCTTTTTTTTCCCTCCTCCATGTGTAAAATTTTGATTACCGAAGGAAACAGCTGCAAACAAGTTGAGACTTCATTTTTAGGGGATGAGAGAAAGAGAGAGAGGATTAAAAAAGGAGACAGTGAATGATTCTTATGGGGGACACTGAGCCAGATTTTACTCTCAGTGTACACCAATGTCTATGTGACAGCATTGATGGTGTTACTTAACAGATACAGTGACTTAACTAAGAGCAGAATTTGGCCGAGTAACACTAAAAATGCATGAGTGTGAAACTTATTAAATGCTTGGCATCAACGAGTCACTGTTCTGTGAAGTGGTCTTTCTTTTGATCTTCCTCTCTGTTGAAAACACTAGACTAGTAATGGTGTGTTTATGTAAGTCCACCAGACAGCTGTAACCCAAGAACACTGGGAACATGGCTGGTAGGAGCAGACAGTGGTGGTCAAACTATTATAGAGTAAGGAGCCAGCTGCTGAAGCTCTGACAATAAATAGCATTGGACCAGTTCCCAAGTGTGTCTTGATTCATTTTGCATAAGATAGTACAACTTCTGTCCTAAAAGGTGCAGCCATGGGTGTGATGGGGAGAGGTGGTTTCATTGGATTTCTTTAATTACTGGATTTAAAAAGGTCTGAAGGTCTCACTCTTGGTTTGGAGGTAACGGGGAAAAGATTGACTTTTGGTTTGTCTCATGCATTAGCCTGTTTCCTGGAAACTTGAGTTGGGTCACAAGTGAGATGAGTGTGGTGGTGATTTATTCCTCAGTGACATGTTTGTATCACAGATCTCCTCCCTCAACTCTCCTTGCAGATTGGCACATTTGACAACCCTTGATTAGCAGAGCCCTAGAGATGTATGGTTCTTCAAAGCAGAGGTTCTTCAACTCAAGGGGGCATTGGAAGAACTGCATGTGGGATGGTTGCATAGAGCCTGCCTAGGTTATGTTAGACTGTGAGCAGTTCTGTCATTCAACCTTAGATTTTAACCATGAAAATTCATACCGTACTGTGACAGTTAGTCAGAACTTACTCTTCCAATGTGTGCGTGCAATCCACTGTGCCCTGTTATCACAGCGTGTGGCTAGGAAATGTCATAAACCAGCAAAGGGAAGCCCAAGTTATGGTTTCAAATATGTGAAATGTCATTTATTTTTAAAGAACGGGTACAAAATTTGTGGCTACCCATTGGGACCTGGAACTAGGTAGCTGTAAGTCACCCTGATTACTTAGATAGGATTTCTTACTCAACAGCAATAACTTGGTGCTTGTCTTGACCTGACAGTTGAGAAACTATATAAGAGACATGAAAGTAATTTTATTTTCATCAATCAAGCTTTGTGAACCTCTTCTACCTTTCTAATAAAGGAATAAAGCATGAGGTGATGGTAGGACTGCCCCTCTTCAGGCAAACAATTCCAGTCAAAGATTTAAAAGAAATAATTATCATGAAGAGGCCTTGTGTGATTTTTTCCAAGCCTTTATTAGGCACAAACCTCAGTTGTACTATGTCTCCTTCTGTTGCACTCTGAAATTAAACATAAAAAGGTATCCTGGAGTATGAGTAATATTAAAAAAATAATAAAGCTTTTACATATGTTCAGACATTTGCAACCTAGATGTTACTGAGGGTCTTGTTCAATGAATTGATGCTCTTTAGAAATGACATGATTCTTTTATATCTGCAACAAAGGGGAGCAATATTCTTTGTATTTTAAATAACAAAACTTCTGCATTACAATACACAGTAATAATAAACTAGCTCTTAATGGACGTTTACACTTGTACCATTGCATTAGTGTTTATATCATCCTGTAGGATGCAGCCTCTTGAGAAAAGCATAGTAAGATAAACCTATGCGTATGCAAGGCTGACAATGTGTCCAGTAGAGGGCAGTATGCATGTAGGACTTGATCCAGCCCTTGGCTTCAGTGGGGGCTGGATCAGGTCCACACTGAAGGAAGTACATAGATATATCTGTCATTCCTCTCTTGAGTTTCTTGTTTATAGCTCTGGCATTGATTTGCCTTTGCAGTTCTAGAACTTGTTGCCTGAAGTAGACATGTGGAGGGACATCACCTTTTTGAATGCATTCCATGAAGTAAATAATTCTCTAGAGACATTTTCTGTTTCATTTACTTGTGCAACATCACATGGTGAAGATACAAAGCTGTCATAACACAGTGTTACAACAATCAATATAAATATAAGTCTTGCATTTGGAAAGCACCTGTCAAAATCAGGACCATCCTACATGTTTTGGGAAGGTACAAATCTACTTACCAAGAAGGCTACTATGTTTAGGCTCTAAGTCAGAGGGAATGGCTTAATGGTTTAAATTTCTAGTTTGAAACACTGAGATTCACTGGAGCAATAGGTTCAAATCCTGGTAGGGGGAGGGATAGCTCAGTGGTTGGAGCATTGGCCTGCTAAACCCAGGGTTGTGAGTTCAATCCTTGAGGGGGCCACTTAGGGATCGGGGGCAAAAATCAGTACTTGGTCCTGCTAGTGAAGGCAGGGGGCTGGACTTGATGACCTTTCAAGGTCCCTTCCGGTTCTAGGAGATAGGATATCTCCAAAAATTTCTGTAGAGTTCATGGAGTTTACTCTGCAGGAGATTTGAGATTAGAGTTTAAACACTGAGGTCCTGCCTTGTTTTGGGTGGACACTAAAGCCCCTATGGGACACTTTTTGTAAGAGTAGGGTGTGACAGACTGACAATATACTGGACAAACCTTATGGAATTAAGATAAACTTTACTGAATGAATTTAAACCTTATTGAATTAGGTTTAATACCTTTGGGGTCCATTGTATTAAAAATGCACTTTTTTATGTGTCATTGTGGAATCGCATGTAACTCCTCGAGGAGGAAGGGGATGCAAATGTAATTCCTCTGGTTATCAGCTCTTTGAAGCTCCCTCCCGGAAAGGTTTGGCTATACTAGTTCAAACTGGATTCTTCAGGGACCAACAGACAAAGAAATGACTTTTGGATAATTAGCCTGGTTTTACACAGGCCCAGGGCTTACTTCCTGGTCCCATAACTAGACAGGACCCCTGGCCCCCAGCAGGTCCCAATCCTCAGGGAAGGGCTGGAAGAACTGGGCCTAACGAGGCACCATAAGACTGGGTGCTTGTTCTGAGATGAAGCTGTGATGAACTTGAAACCTTGGTGGGATGCTGAAGGACTGCTCCTGCAAGAGCCCATTTTAGAGTTGGGGTGATCTCTGGTAGCCTATTAGCACGTGAGTAGCTTCTTTTATTGTTTGTAATGTGTTTTGTCTGTAGTGCTATTACCTTAAGAATAAAAGAGCCTTGCATAAAAAGAGCTGTGTGGTAACTATACTCGTGGGCAGTCACACTATTAGCCGTCTCTGAAGAGGAAGCCAGCAGGCCAGCTTGAGCAGCCTGTCTCTGCTGGGAATAACATGGTGAAGGCAGGGAACTGTTCAGCCTGGAAATAGCCTCTCAGAAGGACATGAGATGCATGTCTCCCTTCAAGAGGGGTGACGGCCAGAGGAGCCAGTGGGTGCCCTTGCTGAAACATAGGCGGAGAATACAGGTGCAGTTGCCCTGAACTGTGACATAGGGGGTTACCTCATTATCCTTGGCTAAAATAAATGTTTCCTACCCCCTGTTGTGCACCATCCAATGTGTTCGTTAGTTGCCACTCTCTGGATGCATTTCAAAAATGGCTGTACTTACCTAGGCTTGATCCTGAAAGTTTCTCCGTGTGGATGAAGCCCTGCACTCATGCAGAACAGCTTGCAGGACAGAGGTGCAGTTTGTAAAGCACAATGGGATCCTTCAGGCTGAAAGACACAATGGAAATGTAAGAGATTATTAAATTCTGACGAGTATCGACCAGTAGGACAGCACTTAAATAAATCACTACCCGTTACTTCCCAGCAATCTGATCCTGGCATCCATAACCTCTTTATCTTCCCATAGCTACCACTTCTTGCCAGGCACATTTCATTCTCACTGAGACTCTGAAGGGTTCATTATATAATTTTTAATAAACATGCTATCTGAGAAAACATGAAAACCTTTAAGACACACTGTGTTTCTGCCTATCTGTGATTTTCATCTTCACTCTTACTCACATCTTAACTCCTTCTAGGCAGTTATTAACTGAAGGGCAAATCCTGAACTCCCTGCTTAGTTCTTACTGAGGCAAAACTCTCATTGGGAGTTTTGCCTAAGTGAAGAATGAGCTAGGACTTCCAGATCTGGCCCTGACTGATAATGACCCACAGGAGACTGATTTCTGCCAAAGCCAAGTCTTCTGTTTTACGGTCCATTTCATAACATAAATATTTTTCTCTCCCCCAATGCTGCCTGCTCAGTTGGAGCTGCAGGTAGGTTTGGTTTGTATCCTGTGTCTAACCTAATGGAACGAAACAAAATTGCCTGCCATGTCATTTTGTGCAACCTCTGCTTAATGTCTCCAGATGGAATCTGCGTTGTTGATGGTCTTGTGTTTGTTCTTTTGTATACAGATCATGCACAAAATGGAGTGTCATCCCAATAACTATGTGTTTGCATAGTTTCTCTTAGTCCCCTTCAGACTGATCCACTGCAAGGAATTAATAATAATTAGCTCTTTAAAAGATGTTTAAATGAATCATCCAAAACTTTAAGCTGGGTATTTAATGGGCTGTCCCTTTGCGGCCCCTGAACCTGATTCAAGTCTGTCTGGTGCACCTCTGTGTACCTGATTTTGGTAGTTTATGTTAGGCTTCAGTGGCTTTAGTAGTCTGGCAGAGTGTGGACCATAACAATATATTTTACACCTTTCTGTCTAGTGCTTTTAACAGTTCCCACTTAGGAAATACCTAATATGGAGTTGCATGCAATTTGAAAGAAACCTTTTCAAGTACCTTGCGTTTGACCCGCCTTAAAACTACCTTAAATTTGGTGGTCAGTCATATAGATTCATCTAAATATCTAGTTTTCCAGTGAATTAGCATTTCTTGTAATGACTATTAACAGGTATTGTGGTAATAAGCTCCATAGTAATGCCTCTAAATAAATAGTTTTTAAAAATGCAGCACTCGGTTGTTGATAAATATATTTCAACAGCTACCACCACTTGTGCTGGACTCCCAAACGTTCATTGTTGAAACTTTTGGGGGTAAAATCCTGGACCCATTCAAGTCAAATGGGAGTTTTGTCATTGAGCCAGGATTTCACCCTGGGTTCTTTAGCAATAATTAAAGAGACACTGGTCAACATAAAACTAATTTATAAACAAAATATCCCTTATCTATGTTACTAATAACAACTACAGATATTACAAGCGGGATAATTTAAAAAATCAGTTATACTTTTACTATTTGCTGTTTACTTACTTTGAATGTAAATGCAAAATATTAGGGATTTATTTATATTTTAAAATGTGCTTAGCAAATATCTTTAAGCATACTTACATAAATAACACATTCATTAAATAACAAAATAACATACAAAAATTATGCACATCACTCAGTTTTGGCTGAGACTAGTCTGGTCAATATCACTTAAGTTTCCAGTCAGTTTCACTTTTCTGGTTCTCATGGCACTAGCACCTTACTGCAGTGTTTGAGTTTATAACATAGTGAAAGGGGAATGTTTAAATTCAAAACTAAATGGAAAACAAACAAGCAACCCCCCCAACCAACCACAAAACCAACAACAACTAGAGAAACATATGTACTGATAATAGGTTTTGTAAATCCCCTTACTTTTTTCAAACTCTAAAGTATGGGTTTTTAACTAGTTGACAATAGTGCTTTAATTAACAAACTATCTCCAGAGCAGATCTGGCATAGTCATGATGTAATTATACATATAGGGTAGTATACAGGAAGTGCCATGCAGGATCAGGCACAGGGTCCAGCTAGTCCAGTATTCTGTCTCAAATACAATATGAGTACCAGAAGTGTCAGAAGAAGGTGTAAAAATCCCACAGATGTGAGACAATCTGCCCCTACATTAGGTCTCATCCTGATTTCTAATAATTAAAGATTGGCTTACACCCAGCTCCATTAAACCATACGAAAAGGAAACAGGATGGATCCTGGAATTGGTAGCTGGGAATCAGAACCTTTCCCTCTTCTTGATCATCTATTCAAATTTGATGACCTTCTTGGTCATCAAACCTGATCAGAAGAAACTGGAGAAGGGACTCGTCACCATCTTATAGCTGCTTTTTGGCCTGCGTGAAATGGGTCTCAGTCCAGTTCCCAGTGAACAGGTGTTTACATCATTATTGGCCCACATTGATTGCCTCTGCTGAGACATTCATGAATATAAGGGGAGAATAATCTGAATCAAGATGCAGTGGGCTGCTCTGAGAGTGGAATTTTGTTCTGAAATTAAAGCCAAGCCTGACTGCTTTTCTAAAAGGCTTTGTTCATTTCAGTTCTCAGTCACATCTTACATACTATCCCATCAAGGAAGAGCCTCATTGGCAGTGGGTGAGGAATCTGAATGATGTAGCTATCTATAAAATAAAATCCAACAAAAGATATTTCCTCCCCCACCTTCTAGCTATCTATGGTTTTCTTTAACTGCGGGTAGATCTTTTGTAACACTGTACAACCATGCAGAGTGTGGCTTCATTGTTTCAAATTCTGCAATTCATTACACTTAGAGTTGAAAAAGGAAAAGGACAGAAGTGATAAGAAAAGAAATATGATTTTTAAACTTCTAAGAGATAAACAGAGGAGAGTATAAAAGTCTCCAAAAGCCTGTTTATAGATCCTCATCTGGGGTAATGAGCATAGCCTCTTTGACATCAGTGGAGCTATGGCAGCTTATTCTGGGTGAGGATCCGGCCTTCTGTTTTGCCACTGTGATAAAGTATTTGGGTTAAATACGTTAAGAAACAGTATTGGAGGAGATAGAAATTTGAATTGCATCTGTCTAGATTGTTTGACTTCCTGGTAAATCCCTGTCATTAGCAGAAAATTATGCATTTTTTTATTTCAAAGCACAAGTAAATTGTTATACAAACAATAGAAACATGTAAACCCAAGATTATGGGGCAGATTGTATCACTGTGTAAGTGCACATAGGGAGTTACACCTACTTACTCTAGGAGTGAATTTGGCCCAGTGTTTCTTAAGAGAAATGGTTTTTTTAGCTGTTAGAGGTGGGGACTGTGAGTCAGCACTTCTGGGTTCTGTTTCTGCCTTTGTGTGACTTTGGGCAAATCACCTCACCTTTCTTTGCCTCGGTTCCTCCATCTGTAAAGGGGAGATAACAACACCTCCCAGGGACACTGTGAGGCGTAATTTCTCATATTTGCAAAGTGCCTTGAGATCCTTGGCTAAAAAGGGGAACAAAGAGGACCCCAGGGAATTACAGACGAGTAGGCCTAAATTTGATACCTAGAAAGATACTGGAACAAATTAGTAAACATTCAGTGTCTAACCACCTGGAGGATAAGAGGATTATAAGGAATAGCCAGCATGGATTTGTCAAGAACAAATTCCAAACCAACCTATTTTCCTTCTTTGACAGGGTTACTGGCCTAGTGGAAGCAGTGATATATCTTGATTTTTAGTAAGGCTTTTGACACAGTCCGACATAACATTCTCATAAGCAAACTAGGGAAAGTGGTGTATATGAAATTACTAGAAGGTGGGTGCACAACTGGTTGAAAGATCGTACTCAAAGAGTAGTTATCAATGGTTCGCTGACAAACTGAGAGGGTTTGTCTGATTTGGTCCCTCAGGGGTCAGTCCTGTGTCTGGTACTGTTCAATATTTTCATGAATGACTTGGATAATGAAGTGGAGAGTATCTTATAAAATTTGCAGACGACACCAAGCTGGGAGGCGTTGCAAGCACTTTGGAGGACAGGATCAGAATTCAAAATGACTGTGACAAATTGCAGAATTGATCTGAAATCAACAAGATGATGAAATTCAGTAAAAACAAGTGCAAAGTACTTCACTTAGAAAGGAAAATGCATAATGGCAAAATGGGGAAAAACTGGCTAGGTGGTACTACTGCTGAATCTGGGGGTTATAGTGCATCACAAATTGAATATGAATATGAATCAACAATGTGATGCAGTTGCAAAAAAGGCTATTATCATTCTGGGGGGTGTTTTTAGGAGTGTTGCATGTAAGGCACTGGAGGTAATTGTCCTGCTCTACTCGGCACTGGTGAGGCCTCCCCTGAAGCATTGTGTCCAGCTCTGAGTGCAACACTAGGAAAGATGTGGACAAATTGGAGAGAGTCCAGAGGACAGCAACAAAAATGATAAAAGGTTTAGAAAAGCTGACCTTGGAGGAAAATTAAAAAAAACGGGGCATGTTTAGTCTTGAGAAAAGAAGACTGAGGGAGGACCTCATAACAGTCTTCAAATATGTTAAGGGCTGTTATAAAGAGAACGGTGATCAATTGTTCTCCATGCCTACTGAAGGTAGGACAAGAGGTAATGGGCTTAATCTGCAGCAAGGGAGATTTAGGTTAGAATTAGGAAAAACTTTCTAACTACAAGGGTAGTTAAGCTCTGGAATAAGGTTCCAAGGAAGGCTGTGGAATCCCCAGCACTTGAGGATTTTAAGGACAGTTTGGACAAACACGTGACAGGGATGGTCTAGGGTTATTTGGTCTCTGCCTCAGTGTAGGGGGCTGGACTTGATGACTTCTTGAGGTCCCTTCCAGCCCAATATGTCAATAATTCTATGAAAAGTGCTGTAGGATTTTGAGGTATTATTGTGTCTTAAAATAAAGACCAACCACCCCAAAATTTGACTCAGTAACAGAGTAACATGCCCCCAGTATAAGAGTATCAGAGGGGTAGCCGTGTTAGTCTGGATCTGTAAAAAGCGACAAGAGTCCTGTGGCACCTTATAGACTAACAGACGTATTGGAGCATAAGGTGCCACAGGACTCAGTCGCTTTTTACAGTATAAGAGTGACTCCCAACTCCAGTGAAGTCCATTATAAGGCACTCGGGATTTCAGCTAAATTAATCACTGGTGTCGCTGAACATTCCAAAATCTTCTGATTGTGACTAGAAATTTTCCTTATGTCATGGGATGGTGTCTGAGATTACATGGGAAAAGGGAAATGTGTGTGTGTGTGTGTGTATATATATATATATATATATATATATATATAGTGTTTTGTCATTTTCTATAAACAGTTGCTGTTACGTTTCGCTTTTACTAGAAAGAGTGGACGGTTTCCTCCTTTACAGTTTAGACAGTGACGAGAACCATTCAGATTCTCTTCATGTGTCTGTAGCCCAGTACTCCAGAATAACTTCCGAGGTGCCTTCTAATTCTGACAGAGCAGCTTTGAACCCTGCTTCATCAGTATCTGCTGTTTGACACTGACTCAAGAGTAGCAACGCATGCCAGCCAAGAAGTCCCATAAATAAAGGAGAGTAGAGATGGTTTCAACCAGGGAATTTTGTTCTCTAAGACTCTGTTTACTCTAAAGCATGCTAATAACGAGCATGTTCAAACACAGTAACTAGCAGCATTCTAGCCTTGTTTCCCTGACTAGCATGGATGTGGATTAAAAAAAACAAAAATCAGAGAAGCTGAGTGGAAAGGAGACAACAGTAAACACTGGAAGGGAGATCCTGTCTTGAAAGAGTGTAAAAATTCCTTAGATTTCAATAGCACCGCGAGAGAAATTGCTGAATCCCCAGACCATTTCAGTCCTCTGCACTGTAATATGGGATTTCATATTTGTCAATGTAGTCTGCTCCCATATGCACTGCCAGCCAGCATAAAAAGTCCCTGGCCACTACTGAAATGCAGGCCCACTGGGCAACCAACTATTTCCACAGGTTGCAAGTCCAACTGTGACTGCTCCTACAGCAGCCAGAGCAGGGATCAGGAGCTGAGCAGGGCTTCGCTGGATTTGTCTAATCTAGAAAGCAGGAGAAGGAAAGAAACAGCAGTTGTTAAATGTTATAGGAAAACTAGATCAAAGGAAAACAGACACTGAAAGGGGGCGAGAGAGAGAGAAGAAAAGATATACGGTAGAAAGAGAGAACGAAAGAAAGAGAAATGGAGTGAAGGAAAAGGGAAAGAGAAGGAAGAACAATAGCAGGAGATACATAGTAAGTTAATTTAAAAATATATTTTTAATAGAGTTTAATGTCTAAACATTGTAATGAATAAAAATGCAATTAATGCTTGATTAGATATAATCAAATACCTTTGATTGGCCCACAAAATTCTACCAAAGCTCTTACCAGAACTCTGTATGTGTTTCTCTGTGAGTGTGTTCACTTCTCTACTTCACTCACAAACACACACACACTGTGCGTTTAAGGGTAGAATTGTGTGGGTTCCCCACAAGATATTACGTGTTGCTCTTGAAGCTGCCTATCTGGCCCTGCTGTAATGTTTTTAAAACTCCCATTCCTCTTTTTTAATAATACTGAGAAGGTTTAGGTTAGCACAGAGATCCACTTGATCCAGCGTTATTAGTTTGGGGCCATGCTAAACCACTGCTGCAGATCTCTCTGATGCTCCTTGATGCAGAAACCGACCCCCCAAAAGGCTGCAGATTCCCAGAGGCTCTGCTAACAGACAATGCGTATGAGTAATTGGGAGATGCCTCAATGTGGTGGCTAATCTACAAATATAAATACCCAGAGCCTTGTCCTGAGAGATCAGCTACAGATGTCCAACACCTCTCAGGCTCAAGCCCACCCTGGAGAGGGAAGAGTGAGTTTATGTTACAGAAAAATTATGTGTCAAAATGTGTTTAGAGCAGGGTACGGGGACTCAGGACTCCTGAGTTCTGTTCCTGGCTCTGCTACAGTCTCACTGTGTGACCTTAGGCAAGTCTTGTAACCGCTCTCTGCCTCAGTTTCTCCATCTGTAGAATGGAGATAATACATTTCTACCTCAAAGGAGTTTTTGAGATTTAACTGCTCAATATCTGGGCTCACTTAAATTTGACAATACTTGTATGTAAAGTCTGTATGTGATAATAAACACTGATCTTCTTTCTTGGGTGTGTCTTTCAGAATGCAGCTCTTCAGCATCTGTTCATCCGAAAGTCCTTCCGTCCCTTCAAATGCCTGCAGTGTGGGAAGGCGTTCCGGGAAAAGGACAAGCTGGATCAGCACCTGCGATTCCATGGGCGGGAGGGGAACTGCCCTCTGACCTGCGACATCTGCAATAAGGGTTTTATCAACAGCGGTGCTCTGGAGAGTCACATGAAGTTCCACTTGGACCAGAAAACATATTCCTGTATTTTCTGTCCTGAGTCTTTTGACCGCTTGGACCTGCTCAAAGATCACGTGGCAATCCACGTCAATGATGGCTATTTCACCTGCCCTACCTGTAAAAAGCGCTTTCCCGATTTTATCCAGGTGAGTGCCGTGCTGACCAGAAGCAATGGCTTCCAGGTCTTTGGCATGTGTAATGCTTCTCAGTACTGTTTCCATTCAGGCCAGCTTATGCTGTAAGTCTGTATGCTCTTACAAGCTAAGCAGGATCGATTTATGGATGGGAAAACTGACAGCATTGCAGGAAGTGGTAACGTTCATTTTGTAGATGGCACTTTTCCCTTTCGGTCAGTAGTGATCCAATACCCCAGCATGGTGTAGTGTGGTTGGTGCAGTCTTTTGGACAACATGAAACAGAATTCTTGATCGTACAGGGTTGTTTGAGATGCATGGCACAACAGGTTTTTCCCTCTTGCTGGATGCAGCAGACATCAGAATGTACACTTGTCCCTAACTACTAAACTTAGATATTAAAATGCGTTATATATTTAAAATCCCATGGCCTTTTTTGCAAGAGTAATGCTGTTGACTCCAGGGCAGTAATTCAGAGCATTTCAGTATGTTCTGCTTCCATAAATTCCTCCTGTAGGTTCAGTTGAATATATTCCTCTTCATTTCCACATTTCATACAAGTAGCTGCGTTTGAGTTGTGGGTGATGTAACCCCTTTGTGCAATTTGTGGGGTCCTCTAAGATGAAAGACATTACAGAAATTTTAGAGGACTGTTTTCTTGCTTGGTGAGAAAAATGTAAACCTACCTTACATACATTCATTACACTTAACATGAATAAAGAAAATGACATATATCTCACTAAGGTACCATGACCGGAGACCAAACACGGAAATCCAGTTTCAAGTCAAGTGATACATCCCGGAACTGATAGGTATTATCCAAAAGTTCAAAGAAGAAAAGACGGGGGGGATTATTAATAAACCCCTCCACCCCAAAATAATCCAGCCTCTGTTAACATGGAGCAGAAAGGAAATAACAAGCTAATTACCTAAGCTATGACCATCTCCCCCATCGATTTTCCAGTTAAACTGATCTAGTAATGGAAGGGTTCCCAAATTCTTTCCACTTTTTCATATGCGGCTGTATGAATAATTAAGTCTAGTCACTCTGGGAATTAATCATCAGAAATCATGGTCTACTTCCCTGAGTAATTATTGTTGAGCAGATACAGATACCAAGTGGCTCCATGGTGCAGGAGGAAAATAAGGATTGCGTCAAAGATCCTGTTCTTTTCAGTGCTGGGATTTGGAATTCCAAGCCTTAATAGCTGTTTTATTAAAGATCTTGCTGTGCACCTGATGAGGCAAAGACATTCCTAAAACATGCAAAGGAAACTGCATGCAGGAAGGTGTTCAAAATGAACTGCTCCCTATGTTCCATGCATACTGTAACTGCCACCTAATTCTTTCTGATCAAAAGGAATTAATCTATGTTCTCAGATTTCCTTCAAATGAAAGAAATAGAGGGAATGAGCATCAGCTAACCATGTAACTCGAAGATGTTGGTCTAGTAAAACCATTGCCACTACATCAGCCATCCTTTTTTATTGTCTTTAAAATGCCCAATCATGCAATTGCAGGTGCCTTCAAGAATCATTCCTAGGGAGATCAGAGTGTCCATGCAGATCTGTAACAAAGATTACGAGGATTCATTCATTATGCTGTTAGCATCTGTTAAGCTATTATCAGGACCCCAAGTATTCTGGTAAACCACGTCTTTCACACTGAAGAATTGAGATTTCCCTAGAACAGACTAGAGAACTCTTAAAAACTCTTCCCATCTCCACATCTCCCAGATATGCAAGAGAATAGGATTCCAAAGCACCACTAGGGAATTGTTTTGTCTAATGTGTTCTTGGAAACTGTTATTCAAGGCTGTTCAGTTTCTTGTGCTGATGGATTCTATCCAAAGAACAGAGCTTCAGTAGTAACCAAGTCTCCCCCTAGTGTTGCTAAGAGCTGCTGCGACGGTTCCGTGGTCTGTTTGCTCCGTATCTTGAGTGCCCTGAGTTTTCTCTGTGGTCTTCACTGCCAGGTGAAGAAGCATGTGCGCAGCTTCCACTCGGAAAAGATTTACCAGTGTACGGAATGTGACAAGGCTTTCTGCCGTCCCGACAAGCTGCGGCTCCACATGCTGCGACACTCGGACCGCAAGGACTTCCTGTGCTCCACCTGTGGCAAGCAGTTCAAGGTAACATATCTAATGGGCTGTGGTGTTCCCAAAGCGATACCGGAACAGCATTTTCTCCCTCCTTTGTCAGCAAGATTGTCCTCCCAGAAACAGAAACAATCAGCACCTGTAGACACGCTAGATTTGCATGCAGATTGCATGCACCGATCCATGCAGTGTGTGTGCTGCAGCATATGTTTTTGAATTACTCTCTCTGTCCTGAGCAAACAATTCAGCTCTTGCTTATAATAAGCTTGTTAACACCAACGGGCAGGTCCATCCTCCTTCCATCCACTGGTAGAGTCAGTTTGTTGCATAGCGTTAGTGCAAAGTGCCACCAACATTGTGCTTCCCATTACTTGGTTTAGGAAATCTTTTTTACTGAGATCAATGGACTAATATCCCAGACAAGCCACGAGAAATAAGTTCTAAGAAGTGGCTATGGACATCTGATCCTAAAATTACAACTCTAAGTACAGAATAGACGGAATTTAACTGCTGTAGAGAATTTTAAAGGGACAGTATGAAACTGAACTGGACCAAAGGGGAGCAAAAATCTAATAAACACATGTGAGAGATTTCTGGTAAGATCCACACTACAATAATGTTGTAAGTTTGGTTACCACAGCATGAAACTATAAGATGCTTCAGCCTCTGAAAAGTTAAGAAGAGTAGCAAAATGTGATCATAACATCAAACTAGAAGGACAAATGAAACAATGGCATTCATGCTGCCTAGGGAAAGGGTTATTTTAGAGGAAAAGTGACGGAAATACTCTGTTTATGGGAGGAAGTATTGTGTAATGGGCTGTGCCCAAGAGTTGAGACTCCAGGCTTCCATTACCAGCTGTGATCTTGGCTTATTGTGCGGCGTTGGGCAGGTCACTTTAATCTCTCTAGGCTTCAGTTTCCCCATCTGTAAAATGGGTGTAATAATATAAAACCTATGATACCTCAGAAGGATAACAATGCCTGTAAAGCATTTTGAGATGACAGCAGCTGCTGCAAAAGTGCAAAATGTTACTACATTGTTATAATTATAAAGCCTTTCACAGCATGGATAACATCAGCCCTAGTAGCTATTGTTACCATAATGCAGAATGCAGGACAAAGGTGCATAAATGGAAACGGTTGGGTGGAAAAAATGTACAACAGTGGGCCACCTAGTGAGATCATTTTTAAGTAGGACTCCCACTGAAGTCAGGAAGATAAGTAAAAATGGATACATGTGCATCTTTGCATTGAACAGAGCGAACTGCAGCTGCCCTCTGTATTTTCCCCTTATGTTTTGCATGTGTTTGTGAAAAGTGCCATAATTCAGCCCTGAGACCTCTACCCAGATACAGCCGGTGGAGGTGCAAGCCTCGTCTCTGCCTTTGAGGGACTATTTCTAGAGGTTGCGGGGGAGTGGGGTAGGCTTGGTCTCTGCAGCTTAGTCAGCAGTTGGGCTCTGCCATCAAGGGTTACATTTCGTGCCAACTTGTAGTCATGGGAACCCTTTGCCACTGAGAACTAGACTGAGACCCACCAGCTCATCTCTCAGAGACCAATGAACTAGCATTAGACAGGTAACAGCTTTCAGTGCCTGCCAACCATAAACTTAGAAATGAAAGGTGTTCTGTAGCTTCTTACTGATCCAGTTCTCCAGTCAGCTTCTTTAATAATGAAGGTGCAGCCCACAGAAGCAAAAGTTCCCAGCATACCATGCTCCATCCATATCTTAGCAGCCTGCTCCACATTGGAGATGACAGTTCCAAGAATGGACCTCTCTATGGTATGTTTTGGCCACCCCTTTAACAAACAAATGCTATAAAATTGATTTTTCTTCCTCTCTGACTGTTGTCCTAAACAGAGGAAAGACAAGCTCCGGGAGCACATGCAAAGGATGCATAATCCAGAAAGAGAAGCTAAGAAAGCTGATCGAATCAGCCGCTCTAAAACCTTCAAGCCTCGGATAGCTTCCACCGACTACGAGAGCTTCATGTTCAAGTGCCGACTGTGCATGATGGGCTTCCGGAGGAGAGGCATGTTGGTTAGTGTCCTGATGCTCTTGAGATCTCTGCCTATGAACTTTTGTCAATTAGGAATGATTTACTACATAAGTATTTAGCTTTAGTGAATAATAAAGAAATGCCTACAGATTTCAGGTGATTAGAACAGAGGAATGCTGAGAAAGAACTGCAGGAATTGTAGTTCTTACAAAGGATCCTCTTTTTGTTTCTTTCCTTTCTTTTTGGCCTATCCCCATGGTATATAAGCATTGTGATGTATAATACATCCATCATAGTGCTATCTGGGCACCAAGTTTGAGATTAGTAACACAATTGCATAGTCCAGATGGGACAGGGAGGCTCCACCGCTCAGTTTCCAGACGTTCCTCTATTATTTACTAGGAAGTTTGTTTTATTCCTCTGTCCCCCACTACTATTTCTCTCTCTTTTCTCTTTTTTTTTCTCCTTCCTGTGAGGGACCTCACCAGCCTTTGCCACTGAGGGAAAGCTTGTGCAAACACATCTGTATTGCACGCCACAGGGGCTCAGGGTGATTGTGATCTCTGCTAATAAAGAGTTACATAGCCAAGGGGCTTCTGATGAGGACACCTTGCTCCCAGCCCTGGAGAGTTTGATCCTCTTCTCATCTTATGTGGATCAGGCATGCACATTCTAGTATCTGCCCCACAAGAAATAAAATGCCACTTCGGGAAACAGTCCCTGTGAGATTAGTGGGGAAGGATGCTCAGTGCATTGGGAACCTTGTTACACACACAAACTGTAGTGCTGCCTGGAGCCAGCAAATTCTGGAGTAATGCGAAAAATCAGTCTGAATCAGACCCCCGCCTGGGTTTTCCATGGCACTGGCTCAAACAAAATTAAACTAGTGTGTATCAGGACCATTCACCAAAGGAAATTTGTGTGAGTATTTTTGCTTTTTCCAATAGCAAGTCTTTCAGCCATAGAAACTGGAAATGGGATGCAGGGTGACTAGGTTCACCTCCAGTAACTGACCACAAATGAATGTGAACCCCAGTGCCATCAGATGGGTGGGGGCGCTGCTGGTTAGCAACGTTTTGGTGGGGCACTGCACTGGGGAATCCATACTCCCCGTGACCAAGAGAAGAGTCCATTGTTTAGCTTCCAGCTGTAATATATTCTTTTATTCTGATTTGCTTCTTTCTCTTAGGTGAATCATTTATCAAAGAGACATCCAGACATGAAAATTGAGGAGGTGCCAGAGCTAACATTGCCCATCATCAAACCCAACAGAGATTACTTCTGTCAGTACTGTGATAAGGTATGTAAGGAAGTCACCAATCAAAGCAACGAGGAGTCCGGTGGCACTTTAAAGACTAACAAATTTATTTGGGCATCAGCTTTCGTGGGTAAAAACCCACTTCTTCGGATGCGTGGAGTGAAAATTACAGATACAGGCATAGATATACTTGCACATGAAGAGAAGGGAGTTATCTTACAAGTGGAGAACCAGTGTTGACAAGGCCAATTCAGTCAGGGTGGATGTGGTCCACTCCCAATAATTGATGAGGAGGTGTCAATACCAAGAGAGGGAAAATTGCTTTTGTAGTGGGCCAGCCACTCCCAGTCCCTAATCGAGCCCAAATTAATGGTGTTAAGTTTGCAAATGAATTGTAGCTCTGCAATTTCTAATTAGGGGGTTGCACACTTTGTAGCTTCTGTAGGCTCAGCTTGTTTCACACACCACAAGCTCCTTGCACTGTTGGAGCCCACGAGACTAAAGGTCTGGTTTTCAGAGGTGCCACGAACCCGCAGTTTCTTTTGACTTCAGTTGGAGCTGTGGGTGCTCAGCACTTGTAAAAGGGAATTAGGCACCTATTTACCTTGAAGGATCTGGACCTAAGACTTTTTATTGTGTGCTATCCACTTCTTAGCCACATTCCAGTGATTCCCAGTGTTCTGTGTAGCCTGCAGCTTCTTCTCCTTTACCTTTGGTGGGTGCGTGCTTTTTCTGAGTATAACCCACTCATTGACCTGTTTCTGATATGAACTTTTATTTATTCTGGAAAAGTTGCACCAACTTTTCTTGCCTCCATCATGTGATTCACTGATGCCTCCTATCTGTGGTTTAGAAGAGCATCCCACTCCTTGCTGAATGTTTCTTTAGTTTTGTTTTGCTTGCTTCCTTTTTAGATTATTATAAAAGGTTACTTTGTTGTTTTTCTCTAACTGTAGCTCCTATGATGTGTCTAAAGAAACTAGACTCAAAACAGACTTGCTGATCCCTTATAGTTTATTAAAGACCCAGTGATGCTTGAGCAACAGTAGAGATGTTAATCCTAGTAGCCTAGGCAAATTCCAATTCCAGTGATTACATTCTGCCTCCCATGACATTTCCCCTTTGAATGTCAGTTGAACAGGGGTTTCCTCCTCAATTCCTGACCTAAGTAGTTGTGTAGTGCTGGGTTTCTGTGCAGTGTGAAGTAGGCTGCTTTCATTCAAAAATTTTGACCCATAGGTGTACAAGAGTGCCAGCAAACGCAAAGCCCATATTCTGAAGAACCATCCCGGTGCTGAGCTACCTCCGAGTATCCGGAAACTGCGCCCAGCGGGACCGGGAGAGCCAGACCCCATGCTGAGTACTCACACCCAGCTCACGGGCACAATAGCCACTCCACCAGTCTGTTGTCCTCACTGTTCCAAACAGTACAGCAGTAAGGTACTGTGAGTGTCTCCTTGCCTCAGAACAGAGCCCCTCCCTAGTGACGTTGTTCCACCACAGCTCTTGCATTGGTCAATCGAGGGGTTCAGCCCTTTCATCATGAATCAGACAACAGATTTCAAGCTAACTGAGTACTAACAATGTGAACACAGTTTACTTGATTTACAAAGAAAGGAAGTGTTTAGTGGTTAGATTAGGGAACTGGTTGTCAGGATTCCTGGGTTCTATTCCAAGCTCTGCCATTGATTTGCTGTGTGATGTTGGGTAAGTTGCTTTATCTGCCTGGTTGTCAGGGCTTGTCTATATGTGGAAATTGACCAGAATAGCTATTGTGGAATAAGCTCTTATAGAATACCTTCCCATGTAGACACTTTTATTACAGAATAAAAGTGTTTACACAGAGTGTTATTCCAGAATAGTTATAGCACTTTAAATTCAGACCCTACCATATTCCAGAAACACATCCCTAAGCCAAAGGAGATAATACTTATGCCCTTCCTGGGTACATGAGTTTAAAAGAGTGGTTTTTTTCCTTTTTCAGGGTTGAGGTACCCAAATTCAGGGCCACTTCTGTGAATTTTGTCCATAGATTTTTCAAAACTGTCCCCTTAGGTTTCTTTTGATGGTCTTTTTTTATGAGATGGGTAGTAAAGAGAGGAAGGAGGGAGTCAGAGACAGAAGAGACTTTCTGCTCTCTTCTGAATGAATACTCAAAACATTTGACTGTGCGGGGGAGATTGGTCCATGGGGCCATGAAGTTTGAGAGGCAAAAGCTCATCGTCAGGCAAGTCTAATTAATATGAACTCCATGGTCTTTGTGTTTTCTCACTGGGGACCTGAGCATCGCATGGGCTGAGGAATCTCACTGGCCAACTCCCTAACCCTCTTCTCTGCACCCCTCCACAGACCAAGATGGTACAACACATTCGCAAGAAGCACCCTGAGTTTGCTCAGCTCCCTAACACGATACACACGCCCTTGGCAGCAGCCGTCATCAGTTCCACCCCTGCAGTTTTAACCACTGACAGCACTACTGGAGAGACTGTTGTGGTAAGAATGCAAAGGATGGTAAATCAGGCCATCTGAGTGAAACAGTCAAGATATCCTAGATTATAATTATTATTAGCATTTGCTTGGCTCCCATCACTTTGGTATTACAAGGCTTATGTTGAGACATTCCCATAGATCACTTCTGTATATGAATCTATGCACTTTACTGTTGTTCCTCTAGAGGTTCTGTATTTCCCTGTTTGAAGATCTAAAGATTTGCCCATTAGCCTTACCCCCATCCTCTCCTGTCCTCACTCCCCATGTGTTATGGACACCAGATGGTATTTTCAAAAGCACCTAAGTGATTTAGGAGCACAAGTGCCAGTGAAAGTTGATGGCACTTGTGCTCCTAAATCACTTTAGCGCCTTGGAAAATCTCATGTTCCATCCTAATGGCCGAGGACTGGATTAAACTCCCTTTAGTGCTAGTCAAACCCACCCCTTAGTCATTTGGGTGGGGTGTTATTTGAGTGATCTGAGCTCCCTCCATCACCACTGGTGAAGCGTGCTGCCTCCACAACACTCCCAACTCCCAAGGCAGCGATTGGCAGAGACCAGAAAATTGTTCTAGTCTCCCCTGAATGGCAAAGGACCAAACTCCTGCAAAATTTTAAAAATGTCATCCACACTTTAAACTTTATTTCAAGACTGTTCACTGAAACTGTAAATAACCATGACCAGAGTGTGCTTGAGAGAGGGCAAACTCATCCATAATTATTATTATTATTTATATTACCATAGCACTTAGGGGCCATAGTCAGAGACCCAGAACCCTATTGTGCTAGGCACTGTACTAACAGAAAATGTCCCTGATGCTTCTGGCTTGATACATCGGATTAGCCAAGTGTTAATTGTTTCTTCATGTTTAGTAAATACAATAGCACAGAGCAGCACTGCTTCACTTAGATAGGTAGGATAGCTGGAATATATTTGGAGAAAAGATTATTCAACCTGGAAACACAGACCAGGCTCCTGAAAGGACAAAATTTCTACTTCTATAAAGAATAATTCTGAGCTTGTGGATACAATTTTTTGTTTATTTATTTATTGTTTATTCTAATATGATAACACCTAAAAATACCAAACAGGATCTGGGCCTGTTGTGCTCAATGGCTGTATAAACACAAAGCAAAGAGCAGTTTTCAGCTTCGTTACAATGTCACATTCTAGTATTTGGGCATTTAAATCTGCATTAAGATGTGTAAATTGTGCACTTATGTGCCTAACTGAAGTGCCCATATGCTGGAATAGGACTTTCTAGATAGAGCTCTTGATGCACGCGTTTGCTCCAATACTTGAATAAAAATGCTACAACCACAAGGAGCAGAACTTCCTCTTTATTTTTGTGTCACCTTAAAATACTATTGTAGAAATCATTTTCTGGTTGACAGGGCTGGTACAAGCAGAGAAAAACGAACAGCCACTTTGCATCCTGCTCTTTGGGGGAATATGAATCCCAGGCAAGATCTGTAACTCATGCAGCAGCCTTATCTGCTTCTTCAGCAGCTGGACCAGATGGGGAATAAACTCATCTCTGGCTGCCTAGGACCCTCTCTTGCTTGGCTGTCCTGTAGATCATAAGGATGGCACTTACCATTCAGTTCAGTTATACCAACAGGAAGGTTTTCAGAATGTTCCAAAGACAAACGGTTACATTTCCCAGCTGTGAATCCAGATCTCTTTTTGGCTTGTGAATGAAGATAGTAACAGTGTGATGTTGGCATGTGGATTTCTCTGCACATGGCTGAGTGAGAGTAAGGCTGAATTAAGCGGGGCGCTGAGGATCGCCAAAGATAGGTCCTGTAGCTGGGACTGGCTGGCACTAAGTTTGGAACCCACTAGCCCAGGTAGCAAGAGTCAGTGTAGAGCTTCAGCCTTTGATTCCTGAGCCAGAGGCTGTTTAGATTCTGCACACGTGATCAGCATTACTTGATCTAAAGCAGAATGGGCACAATGCCAGTCACAGAGGCACTCTCCACAGTGCCAGGCAGCATGAGGAATATTGACTACCGCGTTGGAAGTTTCTGAATTCCCCTGCTTCCCTTCCATGCAGAGGGAAGAATGAAACTCTTGGGTCCCTCGGCCTATTGCAAGGCAAGAATTAAATCCTTGCACTCCAACAGCTAGGGAAGAGAAACGGGAGATGGAACCCTTGTTCCCAGGAGCCAGGGGGTGGAAAAGTGTAGAGATGTGATGACAGTCTTGTGAAACTACATCTGTACAAAATAGCAAGACTACTGGCAAACACTAAATGGATTAAAAACTGGCTAACTGATAGGTCTCAAAATGTAACTGTAAATGGAGAATTGTCATTGATCAGGTCTGTTTCCAGTGGTGTCCCACAGGGATTGGTTCTTGGCCCTACACTATTTAACATCTTTATCAATGACCTGAAAAAAAAACATAAAATCATCACTGATAAAGTTTGCAGATGACACTAAAATTGAGGCAGTGGTAAATAATGAAGAGGATAGGTCAATGTTTCAGCGTGACCTAGATGCTTGGTAAACAGGGCACAAGCACACAATATGTGTTTTAATTTGGCTAAGTGTAAATGTATACATCTGGGAACAAAGAATATAGTGCAGGCTGTTTTAACGGGATGGGGAACTCTGTCTTGGGAAGCAGTGCCTCTAAAAAGATTTGAGGGATAAATTAGCTGAACATGAGCTCCCAGTGTGATGCTGTGGCCAAAAGAGCTCATGCAAACCTGGGATGCATAAACAGGGGACTCTTGAATAGGAGTAGAGATGTTATTTTGCCTCCGTATTTGGCACTGATGTGACTGCTGCTGGAATCCTGTGTCCAGTTCTGGTGCCCACAATTGAAGAAGGATGTTGATAAATTGGAGAGGGTTCAGAGGAGAGCCAAGAGAATGATTAAAGGACTGGGAAATATGCATTATAATGATAGACTCCAAGAGCTCGTATGCAGCGTTGCTGTAGCCGTGTTGGTCCCAAGATATTAGAGAGAGACAAGGTGAGTGAGATAATATCTTTAATTGGACACTTCTGTTGCTCAGAGAGACAAGCTTTCGAGTTACACAGAGCTCTTCTTCAGCTCTGTGTAAGCTTGAAAGCTTGTCTCGCTCACCAATAGAAGTTGGCCCAATAAAAGATATTCCCTCACCCACCTTGTCTCTCAAAGAGTTCTATTTAGCTTAACAAAGAGAAGGTTAAGGGGTGACTTGATCACAGTCTGTAAGTAGCTGCATGGGGAACAATAGTTAATAACGGGCTGTTCAATCTAGCAGGGAAAGGCATAACACAATCCAGTGGGGCTGGGGGTTGAAGCTAGACAAATTCAGACTGGAAATAAGGCATAAACAGTGAGAATCATTAACCATTTGAACAATGTATCAAGGGTCATGGTGGATTCTCCATCATGGGAAATTTTTAAATCAACACTGGATGTTTTTCTAAGAGAGCTGCTCTAAGAATTATTCTGGGGCAGGTCTCGGGCCTGTGTTAGACGGGAGATCAGACTAGATGATCCCAGTGGTCCCTTCTGGCCTTAGACTCTATGAACCTATGAACTGTTCTCTCACATTTACTCACCAGCATGACACAGCCATTGCAGCCCCATCACAAGATGTGATTATTTTGTGGTTGTCTGAAATGTCGGTCTTTGGCAAGGTGGCCCACCAGCAATTAAAAGCTGAGCACAGCTGCATCGAGTAACAGGAGAGTAACTCTAAACCTGGGAGAGAATGCAGTTCCTTCCTGTATGCCTTGTCCCTGCCAGTGGTAAGGAAAGAGAGTGAGCATGAAAATATGGGTCCCCCACGATGCAGAACAGAGCATTCCCACTGGCCTGATTGCTGACAGAATCTCATTAAGTGGAGCTCCATACACAGTAAACTCTTCTAAATTACTGACTAAGCTTCAGTGATTTAGGTTAGGTTAAGTACAAACGTGCAAAGTATTCAGTCCAAGAGATAATATTGCATGATGCACTGTGTGCCTGTCTTCCTCAGACAACAGATCTGCTGACGCAAGCAATGACAGAACTGTCCCAGACCCTGACGACAGACTATCGAACCCCACAGGGAGATTATCAGCGAATCCAGTACATCCCTGTGTCACAATCTACAGCTGGCCTGCAGCAGCCCCAGCACATACAGCTGCAGGTTGTGCAAGTGGCCCAGGTAGGTAATCTACTGAGGCTGTATCTTATATCTCTCCCCAAGCCTAAGTGACACCAGTTTTGAAGACTTTAAAAAAAATGTTGTGATGGTGAAAGGTTTTGGGTAGGTATCACCTGGAGACTGAAGCTCGAGCTAAATTGCTGGTGCTGCTCCAGGGGCTGCCCCTCAGGAATTGACAAAGTGGGTCAGTGGGTGACCCACTTCTGCAGTTGGGAGGAGCAATTTGAACTCCCCCCCCCCAGAGACCTGGAGCCAAAATCTGAACGTTTGGAAAGTGTTTGCTTTCCCCATGTATTCACTCTTAGGGTATTCGTCCTCTGTGACCTTCAGTAACCCCCTTAAAAATAAATATAGAGGGTAATGGGATTAGTGGAGCTGGGGAAATGTATTTCAGGCAGCTTTGCACAACCAGAGCAGCTCCTTTAAACCCTTCAGCCTCTGATTGCTTGGGTGGATCTGAAAGCGTCAAGCAGCTTATATTTGAGCCTGAAATGGGGAGCTGTTTCCTGTCCCTTTGTTGCTCATTTTTAGCAATGCTGCACCCCTTGTTAACGATGGCCTAAATACTGGAACCATTTGACATGAATTTATGAAGTTTTAATGATTCAGCTGCTGAGATTCTGGTGCCTGCAGCTTTGAACTGATTTTAACAAGGTGTGATGTCTCTAATTAAATTACTATAATTAAGCAGAAGTTGGTGCCTCTAAGGGCTTGGCTACACTTGCGAGTTACAGCACAATAAAGGACCCCGGGTGCCCTAGCTCACTACCCGTCCACACTGGCAAGGCATGTAGAGCGCTCTGACTCCGCGGCTACAGCGGTCCTGGTACTCCACCTCGGCAAGTGGAATAACGTTTGCTGCGCCCCCATTGGAGCGCCGCAGTGCCAGCGTGGACGAGTTGTTGCATTACTGCGCTCTGATCAGCCTGCGGAAACATCCCATAATCCCCGTAAGTCAAGTGGCCACTCTTCTCATTGTTTTGAACTCGCTGTAGGAATGCGGATATGCCGTTTGAAAGCTCCGTTTCTGACAGCCGGCTGCTTATCTACTCCAAGACAGATAAGTGTGCTCCGAGACAGATTAGTGTGGAATGCTGTGTGTGAGAGAGAGAGGCGAGGGGCGGGGGGGGTCTGCTGCTGTCTGAACTTACAAGACAGCATGCTGACATGCTCTCAGCCCCCCACATACACACAACACACTCCCTGTCACACTCCACACCACCCCCCCCATTTGAAAAGCACGTTGCAGTCACTTGCATGCTGGGATAGCTGCCCATAATGCATTGCTCCCAATGCCGCTGCAAGTGCCGCAAATGTGGCCACACCAGTGTGCAAGCAGCTGTCAGTGTGGACAGACTGCAGCGCTTTCCTACTGCGCTCTCCGAAGGCGGGTTTAACTCACAGAGCTCTACATCTGCAAGTTTAGCCATGCCCTAAGAGTCTTTAATAGGTAAGACACTGGAAACTTCATTTTTCTTTCCCCTAACATAGATCTGTATCTAATCAGAGCATGGATATGCAGTTCTGGAATGTATGAACACAAACATTTACAGAGAGGAAGGATGGTCCAGTAGTTAGGGCACTAGTCTAGGACTTGGGAGTCCAAGTCCCTGATCTGCCACGGACTCCTGTGTAATCTTGGGCAGATCACTTAGCCCTGGTCTACACTACAGAGCTAGTAAGGCAGCTTATGTCTACCTAACTCTGTAAGCATCTACACTAAAATGTAGCTCCCACCCATGTAACTTGCCCACTACACCGACTGGATAACTCCACGTCCACGAGAGGTGTAGCGCTTAGGCGTAGTTAAATCGACATAGTGTCAGTGTAGACACTGCGTTGCTTACATTGACTGGCGCTGCCTGTCAGAAGCCGTCCCACAATGCCCACACTGACAGTTAAATCTTTGCAAGTGCTCCTGGTGAGGACGCGCACCGCCAGCATAAGGAGCGTAGTGTAGACATGCAAAAGCAATTGAATTACTGTGGTGGCTGTACGTTGACCTAACTTAGGTCGACTTAATTTTGAAATGTTGACTTGCCCTTAGTCTCTTTGTGCCTGGGATCCCCATCTGTACAGTGAACTTCCCTACCTCACAGGGGTGTTGTGAGAATAAATACATTAAAGATTGTGAGGCACTCAGATGCTATGGTAATTGGCACCATATAAATCGATAGATTTAATAATTAGAGAATTGTCTCTTTGTGCCACTAAATTGCTCATTTACCTTCCATTATGATGCAATTTTTAGCCCTGTTTACAAGTTAGCAACAACCCTGTTGTAATGCAGGCTACTGATCACTCCAAGTGTTGCTTATTGTTTAATATTTGTATTATGATAGTGCCCAGAGGTCCCCATCAGGATCCCCATCAGGATCATGGCCCCATAGCTCTAGGTACTATGCAAACAGAAAGGTGGACACAGTCCCTGCCCTAGGGAGTTTACAGTTCACAGCTCTGCTTTGATTTTCCCAGGCTACCTCACCTCACCAGTCCCAGCATTCCACGGTGGACGTTGGACAGCTGCATGACCCCCAGACGTACACCCAGCATGCCATCCAGGTGCAGCATATCCAGGTCACAGAGCCAGCCCCAACAACTCAATCGTCATCACAGGTATCCCATGCTTTCAATGCAAAGAGCATTCTCCGCTGGAGTTTTATACAGCCCTATGCAGCTGATGCTCTGTCCGTAGGACTCACATTGTTTCCCATTATTCACGTAGCTGAAGTTGCGTAACTTACATCGACCCCCCCCCCAGTGTAGACCAGACCTAAGAGGAATGTACCTCCAGCAGTACAAATGCGTGTAATCCATATCCTGCTGGCAGATAAATAATTATGTCTATTTTCATGGTGTTGTTCTAGGTGGGAACTCAGCCCTCATCACAACAGTCTCAGCAGGAACTCAGCCCCTCCCAAATGCAAACGACGACATCAGCACCAAGCCAAACTCTCCAGCAACAGCAAGGGTCCTCAGTCCAGCACACATATCTACCCAGCACATGGAACTCATTTCGTAGCTACCGTAAGTATCAGAAATGGGAGAAGGTCAGCAATCCCATTAACTCCCTTTGGGACTGGATTCAAGTCTCTTAGCCCCTTCTCCTCCATTTCCCCAGCTGTAAAATGGGAAGTGAAACACTTCCCTACTTCACAGAGGATTGGGAGGATTCATTAGTTAATGTTCATTAAGCACTTTGAAGGGGAACAGGGCTATATAAATACAAACTATTATTATTGGACTTTCCCCTTTCCAGGCTGGAGTCACATCCTTGTGTTTTAAGTGGTCTGTTTTAGCAGGCTGGTTTCTCTTTTCCAAGGGGAGTGCATTTGGCAAGAATAAGTCTGCCTTGGAGAATGGATTGTTTAAATTCAGAGGAAAGCCCTAACGCATTCCGAAAAGGCTCATTTAAGAGAGGGTGACACAAAATGGACTTTTCACAACTGATGTCAAGTACCTTCCTGTGCAACTCTGGCCAGCAACCCTCTATGAATCCTGGAGCAACACATCCTTGAGGAATACTTCCATATATGGCAACAACGGGATATGATGGCTGTGGACTAAAGAGATCCTGAGATGGTGTCAGTTGGTGTAGCTCCACTGAAGTCAATAGGGCTATGCTGATTTTCACCACCTGAGGATCCGGCCCTAAGTATCTGATTCTTTTTTCCACGCGAGCTCAAACTTTGCCCAGATGAAGGCTGTGTTGATAACTCACCAGAAGCCCAACACTTAAATTGTACGACCTGGCGTCAGTTGCTGCCTAATCTTACAGCCCTTGGAGACTGGGTGCCAGCATGCAACTTCCATCTTCATTTAAGCAGCCGCACTGCATTTCATGCTGAAACTTGTACTCTTTGCCAGTCAGCCTTACCTCTGCATTAAAATGGGGATAGTCACAGGCCCCATTGTAGCACTCCCAGGCTTTATCCATACTAACCTCTGAGAGTCTTTAACTGTATTTCTCGATCCTCTCTTCTAGCATCAGAAATTCAGATGATGACCATCCCACAGGGTCAGTATGTGATCGCAGAGACCGCGGTAGGCACTCCTGTCACCACAGTGAACACAGGGCAAGTGAAAGCGGTCACCCAGGTAAGCAGAAGGATGGCAGTCTTTGTTCTGGGAGGATGAATTAGACATAAAGCTCTCGGTCTGAACACATTAAAGAAACACCAAAAGAAATGTCAGGGGGACACAAAGTAGGAAACGTGGTGGTGTCATACCAAGGCTACGTGTAAAGGTGTTTTCTGAAGTTACGTGCCTTACAACTGATAAAAACGGAATGTGTGTGTAAGTGACAGAGAGAGAGAACTGTATGATCTAAAAGATCACAGGCCTTCTGCAACACTTGTACAAAGTACCCTACTGGGGCAGTGTCCATAGCTACGCTTGCAGCCCTTAGTTACATAACATGCTGGGACTCAGGAGGCCCAAGGCTGAGGAGCAATGTGGCATTGTTCTTTAGGGTCCAGGAGGCAAGAAAGGATCTATTTGGTGGGAAGGTGTCAGTCATCTACTTCAAGGGAAAACACAGTTAATTATTTATGCAGTACCACAATCCCTATGAGGTGGGGTAGCAGGGTGATCTGCTGCAGAGCTAGGGAGCAGCAAGCCCTGGCCTAAGGAGAAGCCCAGCAGGTAGGAGCTGGGAATCAAAGCCAATCATTAGCTGCTGCTTAGTTGGATATGCTGATCACCCTGCTACACACAAGTGAAAATGAAGAACCCTGTACTAAAGCATTTACAGTCTGATGCCACCGTGTGGCTGACATTTACTCGTATGAGTGGCTTTACATGAGCAAATAGTTCCACTTAGCTCATCAAACTGAGTCCAGTAGGACTATTCCCTTGCATAAATGATTGCAGGATCAGGGCCCAAATTAGTAGTATTGATTAGTTATAATACTTCAGATAGGTAAATATTTATTAAGGCCGGCTACAGACAGAAATGAATTTTCAAAACAGTTTTTAGAAACTTTTGTCATTGTTAAACTCTTTGCATAACTGAATGGTGTGAACGGACTCAGTGAAAGCTGCCATGATGCTCATATTGTCTAGCAGGAGATCGAACATAGTGATCTAGGATACAGAAAATGCAGCTCCCACTGGAATGTATGGCAAACTAGGAGACTTTCAGAGTTATTGTAAAGTGAGTTAGTTATTTTAATTTTTTGCATGGGTGGGTTAATTATACAGTTGGTTTTAGCCAATGTTAAATTAACCCTTTTTTTATAAAAAGAACAGGAGTACTTGTGGCACGTTAGAGACTAACACATTTATTTGACCATAAGCTTTCGTGGGCTACAGCCCACTTCATTGGATGCATACAGTGGAAAATACAGTAGGAAGATATATATATACACAGAGAACATGAAACAATGGGTGTTACCATACACACTATAAGGAGACAAGTATCAGAGAGGTAGCCGTGTTAGTCTGGATCTGTAAAAAGCAACAGAGAGTCCTATGGCACCTTTAAGACTAACAGATGTATTGGAGCATAAGCTTTCGTGGGTGCGAGCGTCTGACGAAGTGGGTATTCATCCACGAAAGCTTATGCTCCAATACATCTGTTAGTCTTAAAGGTGCCATAGGACTCTCTGTTACTATAAGGAGAGTGATCAGTTAAGGTGAGCTATTATCAGCAGGAGAGAAAAAGAACTGTTTGTAGTGGTAATGAAAATGGCCCATCTCCAGCAATTGACACAAAATAAAACTATTTCCCCATGCTTCTCCCTCCCCCCTTCCCCCCTTACAGTTCCTCACATCTTCTTATCAATTGCTGGAAATGGGCCATTTTCATTACCACTACAAACAGTTCTTTTTCTCTCCTGCGGATAATAGCTCACCTTAACTGATCACTCTCCTTATAGTGTGTATGGTAACTCCCATTGTTTCATGTTCTCTGTGTATATATATATCTTCCTACTGTATTTTCCACTGCATGCATCCAATGAAGTGGGCTGTAGCCCATGAAAGCTTATGCTCAAATAAATTTGTTAGTCTCTCAGGTGCCACAAGTACTCCTGTTCTTTTTGCGAATACAGACTAACACGGCTGCAACTCTGAAACCTTTTTTTATAGTAGTTAAATGAGCCTTACAACTTTGAAAGTATCCTGTTTGTGGTTTTATTCTGTAAATGTTTGAATGCAATACAGTTTAATTTTACAATCGCTCATTCATATAGACAATATCCCCCAGTGCTGAGACAGAAAAGTTGTAATAAGAAGGTGTGAGTGAAAGATGGCTATTCAGGTGGTCTGAAACATCACTGTAACTTGTGCTTCTACTCTCTGTGCAGACCCATTATGTGATATCTGAAGGTCAACCCGATCTGGATGTAAAACAGAACTCTTCACTCTCCAGTGGGGTGCAGGTGGGTGTGTCTCAGCCATCAGCACACTGTGACGCCTTGGAATCACAAACAACCAATCAACAGCAAACCACGCAGTACATCATCACTACAACCACCAATGGCAATGGGGGCAGTGAAGTGCACATCACTAAACCAAGAACTTTCTCCGCAGAGCATGAATGAAGAAATCCCATTGTGTCACCTGACTTTAAGGACAACCTCTCCCCCAAAACATCTGAGTGTCCTGGAGCTCATTATGTTTTAAAGTATTCATTCACATAACTTCAGCTAGAAGCTTGGAGCTCTTGCTGATGCTTTATAAGGGGGTTTAGGTCACAGCAACAACTAAAAAAATACCCTCAAAACCCTTTGGGAATGGTGCCATCTTATGCAAATCTTTAAGGAAAAGGAAAAAATGAGAAACGGAAACTGTGCTTGCCCAGAACTTTACTTTTTGGCATGTCTGATGACCCTTATTTTTCCTTTGTGAAAGTATCACAGTATACAACATTTATTATAAAGGTGGGGGAAAATACTTGCCAAACAAATAGCTAACGGCAGATTATGCCCCATTTACATTTCTACCATCTACAGTTAAACAAAAAGACATCCTATAAATTGCCTGTGGTATTCGCTGTATGTCAGAACTGCTCCCTGTGTGTTTATTTTTAAATGGCCAAGGAAGAGGGGAATATACCAGCTAGATAAAGAGCAGACCGCCTGGAAAGAAGGAGCAGCAGCAAATCGGTGATTCCTTGTGTGCGCGTGAGTGTGAGAGGGACAGATGTAACAATGAAGCTGTGAAACTGTGCAGAAGCAGTCAATTAAATTATTATTTTAGCAACCTTTTAGAACTGTTTACATACTGTCTGCGCTGCCCTGCCAAGAAGTTCTGGGGAGAAGGAAAGATGCAGTCTTGAAACCTCAGTGTTTGGAATTGAAATCCTAATAGCACATGACGGTAACACTGAGCCTATACTGTGTTTCCCCTACACTCACAGGGAACTCTTCTTTTCCCTTGTAAACCAATAAAAGGCTCAGTAATGTTTGAACCTCTATAGTAGCTTTGTGCTGTGACCCCTAATGATGGTTGTATGAAGAGAGAATGGGGGGAGGGAGTTTAAAGAAATTGATTTTTTTTTTTTAAACTTTTCGTTGGTAGTTTTAAAGTAAAAAGGCACTCCAACTCTGTGCCTTACAATTGCTGTTTGAAACTCACTTTAACCTGCAATGTCAGAAGAGAACCTTTGTAACCTGCTCCCTGTGTACACACTTTTTGCAGCTGTGGTATACTTATCTCTAGGGCTGCCTCAAAATTTAATTTCTTTTCCCCGTGAAGGTTGAATGGAAAGTTGGTTGCTCTGATAAAGTTGGTTGCTCTGATTTTCCATGTACCTTGTGGTGCAATTCCTATGGACTGTTTCATAAAATGACCAGCCTTGGACTCAGGAAACACAAAAAAAGAATGCTAGTGGACCACTATTATAGGACAATGAAAGCCATCTCAAAGGATTGCTTGATCTGGCAGACCTGGTCTTTTATAGAGCTTGTGTTATAGTTTGGGACCAGGAGACAGGGAAGCTGTGTCTTTAAAGCAGTTTATTTTTTCTTACATTGCTCCCCTTTAAGGGTCTGTTTGTTTGTTTTTAAACCAAGGGGAAGGGGGTAATTTTTACTCCGGTACTTAGGAGAATATCACCACAGCTCCACTGACTGTTGATGGGAGATACTAAATATGCCTAAATCTCCACTGACTCTGCTTGAAAAGCTACCCCAGAGTGTCAGTGTCTAATAGGATACATTGTAAACTTTGGTCTCAATGGCCTTTTGGGACATAATAATTAACAGATGAAATCTCTATTTTGAACAACTTTCCTTTGGTGCTGCACTGAAGATCCCTTGCTTACACAAGTGTCCCCGTTGGTTTTGGTGGGGCTACTTGTGAGTGTGTGTAAGAGTTGCAGTAGCAGGCTCGATGATGCCAAACCTTAAACTGAAGTCACAATTTAAAACCGTAACTGGACAACTACTTGATGGCAAAGCCTGGTGACACATATTGCTGTGGTAAATAACATATCCGTTCACATGGACTGGAAACAATGACTGTGCACGATGAGATGAACCCTGTTTAAATATTGGCCGGCTCAGCACTGCTTTAGGGTAGTCTTGAAGTGATTGGCCAAAATGTAGACTAAATTTGTACCTGGGATCTTCCTGCTTTGACTGTCCCAAAATGCTGGGGCATTAACAAGTTAGGGGCTTGGGTTCTGCTCCAAAGCCCATTGAAGTGAATGAGCGTCTTTCCATTGACTTCATTGGGCTTTGGATCAAGCCCTTTCTTTGCAGCTGTGCTGAGCAACAGTTATTCCTATTGATTTCAACTGGAGTTGTACATGCTGAGCACTTCTGGAAATCAGGCCCTTGGTATGTTGTTTGTGTAGGAGAAAAGGAGGAAGCTCACTGCCCTGACTTTGCCTCACAGCTTCTTATTAAAAAAAAGGGGGCTTTTCTCAGATTGCCAGATGATCTACTGACTAAAAATGAAGGTATACACGTTCCTCTACACGGTCCTACAAATTTAAAGTCAGGTATGTGGTACTACAGATAATGAGAAGTAGGGGATTTGAAAATGTCACATGGTAAATAGTTACTGTTTTACAGGAGTCTTTTAAAGTCTTTAAAGGTCCAGATTCCAGATATGAAGAATAAGCCTTTAAAGCATTGCAAATGTAGGCTTTAAAAAGTAATGTTTTCTTCAACTCTGTTTAGAAAACATCACTTAGTGGGGACACTTGTTCTTGTACCAGTTATTTCAAGTTAAAAACTAGCCCGTTGTTATGGAATGCAGTTTGAAAATGGCCTTTTTGAGTTTGTATCTTGTTTATCGAGGATTTTTGTCCTGTGTCTCACAGAGGCACCACATACAAAACCACCAGCCAGAAACCAAAGCGGTGGTTCACTTTGTGTCTCAAATTAATGGATGGATGAGAATACAATATATACAAAGAGAGACCTAATCTTCCTTGGGAATTAAGCATCATGCATATTCATTCCAAAGTAATGAATTATAATGATTACACAGATCTGGGGAGAGAACAGAAATTTGGTAGTGAAAAATAGTCCTACAGTTGGGTCTGTAGTGCAGGACCCCTCTTAAAAATGAAAATCTGTTTCTATAGCTGTGCGCAGACCTGCAGTGCAAAAAACATATGAATTTCTTTTCTTTTGCTGGAGCCAGCCCAAAGATCTCAGTCTCCTAAATAATGTCCCATCAGAGCTTAATTTTGGAGTACCCTTCATTGTCACTAAGAGCTAAAGGCTGCCCTAAGAATTACATGCTGGGTGCTCCCTTTGGCTTCCATTGGGTACCCCTGCTCATGCATCTGAGCGCAGAAGTTGGCCCTGATTCTCTGCTCTCCAAAAGAATCTTACTTGCTTCTTTCCAAGAACTGTTAAAACACCTGGGACTAAATCTGGATGTTTCGTGAGACACTGAAGCTGACTGACTAGTTGCATCATTCTGACCCTGTTCTGTTATTTAAATGTGTATGTTTATTGTACATTCAGTGACTGTTATAGTGTTAATAGTATTGTGCTACCTGGCAGGTGTAAAAACAAAATTAATAAATTTTTCTTCTTTTTTAAATACTGAACATGATTTGTGCATTCATGATGGTTGCAGCAGCAGCTGCTGTAGTCAAATATGATTCAGCTTACACCTGTAAGTTACTTGTCTTAAGCTTCCAGGCCCCTAATTTCCAGTTTTTGCATTCAAGGTGCTGCATAATTCTGCCCCTCCATACTTCTTTTCTTGGGTCTTTTTGTATTATCCTCCACTTTCCCATATACTAATTGTATAATTCTCCAATAAATACCTCCTCATCTTCTTCCATGCTGCCTCCCACCCATGCATGAAATGTCCACCCATAGCTCACATGCAAGGCCACTATCTTTGCCTTGATCAAATCCTTCCTCAAGACCCAATTTATCATCATGCTAGC
>NW_020664725.1:6198901-6280473 GCF_002925995.2 Terrapene triunguis
CCCCCCCCTCCGCACCAATGCACCTACCCACATCTATACAACCTCCTCCGCACCAATGCACCTCCCCCCACATCTGTACACCCCCAGCTATACACCTCACACCTATGCACCCCACTTCCTCGCTAAAAAACCTTGTTTCCTATTTTTTCCGACACCGCCCCCTGCGCGGCGCTAACCCCGCCCGCGGGCCTGCAGGCAGCCAGTCCGAGCCACGCCCGCTACGTGACAGTACGCATGCGGGAGAGGCTACCGCGCCGACGCTCGACATTGAGGTCGCCGGGAAGAGGAGGTGCGCATGCGTACGAAGGGTCCGTCAGGCTGAGCTGGGGGCTCCGCCTTCCGGGCACTGTGCTCGCGCTCTGGGGAGAGGGTGCGCGCGCACGCGCCTCTCCCCCCCACCCCATCCCGCAAACGCCCTGGGTGCTGCGCCCCTCCCCCACGAAACTTGGAAGCTCGGTGAGCCGCGTGCGGCCTGGAGCCGGTTGCGGGGGGGCTCCTGGGGGTGGGGAGCAAGGGCCTGCGGGGGGGCTCCTGGGGGCAAGGGCCTGCGGGGGGGCTTCTGGGGGTGGGGAGCTGGGTGGTCTATGGGGCGGGGTGGTTGGGTTCCCAGGGATGTGCTACTGGTATGGTGTGAGGGTTCCTGGGGGGCGGGGTGATCCTTGGAGAGAGTGGGGCTTTTTGTTGAGGGTGGTTGGCAATGCTCTCCAAGCCACTGTTTGTTACCTGGATCCCTTGACAGGTTTCAGAGTAGCAGCCGTGTTAGTCTGTATCCTGCATCCGAAGAAGTGGGTTGTAGCCCACGAAAGCTTATGCTCTAATAAATTTGTTAGTCTCTAAGGTGCCACAAGTACTCCTGTTCTTTTTGTGGATCCCTTGAGTGGACATGTGCCCTCAGCCAGGCTGTTTTTTTCTCCATCCTGTGCAGTTACTGTTTGTTTGTTGTAGTGTTGCTGCTGACTTTGGTTATCAACTTCTGTTGTTAGCAGAAAGAGCATTGAATTATTTGGGGGGATGAGCACTCCCTGAAGAAATACCTAGACTTTGCAAATAGATCTAACTATGTCCATCCTTCTTTCCCAGGGCTCTTTGGGGCGGTTAGAGGGTGATGGTGAGTGCCATTTGAGGAGTTTGTTTTGTTATATGTTAGTAGGTGTATATTGTTATAGTCTCTGTGGTTTGCGTTTGAGCATTTTATTTGTTTTGGTTGCGTTTTATCAATGGTTGATGTTATATTTTGTAAGTGCTTTGAGCCTGGAATAGGCCATGAAATCTAAATAAATTTGGAAAACACTTTTGAAAATAAATGAGGGTGATATGGAAGAATGATGTAACTCTGCGTCTTATAGTAGCTGGTGTAGAGTATCATGAATGTAATATTTTTAATAGGGAATGGTAGGTCAGGCATTGAATCTGCTGTGTAAATGGTCTTTTGGGCAGTGGGAGCAAGGACTGCTGAGATTTATTCCAGACTCTGCCATTGGATTTTAGGCAAGTCCCTTAGCCTCTGTGCCTCAGTTTCTCTCTGTATTGTAGAACTATTTAGTAGGGGGGAGGGATAGCTCAGTGGTTTGAGCATTGGCCTGCTAAACCCAGGGTTGTGAGTTCAATCCTTGAGGAGGCCACTTAGGGATCTGGGGCAAAATCAGTACTTGGTCCTGCTAGTGAAGGCAGGGGACTGGACTCAATGACCTTTCAAGGTCCCTTCCAGTTCTATGAGATAGGTATATCTCCATATATTTATTTATTTATTTAACTAGTATGACTTCCCATACCTCATAGAATTTATAGAGCATATTTTATAAACCCCATTGAAATGCTAGTTGACTATTGGATTATAATTGTCTTTATTGGCAATGTAGTTGACTGTTCTCCAATTTATGATGAATTCACATGGTTTAACCAGATTATTTATAAGGCTAAAAGCCCTAGAACTTGTGTTTTTAATATTAAAAAAGTAAACATGTATTCCCATTTTTCTACTCTTATTGATTAAAGTTCAATCTCTTGTTTTATTCACAGATCAGGTACATTTGAGACGACTTCAGTTCACATACTTTAAATCCGCTTCTCTAATGTTCTCAATCCTTGGCTAGAGTGTCCACGCTTTCTGGAGGCAAGAGGTGATTCCTCCTCTGAACCAATTTAGTTCTGAAAAGGGACTCATCCCCTCTGATATATTGAACCAAACTGCACTAAAGCTTGGAATAGAAATGAGATTTCAAAATTAATTACGTTCAGTATTCCAGTGGCTGAACATGAATCAGGTTTCACATGTAGGGCAAATTAATGAATGGCTTAATGTTTGTTGTTTGGGCAAGCCTGATGCTGCTGAGTAGTTGGCCCTTTGTAGATGGTGTATTGAAGTCACAACCACAGAAGCAAAGTCGTGAATTCTTTAATGTTATAATGCTACTTATTGTGGCATGTTTCGCATGGTGGCAGAGAGCTCAAGAGTGGAGGCATGAGAGTAATGTTTAACTCACTTGTAAGAAAGCTTCAGGCCGCTATGGAAAATAAAGGGAGTATATTTACAGGTCTCGCATCTGGTCAGAGCCATGAAGTATCTTTGCAGACCTGTAGCCTGAGGTCTGGTTTGCTCAGCAGGCAACACCCTCTAATTCCAGTAGCTCTTTCTTCATGATTGTTTATACACTTGTCATCTATCCCCTTGTCTTGGGTTTTTCTATTTCTTGTAGTTTGCATTACTCTACTTACAGGTTTCACCCTCTTCAGAATCCTGGGTTGTGAGGCTTCTGAGCATTCACCATAAACCATGTTGTAAGAGTGTTTCATCCCAAATATTGCAGCAATGATGTAGTGCATAAGACTCAAAGTGAAACTGACCAGGCCAGTCTTTATTATTAAAGTTTAGTGACAGGCAAAATATAAATTGCATATATAGTGAAAAGTAAATTATTAAGAATGCAAACAATTGGTAGTGTTGTAAGTGGAACAGGTAAGAAAAATTTAAAACTATGGTTATTAATCAGCAAATGTCCATTTCTGTTTCCCTAGTGTTCTTTATATATACTCTGTGTATGTTTGTGTGCAGGGGTGTCACCTGAAAGAGTGATAGTCCCTAGTACTTCTATCAGATCTGCATTGTCTATTTCACTGTTTAGTAAATTCACATGGCACAATTACACAATTCTGTGGAACTTGAATGGATTCTGTTAAAACAATTTCTTCATCAAATTGTACCTTCTAAAAAGCTAAGACACCTTCAGTTGTATCTGAGAATTTTGGACTTTGTTGTTGGCAAGTTTATGCCAGCAGATAATAGTTTCTTTTGTTCAGGGACTGAGAGTACAGTAAAGAATGGATTCTCTGGACCACATGCTGACAGACCCATTGGAGCTGGGACCATGTGGGGAGGGAAATGGCACACGGATCATGGAGGACTGCATGCTAGGAGCAACAAGAGTTAGCCTGCCAGAGGACCTCCTAGAGGATGTAAGTAATAATAAGAGCATTTTCCATTTCCAGAGTGTTTGACAAACATAACTATTTACCTCACAAGGAGGTTGTGGGTATTATTCTCACTGTTTCACAAAGGAAAGTCAGAGCAGTTGTGGGGTGCGGGAAAAGAGGGGTAACATCCCCAGATGTCCCAGGCCCTGCTAAAACAAGGTGGGTTTTGAAATCAGCTTAAACTAACCAGATTGAGTCAACACAATTGGAACTCTCCCTTCGCCTGACACCTGTATAGAGACCGTTTTAACAGCTAGCAGTTGAGTTACCTTGTTGTGTTGTAGCCTGGGCTCCCTCCTAGATGACAACATAGCTAGCTAAACATGATTTTAAAGGTGCTGAGTGGTGTTTCATGTCACGTTAGCCAAATCTATTTTAAAAGCCCCCCCCTTTTTTTTCTACTCTGTTCCTTATCTAGTAAACGTAGTGACTCTCAATCTCTTATCAGATCTAATATTAGAACATCTTTCTGTTACTTTTATACCTCCTGATCTCTCTCTCCATCTGCTATGGGTCCTCATGACTGGAATCCTTTAATATGTTCGCCTTTCAGTGTTTTAGACTACCGCTTTCCACAGTGCCTTGTGACTTTTATTTAACTCTGGAAAGCCTTGAGGGATAAAGGTTTGTTAAAGATTCTGGAAGGCATTTTGCTTCATTCTTGTCTTTGTCTCCTTTAGCCTGAGATCTTTTTTGAAGTTGTCAGTCTATCTACATGGCAGGAGGTGCTGACAGACTCACAGCGAGACCACCTAAAAAAGTTCCTGCCCCATTTCCCGGAAAACAACCCTGAGCACCAGAACAAGCTCATCCCAGCTCTGTTCAGCGGAGAGAACTTCCGCTTTGGAAACCCACTGCACATTGCCCAGAAACTCTTCCGGGGTCAGTGTTCACTCATTCTGCTTTTAACTTTTATTTTTTTTTATTGAATGTATATCTGGTGAAAGGTGCCAGGTTGATAGCGAAGCGCTGTTTATTCATGGACTTGGTACAACACCGACCTGTTTGCTGAGACTGTCAACAAGGTATCAACTAGTGCCAGCTGTGCCTTTTTTGTGATGTGTACACTTGTCTGCTGAGATCTCCAGATTTATTTCTCAGAGGACACTGTAATGTAGCAAGAACTCTTGGCCATCTGACCTAGAACAGCAAAGCTCCAGATCTTGTCACTCCTCTGAGAATTGTAATCTCTTTGATATTATACTTAATTTTTCAACAGGTCGTGGCTGCTGTAGCATCTGGATTATTTATGTAGAGAAAATAAACTGCAAACTTTTAAAAAGGCTTTAATCTCAGCTTGCAGTGAAGGGAAGTCAAAACAGTTTTTATTCTTTTCTACAGATGGGCACTTCAATCCTGAAGTTGTGAAATACCGCCAGCTCTGTTTCAAGTCCCAATACAAACGCTACCTGAACTCCCAGCAGCAGTACTTCTACCGACTCCTCAAGCAGATCCTTGCTTCCCGCAATGTAAGTTCTTGCAGGGTGCAGTGAGTTACTTGATGCATTACATGAAGAACATGGTTTAACTTTGTCCGTTGAAGGATTCGGTGGTGTTCATGTAGCCACTATTCCCTGTTGGAATGTTTTATTAAATACTGCAGTTGTTGTGATTTTAGGCTTGGTTGGTCCCTAAATGTAAAGTTGCTGAAAGGATTCTGGATGCTCATGCAGATATTTGACAAGTATCTATCTTACCCTGAACCTGCACAGATTCCTCACTCTTCTATGTGACACCTTTTTTTTTTTTCATTGTTTTATAAACAATTTATAGATTCCACGGTCAGAAGGGACCATTGTGATCATCTAGTCTGACCTCCTGTATAACACAGGCCATAGAACTACCCCCAAAATAATGCTTAGAGTATATCTTTTGGAAAACATCCAGTCTTAAAATTGCCAGTGATGCAGCATGACTCTTGATAAATTCTTCCAGTGGTAGTTACCCACTCTTACAAATTTCCAGCTTATTTCCAGTCTGAATTGGTTTAGGTTCAACCTCCAGCCAGTAGTTTGTTAAATCTTCTCTGTTAGACTGAAGAGCCCATTGTTAAATATTTGTTCCCAATGCAGATATGTATAGAGTGTAATCAAGTCACCCTTTAACCTTCTTTTCGCTAAACTGAATAGATTGAGCTTTGAGTCTATCACTAGAGAGATGTTTTCTAATCCTTTAGTCATTCTCGTGACTCTTCTCTGAACCTTCTCCAATTTATCAACCTTCTTCTTGGATTGTGGGCCCCAGAACTGGACCTCGTATTCCAGCAGCAGTTGCACCAAGGCCAAATATAGAGACAAATTATATTTAGCACTCAGCCTTTCTCCCCTCTCTCTCCCGCTCCTTCCATCCCAGCAAAATAAATATCGTCATTTTATGCATTGGCAAAGTGATGGTCAAGTGACTTCCCCAACATCATGTTGTTCAGTGGCAAAGTTGGGAGTAGAACCAGGGAGTTCGGACTCCCTGGGCTAGTCAATTCCCAATGCTGACTTCTTGTCACCTGTGATAGCAAACCACTAGTACTGATTCCAAGTATTTTGCGCTAACCATTAGTCTGCATTCCATTTTCGTTACGGTACTGGTATCTTGGCTTTTAAATGTATCTGACTAGGAGTGCAGTGAAGTGTTGTTTGAGGTTATTTTTTAATATAACAATGTTTTCATCAAGTTGGTTACCTTCATGAAAAAATAATACTACCGTATTAAACATTAGATACGGTTTCTCTTCAGATTGTATAAATCTTTCGCCTTCTTTTAAAGCTGGCTGCACGTGTTGTTTGAAGGCTAATTGGACGTTTTTTTTCCTGCTGAGATTGAGTTCAGTGTCCAGTTTCTTTTGTAACTGGTCCTAAAAACCTAAACTTATCCACGTAGATGTTACTGATGCCATACCCTTTAGCAGGGGAAACCCAGAACCTGAACTTGAGTCTCTTGGTAGGTAAGGAAAAAGGAACTGACTTCCAAATAAACCATTTATTTGTAATGACGTCGCCACTTCTGCTGTTAGTCAATAGCCTCACCTTTCTTAGGCAGTCCTTAATTAACTACGTGACTCCTGGACCTTTAATCTGAGGATCTCAAAGCATTTTACAGACACCAATTAAACTTCACTATCTCTTGAAGAAGCAGTCCTTGGAAGCTGCAGTTTGAGTCAAACTAGACAGTGCAGTGGAGGTACTGTGGTAAGGAGTAGGGAGAGTTTCTTGCCGCTGGCAGGTAGAGCAGGTCTGGACTCATGAAGGGCCACTCCTACCCTGCTCTACTGGGAAGATCGCTTGGTCTGTGCTCCTGAAGCAACTTGCCTGTCCCTCAGGCCAGGAATCAGAGAGAGGAGATGTCACAACAGCAATTTAGGCTGGAGGCATATAATTACTGGGCTACATGCCATGATGGTGGCTTCTGGCTAAGGTTAGATAGTCAGGGAGACTGAAGTGTTCCACCTATTGAGTGGGAGGGGAGCTCTTACATTGAGGATGGGAATGGTAGCTGGGAGGTGGGGTTTTCATGTGGGACAAATATCTCTTCTTTGTTATCCTAAGGGTTAAACTACTTTTTCCTTTTTCTTTTGAAGAATATTTTCCTCACCTGTTTATTTAAAGCCAGTGTTCCAAATCTGTGTTAAGCTTCATGGGGTGCAAACCTCTTCAGGTGCTCTTCCAAACAATGACTAGCCTGTACTTGACAAAATGGATCATATAGAATGAGAATAAGGGATAATGAGAATGGAAAGCGATGCAGGAATACAATCAGTTATTAGACTTCCCCTTTATTAAGTACTGGCATACTTTTTGGGATTCCCTGCATACTAAATACTAGAATGCTGTTAGTTAGCTTATAAAGAACTGGGTAGGTGATACCAGCAACCATGTAATGATGATATGTTATAATTTTTAAACTAATTAAATTGACCTGTAGGTGGGTATAAGTTACTCCTTCCCCACAAAGCTGGACTCTGCATCCCAGAGTCTTCCCTGTGTTGTAGCTGTCTGTCTCTTTACTTCAGCACCTGCTCGATCTGGCTAGGAAAGGTGGCCCTGATCTGACCCTTAAGAAAAAATACCCATCCCCTCCATGTGGCCCAGAAGAACGGGATAGACGGACACATCAGCGCTACCTGAAGGTCCTGAGGGAGGTGAAGGAGGAATGTGGAGACACCACCTTATCCTCTGATGAAGAAGGTAATGTAGCCAGTGTGTTCCCGGAATAGCATGAGAGATTGGGGTGTGGGCTGGGCTGGAAAGTCCTCTGTAGATACTGGCACAGTTGAAAGCCTCCTTTGGCCTTGATGCCAGAACTGGACATAGTGACTTTCCCAATTTCCTAGGAATTTTACTTTTTATTGAAGAATAATAAATCCTTCCTCAATATCTTTCTGACATAAACTTGCCTTACACAGTGCAATGGATGGCTCAGGGAACTGATGGATAACTGATAATACAGACTTCCAACTCTGGGTTCCTGGTTCCAGTCCTGTCCACGATGGTAGTAATCAATGGTTACCACCTTCTGACACACTTTACGCCTAGGTGGTGGTTCAGAGTCAGGCTCCTAGGCTAGGTCTACACTACAGCGGACTTCCGACCTAAGATACGCAACTTCAGCTACGTGAATACCGTAGCTGAAGTTGCGTATTTTAGGTCGGCTTACCTGGCGGTGAGGACGCGGGAAAGTCGACCGCTGCCGCGCTGCCGCCGACTCCGCTACCGCCTCTTGTCGAGGTGGATTTCCGGAGTCGACGGTAGAGCCATCAGGGATCGATTTTACCGCGTCCTCACGAGACGCGGTAAGTCGATCCCCGATAAACCGATTGCTACCCGCCGGATCGGCGGGTAGTGAAGACGTAGCCCTAGTGGATAGGAGTGCACATCACGGAAACAACCACCTTTATTTACTCTTAAAGTTCATATATTTTCTTTCCCTGACAGTCTTTTGTGTGTTTGTGCAGGTTGGGAAGTGGGTGGACCTTGGTTCTCCTGCTTGTCCTGGGGTAGATGCTCAGACTGTTTATTTGCAGGTGGAATCAATAACACCTTATTTGTTTCAGAGCGTTACACAAAATTTTATTAATAATGCTTCACAATACTGCTGTTAAGGAGATAAGAATCATTATCCCCATTTATAGATAGGGAAATTGAAGTATTCATGCAAAGATGAAGTGACTTGGACAAAACCATGCACAGCATCCATATCAGTGTTGGGATTAGCACTCAGACTCAACTACCAGACTAACTATTAAACCACTGTTCCTCTAATTCAGGTCTGCTTTTCATGGCTGTTTAAATAACCTGTCCAGTTGGTGGAAGGGAAGCTGCCAGGGAAGTGAGGGCATGGGGAGAGTGTCTTTTTGAAAAGTAGCTATTGGATTCATGTTTCATTGACATGGCTCCTTTGAACCCTGGGGATAGAATTAATTGGCTATTTGGGCAGCATTCCCTGTAGAAATAAAATTGAATTTACAACTTTCCGTTTTCTCAGATCTAAGTTCCTGGCTTCCAAATTCTCCAGCACATTGCCCGAGTCCAGCTCTTCCCCTCAGAGTGATCCCCACATTGTCAACTCTGGATATGAAAACAGCAGGTGAGAACTGAGTGAAGGCACAAGTGAAGTAGTGAGGAGGTGCTTGGAGCTACTTAGGCCATGTCTACCCTACCACGTATGTTGGCAAAACTTATGTCACTCAAAGATGTGAAACATGCTCTCCTCCACACCTCTCCCCGAGTGACATAAGTTTTGGCGGTGTACATGGTAGTGTGCACAGCAGTATGTCAACAGGAGAGCTCTCTCCCGTCGGCTTAGAGCGGCTACACGAGAGATCTTACAGTGATGCAGCTGCATCAGTACAGCTGTGCTGCTGTAAGCTCTCTAGTATAGACATAGCGTTATTCAGGAAGGGTGATTTCTTCCAGTCCCTTCTGAAAAGTCAAGTACTGAAAGTCAAGGACGTCATGAACGTGATCTTTTGTAATGCTTCACTTTCTTCTTGATCCATGAGGTCTCTAGATATACTCCTTCCGGTTCCCTCCTTTCTGTTGAGGCAAGCTAATATTTTAACACACAGCCATCCTTCCTCTCTGTTGTTGTGATGTGTATGTTCATCATTGTTCACTCTCTAATGGATAAAGCAGTACCCCATAATGCAAGTTGAACAGTATTACTACATATCAAGGGAGCTAATCTTAGGGTTGTCTAGTCAAATCTGCACACTCCTCTTACACACTACTCCCAAGAAAACCACCCAGAAAAGCTGGATAAGAAAGTGTTGTGGTGGCTTTTCATGATCTGGTCTGGTGGGGTCACAGACTGAATTTCAAGCTGTCAAGTAGCATTTAGCTATTAAAACTTGAAGTTTGTTGAAGGCGGGGATGGATGAGGAAAAGGTATGTTAAATTACTGTAATAACAGACTGACAGGGAATTCTGGTAATAGTTTTTCTTGGATTTCTTTCATTCCAGATAAACTTGATTTTGGGGAGAATGACCTGAAGGTGATGCTGAAGAAGCATCATGAGAAACGGAAACGTCAGCCTGTAAGACACCTAGGAAACATGGGGCTGGGGATTACCTCTGTTTGTTTTTTAGCTTGTCCGTCAGCTGTAAGGTATAGTGCAGTTATGGCTGGAAAATTATTGTAATTTCTTAGGGCCCCTTCTCATACAGCCCCTCTACTTTCCATCTGCCTTTTCCCCACAATGAAAAGTTTTTACCTCTTTCAGCCCTGCAAAGTCAAAACAGCTATGGGGAGACCCAAGTGAAGTTCTATTCTTCCTCATTCATCCTCAGCAAAATTGTCAGCTAGGTTGTGGCTTTGGAATCTTTGAGGACGGAAGAAATAAAATTCATCTTGGTTTCCAAATCCCAGAATGTTGGGGAGTTATGGCTTTGCAGGCATGGTCCCTGAAAGTGCCAGGATTGAGATGCCAGGAGTTAAATGTTTGAGTTCTAAACTGCAGTTTGATTTGGGATCCTAGGGAGAGAATACATCTGGAACTCATAAGGGCTTTGTCACTTGTCAAAGCATAACCAAAATTTAACCTTTATCATGCCCTACAGTTAAGTCTACATGGATATTTACCTTTTGTCTTTTATGCTGACATCTACAGAGGTCTAGAACTCACCAGTGATGTGTTATGGGGAGACTAAATGTTGTTTGTGGACTATATGCCATGCTTGTATGAACTATATCAGGAGTAGGCAACCTATGGTACGTGTGCCAAAGGCGGCACGCGAGCTGATTTTCAGTGGCACTCTCACTGCCCGGGTCCTGGCCACCGATCCAGGGGGCTCTGCATTTTAATTTACTTTTAAATGAAGCTTCTTAAACATTTTTAAAACCTTATTTACTTTACATACAACAATAGTTTAGTTATATAGTATAGACTTATAGAAAGAGACCTTCTAAAAACGTTAAAATGTATTACTGGCACGCGAAACCTTAAATTAGAGTGAATAAACGAAGACTTGGCACACCACTTCTGAAAGGTTGCCGACCCCTGAACTATATCATAATTATATGACGGGGTGAATATGGAGGTTCCAGGGGGCTGCTTTGAGGTACAGAGTGCCACAAGGGTTAAGTAGTTTCTTCGGTTCACGTTCAGTAAGTTGAGTTTCTGTAGGCAATCCACAGATAAGTTCTCTGCCATGGCCTCTTCGTTAATTTAACACCCTGCCCTTTTTCTCCGGTGCCTCTTTCCCCTATCCCTCTTCGTCCTGTGTAGGACCACCCTGACCTAGTGACAGGGGACCTGACTCTCGATGACATCATGACCCGTGTGAATGCTGGCCGGAAGGGCTCCTTGGCAGGTCAGTGACTTGGGTGCAGTGTTGTCATGGGAATGTGCCCCTTGGGCTTTCTGTTGCTGCAGCTCTACAGAGGGAAGGAGAGTGGTTGGTTGTCCATCAACTTACAGTACAGTTTGTCTGTTACCAATAAACAGCTCAGAATATTAGCAAAAATAAACATAGCTATAGATTTGGGTCTGGAAAAAATTTCCTTTGTGGAAATAACCCCAATTTAATGATTACTTGATAGGCTATTGTATCTAAATAGTGTAGACACAGGAGATTATGTGCACAAGAAAAGCTGAGGGTAAGTGCAATATGTGGCATGTTAGTATCTAGGTCAGTGGTTCCCAAACGGGGGTTCATGAACCCCTGGGGGTTCACGAAATGTTACAGGGGGTTCTCCGGGGGAAAATTCCCTACTGGCGGACAGAGCTGTCCCTAGGAACCCCTGGCAGCACAGGGCCAGCAGCCCGGAGCCCCTGGACTTCCGAGAGCTAAGCAGATCAAAGCAAGCATATCTATCACACTGAGGAGATTTCAACTTCAAGACTCCTTATAAGAAATGGAAAGGGAGGTGGATATTTTTTGCTGTTTTTAAAATTATTATGAAGAACAAGTTTAAGCTTTGTTCTAACATGCATTGTTTGCCTGGACTGCTCAAGCCCTGAATGCTTGTGTAGAAGGAATGATTTGAGTTGGCTTCTTAAATACCTTCATGCTGTTTCACATCTGATACTCCTTGATAAAACATAGGAGCCTTGTCTTATAACAAGCTTATTCAAAGTGCTACAAGCTACGAAAGTGAGATCTTGGAAGAGTGTTGCCATTTTCATAATGTAATAAAAATACTGTAATGATAAATAATAATTATTAGTGTATAATAAGCATGTCATAAAAACAAATTTTATATTTCCAAGATCAATGGTTTTATATTTTATATTCAGGGTAAAGGAAAAAATCCCTTGAAATATTCATTTTTAGGAGGGGGTTCGTGAGACTTGACATTTTAGTGAAAGGGGTTCACAGGTTGTTAAAGTTTGGGAACCACTGATCTAGGTAAATACACCAGTCCTCCCAATCTCAGATGTCCCCTATTTTTTAAACACCCCTTTCCCCAACTAAAGAGTTTCTCTAGTCAAGAGCATTGCACTGAAAGGAAGAGAGGGGGATTTCCTGTGGAATCTCCCTACAAATAATGCAGAAGATTGAATAAGTGCCCTGTGACAATGACTGCTTATCTTGCAGCAGTTTTGGGCGAGCTGCTGTTATATGGGGATATGTGTAATGTTATACAAACACCTATAAAGATATAAAAATAGTCACTTGTTCCAAAAAGTTAATCTCGATTCCAGTGGAATAATTTGATGTTTGAATTAAATGCATGTTAAATACATTTCCAAATACATAATTGAGTATCTAGTGCATTTCTGATCCCTAATGTTATACACTGAAATGTTTCACTGAGATTTGTTCTGTCTCCTTTTATCCAAAGCCTTGTTTGACCTTGCCATCATGAAGAAGAAGGTGAAAGAAAAGGAAGAAAAGAAGAAAAAAAAGTTGAAGGTGATTAAATCCGAGGTGGAAGATTTGGCCGACTCCTTTAGCAACGCTGATGGAATCCCCCCAATATCACAGGACCCATCCCCCATTGCTCTGTCAGCTGTTAAAGAAGAGTAAGTGGTTTCCAGAAAGTGAATAGAGGGGTGTGTGGGTGTGAAAGAGAGTGAGTGAGACAGGTTATATCTATACTACAAGCTAAGGACATGATTTCCAGCTCACAAACACAGACTCGCATTAGCTCATTGAGAGCTAGCATGAATATAAATAGTAGTATAGCCACGATAGCATGAGCAGCAAAAGCAGTGGCATGGGTAAGCCAGGCTGAGCACAAACCCACCTGAATCACCTGTATGTATTTGCATGACTAAGGTATTGCAGCTAAACTACTTTTTATACTCTCGCTAGCTCTCAACAAGCTAGTATCGGTAGGCAAGCTGGGAATCCCATGTCTAGGTCATAGTGGAGATGTAGCTCCAGATCAGGGAAGGTGCCTGCACCCACCAATAACTTTTTTTAAAAGGCATCTGCTGTGTTTAGCTTTCATCCAGACTGCACCCCATTGAGTGTGGTGCAGCATGTGCATTAGAGCTAATGGCCTTCCCTCAGAATCAGTCCTCCCTGTTTCAAGCTATTTTATATAACTACAATTGTTAAGCAAAAATGGATAAATGGGGTGGAAATAATCCCTTATTTTATCAGAAACTCCAAAATAATCCCCATAGCACCTCGTTCTGGGAAGAAATGGGATGGGAAAGCATAGACCATGGTTCGAAAATGTGCCTCCTGCTGTGTGTGCAGTTCTTAAGGACCCCACCAGCAGGCCCAGTATAATCAAGTCAGGAATCCCAGTTACAACATGATAGGGCACTGTGAAAATTTAAGTTCATTTGGTGCTTGGGACCTTACACCTGAGATACAGAGTCCATTTGGTAAACTGAACCAGGAGCATTCTTTAATACAACTAGTCACAAAGCTTCTCAAGTCAAATGATGGTGGGGTTCAGTGGATTGACTGAGGTGCATTGGCAAAGCTCCGTACAGTTTCCAGAGCTGGAGTAGATGCGCTGTAGCTCGGGACAGAGGTTCATTGGCAGAGCTATGGAATAACCTTTGCCTGTACCGTGTCTGGCTCTAACCCATGCTTAGCAGCTCTTCACTCTTTCATCATTATTGGGGGAAAGTGACAGCTGTCTCCTTTGGTTACGAGCCTTTTCCCCCATATAAGTTTGGGGGGAACCATAAAGGAGGCTGCTTGCCTCTGCTCCATGCAGCTTGTGGTGCATAAGCTTATGTAATTATATAGCATTGATCCTCATTTCTGTGTGTATGTGAAATGCTGGTAAAATGTTACTAAATCCAAATTATTTAACATTTTGTGTTTTTCTTCATTCAAAGACCTCTTGAAGAGATCAAGCCATGCCTTGGAGTAAATGAAATCTCTTCCAGCTTCTTCTCTCTCCTTCTGGAGATCCTCCTTCTAGAAGGACCTTCTAGTCTCTCTGTGGTAAGGATCTACTAATTGATAAGTCTTTGTAGAAGTCTTTCTAGACTCAGCAAAATTAGGGGATTTTGTGCTAGTTACACGTCAGTGATTCCACCCGAATCAAATGAACAAGACTTTAGATACCCTTCTTGGTTTCAAACATGTGTTTCATAAACTCAGGGGAAGTGAACTTTTGCATCATTCATAATAAATTTGAACCCATCTGACTGTAGAACTTCTCTCTCCCTTTCTTCCTGTTCATATATTAACTACAGATGGGGGGAGGGGGGGGGCGGGACTTGTTTTTCACATATGCAGCCTTCATTCACATTGGTGCAAGAGCTTTCTCCTCTGCAGCTTCTGTTGTCTGACATATCCTTCTCCTTTGTGTCTCTCTCTTCACAATTCAGCTGGTCACATCTTTTTCTTTCTTGACTACCCTTTCTTTCTCTCTCTCTGCTGTATAGTCTATTAATTCTATATAGTAAATCTTTAGAGCTTGTATGAAAGACACTATAAATGCATCTTGTTTTCTTTTTCAGCTTGAGGATAAAGTTCTGGATTGGCAGTCTTCCCCTGCAAGCACTCTGAATAGCTGGTTCTCCTTTGCCTCTAACTGGTCAGAACTGGTTTTACCTGCTCTGCAATATCTGACAGGTGACAGCAGAGGTAAAACTCCCTTATTCAAACTCCAGTACAAACAAAATTATTATTTTTAATCTGTGCTGGTCTGTATTTTAACCCCAGTCAGCAATTAATTCACAAAAGCACTGAGTCATTGCCAGTGTTGCTTGCACCTCTGATAGGGGTTCTGCAGCATAGTTCAGTGTTGTTGTAGTTGTTTTGTAACCTGTTACCACAGTGCTTGGGACCCAGCTTGGTTCCTGATCTCTTTATAAACGTTGTATGTTGAACTGAGTGCTGGTGAAAGGAGCCTGAAAGAGCCCTGGGAACTGGAGTTCTCTGATTATCCACAGAACAGGTACGACCTGGGTAGTGGCAGTGCAGGCTTCTTCCATTATCAGCCCTGCATTAAGACCCCAACACTGGGGGCACAAAGAGTTCAGTCTCCATGGCTCATTTGGTCCCTGGCTCCTTAGCTGAGGCTTCTAAAAGGGGAGCAGTTAGTATTTGTGAGGATGGTCTTTGCAATGTGGATTTTTCACTGGGAACTGGGCTGATGTTTCCCAAATTCATTTCATGTTGGCCAAAGAGCAGCCACTTATGGTCACTTCTGGCCTCTTTCATTCTGAATAGGATTCGGACTGGCAATCTATAAGTGAAAGGCTCAGTATTCTGTTCTGATCTATTGAGGTTTCCACTGCCACCCTGACCTGCTTCATCAACTCCATATTTAGAGATGTAGTGACTTAATCTGTTAGAGTGCTTTATTTTTCATCATGAGACTAACTGCAGCTTGAAAGACAGTAGTAAAAGTTTGCATGTGTGCCTTTGTAAGGCATCTGTGGAACATGGACATGAAATGCCTTTGTCTCTTCCATTGCAGATGTTCCTTCCAGCTTTTCTCCCTTTGTTGAATTCAAGGAAAAAACTCAGCAGTGGAAATTGCTTGGTAGGTAACTTGTTTCATACCATGTTTTCTAAATAGTTAAGATCAGATGTTTTCTCCGGGTGTTTCCTTCCCAATTGGCTGCAGCTTTGAGAAATGAGAAGAGCAGCAATTTCACTAGTCAGCTACTCTCTCTACTGTTAGCTATGGCAAGGCATCTATAACCTGCAAGCCTTATGAGAAGGAAGTCTTGTCTGTCCCACCAGTAAAGACTCAATGATACACATGGGACAGCTATGTAGAGTAAGTGGCCAGAGGGGATGGAGCATCTTTCTTTGTGTTGTTGACCTTCACTTCCATCCTTCAAGCGTGACTAAAACATTTTTCATGTTTGCACTTCCGTAGTGCCTTCCTCCCAAAGATCTCAACGTATTCTGTAGACATTAATTAAGCTCCTCAGTCCTCTGTGAGGCAGGTCAGTGTTGTTACAGATGGGGGAACTGAGGCATAGCTTGATAGACGCTTGCCCAGGGTGTCAGTAAGTAAATGGCAGAGCCAGGAATAGGGTCCAGACCTCTTGACTTCTAGTTCTGTGCTCTAGCCACCAGGCAAAACTTCCTGTCCTTAACCACAGTGATTCTTGCTCATATTCACAGGCTTAAACCGATTGTGAGCTTTGGACTCAGGAAGGTACTCCTGCACTCCCTTCAGAATTTTGGTGTGGGAATTTTCTGCTCAGGGATTAGGGGACTGGGTTTCACTTTCCTGGGGTTCACTTGGAGCACTGAGAGGATCATCTGTCAGTATCAGATGCACTTATCCCACACAATCTTGCTTGCCATTGCTGAAGTTTGGGGAGTTGGATCTTGACTGTTATTGTCTTCCTTCACTATACTGCTGTACCCACCTATGGGATACCTAGGGCTTCCTGAATAGCCTGTGTGTATTTAACTCTGGCATAATCATGGTATGTATGGAGAGTGACTTATCTGTAAGTGGAAGTTGCTCTGGAGCTGAATGTATGCAGAGTGGGGGAGGTGGTGGGAACTGATCAGGATGCACAGGTAGGAGGGTGCTGGCTCCGTAAAGAATAAAAGAACGTCTCCTAAACATTTTTTTTCTTCTTGGACTTTTTGTACCAGGCTCTTCCCAAGACCACGAGAAGGAACTGGTAGCGCTCTTCCAGCTCTGGTTGGAGACCAAAGACCAGACGTTTTTCAAGGTGAGGCAGTCTCTCCTTTCATAGCACAGATACCTGCATGGTTGTAGCACAGATAATAGCAGATATCACAGGCCGACATTTCTCTTTGTTTCTTGACAGGAAAATGAAGACAGCTCAGACGCCACCACACCGATTCCCCGGGTGTAAGTATTTAGCAATGAGGCAGCCTGAAAGCCCAGGCCTGTGATGCCTACTAAAGCTGTGGGGTTCAGTCACCAGGCCTCTGGGCCTGAACCGCTGCTTCTGGAGCAGCCGTCACCACATACTGTCCTTCCTCTTGGTAAAGCTTCTGTAAGGGCCACTTAGTCAAGATCTTTGCTGATGACTTTACTAATGACACAAACAGACCTTTATCAGTAAGTCTTGCAGCGCCGGTACAGCACCAGGAGCATGAGCTGGATTCTGTGCTCCTTTTGTGCATTTCTGACCATAGAATCTTCACTACAGACCACATCTGGGTTTCCTGATCTCAGGTGTAGTTTGTTGTCCTGGCCAAATTCCTACTCTGGCAATTTAGTCTCTTCCTCCTTAAATTCCCCCTACCATTTCAGTTAGGTGGGAAATTCTTCTTTGCTTCTTGTCGTAGATTTCTCGGTAGTCTGAGTGTGCTTTGTTGGACAGATGCTACATTCCATCCTAGCAGTAGCAGCATTTTGATGGTCCCTGTATTACAGATCATGTGCATTTCTGTAGCACCTCTTCCCTCATTGTTTCAGAGCTCTACGTATTTTAAGAAATCTACCTCACAGGGAGGTTGAAAGACAAGTACAAATACTGACACATAAATGGGGGTGCAGAGAGGTGACTTGACTTTTCCCACAGTCCAGATAGGATTTCACTGGCAGAGCTGGGGATAGGACCCAAGACTCCTGACTCCCAGAACCCTGCTCTAACCTTTAGATGACAGCTTTTCTGTGGATACAATCTGAAGAATGCTTTGAGATCCTTAAAGATGAAAGGCTCTGTATTAATGTAGGTTCATTCAGAATCTGTTCCTCCTGTGTGAGACACATTTGCAGGTAGGCTGTGTGTGGCTAGTCCTGCTTGATATCCTTTGGACCTGCAGTTTGACTGTAGTCACTGAGGACTGACACTAATCTTTGTTTCAGAAGGACTGACTACGTGGTCCGTCCCAGCACTGGGGAGGAGAAACGTGTTTTCCAGGAGCAGGTGAGAGGAGAAATTCACCCTTGTTTCAACGTGCATGTGCTTAAAAGTCATCTGGCAAGTAGGATAATTTAGAACAGGAGTCCGATATCTTCTGCAAACCACTTACAGTGAAAACGAGAACAATTGTAATAAATCTGTGCTGCCTTCATGCGGGCTTCACAGCTGCTGGCTTAAAGCATGTTGCGTTGAGAATTGAGCCCAACACTTTCAGTTCTACATACACTAGTGCTTCCCACTTGGGATAAAGGAGAGAATATATTCAAATCAATAATATTAAGGCTTGCATCCATGTTGCAGCTTCCCACAACTTGAGGGTCACCTAATTGGTACTCTTGAGCAGGTCTGATTCCATCCACCTGCAGGCAGTGAAGCATGGTTGCACACACCAGGAAATATTCAGTGGAGAAGATGTTTGTAGTAGATGTTGGTTTCAATGCATCTTACAGGCTGGCAGTCCATGTAAGGGCCTGTGCATTAGGAGAATTTCTCTTCACCTCTTCCATATGTAGGCTTCATATTCAGCTTGTGTTCAGCAGTGTGATGTGTATGCAGCAGGTCACTTTGCCACTTAAGGTGTGGTAGAATGGTGGGGTATACATTTGCATGAGAATCCTCGCCACCTGGATGTAATATGGTTTCTGTCACCTGTACTGACTCCATTCACTAAACAGGAAATAAGCTGGTGGAATTCACCTTTCATGTTTGGAATCTTTAACACTTGTGTAGTTGCTTAATATTTTGCCACACTTCACATTCCTCCCCCGCTTGACTCTAACTGGTTGTTAGATTAGCCAATTTAAACACAACACATTTCATTTGTATTAAAAATAATCCTTTGTGTAAGAGATGTTATATTAAATTAGGACCCAAGGGCACCAGTTGTCAGATGCTTCAGTGAGAGGCTTAAAACCCCCTAGTGCACTTCATAGTGCATGGTATTGAATCATGGGAGATATTCCTTCCTGACCTGACTGGTACTGCCTCACACCCTGAAGGGTGAAATGACTATCATTCTTCATGCAAGTTATAGTGCAGATGTTCTGCTCTTTAGATACATGGCTAATCGTCAAATGTGCTAAGACCTTTTCCTTCACCATATACCTCCTGCTGAGCTGTATCATCTCCCATCTCCCCACATCCAGGAGCGCTACCGTTACAGCCAGCCCCACAAGGCCTTCACCTTCCGCATGCATGGCTTTGAGTCAGTGGTTGGTCCCGTGAAGGGAGTGTTTGACAAGGAGACCTCGCTGAACAAAGCCCGGGAGCATTCTCTACTGCGATCCGACAGGCCTGCATATGTCACCATCTTGTCTCTTGGTAAGGTGGCAGTGTCCTCTGCAATACAGCTTTTTTTTTAAAAAAAAATATTTCATACAAATTGCCTCACACGGGGCTTTATACAGCAAAATCTTAGCAGGAGGACTGGGGAATTGGGTGACGTAGGCAAGGAAAAAACATGTTTCAAATGAGGAGCTGTTTCTGTGCTACATTTTTACGCTCAGTGAAGAAAGGGATATGGATCCGTTACAGATCAGTTCTTAGTTTTGGAAAGAGCCTGTTAGGAACTATGAGCCATGGGGATTTAACTCATGCCTGAATGCGCTATGGTACTGCCTCTTCATGAAGCGGAGTGTTAAGTCTTCTGGCAGAAGGCCTGAAGGCTTAGTCCACAGTACAGGCAGAGATAGCCATGACTCATAGCTGCCCCTCCCTGTAATTACAGTTTGAAGACAATCTTTAGCAGTTGTGGGTTTCTATTGCTGAAACAATCTCTATTGATTTACGAGGGAAGTTTCAAGCAGGAGCAAATGTTAGTGCAGAAGGTATTTTGCTTTAAACCATTATAGAAGAGTACGTGCACATTAGGTACAGCTCTTGGGCTCCGGGTTGCCAGATTGGCCCTCTGTATTGCAAAGTTTGGGTGCTGAAGTTGAGTGGCAGAGCCAGAATTTGCACCCCTGAGTTAGTCCCTCCAGCCCACAGGGGTTGAAGATGCTGCATGTTGCACTGGAGCTGCCCTTTGCCATCTATGCAGTATCGGTATAGTGGGTTCTGGGAAGATATCCATGGGAAGCTCTCCTCAGTCAAAGGAAAGAGCCAATGATGGGGAGCCTGTGAATAAGATGGAGAAACAAAACAAGAAAATATAAATTGAAGGGCTTGAAGACAACTGCCTAGATTTGCAGCTGGAGCCCTGACTAAGCCTTGTTTTCCTGTTATCTCAGTTCGTGATGCTGCGGCCCGCCTTCCTAATGGAGAGGGTACACGTGCTGAAATCTGTGAGCTGCTTAAAGATTCCCAGTTCCTGGCTCCTGATGTCACCAGTGCCCAAGTAAGTTGGATGACAATAGTCCATATAGGGATGGTTGCCATTTCTAAGCCTCAGAAACCACCATCCCTTCCTAAAAAATCCACTGATGAAGATAGGCACTATTTGGTGATGGACATAAGGCCCGGTTCCTTGTGGCTCATGGAGGTGGAAATGGGAGCTGTATACCATTTCATTGGGCTGCTACAGCACCCGCACCCCCTTTGAGCTTTGGATGGCCAAAATACAGCTAGCAGGCCAAATGTGGCCCACAGAGTTCATACTGTTCTCATCTTTGCTACAGAGCTGAAGGTCTCAGCAATGTGAAGCTTCATCTTGATCTGGGTAGACAAACAGCAGCATAGGCTGGAACCTGTATTCTCCAAAAGCTGCACCTCCTTGTTCAAATGAGGTTCGCTAATAATCGCTTCCATTTTTATGCCAGATAGGGTCAGCCTTTAAATTCCTGGTTATTTGTGAACATGCCCATTGGTTGGGCAAAGTTTGGGCACGTTTAGTTTACTGTGAGTTCTGTTTTTCAGGTTAATACAGTTGTGAGCGGTGCCCTGGACCGGCTACACTATGAGAAAGATCCCTGTGTGAAATACGATATTGGACGCAAACTGTGGATATACCTGCACCGGGACAGGAGTGAAGAGGAGTTTGGTAGGTGCTTGCTGTAGGGAGCCGTGAAGCATCTGGATTGGACTTGTTTGTGACACTTTAAAGTTCTGTTTAAAATCTCTAGATGAATATTTGAAAGAGTTGGTGTCAGGTTAAAAATGTCCTGGCCTGTTAATACAGCACTAGGGAAGCAGTGGCTCTGAAAACGATTTGGAGGTTGTGGCGGATAATCAGCTGAAAGTGAGCTTCCCAATGTCATGCCCCAGCCAGAAGAGCTAATGGGATCCTGGGCTGCATAAACAGGGGAATCTCGAGTAGGAGCAGAGAGGTTATTTTACCTCTGTATTGGTCACTGGTGTGACCACTTCTGGAATACTGTGGCCAGTTCTGGTATCCACAGTTCAAGAAGGATGTTGATGATTTGGAGAGGGTTCAAAGGAGAGCCGTGAGAATGATTAAAGGGTTACAAAATAAGTTTGATAATAAGACTCAAGAAACTTAATCTATTTAGCTTAACAAAGCAAAGGAATAAATATGTAATAACAGGCTCTTCAATCTAGCAAAGAAAGGTATAATGCAACCCTTTGGTTGATAGTTGAAGCTAGACAAATTCAGAATGGAAATATGGCACAGATTTTTAACAGTGGAATAATTGGAACATTTTACCCAGGGTTGTGGGTGGATTCTCCATCCCTGACAATTTTTAAATCAAGATCAGATGTTTTCCTAAAAGATCTGCTCTAGGTATTATTTTGGGGCAGTTCTATGGCCTGTGTTATACAAGAGGTTAGACTAGTTGATCACAGTGATCCCTTCTGGCCTTGGAATCTATGAAATACCTCTTACATTATTAGAAATTAGAAAGTGTTAAAAATCTAATTTTCATTTTTCGTGCTGTTTATTATTTGCTCATCTTGGGTAATGAAATGAGTATAGTCGGTTTCACTTCCCTTTCTAGTCAGTTTCTGGTGTTTATGACACCACACCATTAGCTGTTGAGCACTGATCAACAGAATAATATATCAAGTTGAAAGACTTGAATGTTTGTCCAGAAAAGTAGTGATCCATGTGCAAGAAATGTATACAGGTGTACATACAGCTGTAGTAGATGCATGTGCAATTATCTTTGTGTTTTTGTGCACAATTTTTTTCACATGGATTTCCATCATCGTGGCCAAACTTTCAGGTCTTTCAGTCTGATTTATTTTTTGTTGATTGGCAACTGACAACTTTTGATGTGTCGTCTCTCAAGACCAATCTAAAGTTGGTGAATGGCCATTCAAGTCTGCTGCCTCAGTTTTTCTTTATTCGGGGATTGTCCCCCAATTGTTCCTGTCTGCAGAACGGATTCACCAAGCTCAAGCTGCTGCAGCAAAGGCCAAGAAAGCCCTCCAGCAGAAACCGAAACCTCCAGCCAAGATAGTAAGTTGCTTTGTGCAAGTGTGTGGTACAAAGAATACAGGGGATAGGATGGCTTTGGGAGTGGGACACTGAACTTTTCAGCTTGAGGCTATTGGTTCAAATTCAGTCCATATTGATAGGTCTTCAAATCATTACCATCTGTTGGAGTTACATTCACACATATAGAATGAATTGATGAGTCTCAGTCAAGTTCCCAGTGGACAATTGTCCATGCTACAAAATCCGCACCACAGTTGGTGCTAATAGTCATCGGTGGTGGTGGGCTCAGCAGAGAGGCCAATGAAATGGAATTATACATCCTTCCCTAGGTTGAGGCTCATTGGCAGGATGGTGTGTGTGACGCTTGTCCTGCCATTGTCTGTGCTGTACTTGAGCTCTGGTTAAATAGAGGACTTAGTTCTCCAGGGCTTCCACTCCAGCATTTTTGATTAGCACTAAATTTTTGATCAAAATTATTTCCAGTTAGCAAACTAGCCAGTTGGCAGCGGGAGATATGAGATTATTAGGTCTGTCTGACATAGTGGAAATAGGAGACGAAGAAATCTGCATACATCCACCACTACTGAAATGCAGTCACCCCTGAAAGCACCAGTAGCCAAACAGCTGCAGTCACCCTGTGCCACATTGGGAAGGGAGGAGAATCATTAGCCTCTAACCCCAAGGTCCTGCTTTTGTGGAAGGTGCTTTAAGGGCTCATTTACGTCCGCACAGAGAAAAGTGCCTCCATTTTTAAGGTCTCACCCACGATATCCCTGCGCAATGAACTACTGCGCTTGTTTCCATAAGGACCCTCACTCCAGTTGTGCTTTTGTTGCAGAAGTCTAGTAGCAAGGAGAGTTCAGTGAAAGTGTTCCCCAGCAGCACTTCAGAGCCAAGCCAGCTGAGCCTCAGTGACTCCAGCATGCCACCAACCCCTGTGACTCCAGTGACGCCCACCACACCGGCCTTGCCGGCGACACCCATTTCACCTCCTCCAGTCTCTGTGGTTAGCAAGACTGTTCCAAGTGTTGGACCGGAGCCAGCTAAGCCAAGCCAAAGGTAATGCTTCCCCTGCGCTCCTTTGTGTTCCAGTATCAGCAGAGAACAAGTTCAATGCATGAACTGTGGGCACTGTTGGTCTCTCTTGTTGTCTTTCTTTATAGCTTCATTAACCCACTGACTTTCCATTTCTCTATAGCGTTCTTTTGGTGTCATCTCCTCCCATGCCCCAGCTTGGGACACTGCTCTCCACAGGTCAGACTGCACAGACGCAGGCTGGGCCACAGCCGCCTCCAACCAGGGTGGTAAGCCATACCGCTGCCTCCTCGGGACTCCCGCAGGTCCGAGTGGTCACTGCGCAGTCCAGCCTCCCACCTGTGTCTCAGCAAACCCCAGTGGTAACGCAGCAGCAGCAACCTGCATCGGTGCCTCAGATCCGTGCTACAGCCACACAAACAAAAGTACCACCGCAGGTGAGAATAGCCATGTAGAAATGGTGAGCCGGCTCTCAAGTACTTTTCACCCTGATAGATCCCGTAGCACTCTGGAGATGATATATACAAATCACTCACCAACTGCTAATAAGCAATCTCATCTGAGGTGAAGCACACCAGCCATGCTAGACCAGCACCTCTGCATAACAGTCTTAGTATTATTTATCACTGATTTATACGGCACCATAAATTTACATAGAAGTTTACAAACATAAAAGACCCAAAGCACTTACAGTCTAAGACAGACAAGCCAAATGAAGGAAAGAATAGAGCAGAAGTTCAGGAAAGGTGGCAGGTGGAGACAACATTGGGAGGAGAAGGCTTCCTGGAAGAAGTGGGTTTTAAGGAGGGATTTAAGAGGCACTTAGAAGAGGGGAAACTGTTTCAGGGCTAAGAGGCAGCAGAGTACAGAGAGAACAAAACTGGGAATGGGAAAATATGGAGGGAAGTCATAGGTGAGAAGAAAAAGCAGGAGACACAAGATTGTTTAGGGACCTGGAGTTAACATGTGAGACCCTTGTGTTTAGTGCAGTAAGTGGCTTCCTGTCTGTGAGGGGATTCAGATTAATTATGGCTGATATGCTCAGTGACAGGAGAGGAAAGTGAGGTTAGCAGCAATGTTTGGTTTAGACTGGAGGTTGCAGAAAGGAGAAAAAGGGAGGCCAGAAAGGAGATGGTTACAGTGATAAATGCTGGCTAAGCTCTTTTGGGCAGCAGACAGTTGTCTTGTTCTGTTTGTGCAGCACCTAGCACGATAGGGCTCTGATTCCTGGCTGGGGCTGCTAGGTGCTGCTACAATACAAATTATTACTAAGTGGTGAAATAAAGAGATGACAAAACCTTTAGCAGTGGAGACTGTAGACAAAGGGAAGACTTTCATTATAATGAAGTGGTAATGGAGCTTAGCAAAGGAACTGGATATAGGGGGAGAAGGAGAGAGAGGAATCACTGATAATAAGGTTATGAGCCTAGGAGGCAGAACTTAGTGGAGTATCAATGAAGGTAGTGAATGGGAGTGGATCAGGAGGGAGGATGTTAAATTCAATTCTGCAGAAGATGAGAGTGTGTCAGGATGTCCATGAGCAAATGTCAGGGGAGAGCAGAAGATGTTGGTCTGGACAGAAGGGCGTGCATCTGTGGACAGGGTACATAGAAGAGAGCACCTCTGAAGTTATGGGGTCAGGTTTTTTGGTGGGCAACATTAACTATACCTGGTTTGAATTTGGCTAGGTCAGCAGGGTTGATGCTTTTTCTTGTGAAAAGAGCCACGTGATTTTTTTACCATGTGATCAGGGCCCTTAGAAGGATGGATTAACCTACTCAGAAGTTGCCCAAGGAAAAATTGACACTGACACAAGCCACTGCCTGCACCCAATCCCCAACCTTGGAGTATGGGCACCAACCTGTTTCGATGGGGTGAAACTGTTGTTGTAGGTACAAATTTGTGGTCCAATAAACTTGACAGCACACACCTTTGCCAATAAGGGTTTGGGGTAGCTGTGTTTCCCGGCCTTAAAGAACAGTTTCAAGGAGGGACATGACAAGTGGAGGCATATGAGTCAGGGCAGGGAGAAGGGTCCCAGGCCTCTTGGACAGTGTGCCAGCAAGTGGCAGAAGGGCACAATGGGGACGTGAATGTCTTGCCTGCGACCATGCGTCTTTTGCCTTCACTTTTTACATTAGGCTGTTATGACCATACCAGTGAAAGCCCAAACCAGTCCAGTGCAGGTGCAACGGCCAGGAGCATCTGTGACAGGACAGGCAGGTATCGCTGTGACAGCACTCTCTGCGGCGTCCAGCCCCACTGCAAAGCCAGTAACCAGCTCTCCAGGCAGCTCTGCACCATCCTCCTCCTCTTCCACCACTGTCATCCAGAACGTAGCTGGCCAGAATATCCTTAAGCAGGTGAGAGGCACAAATGGGGAGCTGGACTGTGACTCACTCTTCTATTCCTTGTGGCTTAACAGAGAGCTTAGGTGTCCAGATGTGAAAGGCTCGTGGAAAACTACAGCAAGTCCATTACTGCTGGAAGGTTTTGTTGCCCATGCAGGTTCAGGCAGTTGAAGGCTTGCTGTATTTGGACCATGTTTTCAAATTCCAGTGTATGCAGTTGGTCACGCTGCAAGTGTAAATGTGGGATGTGCGTGTGTGGAACATGCAGACACCAAATGGACATTTTTGACCTCTTTGGTTACCAGCCCGGTAGGCTTGGATATTTCTTCCCCAAGCTTGACTGAAAGGGAGCTAGTATCTATCGTCCCTCAATCTCTTGTGTGGTGTGTGAGGGGAGGAAAGAGGTGCCAGCTAATGAATAATGAGTAATATCAGCCTGTTGGGAAGTTTTGTTTGTGTCCGGCTGCGTCTCGGGCCATTTCCTCACTGGGTGTAACATGGATTATACCTCTTTGGTCTTCCAGGTGGCTATTACAGGGCAACTTGGCATGAAGACCCAGGCTGGAAGTGGCATCCCACTCACAGCTGCTAACTTCCGGATCCAAGGCAAGGACGTGCTGCGCCTGCCTCCCTCTTCCATCACCACGGATGCCAAGGGACAGACTGTGCTGCGCATCACCCCTGACATGATGGCCACCCTTGCCAAGTCTCAAGTCACCACAGTCAAATTGACTCAGGACCTCTTCACAGCAGCTGCCGGAAGCAGCACTAGCGGGAAGGGCATCTCTGCAACTCTGCACGTGACATCCAATCCTGTCCAGTCTGCTGATTCCCCAGCTAAGACTAGCACAGCCACTTCTGCTTCTCCCAGCCCTGCTGGGACCACGGTGGTTAAAGTGACACCTGACTTAAAGACTGCGGAGTCGACCAGTTCAGCTTTCAGACTGATGCCCGCTCTGGGAATGACGATGGCAGACCAGAAGGGCAAAGCCATTACTACAGTGGCATCCACTGAGGCTAAGCCAGCTGCCACCATAAGAATTGTGCAAGGACTGGGGGTTATGCCACCGAAAGCAGGGCAGACTATTACTGTAGCCACTCATGCCAAGCAAGTGCCCTCTTCCTCTTCAGTGAGCATGCCTGGCACAGTTCATACCTCAGCTGTTTCTTTACCAACTATGAGTGCCGCGGTGTCCAAGGCAGTTGCTGTGGCCTCTGGGGCAGCTGGCACTCCCATAACCATAGGAACAGGAGCCACTGCTGTGCGGCAGGTACCCGTGAGCACCACAGTCGTATCTACATCCCAGGCGGTCAGTAACTCATGCTGTCTCTTGTGGTTGGGGTGAGAGGGGATAGTCTCATTCCCTCTTTCTGCTGAAACATCCCAGATCCCTCTTAATTAGGGCACTAGCTGATTTTAAAGCATAGAGCATTTAAGGACTAACCAGCTCATAAGAGTTACACAGTGACTGCTAAGAAGCATTGTGCCAGAAAAAGGGGTGGCTTCTGGCCACTAGGGGGCAGGTTCAGTTAGGTCATTTGCCCCCACTGCTGGTTCCCAACCCTCCCCTCAGACCAGGAGCCTGCAGGTTAGAATTGGGTGAGAAGCAGGAAGGCGCCCTCGTTTGGTAAGTGTGTGGGTTATGGAGTAAGATTTAGAGTGGTGGGAGGGGTCTTACCCATCCCAGTCCCATACCAATGGTCAGAGCTTCTGTTTCAAGGGGAGGGAGATGGGAGCTGAATTTACTTTCCTCCTCCCATTTCAACAAAGAACTGTTTTAATGATAGGGTCTCACAAGTCTACCCTACCTGGGAGCTCAACTGTAGAAAAGTGGATACAAGTTTATAAAGTGTGCCAGTCACCAGTAACAAATGTTGATGGGGAAAAGGTACAAAAGGGAGTCAAGAGACTAAGGATGAATCTGCTAAACTGGTTCTAAGGATAACCCATCTATGGCTGCAGTTTATAGTCTTTTTTTTCCATCCCACCCTGTCCCAGATAGGTCTCCTTAGTCTGGACAAAATCCAGAGCTAAGGTGGGTTGCAGGGAGAAGACTTGATGCTGATTTCTCCAAATTGTCAGCACATTATTCAATTTATTGATTCTCAGCCCCAGCAAAATATCCTCATCCAGATGGCAAGCAAGGCCCCATGTACTCGGCAAGATGGATGGAAATTATGTGGCAAGATCCCTGGATTCTGCAGCCCACCAGGGCAGCAGGCTGGAGATGCTGTGTTAGCTTTGGATAAACTGAAAAATTTGAGGTTTTTCACTGAAATCAATATGAAAAGGAATAATCCAGTCACTGCAGTTTTCCATCCTGTTTAATTTCATATTCAATTCAGTATATTTTATGCTGCCCTACGAAGTTGAATTTTTAATATGCTAAAGAATTTTATATAAAAGTTGCATAACTATTATAGAAGCTGTTGCAGAAGCTGAAGGTTGGGCAGCTGGGTAAGGTAGGGTACAGATGGGGTTGTGGGCATCAGAGGCGGTATGAGAGACAGTCTGTGTGACAGTCCCTGTTACCTGGATGTTAAAATGATCAGCAGTGAAATAATAAGTAGATTTGACAATGAAATTGGCACCTTTAAATTCAACATTAATTCTTTACTGAGGTGAATGGGGGCAGTTTGCAGCTCTCAGATCCCGTTGTTGCAGGCTCTCTGCAGACTCCGGCAGATGTCACTGCATTTGTGTATTCTTGGTTCATGTTTGGAAAGCTTTCTTTGCAACCATAAGGGCTAGAAACCTGGCTTGTAGTATAAAATGTGATTGTGCAGCTAATACCATGGCTGCAGAACCTTGAAATATGCTAGACCTTGGCTAAAAGCTGTCTTCAAACACTGATGGGAAGTGTCTTCCCTCTCTGGTTAAGATAAGTTTTCTCTATGACAAGTTTGTCACTACTACAGTAGTGGCATAAAATTCTACATCTTGTCGCTCAGCCATACAAGCCTCTTTTGCACCTGATAGGATTCTCTGGAACATTTACCTCCTGGAATGGTGTCAGCTTTGGAATTTCATGAGGTGCTGCCTGTGTTGAGCTGGGAGTTCAGTAAAAGTTAACGCCGGCACTTCTTGTTTTTTAATGCCCAAAGATGAGCACCTAAAACTATGTCTCAATAAAGGCAGCTAAATAAGTGGTCTGATAACTTTAGGCTCCCAAGCTGCAAATGTTAACCAAACAACCCTTCCCTGGGAAATGCTGCTGTGGAGACATAGGGTTAAGCAAGCTGTGAGGTAGGGTACATTTTAATGAGCCAGAAATGAGAGACAGATTTCATTAGCAAAGCTGAGAACTGTTGTTGATTTCTATGCCAGGACTGCAAGTGGCACCTGTACGTTGCCAGGCTCTTTACTGAACTCCCCATTACTCCCAATATTGTCTAATAATCTTCCACTTCCCTAGGGTAAACTGCCAGCTCGAATCACGGTGCCGCTCTCAGTGATCAGCCAGCCAGTGAAAGGCAAGAATGTGGTGACAGCCCCCATCATCAAGGGCAACCTCGGGGCCAAGTGAGTAATGTGCAACCTTCCAGTGAGCAGCATCTCCGTTTGCTCTCTCAGTGAGATGGAGAGGTCCAACAATCAGGTTCATGGAGATCTAGAAATAGAGGTTGGACACACCACAATCACAGGAAATTTGAGGGGATATACCCATCTTGCATGATCCGAACATGATTCCTGCTCACTTCTCCAGAGGAAGGCACCTCCAGATCATTCCTCCAAGGCAGTGGTGGGCAACCTGCGGTCCACATGTGGCCCATCAGGGTAATCGGATTGTGGGTTGCAAGACGTTTTACTGGCGTTGACCGTCCGCAGGCACAGTCCCCCACAGCTCCCAATGGCCATGGTTCGCCTTTGCCGGCCAATGGGAGCTGCGGGAAGTGGCAGCCAGCACGTCCCTGAGGCCTGCTGCTTCCCGCGGCTCCCAGTGGCTGGGAACGGCGAACCGTGGCCACTGGGAGCTGTGCGGGGCCGTGCCTGCGGACGGTCAACGTCAGTAAAATGTCTCGTGGCCTGCAATCAGATCACCCTGATGGGCTGCATGCGGACCACAGGTTGCCACCACTGCCCCAAGGTCTTTGCCCTGGAGGAGAATTTGTTCCCTACCCTGAACTTAGCTATCAGCTCAGCTCCGTGCACATGGGCGAGAATCACCCTGATGAAGTATCTAATCCTATTCATGATCTGAGGCCCAGTCAACATGAGAGAAACTAGCACAAGTGTAACTGCATCAACATAGATCCCATCAGCATGCAAGTAATGATCCATTTTCATTTCTAGAATCCTTGTCGCGTCACTCTAGCCACCACGTCCGGGGCAGGAAATTCCACATGCTGATTGCATTCTGCATTATCTAGGAGGGTGTTTCATTACCCACTGTCTGGTTAGACTAACCCATAGACAAGAAGCCGGGGTGACCCTCAGAGCTTCCAGTGTTGCAGTCATGTGACTAGCATGCAGTACCTTCTGCCATGCAGCATGGTGAACGTTAGCATAACCTATTCATTCTAACCTCTGTCAATATAGTCACATGAAAAATTTAGAGCCAGTGCTAAATGAGGTCAGTGGCTTTCATCTCTTAGCAGCTGAAGAGCAGTTTAGTCGGTGATCAGAGCGGCATAGAAACACAAATACTTTCATACCAAATCAGCAGTTACTGCATTTAGCTAATACAGGTACACTACAACAGAACCGTATTACCATTTGCATTTCCAGCTACTTTTGAAAATAACCAGAATTTGGTAGTGATTCTTGAATGCCAGGGTAGTCCCACTGTCTCACTCAGAGCTAAGTCGGGAGCTGCATGCAGGGCTATATGGGGAGTCCTAGGTTGTGTCACCAAGTCCAGTTGATTCAGCCCTCTGCATCACTATTGACCTTCAGTTGGTTTCTGTCTTTAGCATTAGTGGACTGGGTCGAAATATCATCCTGACTACCATGCCAGCTGGGACAAAACTGATTGCTGGGAACAAACCAGTGAGCTTCCTGACAGCACAACAGCTACAACAGCTGCAGCAACAAGGCCAGGCCACGCAGGTAAGAATACCTGGCAGGACTTTAGGTCTGCCCATTCGCTCTTCACTGCAGTAGCATCTCCATGAAGGTCTTGCCCATGAAGACACAAGGTTCCATTGACATTGGTACCCAATCTGCAAATGTATGTCTTTGGTGTTTGCACTGAGCACATCTAGTTCATCTCCCCACTTCCTTCTATAGCATCTGGATTTATTTTGCTTTAAATTTTAACGAAATGAGCTGCTGGATAGTAAGGATGAAGAAAAAGAACAATATTAATGTCAGGCAGCATGCCAGCTTTTCTCCCTCTGCAGTGACTTAGGGCTAAAAGGATTGTATCTTACACTTACTGATACTTTTGCACTTCTCTAGCACCTTCCAGCCAGAGGTCTGCAGCTTGAACTCCCTCTGTCTCCTAGGGCAAATCACATCAGTCTTTGTGCATCAGTTTCCCATCCATAAATTCGGTATAATAGTATAACTGGGAAGTTGCAGGGTACTTTGAGAGCCTGTGATATGAGGCCTGTAGAAGTCCAGAGTATCTAACAGATCAAATGCCTTTATTCTGAAAATCTGAAAGCAGCTGAGATTTGGGATTTTATTCAAACTGGTGATTAATCCTTTTTCACTAGAATCTGTCTCTTTCTTCCCCCCCTCTCCCCCCCAACCTGTCCCTCCTCCACTGCACTGTCCCAGACCATGACTGGATGCTTTGAACTTGCTGATGCCAAACTGTGCAGTCAGTGCCTTTCGGTATTGCTTGTATGGGTGACTTTTGGACTAACTTTAATGCTGGCTGTGACTTGAACCAGGTGAATTCTTTGCCCTGAATTAGTGCTGCTGGCCCATTGGGACTGATGCTGTGTGTGTGCAGTGTGACGACATATTGTGCTCTGCTGTGAATTAAATGCTCTTTCATTTCAAACAGGTGCGAATTCAAACAGTATCAGCCTCCCATCTCCAGCAGGGAACAGTGTCGGGCTCTACCAAGGCAGTCTCTACTGTTGTTGTGACAACAGCACCATCTCCGAAACAGACGCAGGATCAACAGTGAACATCAGTTGTGAAAAGGGATCACTTTCCAAGAGCTTCCCTGGCTGCCTTATCCTTCCCCCATCCATCACCAGTCAGGGCTTCTTAGGTGCCAACACAGACCATCCAGAGATTGGACTGGAGCCTCACCTGTGCCAAAAGCAAAACATGGCTTGCCTGGAGCCAGAATTGTGGTATCCAGTGGAAACCTCGGTACAGCAACACAAGACTCTGTATTTAAGAACCTAAACATCTCAGTCCAGAGTTGTAAAATCAAGCTCTATAGCAGTGACTAATTGGAGATTTTACTACGCGTCTTTATTCTGTTCTCATTCGAATTGCCCTTTTTGCAAATGGCAGTGTGCCTTGCTGTCGTTGCATTATGTTCTGGGTTAGCCTCAGGCCGTCCGCCTGGGTTCTTCCTTTACCGGTGAAACTTGCTGCTAGGGGAAGAGGGATTCAGTGACTCTCTAAAGTCATGGACAAGCTTCATTCTTGGTCTTGAAGTCCAGCTATCAGTTCTCTTTATATCCTGTAGAGGTGGCTGTAGTTGGTGGCTGATTTTATTGTTAGGGCTTAATCTGTATGCAATACAAATTCTATATATTTATTTATTTTATAACTTTTTAAGACCTCTCCTTTCACTTCCCAACCCAGATTCTATATTGACTGTCATCACCATGTCAGATTTCTGGAGAAACTTTCCGTTTGTTATCCTTCCAAAGGCCAGATAGAAGAGTCCTGTCCCATAGCATGCCTGATGAAGAAAACCTCTGCTGTAAAATAGCTAATAACTATTGTATGTATGTATCTGCACGTATGAGAGTCTGGCTGTGAATGAGCTCAGAGAAAGGACACAGGAAGAAAAGTCTGCCAGGGAATTTCCCTTCTTACATTTCTCAGTGACTGAATCATCAACCAGAGAAGACTACAGCCTGTTTAAAAGGAAAAGAGAACAAGCCTTCAGTTTTGTCCACGCTGCATTCATTCTGACTCAAGCAGAAGTGTTTTACTTTTAATCCAAGTTGATGCTGGCCTGGCCTTATTTGATTTTTATCTGTCTCTGATTTTTATCTTGATATACAAGTTGTTGGGATTGTGCATGTTACAGATCAGGAGATGAACTGACTTCTGCTCCCAACTCTGACATCACTGGAATTCTTTCTCTGAATGAGTCCAGAAGAAGTGTCAGGGTAGGAAAAAAATAACAATGCAGAAAGCAGTTTTATTTACAACCCATGCTCCAGAGATCTAACCACCCTCCCGCTTAGATCCAACCTGCCATCTCCCTTCAGTTCTAGACAGACCATTTCATTTTGGCAAGGAAAGAGTTGTGTCATACTGTCATGAAATGTAGTGTGATCATCTGATCTGCTAAGGGCTAATAGACACTGTTATAAGAAGGTTTCTTTAACATTGTTCCTCTTGTTTTTTTAATACACTGTTTGCCTTTGATTGATACCGTCATTGAATATAGTCTATTTAAAAAAAAAAAAGGCCCTGCTGTTCATGGTCTTCCAATGTTGAGCTGAATTGTTGAGGCTGGATTCTGCTTGAAAGACTCAGTTGTAGCTACTCATTGCTGGCTCAGGTACTGTTGATCCGGGCAGCATGAGGCTTTTGATTGAATTTAGATTGAGACCTTGTATGTCGTGCACTCTTTATTTTTAACTATAGCCAACCCACTTGGGAAAATCAGATACAAAAAATATATCAAGAAGCAGATGGCAGCTGCATTTGAGCAGAGCTAGGTACCTAAATGCAGCATTTTAAAATACTCGCTTGAATCATGGTTTTTGTGCACTTAACAAGATCTGGAAAGATAAAACTGCCTTTCCCCTCTTCCCCATATCAGTCACTTCCTGTGTCTTTGTCCCTTGTCCTTCAGGATGGAGAACAGGAAGGCTTCTGGTTTTGAAGCTGAATTCTTTAACCCGAGTTTATCTCAGTCAGGTAACCAAAGCTAGTCAAATATAGAGCTAAACTGAAGTGCTGTCCACAATACTCCTGAAATATTGTTTTTATATAAATCCTATCCCAAATCAGGGTAATCCCCATTTGCTAGTCGTATTTAACAGAGTTATGTCTCAGGCCTTAGAGACGTGCTGAATGTCTTTCTTACACTGTGCAGCACTGCGGCTTTAATGTAGCCCGTTACTGGTAATTAGACATGGTTTGTAACTCTTGAACTCGTGGCATTACACGGGGGGGGAAAAAACTATACCCCAGCATCAAATCAGGTGCATTATTGTGGTGGGAGATAACCTCCTTCTGCAGGATGGAGGGGTTTACTCTGGGCCAGCCAGGCTCCATTAAACTCCACCCTCTTGGAACCCTTGCCCCCATTATTTTTGATGGTTTTGAGCTTGTTTTCCTTTTACCAGCTGGTGCCACAGATAAGTTATTTATCATCTGTGTTGTGGTAGCATCTAGAACCTACTAGTGAAGGATCAGGGCCCTGTTGCGTTGGGCACTGTACACACACACAATGAAAAGATGGCCCCTCCCCGAAAGAGTTTACAGTCTGTTTAAAACATACTTATCCACTCAACATACTTGGTGTATCCATGCAGCATTCATCGGCTCTGCCAGCCCAGGGAGAGCTTGAAAGCCATTTTCACCAAACCTTGTTCGCCCAACAACAATTTATTTGTTTGGTTTTTGCCAAACCATTCTAGCAGTTTAGACAAATGTTCCGCGTGCCTATGCTATTTCTAGGCTTGGCAGAATTCACTTTTAAAAAAATAATTTCAATGGATAATTCAACATTTATCTTTAAGCATTTTTTTTTTATTTTTATCAATTTAAATTTTCATAGTTGTGGGAAATCATGGTAGGGGTCAGACAATTTAATGACAGTAGATTTTGCTATTCAAAAGTTTAAAGCTTTATAACCAATAAAACACCAATTGTCAATATGTCAAAATGTACAAAGTAAATATCCTTAAATCAAACTTTAATACGTTCAAGCAGCATTTTTCTTACTTTGCCTCTCTGTATACTTTGGTTCTTATCAGTGGAAATATATATATATTTTTTTTTTGTCGTTTGTGTGTGTACAGTGAAGTTAAAGACAAGATGGGTGAGGTAATAACTTATTGGACCGACGACTTCTGTTGATGAGAGAGACAATCTTTCGTGCTTACATAGAACTCTTGTTCAGGTCTGGGAAATGTACTCAGTGTTACAAGGTGGAATAGAATAGATTGCATAGCATAGGTAGTTAACTCCTATTTCAAGGGACCATTCAAGGTGAAGTGGACTGTTAACATATTTCCAGTCATAGAAGGAAAGTGGAGGGGCGGGGCGGGAGGGAGATAAATGTGTTACAGATTGTTGTAATAAGCTATAAATCCAGTGTCTTTGTTCAGTCCATGGTTTTTAGTGTCTAGCAAAGTTATTAATTTAAGCTCCCAGGCTTGTCTTTTGAAGGAGCTGTGCCAGGTTTCCTTTGAGGATGCGGGCTGAGAGGTCAAATATAGAACAATCACTTTGTGGAAAGCGTTTACCCACAGGTGATAGGGTGTTTCTGTCTTTATCATTTTTCTGTGTGAGTTCTTTGAGAGCGTAGTGACAGTCTCGTTTCACCCATATAGTTGTTGTTGGGGCATTTAGTGTACTGGATGAGGTACACCACATGTTGTGATAGGCATATGTAGGACCCGTGGATCTTGAAAGTTGTGTTTCAGGGGGGTGTTGATTATCGTAGCAGTGGAGATACATCTACAGGTTTTGCACCTGTTGTTCTGGCAGGGTCTGGTGCCGCTTTGAATTGGTGTGTCCTGGTCTGTAGGGAGCTTGCTTCTGATGATGAGCTTGAGGGGTTGTTTGAAGGCCAGAAGAGGGGATTCAGAAAAGACTTCAGGATGTGGTCCCCATCGAATGTGGGTTGTAATTGTTTGATGATTTCCAGTGTGGGGTGGTAGGTGACAACTAGGAATGTGCGTCGAAGGTGGGTTTATTTCTGTATTGAAGCAGGTTCTCCTGGGGTATTTGGGGGGCCTGTTCCATGATGCAATCTACTTCTCTGATGGAGTGTCCTTGATTGGTGAAGGCATTTTTAAGTGTGTTATGGTATATATCCCAGACTTCCCTTTTGGAGTATATTCTGTGGTATCTGAGTGCCTGGTTTCTTGGTGTTTTGGGGTGGTTACTGGATCTGTGAAGGTAGATGTGATGATCCATAGTTTTCTTGCTTATAGTTGTTTGTAGGGTTCCATTGCTGAAGCTGATTGTGGTTTCCAGGAAGTTGATGCTAATGTGGGATTGTGGATTTATGGTTTGTTCCTACAATCCTTCCACTTAACCCCCCCACCCCTATTCTTTTTTTTGTTTTGTTTTCTCCCTTTCTTCCCTGTGACTAGAGAGGTGTTAACAGGGAGGAAAGGGAGAAATTGAATGGTCCCTTGAATTATGACAATCTTTTCCACTTCTGTTTAGCTCTGACACTGAGTGCCTTTCCCAGACCTGAGGAAGAGCTCGAAAGCTTGTCTCTCTAACCAACAGAAGTTGATCCAAAAAAAGCTATTACCTCCCTCATCTTGTCTCTCTACTATCCTGGGACCAGCATGGCTACAACACTGAAAACAGCGAAATTGATATTTACCAACCATCTAATCCTTTCAAGCCTACCCTATTTCCTACCTCCAGTAGCACTGAGGATGAGAGGGGATACCCCTTCCCAGAGAGCTTTTGTAGAAGTCTGATGCTTTACTCTTAGGCTTGCTCTGAAGAGATCTTTCCTACCAGACAATGTTCCATGTTTTTTCACTGTTTACTTGAAATGCTGGGGTCATCTGTAGCATTTGATTAAAACTGGACCTTGTACTTCGCTCTACTTGAGGCACTTTTGTTTCTCTGCAGTTAAGAACTTGGGTCTCTAATTCACTTGCACCTTGTCACAGATACAGTCTGGCTCTCCCTGCTGTGAAGGGAATCCACACCTCTGGATCCCCAGGTACTTTGAGTTTCCATGGCTCTCAGCAGGAAGCATTGTTTCTTCCCTTGGCCTTTCTGACACATTCCCTGGGCACCGACTACGTCTGCTATCCCTTCACGGAAATAACGCCCCTCTGCCCACCTGCTGTAGGCCCCTAGGACCAGTACTGACCCCTGGGTATATTAAACGCACCCTCTCTGTTCTACCCGACAAGGCGAGCCTTCTGGTTTATCTTTCCAAAGGGTCCCGTGGGAGTTGTAACACACAACACTACTCAAACACTGTTGCTCTTCAATAGTCTGAGAAATACACAGAGTACAGATCATATAGAAAACAACAAATATGCTGAACGCAAGCCACTCGCTAGCTCACCTTTGCTCGGTGTCCATCTGTGTTCAGGAAAGTAGGCGGGGACCCCTGCTTCATCAGGCTCTCAATGCTGGGTTGCTTCTCCCTCCTCTTCCAGTGGAGAAAAAAGTCCCCAGAGTAGAGCAGCTCCTGCCCTTTTATAACTTTCAGCCCTCCTTTGTCAACCCAGCCACATCACACAGGGCTGTGAAACATCCACATCCACATCTCCACTGTAGACAGTATTAGGTCGATGAAAGAATTCTTCCATCGACCTGCTCCCACTAGGATTACCTCTCCCTTGGCGGAGGTAATGTCTACAGTGAAGCACTGTTGCAGCTGTACCACTGTAGCGTTTCAAGTGTAGGCCAGCCCTCAGATTCCTCAGGTGATCAGATCCCTGCCAGTGACTTCATTGCCCATGTGACCATCTCCCCGACTTCAGATTTAAAAAAACCAGTTTGCTCTGGGCAGCAGCCATCTCCGTATCATTTAGATGGAGGATTATCAATGCTTAATGACTCTCTTATCAGGCCTTTGCCGCTACACGTTGGAAGTTCAGAACAACAGGAAGACAACAGCGAAGATGACGACTAGCCCTATATTTGAAATGGAGTTTGCAGCTTGGTAAAGATACAGAGTTCATAATCTGACAATGAATTCATAAAGTGTACAAGCAAATTCCCCAGATCATCACACCTCTCTAGGTCTAAATGTTTTGTGGCATTTAGGGACAAATTCCTCTGAAATTTTTGAAAAAGCAAAGTACAGTGTGTATTAAAATGATTAAATTAGCTTATACCAGCCAAGAAACTGCTCTCGGCCATTCTTATTGCAAAGCCTGTGCTAACTAGTGTTCAATTGACACTCCTTTCCCCTCACCAAAAGGGTAGAACTTTTAGATCCCTGCTCTTATGGGCTCGTTAAATGGAAAGAGTTCTTCATTCCTTCCCTGTCGCTGCTAAGCTGTTTGCTGAACATGAGCAGCCCTCCCTGGGTTACCGCTGCTCTGAAGCTCCTTCTACTAGAATTTGAGGTATATGCCCTGAGGTGCAGGAGCAGCTACCTCTGCACAGACCCTTTGTGTGGAAAAGCTACACATGGAGTTAGAAAGAAGGTATGTATTTTTATGTATTATACGAGTGCCTTAATTCCTCCTCTCTCCACCAGTGGAATAGATACATGTCTCATCAAGAGAGTAACTTCTAGCCACCACCCACAAGGACTAAGGCCTGGTCTATGATACAGAGTTAGGTTGATGCAAGACAGCTTAACTATGGAATGCCACTACACTTAAATTTCGCTCCTGCCGGTGTAACTGCCCAGCTACGCCAACTTAATAACTCCACCGCCACGAGCGGCGTAAAGTCAAGGTTGATATAGTTAGGTCGACGCAGAGTCAATGTAGATGCTGCATTGCTTATGTGGACTGTTACAGGCTTTCAGGAGCCTTCCTGCAATGCCTCCCACTAACAGTACAATCAATACAAGCGCTCCTTGTGAGGACGCGCACCGCCGACACGAGCAAAGTGTAGACATGTATGAGCGATGTAATTGCGGCGGTGGCTGTATGCTGATGTAAGTTAGGTCAACTTAATTTTGTCGTGTAGACATGGCCTTAGTAAACTTCCCCTACCACACACACATCCATAAAATATTAACACCTTTAATGAGAAGCGAAGTCTGCCTTTTTTAACAACTGATGGGTGGGTATGTACTAAAAAAAATGAAGCCAGTCTGTTCTGTAACTGTACAGGGCACCCTAATGACTAGAAACTCGCCCTGGAGATACTCCTAGGGTGGTTCTTAATGAAAATGACTTTCCAGACCATGATTTAAATGTTAGGAGTCACTTTTCCTTAGATGAGGTAGGGAAACCTTTTTCTGACTCTCTCTCTTTAGAAAACGGAAACTGAAGCACGTAACTGCGACATGGCCAAAGTAGCGGAGAGTGTCCATGGCAGATCCAGATTTAGTACTTGTGACTCCAGTCCTGTACCTGGTGCCTATTTTCAATACTTAGTCATCTTTCTGTCAAGTTTTGTTTACGTAGCTCTAGAGCTGACTGCCAGGCCAACGCCTGCGCTTTTGCCATAAACACCTTAAAGGCACAAATGATACACCCCAGAGCAACAGGCATCAGAACAGGCAGTGTTGTTATGTGGGAAGGGAGAATGTGCTGTTGTTTCTGTTTAATGGAAAGGGTTTCTGTCTTAACAGCGAGGGTAGGAATGGAATGATGATGATGAGCAAAATTCTCAAAGTGCTTAAGACTCCCACTGTAAGTCACTTTGCTTAAGTTCCTTTATATTCTGCTGAAAGAGAACTGAATGACAGCTAGTGTACATTCATTTGCATTTACAGTAGTGGCTAGAGTCTAGCTGGGTGAATAATTCATTTTTCAGTTGGCCGTTCTGATTTAAAAAAAAGGGGGGGTGGGCGCTGATTGAACTGAATTTGAAAACTGAAAAAATCTGTTTTGGGTTCAATGAAGCACGTCATTTGACCTGAAACAAATGTTTTTGGACATTCTTAAAGGGCTAGGTTCACACAACAAACAGAAGAGGAAGAGGTGGTGATACCTTTCTTCTGTTTTGTGAATGGCATCTAAGCCGGAGGGGACGATCATGTGAATTGGGGTTGATCAGTATTGCATTTTTTCAGCAAATAAATTGTGTGAAATATTTTTGCCCAGCTGTAATGTAGAGCACCTAGATCACATCCCCTTTGTGCTAGGTGCTGTACATACATAAGGAGACGGCCTCTGCCCTGGAGAGCTTACAAACTGAATAGACTAGACAGTGGTGGAAAGGAAGTATTGTTATCCTCATTTTTACAGTTGATTAACCGAGGCACAGAAAGGTTAAGAGACTTGGCTAGAATCACAGAGGAATGTTTGGGAGGAGCTAGGAATTGAACCCCGATCTCCGGCTTCCCCATCCATTTTTCCTCTCATTAGTTATTTGTGGAGCTGCACGTTTGTCATGGGGGGGGGGGCGTCAGATACTGTGTTTGGTTTTTAATCCATTGGTCCATGATGTCTCTGGGAGGCCTCAGGGCACAGGAGCCCCAGTGCAAGGTGAGTGTGGGATGGGCTCACTCTCCAACCTCCCCCAGGGTCTCCCAGCCTTTGGGGGTAGGCCCAATTCTCCCCCAAGGGCAAGACCCAACACCACCACTCTAGGGTGACCAGACAGCAAGTGTGAAAAATCTGGATGGGGGTGGGGGGTAATAGGAGCCTATATAAGAAAAAGACCCAAAAATTGGGACTGTCCCTATAAAATCTGAACATGTGGTCACCCTACACCACTCTGACATGTCCCCCCGGTGACTTTAACATTTCTTCCTAAACCTGAGACTTTTACTAAATGTACTGTGAGCTCGCTGTGATTTTTTTGTTAAAAAACACCATGACAAATCTGCAGCCCATGTTATTTGGGGGGCAGGAAAATCATCCTGGCTTCTAGGAAGGAAGAGACCCCACCATGGAGTCAACATTTTCCACGTTATCCGTTCCCAGTAGGAGGGGAGTATACGAACTCATGTCGAACGTCGAACTCCCAACTTTTCCCCGACTGCCATATTTCTTCCACCTCTCAATGCAACTGTAACAGATTAATATTGATACAGGCATAGTTAACAAGCTATGAGACAGCTTCCCACCTTCAGGAAATGAATCAAGTGAGAGAACTAAGATTTATATGACTTTTTTGCATATTTTTTAATCTTCAGGGTTAAATTTTAACAAGGTCCTGTTGTCTGTGAAGGGTTGCCTCTCATTATGCAGGTCCTAAATTGACGATCCAAATCGTGAGCCATTAGTTTAACCCCAGTGGTGCTGAGTATACCACATATTGGATAGCCAAGTAGCCATGTTTTCTCCAGGGTACCCTAGGCTCATCTTGCCTATCTACAACAGGTAACTCAATGGACTGGATGTTCTGTACCAAACTGTATCTGGAGTGAATTTATATTTTGGCAGCAGTGAAGCAGTTAAATGTCACCTCTATTTGCTGCTCTAGTGCTTAAATAAGTTCAGAAGGGGGAAATGTTCAGTGCGTTTTATTTTGGATTGAACATCTAAAGTTGCTACGTTAGGGGCTTGTTCACCCATGGAATAAGTCCATATACCCACCATTGACAATGGCTAGGCAGTGCTGGAACCCCTGCTTATTACATCAGTCAGAATCATCTCACTCCCCCATTTGTTCTCTCACCCGATACATAGATGATAAACTCTGTGGGGTGGGGCGGGGGTCATATTTTTGTTAGGAATGTGCACGGGGGGGGGGGGGGGCTGATCCCTCACTGGGGGCCTCTTGGTGCTACCACAGTACAAATAATGGGAGTTCTTTGCCCACTGCATATAAGCAGTTCTGTTATCTATTGTGTGTCACTGACACAAACCAGGGCTAGTTACTGTCATGTCTGCACAGACCATTCTCCCATCCTGCCTCCCACCACCTGGCCCCACTACGTACCAGTAAACGATGGTGTAGTTGATGATAAAGAGGAGGAGAGCACCTATATAGTGCCAGCTGAAGCACATGGTGAGGAACATGATGTTTTCATGATCAGTCTGGTCCCAGCCTGGCCCTCCCCATGGTGGGTACAGCACAAACCCGATCTAGTTAGAATAAGTGGTGATATGATGAGCAGGCCAGCTCCTCCAACACCCCATCCTCTCCTTTATTACACAGCTTCAGTATCAAATATGGATGCACTGACCAAAGGCTCCCCATTGTACTCTAGTGTCTGCTAGGAGATTGCACTTCTTTTGTACCTGTGCCTTCCTGCAGATTTGCACACCAATTTTACCTGCTGATGAGACTGTTCTAACGTGCTGGCTTGGGACTGCCATTGGAAACCATCCAGACACTTCAAGGAATGCAGAATTTGCTTAGTGACCGACTACAATGAGCATATTGCACTGGGTCCTTGTGTGCATCCAGGTGAAATTTCAAGTGTGTTTTTAATCTGCAAAGCCCTATATGGTTTGGGTCCTAGCTATAGAGACAGCCCATCTGGAGTACTGACGTTAGTATAGTAATGGGGGAACTATCCAGTTTTTCTTTATCGTCATAATACCCCTGTGAGGTAGGGAGGTATTAATATCCCCGTTTTACAGGTGGGGAGTTGAGGCACAGAGACACTAAGTGACTTGCCCAAGGTCACGCAAGTAGTCTGTGGCAGAGCAGGGGATTGAATCCAGGTCTCCCAAGTCCAAGGCTGGCACTTTAACCACTAGCCTATCCTATTTTCCCGATGCACCAGCTGGTCAGCTGAGATAATCTGAGGTGTTTGTCCTGACTGTCCTTACCTTTGAATTTAGTCAGAAGGGGGCAGGACTTAGGTTCTAACCTTTGGAATTTGCTCTCCCTGCTTGTCTGACAGAGCACAAGGCTGCTGACCTTGAGAGCACAGTGCAAGACTTGCTTGGCTTCTAGATGAGTCCTGATTCTATTAAGTTGTGGATGCAACAAAATGACCAACATTCCCAGGCTGAGCCGCACTTAGTCTTACAAATGTGTGTCTGTGGTTTTTTTTCTACCAAATCGGAGGTAAAGTTTTAAGAACCAATGCATACAATTATAACCTGGAGAGAGAACTGCTGTAACCCGGAGAGCTGTTAGTTGTGCTGGTCCCAAGATACTAGTCAATCAGGCTGAAAGTACAGAGTAAGAATTACAAACCTGCAAGAACCAGGATCCTTGGAGAAGGAACATGGTAGTCCTTAAGAGCTCCAGGATTGGGTGATCTCGCATGAACACTTCCAGAAGGGAGCAGAGGGCACCACCAAATATGGCAATGAGCATCAGTGAGTGGATGTGCTGATCCAGCGCGGGGCGGTGATGGGCATGAAAATAAAAGAGAAAACCTGCCAAAATTCAAACCAAATTGTGCTAATACTGCTTAAATGATTAGTGAAGAACTGGACGCAAAGAGCCAACCAGTGACCCTGGAGCCTAGGCTGTGATTGATTGAAGAAGAAATTTTCCCTACTTTGGGCACATGCAACTGCTTTTAAAGGAAAAGGTGCCTGCTACGTATTTGGGTCTGATAGTGCAGATCACCGAGAGGACCTATTGATCTGAAAGGAGATGTTGCCACTTAAAAAATTGAGGCAAGCAAGTAAAGGAAGAATTTCTGGGAAAAGCCAGGTCCTATTGTCCAAATGAGTATGAGGCAAACAGTCTGTCCCCAGTTGACAAGGCAAGTCACTGATAAGTGACTGTTGGTAAGTCAGGTTGTGTGAAGTACCTTTCTTCCTGTAAATAACTGATTGTTCTGAATCACACTGTTTTGGAACAGAGCTTTGTCTCTCTTTTTCTTCTAGTGCTGATGCCTGAGTTTCTGCCCATTCTTTGAAAATGTCTCATTCCCTCTTTTTTTCCCTTTTGACAATGAAACTATGCCCATGTGCCCAGAGGTTTTCCAAGTTTCTCTCTTAGCCATTGATTTGAAACAACGAGCCAAGAGCCTCCCCTGAAATGAAAAACTCAAGTGAATAATTTACAAATGTGAAGGATTTTATAATTGTTGAAGCCACATAGGCCTGGTCTACACTTAACATTTAAGTTGACCTAGCTCTACTGCTCAAGGATGTGAAAAAATCCACACCCCTGAGCACCATAGTTAAGCCAACCTAATCCCCAGTGTAAATGCGGCTAGGTCGATGGAAGAATTGCTATGCGGGGGGTGGATTACCTACATAGACAGAAAAACTCCTCCTGTCGACGTAAGAAACATCTATGCTACAGCAGCATAGCTGCAATTGTGCCTCTGTAGTGCTTGTAGCGTAGATATAGCCATAGTGTTGCTGATGGATCTGAAGAGTTAACAGGATTTCGAAACCTATATGACAAAGATCCCCAAACTGTGGGTCACACCCTCCTCAGGGAGGCACAGAGGAATGTTTGGAGGGCACGGCGGGGCCTGAGCCAGCTCCCACGGGATGGGGAGGGAGCACCTCCCTGCTCCACTCCCAGCTCTGCTCCAGTCTCAGCTGCTGCTCTGCACCTGGCCCCGGTCCCAGCCCGTGGCCCTGGCCCTGGCCCTGCCCCCAGCTGCAGTCCTGGCCTTGGCTCCCTTACCCCGTCTGCATCCCCTCCCCCCGGGAGCCACAGACCCACTCCCGGCCCCAACTTGGGGGAGGGGAGCACAGACAGGGGTAAGAGGGGGCGTGACCCTAAAAAGTTTGGGGACCACTGCTATTAGAGCTTCTGATTCATCTGTTACCTAGGCTGCCGCAGCCTTTTGTCAGTAGTGCTGTTGCTACTAACCTTCAACAAACAGCGCCTGGGAGAGCATGAAGCGATCCAGCCCTGGGGGCAGCCCAAGTGGGAGGGAGATGAGAATATCCACTAGGCCATTGAGGACATAAGCGAAGTACATGGTTCCATGTGTCCAAGTCAGCAGGTCCACTCAAGTGTGATCCTGGGTGTAGAGATGCAAATGGGGGCCCTCGGGAATAAACTGTCCAGCAAGAATCCCTATCCAACAGGAAAAGGGCAGGTGTGAAGGGAGAACAGGATCCAAGTCACTGAGAAAGCTATTAGCGTTTAACCACCTTTCTGCTCTAGGTTTGGCATGTAGGCGAGTAAAGGATCAGAATCCAGGCGCTGTGCAAGGATCCCCTTACCCCAGCCTTCCAGCTCTGCCTGTGGCGCTCCCCTCTCTCCCCCTTTGCACTGTTGTGGTACAGGGAGGCAGGTGCAGCTGCGACAGAGGTAAGTACTTTATCAGTATTAACCTAGATGTGACATGGAGTCTGCACTACTGCAGGGCATAGTGAGATCTCTTGTCTTAAGTCTGCAAACGATTTACAGTGCATCTGCCTTCTTTTAGCTTCAGAAAGATGTATTACTAGTCAAAAGCCCAACACAGCCTAACTACAAACTTTAACTGGAGGACAGGGCAGGCTATTGGAGCCTGCTGAGCAGATCCTGCCCCCTTTCCCATGGTCTATAGGTAGGGCCCTACCAAATTCACGGTCCATTTTGGTCAATTTCACGGTCATAGGATTTAAAAAATCATAAATGTCATGATTTCAGATATTTAAATCTGAAATTTCACGGTGTTTGTAATTGTAGGCTCCTGACCCAAAAAGGAGCTGTGGGGGGAGTCACAAGGTTATTGTAGGGGAGGTTTCGGTACTGCTACCCTTACTCCTGCGCTGCTGCTGACGGTGGCACTGCCTTCAGAGCTGGGCAGCTGGAGAGCGGCGGCTGCTGGTTGGGAGCCCAGCTCTGAAGGCAGCGCCGCCACCAGCAGCAGCACAGAAGTAAGGATGGCCTGGTATGGTATTGCCACCCTTATTTCTGCGCTGCTGACAGCAGAGCTGGGCCCTCAGTCAGCAGCCACCACTCTCCGGCCGCCCAGCTCTGAATGCAGCGCAGAAGTAAGGGTGACATGGTATGGTATTGCCACCCTTACTTCTGTGCTGCTGCTGGCGAGGAGCTATCTTCAGAGCTGGGTGCCTGGCCAACAGCTGCCACTCTCCGGTCACCCAGCTCTGAATGCAGCGCAGAAGTAAGGGTGGCAATACCGTGACCCCCCCCCTAAAGTAACCTTGCAACCCCCCTGCAACTCCCTTTTGTGTCAGAACCCCCAATTTGAGAAATGCTGGTCTCCCCCGTGAAATGTGTATAGTATAGGGTAACAGCATACAAAAGACCAGATTTCACGGGGGAGACCAGATTTCACAGTCCGTGATGCGTTTTTCATGGCTGTGAATTTGGTAGGGCCCTATCTATAGGAGAAAACTTATTTGGTGCTTGTTGTTCTGATCGACAAGTGTGGGTGCTGACACATCGGGCAGCTGGGGGAATGACACACTGCTACTAGCTGAAAGGAAGGGTAATGAGCTCCAATCCTTACCCACTAGAGTAGTGATAACTTTGCCCATCCCTTCCAGGAGCTCCAGATACTGGTACCACTTATTTTTGCTGATGTTTTCATTCTCCCTCTGCATGAGATACTTGATGGGGTATTTCACAGACCACAGGACCCCAACTGCCAGGAAGTAGCATCCTGGCAGGGCATGACCTTCAAAGTTTTTCATCCCTGAGTGTCATGAAAAGAGAAAGCAATCAGTGTTCATGCTGGAAAGCAAATGAGGTTTTCTGATGCTCTTAATTACACAGGTAACTGTGATTTGTATTGTATTACAGCGTTTATAACTAGCCAGCAAAATGAGCAATTCTTCCCAGCCTATTCATAAAGAGCTGATTGTTTTTCAAAAGTCCTGAGCACCTACAGATCCTGTTGATTCCTTTACCCACCCAGGTTTGAAAATTTGACCTCAATATTCAGGATTTATTGTGTTTATAATACTAATTCCCACCTCAATCTTTTCCTCTTTTTCTGAAATCCCAGGTAGGTTTCCAGCCAACGTGATCATAGAGAGTAAAACGTCACTGGCTTTGGAAAGGATTGTATTTAAAATAGTTTATGGGGACTTTGGCTCTGAAGCCAGAATGGGGTATGGCTTTGCAGGTGGCAATTATTTCATGAGAAAGAGGCTCTTATGATGGCTTTTTTCTATGCCTGTTTCTAGGACTGATGTTTTTCTAGTGACATGGAAGAGCGGGTGAATAATGAGGTGACAACTTGTATTATTATTCTATATTATAGCCAGTGTAGGTAGGACTGTGTACAGTTAAGGTTGTTCCAACACTTCCTATTTATAAGACCCTGTTTTCAGTTGCTTATAACTTTGCCAGACATTAATAGTTTGAGCTGAAATTTCCCATGCTAGGTGTCTGCCTCAGGCAAAATTTTTGGGGAAAATTTCAGCTAAAACAGCTGGGCCATTTTTGAGAACAAGATTAGGAAAAAACACATTTTGTCCATCTTTTAAAAAAAAAAAAAATCTTTCAACTGTTTTGTTGAGAAGCTATAGTTCCCCCCATGATTTGGAGCAAATACTTGAAATTTAGCGGGGGAGAGGTGGGTGGTGGCTATAGTGCCAGGGATATGCCTTTGGGCATCCCTGTGAAAATTTATCCAAATCCAAGTTAGAAGTCTCTGGAAAATCTCTGTTCACACACATGCAGCAGAGACTTGTTAGAGTCTAGCAACTAAACTCTCCAAAGATTTCCTCTACGCAGAGCACGCGCCATCTCCTTACAGCTCGTAGTGCTGAATAGACTACGTGCCGTTCCCGAAGAACCACTGAGCATGCGTTGTCTTTGGGGCAGCCAGCTCTGGACTGGACTTTCCCTTCAACTGCTGCTCAGCCTCTAGAGGTGCTGTGGTGCCAGGTACCAGAACTGAGAGCTTTTGTCCTTTTTAGGGGTTCTTTTTACCTAGGCCAGGAGGAGGGGGAGAGAAAATTTGGCCATATTGTAAATCAGGAGTTTCCTCTTAGGCAAGAAGAACAATAGTCTTATCTGCCCATCTTAGTTTCTATTCTTGGAGAAGTGAACCTCTCACTCATCTGTGGTTCCTTAGACTAAGCATCCTATACAATGTCAATTGCATTCTTAGGGTATGTCTACATATTTCCCCGAGGCAGGGAGTCTCCGAACCCATATCTACAGGCTTGGGCTTGCGCTACGGCACGAAGAATAGCTGTGTAGACATTCCTGCTCAGGCTCTGAAGCCTGGGGCAAAGGGTGGGTTTCGGATCCCCAGTTCCAGTCCAACCCTGAACATCTACAATGCTTTTTATAGTGCCATAACATGAGCCCCTGTAGACCTGGCCTCAGAGACTCGGTGCTGCAGGGTTTTTTTTATCATGTACACATACCCTTGTTGTCTTTACTTCCTAGGTGGCGTTCAGGACTAGGTCGGTGGATCGTATTTTTGAGTAAACAGATGAGGATAGTTTCTCTGATTTTTGAGGGCCAAGAAGAATTAATGGTTATTATTAACCATTGCAGGCCTATTTGTCACCTGTACCTCTCACATTCCATTGGGAGGAAACCAATAAAGAGCTTACCAAGTATTTTTACAAAGAAAAACCCAGACAGAGAGCAAGCGCGTGCAAGTCACCCCGGAACAGCCAATAGTCTGCTGGCTACAGCACTCACCTGGGATGGTGGAAACTCTGGTGCAAGTCTCTTGTCTGCATCAGGCACCACAGAGACTTGAAGCTGGGCCTCCCACAGCTCAGATGGGTGCCCATCCCTCCAAGCTATTGGTGGGTACGCCTGTCCTAGCTCAAGGAATTGGCATTTTCCGTTGAAAAACCACTATCAAAAAATTCCCGATCCGCTCTAATAATAATAATACCTCTGAGCAGTTAAAAATAAAATAAAATAAAAACCCAAAAACGTATCTGAAGTTTTTATTAGTTTTTATCAACTTATCATTAATTTTCCAGGTAGCAGTTGTGAATCATATAAAAATTTCTAAACTACCCAGTTGTGACGTTGTGCAGTCTATATGGTTTTATAAAAACATAAGTGAATATAATGTAACGGGGATATGCTTCATGCAAAAGGTCTCTTGTAAGGTATCATTACAAAGCTCATAATCTACTGAGTGTGATCATCCTATTTGTAGAAATGTACCACTCTTGTATCTAAAACTAGAAATATAAAACATAACCCTGATGGCCTATTGTAATTATGTAAAGTGTGGGCCATTAATGATGGTTTGGAATCTTGATGACTCCCATTAACAAGGACCATTGTCTGCAGATGGCTGTGTTTACCTATGAGTCTTCCTGTATATGTGTGTGCTGGCAAGTGGGCAATGAAGTCTTGCAGTGACATGTGATCATGTCACCTGAACTGGAATCCATCTTTAACCTGGTGCTTTTCCAGTGAGGGGGGGTGGAAACCCAGAGGGACAAAGGATTCCCGCCTTATGCAAAAGATATATAAAGGGGTGGAACAGAACAAAGAGAGAATGAGCCATCATGAAGAATCCCCTAGCTATCACCTGAGCTGCAACAAGAGCTGTACCAGGGGAAGGAATTGTGCCCAGGCCTGGAAGGTGTCCAGTCTGAGAAAAACTTACTGAAGCATCTCTGAGGGTGAGATTATCTGTATTCAGTTTGATTAGACATAGATTTGCGCATTTTATTTTATTTTATTTTGCTTGGTGACTTACTTTGTTGTGTCTGTTACTACTTGGAACCACTTAAATCCTATTTTCTGTATTTAATAAAATCACTTTTTTCCTTATTAATTAACTCAGAGTATGTATTAATACCTGGGGGAGCAAACAACTGTGCATATCTCTCTATCAGTGTTATAGAGGGCGAACAATTTATGAGTTTACCCTGTATAAGCTTTATACAGGGTAAAATGGATTTATTTGGGTTTAGACCCCATTGGGAGTTGGGCATCTGAGTGCTAAAGACAAGTACGCTTCTGTGAGCTGTTTTCAGGTAAACTTGCAGCTTTGGGGCAAGTGATTCAGACCCTGGGTCTGTGTTAGAGCAGACGGGCGTGTATAAAGCCATTTTACCCTGTATAAAGCTTATGCAGGGTAAACTCATAAATTGTTCACCCTCTATAACAGTGATAGAGAGATATGCACAGTTGTTTGCTCCTCTGGGTATTAATACATACTCTGAGTTAATTAATAAGTAAAAAGTGATTTTATTAAATACAAAAAGTAGGATTTAAGTGGTTCCAAGTAGTAACAGACAGAACAAAGTAAGTCACCAAGCAAAACAAAATAAAATACAATGCGTAAATCTATGTCTAATCAAACTGAATACAGATAATCTCACCCTCAGAGATGCTTCAGTAAGTTTTTTTCTCAGACTGGACACCTTCCAGGCCTGGGCACAATTCTTTCCCCTGGTACAGCTCTTGTTCCAGCTCAGGTGGTAGCTAGGGGATTCTTCATGATGGCTCCTCTCTCTCGTTCTGTTAATCGCCCACACTTTGCATAATTAAAATAGGCCCTCAGTTCTATTTCATATTTCTAGTTTCAGATACAAGAGTGGTACATTTATACAAATAGGATGATCACACACACAGATTGTAAGCTTTGTAATGATACCTTACAAGAGACCTTTTGCATGAAGTATATCCCAGTTAAATTATATTCACTTATTATCATGTTTTTATAAAAACCATATAGACTGCACAACGTCACTCACTGCAATCCAGCGATAAGCCCTTCAAATCAGCTCTCTGACTGGCACTGCTCAGACTGGGCTGTTCCACTCGCTGCGTTTTGCCAGCTCTCGCCAAGGTCTTGCTTTCCAAAATATCATTTCCAACCAGGCTTTGCAGGAGTGGGAGAACGATGAAAAGAAAAATGTAAAGGTGCCATACCCTCCCTGACCTGAGTAAACTGCCTGGTCTGATGCTGCTGCTGTGGACTGTGACAATCTTAACCCACTCTTTTCACTCAGCTTTGGATTTTCTTTAAATGTTACAAAAACCCATCAACCCAGATCCCCGTCCACTCCTGGACTTTCGAGTCTGCTCCTCCATTAATACCATTTGTGGCATGTTCCTCTCCACACATTTTTTTTTAAACTCTTTAGTTACTTAGGAAGTTGTAAAAGGTTTACAAATTTTGGCTCTGTAAATAGAGGCAAACCAATAATCATCACCACAGTGAGCTTTTGTTTAGAGAAATATTATACAGTAATAGGGCTATCACATCTCTCTATTTAACCGAGTTACCATCTTTAGAGTAACCAGGACATGCTGTTGCTAGTGATTTTATTAAATTGAGTGAAACCCCTGATTCCATACATTTAACAAACTAGGCATTTCTATTAAATGTTCAAAAATTTGGACAGGTGTGCTGGTTTGTTTGCAGGCAAATATACTTTGAAGATTGAATAAATGGTAACCAAATATGTAAGTATCTACCTGTCCCCTATTCATAATTGGTACATTAATTTTTCCATAACAACCACCTCTTGGATTGGTCCTGCTTTGAGCAGGGGGTTGGGCTAGATGACCTCCTGAGGTCCCTTCCAACCCTGATAGTCTATGATTCTCTCATATTTTTTGTACCATTCCTGTAGAGTTGGACTATTTTTCTTGTTCCAATGAAAAGCTGTCAGTATCCTTTCAACTACTAGCAGGCAAGAGATTAATTCTTCATTTCCTTTAGTGTGACCATTTCTTCCTGGAAGCCCCTGGATGATTACCCAAGGATCCTTTGGTAACAAATATCTAACCATTTGTGATATTTGGTTAAGAACTGCATCCCAATACTCTCTGCTGACTAGACATGTCCAGCATCAATGTGTAAAATCTCTTCTTTCACCAGTTAATCATTTACTTATACATCCAATCTATGTGTATTATTTCTTAACCTGACTGGTGTGCTGTACCATTGAAACAGTAGCGTAAAGAAATTTCCTTTTCTTGTGCTACACACAGAGGTTTTTCCAGATCAAACCCCATTCTTCTGAAGTAACTGGTCTATCCAGATCCTTTTCCCAGAGTGTCCACACACTTTTTGTATCAAATGTCCATCAGGAATACAATGACTGTCACTCTGTCTCAAAGAAAAATTCCAACTGATTTCAACTTTATGCAGAGGATATTTGCCTGCTGCAGTACCACATTGATCCACTAGATGGGTGATTGCCTCAGGGATATCTCAACAGGCTTGAGAAATGGACTACATGTATTGTACTTCTTAAAAGGAACAGGAGTACTTATGCTCAAATAAATTTGTTAGTCTCTAAGGGCTAGTCTACACTTACCGGTTAGTTCGACGGCTGCGGATCGAAGTTCCGAGTTCGATTTATCGCGTCTGGTCTGGACGCGATAAATCGAACCAGGAAGTGATCCCCGTCGACTGCGGTACTCCAGCTCAGCGAGAGGAGTACTGCGAAGTCGACGGGGAGCCTGCCTGCCGCGTGTGGACCGCGTCTGAACCGCGGTAAGGTCGAAGTAAGGTATGTCGAATTCAGCTACGTTATTCACGTAGCTGAATTTGCGTACCTTACTTCGATTTGGGGGGTAAGTGTAGACCAGCCCTAAGGTGCCACAAGTACTCCTGTTCTTTTTACGGATACAGACTAACACGGCTGCTACTCTGAAACATTGTACTTCTTGTAGTCTGCATCCCAATTTAACTTCTCCTATCAAAATACTTCCAACGCAAATAGTCTGTCATGGACCAACAAAGTGAACTGATTTATGACACTCGCAAAAGCCTGAGATCCTGCCTTAAAAAATCCACCTCAGAGCTCTTCTGTGTGAGTGAGATTTGTTGCAGACAATTGCAAGGCAACTGAGCATCAGTTAAGTCCATTGGCTTGTAAAAAATGAACAATGCCAAGGTCCTGTGTGCACTTCACTTGCAACCAAGTCAAGGCATCTAGGTATCTGGTTCTAGTTTATCATAAAGATAGGACTTTAACTGTGTCTGTCACTGTTGGGCATGCCTGACCCTTTAGCCTGGTTTCAGAACACACAACACATTGGAACCACACTGCCAAGTCCTTTGACTCGGTTGCAGTTAACATGCAGTTGGTAAGTGCTACCTTTCCTAATTCACAGCCTACAGCAGAGGTTTTGCCTTTAAAGCCATGATCATAGAAATGCAGGGCTGGAAGGGACCTCTTGAGGTCCTCTAGTCCAGCCAACCATACTGAGGCAGGATTCAGCAGGTGAACCTAGCCCATCCCTGACAGGTGTGTGTCTAACCACCGGCGATAGGGATTCGACAACCTCCCTAGATAGCCTGTTCCAGGGCTTAACAAGTCTTACAGTTAGAAAGTTATCTAACCTAAATCTCCCGTGCTGCAAACTAAGCCCATTACTTCTTGTCCTACCCTTGGTGGACACAGAGAACAATCAATCACTGTCCTCTTTAACATACCTTGTGTGAAGACTGTTCTCGTGTGCCCCCTCAGCCTTCTCTTCTGTAGACTAACCATGCCCAATTCTGTCAATCTTTCTTCACAGGCCATGCTTTCTAAATGTCTCATTTTTATTGCTCTCCTATGGATTCTTTCCAATTTGTCCATGTCTTTCTTAAAGTGCAGTGCCCAAAATGGGAAACAGTACTGCAGCTGAGGCCTCACCAGTGCTGAATAGAGCAAAACAATCATGTCGCATGTCTTACATACGGCACTCCTGTAAATACGCCCTAGAATTATATGTACCTCTTTTGCCGCAGCATCTCACTGTTGACTCATATTCAATTTGCAATCTACTATAATCTCCAGATCCTTTCCTGCAGCACTGCTGCCTAACCAGTTTTTCCCCCTTTTTGTAGTTGTGCATGTGATTTTTTCCTTCCTGAATGTAGTACTTTGCTCTTGTCTTTATTAACTTTTATCTTATTGATTTCAGAGCAATTTTTCAATTTATCGAGATCACTTTGAGTTCTAATCCAGTTGTCCAAAGTGCTTGCAACCCCGCTCCCAGCTTGGTGTTAGATGCAAATTTTACACATGTACCCTTTACTTCTTCATCCAAGTCATTAATTAAATTATTGAATAGTACCAGTCCCAGGAGAGATGCCTGCAGGACTCCCACTTGATATGTCCTCCCAGTCTGAAAGCAAAACCATCAGCAATTCTATGTAAAAGAAAAATTGGCAAAACCATACTTATGCCAACAAGATCATGGTCTAAGTGTTACCTCGTCTGTACTCATTCATTATCCATAATTACAACTTATTAAAAATTTAGCTATCAAAGTTCTTAATGTACCTTTAACAATTCTTCATTGTATATTTCAGTCTTATAAATCAGTATATGTCATCACCTGCTACTATTTAGTCTGTTAGAAGGGAGTGGGGGGATTATGGAAGACATGATGCTTTATTGTCAGCATTTCAGATCTTCTTTAAACATGGGTTTTTCATTCAAAGTCCAGTTTTGTTTGTGAATTATCACAAATCTCTCTCTCTCCTCCCCCCCCCATTAGAAATTTTCCTGTGAATATATTTTGAGGGGTGGCTCTGTTTTGGGACCTTGATATTTAGTTGCTTTTAATGGAATCCCAACAGGTCTTTCTGAAAGAAGGAATCCAATTTCAAGGTTCTTACAGGGGTTGTAGCTGGTATCAGGAGATGAGCTGCCATTCATGGAATCGTAGGACTGGAAGGAACCTCGAGAGGCCATCTAGTCCAGCCCCCTGCACTCAAGGCAAGACTAAGTATTATCTAGACCATCCCTGACAGGTGTTTGTCTAACCTGCTCTTAAAAACCTCCAATGATGCAGATTTTACAACCTCCCTAGGCAGTTTATTCCAGTGCTTAACTACGCTGACAGAAAGTTTTTCCTAATGTCCAACCTAAACATCCCTTGCTGCAATTTAAGCCCATTGCTTCTTGTCCTATCCTCAGAGGTCAATGAGAACAATTTGGTACACTGCAATTATTGAACAGCTTTCTAAGAGTAATGACACATGTCAGCTCATGCCCCACAGTCAGTGCAAGGGCACTGGGTTATGACAACTTTAGTCCTGAACTACTCAACCATAGATCCCCAGATTACCAGTTTCCTGCTCTTACCCTACCAGACCATGCTCCTTCTATGCTTCATACTCTCCTGGGCATTGCGTATTTAGCTGAGAGACTATAAGGTTCTGAACGACATTTTCTGCTCATTTGCTTTTGCTGTGTCTCCTCCCAGTGAATCAGCTTTTTATTTACTCTTTGGAACATGAGGTAACTGGACACCACATACTTTTCATTTCTCTCCTAATCCTACTTTTATCACCATGTGAGTAGCTGGATGAGATTTAGGTCTGTTCTGGGAAATGAATGTGGACATAGATGGATTGGTTTCTGTAATGTCTGTAGGGCTGCCTTGCAGAAGTGTGTGTGGGAGGAATGGGTGCTAGCGACTGCTGCCGGAGGTTGGATTTAGGACCTGCCCCTGAGAGCAGAGCACTGTCTTAGAGTTTATTGGCTTCCAATGACGGAAGCACTTTAGCTGTGAAACAGTTTGAACTCAGCCCTTCCCTAGCAGGGGAGCATGAATGCTCATAGACTTAAGTCAGGATGGACCATTGTGATCATCTAGTCTGACCTCCTGCATGGTGCAGGCCACAGAACCCACCCACTCCTGTACTAGTCCCCTAACCTCTGGCTGAGTCACTGCAGTCCTCCGATCATGGTATAAAGACTTCAAGTGGCAGAGAATTGAAACTATTGCTGTTGTGGTCTGCTATGGAGTGAGAAGTACCAGGAACTTGGCAGTTAGCCGACATCTATAGGTCGCCATGTGCACACATTCATCCTACAGCAAGGGAATGGCTAGCCCACTTGCACACAGCACATTGGTGTACTGTCTTAGTGCTTTAGCTCATCTTGAATGGATATCAGAGCCGTCCGTAGGATTTATGGGGTCCTACGCAGTATTATTAAGCTGGTGGCCCTACACTGGTGCATTCGGCTCTGTGAATACAGCTTCTGCCTAGTAAGGAGACTGCAGCGCACGCTGGGTGTGCGGGAGCTGACCCCGCCCTTACCTACTGTCCCGGTCATAGGTGTGGACTCCGTAGCTGGGTGCTCTGGAGCTGGCGCACCCACAGGGAAAATTTTAGTGGGTGCTGAGCACCCACCGGTGCTAATTTCCCCCCCACCCCATGCACCGGCGGCCCAGTGCTTATCCACTCCTCCCAGTGCTTCTGGAGTGCTGCGAACAGCTGATTTGTGGCGTTCAAGCTCTGGGAGGGAGGGGGAGAAGTGGGGACGGCGCGCTTTGGGGAGGAGGCAGGGTGGGGGCTTGGGGGAAGAGGTGGAGTGGAGGCGGGACCTGGAGCGGAGGCAGGGGGGTCAAGCACCTCCTGGCAAGATGAGAAGTCGGCGCCTCTGGTCCCGGTGGTGCCCCACATTTTCAGGTGTCCTACGCAGCTGTGTATGCTGCATATGCCTAAGTTGTATAGGGCAGATAGTGTATCAAGCCCTACCTCCGTGGGCTTCTTTAACCTGTAATGGATAACTCCTGTAACAGTTATGGCATGATTGCTGTTTCATGCCAAAATACATTCACTGTTAAATATATGGACCCTCCCTGAGATCAGTTTCAACCCTGGTGTAAATCTAATGGCTGAGTTCCACCCAGGATGAATTTGGCCCATCATGTTTAAATGGTGTACGAAGAATACGGTCTCACACTTCCTAAAGGAATGAATGTGTCTGAGTAGTTAAGCAGCGGGAGCTATGAGTCATAACTCCTGAGTTACTCACCTCTCTGCTTCAATTTCTGCATCCTTTAAAATGGGGCGAATCCTACTTCCTTCTCTGAGGGGCACTAGAAGATTTAATTCATTATGATTTGGATTAGTGCTTTGAGATCTTTGGGCGAAAGGGGCCTGGAAGTGCAAAGAGTTGCTACTACAGTTATTAAAGTCATGGAGTTTGAGGTCAGAAGTCTGACCTCTGTGTATCACAGGCCAGCAGCCGCACACTAAACCAAACAACTGAAATGTGAGCAAATATGACCAGGAAACTAGATAGTTCTGTGCAGAGAACAGGAGGGACGGAGGTGCACCACTGCCCGAGGCCCTGGCACTGGCAAGGAACTGATGAAGTGAGCTGTACCCAGATGATACGGGTAAGTGACCCACACCCATGTGCTGCAGAGGAAGGTGGAAAAAAACAAAAGTCACTGCCAATCTGACTGGGGGAAATTTCTTCTGACCCCACATAGGGAGATGAGTTAGACCCTGAGCTTGTGAGCAGGAACCAGCCAGCCAGGCACCTGAGAGAGAGAGAAGATTCTTTGCCACCTCCGAGCACTGCCTCTCCTCCTCCAGTTTCCCATCTCCAGCCGTGGCCATCCCTGATAGTTCAAAGGAAGGAGCCATACAAAATTATTGGGGGGGAGGGCGGGAAGAATCCCCTTCCGACTCCTACACATGTCATTTATTTTTCCTCTTTCACCTGATCTTTATCCAATGGTGTTTAACTGACTTATGTTCAGGATGTATCAAAACCCAATAAAAATATAACCGTTGTGAAAAAAGAAAGCTTTGGAAGAATATACTCATGATGTACATAACCGCATACCATTGAACACGTGCATAGCAGATTGTGAGCTCATTGGGGCAGAGACCATCTTTTTGTTCTGTGTTCGTACAGCGCCTAGCACCAGGGGGTCATGGGTCATGCCTGGGGCTCCTGAGTGCTGCTACAATACAAAGAATAAATCAATAATATCATGATTGCAATGAAATACAGCTAAGGCCAGCTCTCTGCCCCCAAGCCTTAGAACTGAAATGCCACAATCAGCCAGGGGCCTCTGACTCCTGTGTCTCCTTTGCATCATCACATTTCAGCTTGCTGCTCAGCACAGCAGGTGACAGCATTAGCCTGTAAGCAGTAGGAACCTGATTTCCCAAAGTGCTGAACACTCACAACTCCGGGTGATGTCAGCGGGAGCTCGGAAACAATAGATCAGGATGGCAGCGTACCAATCCTGCCTTCGGCCCCGGCGCTGAGCTCCTTCCGCTCCCAGCAATGTCGCTTAGCTCGCTGACAAAATGGGTGCTGAGGAGGGATGGGAGAGGGAAGAGGATGAGTTCAGGGACGGTAATGTATGGCTAAGAAAGGCACTTCTGCCTGCACACCCGTGTAACACAGAAACTGCACTCTGGTAGGCAGCCCCCAAGGGCGTGGCTCCCAAGGCAGGGAGCCTGGTAGAAACATAGCCATGTATTGCACAACACAGCTGGCTCTCGTCCAGTCAGTCCTCTATGATACTGCATAGGGCACCTGTAGGCCCCACCTGCTCCGGAGACCAGCCAGCTGTCGGTTTCAGCAGGCTGACTAACACGGCTGGGTTTCGAAGGGTTACATCTTTATCTGGAAAAACAATGAGGAGTCCTTGTGGCACCTTAGTTAATCTCTAAGGTTCCATAAGGACTCCTTATTTTTGCTGATACAGACTAAGACGCTACCACTCTGAAACCTGTCATCTTTATCTGGGGATACTTCCTGGTTAAGTGATTGGGATGGTTGGAGCTTGTGAGAGAGCAGGAGAAGGGGGGTGGGGAGGGAGTTAAGGTTTTTACACGAAGGAGAAGGCGCTGTCTGTGTACATTGTGGTTTGCATGTACACAAAGAGCAAATCATAGGAACAGATCTTCCACACTGGGGCTGCAGGAACGGCCCACAGCAGGGGGGATGGGAACTACAGATTTGCAATCGGAATGATATATTTTAGACTAAGGAAACCAGCAGAGAGAGAGCACAGGATATGTGTGTGTTTCCTCTGTCACAGGGTGTCTCGGCCACAAGTGTGAGAAGAAAATGGCAGCTTCTGCTGTGCACTGGCAGAGTTTTTAGGAATATAAAAGAACAGGGCATGGAAGATCACACTTTCCCAGCTCCATACACTGCACCCTGTAAGGACGGATTAAGGCTGGATCCTTGTGGGAGAGACCAACTGGTGTGAAAGGGACCCAGGTCAGCAGTGAGGAACACAGGGCCAGGCTGTAATGGGTGTTGCTAGCATATTAGACATTTGTATGGAACATGCCCAAGTCTGGAAAATGGAATTGAGATGAGGTCCGAGTGCTTTGCCGGTATAGCTATCCCTGTATACCAAGCTAGCAAACACTAGCAGCATCTTATACTGACAAAACTCTGCTTTTGCCAGTACTGTAGCATCACTTATTCCAGTCTCCCTGAGCAAAACAATCTATACGTGTCAACGTTACAGTTTTGCGACTGCACTAGTGGCTTCTGCCAGCACAGCTATAATATCGATCACAGAGCGGACCTCCTCGCATCTCTGACCAGCGCAGCTATGCTGACAAAAGCTTTTGTAGAGTACACATGGCCTAAGAAGGAAAGAGCAGGGTTGGAAGAGACCCGATGAATGGCAGGAGAGGAAGATCAAAGAGTCGGGGGAGAGGAACTGAAAAGTTTAGATGAATCCATGTTTCATTTATTCTTAATCCACCCCTGAGTCTGGACGATTAAAAATTAGAGAGTTCAGGGATTTGGCCCCATCTACCCACCTAGTCCATAAATAAAGAGCAGTGGAGGCGAATGTGGGTGAACAGAGTTTCAATATAAATAGGCCCCAGCCACAATTTTTAAATCTGCCTTCAGATCAGAGTTTCCCCAAAGTTTGGAGTGTTTGGATCTGAGGTTTTGTTGTGGATTCATCTCAGAGTCTAGCGATAGACCCAGTCAATCCCACTGCAGCCACATCTGTTGTTAACCTTAACATCTGAGTGTATGGACACCACATGCTATGCTAAAGGCATTTGTCTGCGTCCTGAAACTGTTACCAAGTAAATGCCTTCCCTTGATTCATCAGAGCTTAGCTGCCCACAAAAGTGGTGCTGCTTTAACTAGTCTGGTATTGCAAGAATGGTATAACCTCCCTATTGTGGATGCAATTATATCCGTATAAAGCTGCTTTATGCTGGAATAGGTATTCCCATACATGAAAGGGACTAGGCTATATTGGTCTAAGGCTCCTTTATACCAGTATAACTGGCCACGCTAGGGAATGTACCAGGATAATGAGTGTGGTAAAAAAAATCACTCCTAACAAAAATAGTTATACTGGTACAAAAATGGTGTGTAGACCAGGCCACGGTGACCAAACACATAGGGACACCTAGGCATTATAATCCTTGGTGCAATCTGCAACCCTATTCACAGCAGTGAGAAGGTGGGACCTGGTGTTTGCTGGCATAGACTCCCCGCTGGGCAGTCCTTTGTTCACTCCCTGTTGCTTCCCAGCTCTATTTTAGTGGCTCACATCGTCAATTTCACCTTAGCAGCCTATTCAGAAAGGTTTGATTGCTCTGTGCCTGCATGAAATTAGCACACTTCCCCCAGCACAACCTCTCCCCTGAGAAGTAGGGCTCCATTTTGTTTGTGTGTGTGTGTAGTGTAACTCTAATTGCTGTGTATCCCCCCAAATGCCCACTCCCAGCTAGTGCCTGGGGGTATCACCCCACATGCCCACTCCCAACCAGTGTCTGGAGGTATCCCCAAAATTTGATAGGGTTTTGGGGAAGGTTATTCTGGTGGGAATAAAGGGGGCTTTTCTGCTGCTTTGATTTACCAGCTGGCTGGTTCCTTTATGTATACATGTTTATTTCTATCATGCTGGGGGGAGGGGGGGGCTCAACACCAGTGTGTGTGGGCACCCCACAAGGTGCCACCATCCACCTGTATCAGGGTGCCTCAGGGAATGTTTCTCACACTCAGCTATCGTGGCAAATAAGTCTCAATGTTTTCCTAAATGGTTTCATTCTTTGCAGATAAAAGGCCACAGCCCATCTGACATTGAGGAAGCGTGGGGCATGGGTCCCTTGCTGGAGGATTCTCTGCACCTTGAGGTCTTTAAACCACGATTTGAGGACCTCAATAACTCAGACATAGGTTAAGGGTTTGTTACAGGAGTGGGTGGGTGAGATTCTGTGGCCTGCGTTGTGCAGGAGGTCAGACTAGATGATCATAATGGTCCCTTCTGACCTTAGAGTCTGTGAGTGTAGGAGAGCCGCCGGGTTTTGTTTTTTTTTTTTTTTGCAAGTGAATGGAGCTGCTGAATGAGCCTTTTGCAGGAGGCAGAGCCTTTCACCTGCAGGAGGAAGAAGAGAGAGAGGAGGGGCCCAGGCGAGGTAATCTCGTGTGATCACACACAGAGAGAGACCCAGCCACACCTTGAAACTACCTGAGCCCAAGGAGAAGGGGAGGAAAACTCCAGACAAACACAGGGAGGAGAAAAGGGGAAGGGAAGTGTACCAAAGTGCGGGACCCAAGTGGGAGGGTAACCTAGGGGGCAAGGAAGTACTGTACTCCGAGACCTTGTCGTTCCCACAACTGGCTTCACCCGGTCTGTGAGTTTCAGCTGAAACTGATCAGCCATGGACTCAGGTTCCTGAGCTACTCAGCCACCAGGAAGGACTTTGTACACCGCAGCAGGAACAACAGCTCTGTGCGCTGGGATTGAAAACGTTGAATTGTTTGGGGGGCAAACTCCACCCACCCCGATTTCCCAAACCTTCCCCCCAAAAAGGGGTGGGGGGAGGAAACCATGAAGAACTATCGGCTTTCCGAAGAAAGAAAAATGAATGATTATCAGCTTTCCCCAGGAAGGAAACTGAAAACCTCGGATTCAGGGCTGAAGTACAACAATAGAAAAGAGGTGAGCTGCATTTATGGGGCTGTTTTTTAACCATTCCCCTCTCCTGCTTGACGAGTGAGTGGAGGGGAAGGCCAGGTCTAAAGGCCCCTGCTCGCAAGATGCAGATTTCTGGGCGATTTCTAAAATAAAACGAGTTAAAAGTATTCCCTAGTGCTGGGACGAAGGCTTGTGGAGTGACTTGGAGCATTCTGCTTTCCTGGCTTGTGGGATAGATAAGCAGCCACTCCTGTTCAGCGAATAACAAATAGGGAGGAGGAAGGCTGGAACTGGTTGCTGCTCTAGCTCAGGGGGTCTTTGATGGCGGGGTTTGGGCTGGTCTGATTAGTCCTTGCAGGGCTTTTCATGAGAAATGCTGTCTGTCAGTTTTCACAGCACCAGGACTGTTGGATAGGCCTATCATCCTGTCTCACCTTAGCTGGAGGTAACTTACAGGAGTGCGCTTGTTCAGACCCTTTCTGCAAACTGGAACCCGTCTAACTTCAATCTGTTTTGAACCTGCTTTGATTAAACCAGGGTACAGCCTTGTATGGACCGTCTTAAATAGTCTTAACCCCGGGTCGTTTTGATTTTTAGCTTAATGCAGGCCTTGTCTGTGTGACAAGTGAGGTTCTTACCCACGAAAGCTTATGCTCCCAATACTTCTGTTAGTCTCAAAGGTGCCACAGGACCCTCTGTTGCTTTTTACAGATTCAGACTAACACGGCTACCCCTCTGATACTTGAACTCTGAATCCGTTTGAATGCAAGTAATTGAGTTCAATACAGGGGTAACTGGGTGAAATGCCATGGTCTGTGTTATACAGGCCAGACTAGATGACCTAATAATAGTTCACTCTCACCTTAAAATCCATTACTCTAAAAACCAATTTAGTTAAATGGGTGCAAAACATAATTTCAGTACTCTTAACTCAATTTGGAACCAGGCTTATAATGTTTCAGGTTAAAATGAGTACTGTACAGATATTTTCAGTAGCTCTAAATGCAATTTAAGTGTATTAAGAGTCCACACTGTTTTGCACTGGATCTAACTCAAGTAGTTCAAAATCACCCCTGTATTTGATCCAGAGTAAATTACCTGTGTAGCCCAGGCCTTACGGTGATTAAGGGGGCTGTTTTGTTGCTTATTGGTTGTGCGGAGTATTGCTCTTGCCTTGTGAAAGAGGGCCAGGCTAACCTGGCCTTGTCTCTTAACTCCAAGGCCTTGGCTATTATTCCAGTGGAATTTCCTACTAAGGCTTTGAACATCCTGTTGAGGACTTATCTCCTGAAGGGTAAGGTCGTGTCAGAGAGGTGATTTTTCTAAGGGTGGATTTGGGCCATTGGTGCTGACCCAGAAGTGTGTGCACCTCTTGCAGTCTCTGCTTATTTAAAACCTGGCATTTAGAAAACTGTATTTTTATATTAAAACAAAGTGCAAGTGCCTTCCCAGATTTCTAGTCTTAGTTGTTGATCTATGAACTGTGGGTTCTTAGGTGAGCTATTGTTAGCTGGCAATGGTGAAGAATTGCTGAGTCATTTTCTTCTTGCCCTGAATGAGGAATTTAGTTATGCAAGGCAAATGGCCTCATCTGGTCTCAGGCTGTGAGAATGTCTAGTTAACTCTGCATCAATCTACACTCAAGTTACTCCTCTCCAGTGAGCTTAGCTTGCAGCCATGCTGCAAAACAACAAGTGCTGTGTCCACACAGGTCATGGGGGTGGTGTGAGGAGAAATTACAGGAAAGCATTGGAGGACTAGTGGTGCTACCTTGCATTCTGGTTGTGTTAGCAGCTGATTAATTGTGCTCCCAGTCTGAATGCCCTTCTAGGCCAGCCAACTCGAGTTAGCACCACTGCAACTGAGTGAAGGGGTTGTGCTGTGGATGGGATTTTAGGAGCAACACGTGAGTTAACTTTGCAGAGAAGTTGAGCCCTGTCTTCTCTGTAGAGTTTCTACTTATTATCTTTCCCCTGCCCTGTCCTGCCTAACTTCTTGTTACAGATTTAAAGAATCAGTAATTGTATCAGCATCTATGCAGGCCGGAGCAGATCAGCTGCTCTGTAAAGACCTTTATTGTTTTACGTTCTATGCTGCTGAGAGCTTTCATTAAGCAGAAAACTGAGGAGTGCTCAGATTTGGAGTCAAATTCTGTTCTGTCACAGCCTCGGAACCCCATATGGGTCCCTGCTATGAACGAGAGCAGAACATGAACAATGGCAGGTCCCCTAGAAATACCATTGATGGAGAATCCATAACCCAGCCAAGCAGAGCAGAGATGGCAAGGCCTGATTGCTTTAACCCTTCCAGGCTTCATGTGCAGCTTGTTCAGAGGTAATCAGTGTGGTAGCTAAGGCACTGCTTCTGGCTAGCAACCTCAATTATAATTCCTCCTTGGGCTGACCAGGAAAGACTGTGTCTATTAGCAAAGCTTTGTGGCAGTGCCACTTGTGTGAGTGTAGCTGTCTAGTTTGTCCATCCCACAGCTGAGTGAACTCTTCATAGGAATAATTTTACCTGATTAATTCAGCCTTTATTTTCTCTTCATGGGTTAGCAGCAAGCAGGTGGTCTGGTTGGTTGAACAATTCCAACTACTTCATTCAAATGAATTTTAGCCTTTGGGCTGTTTGGTGACCTATTGACTGCAGCTCAGTGGTGGCTGATTGCAGCTGTATCCACTCCTTCAGTGTGTGATTTCCACACAGGGCTTGTTAAGGCTACTGTTGCTGACACAATGCAGCAGAACTGGTGCTAATAAGCACTATTTTGTTGCAGTTGTAGCCAAGGAGGACAAACTATATCCAGGACTAGTTCAGTAACCGTGGTTGAATCTGCTCTGAGCAGGAGGATAGACCAAAGATGGCCACTCAAATGCACAGATTCATAGACTTTAAGGCAAGACAGGACCATCATGAACATCTAGTCTGACCTCCTGCTCATTACAGGCCACAGAACCTCCCCCACCCACTCCTGCAATAGACTCCTAGCCTCTGGCTGAGTCACTGAAGTCCTCAAATCATGGTTTAAATAATTCAATTTACAGAGAATCCACCATTTACACTAGTTTAAACCTGCAAGTAACCCATGCCCCATGCCGCAGAGGAAGGCGAACGCAGGCGAACCCCCCCCCCCCCCAGGGTCTCTGCCAATGTGACCCGGGGGAAAATTCCTTCCTGATCCCAAACATGGTGATCAGAACTCATGAGCCAAACTATTTGGGACCTTTGCTCTGCAAACGAAATTTGCTCTGTTTGTGGTGGGAAATGACTAGGCAGTGTTGTTAAAGTGAGTACCTGGATTGTATTGGACCACATTTTCACAAATACTACTTATATTCACCCAGATCTGGGAAACACATGATTTCCATCCATTGGAGGGTTATAGAGACATATATTCACTGGCCTTTTCATTGAAGCCTTGTCCCATAATCTCAGACCAAAAAAATCAAGCGGAGTCAAGTAGCTAGTATGAAGACAACAGTATGGTTCAACCTACACACACACTTCCTCCTCTACTAGGCCTAGGTGCTGGTATGTAGGTGGGGAAAAGTTTGTGACCGAAAGGAGGTGTGTGGTGTTGACTGGTAGCAATCCTAAGAGTTTTATGCTGCATTTCCAAGGTGAAGAGTGGTTGGATCTGTTCAGAGCAGGGATTAGGGGATAACGAAGGAACAAACTAGCTCTTTTAGGGGTAGACTCGTTTTAGTTAACAAAACTCCCTGCTGTTTAACTCCTGCCTTAGATTGCCAGGTTCAAATTTGTCAAAGATGACTGTGAAAAAGCACATGGGAGCAATACAGGAAGGATGCTTAAAATGCAAAGAGACAAAAGGGGCCTTTTTCATCCAGGAAACTCCAAACCATGAGTCCTTTCAGTGCTAGCCCGGCAAAAACTGTGTCCCTGCCAGCCTTTGGCAACAGGAAAAAAATGTTTTTCCAACAGGAGCAGTTGGTTTCCATGTTGCCAATCCTAACTACTCATGAATCATGACCCCTGATCCCCATCATATCACTGGCATAAAAATCATGAAATGGCAAATAAACTTTTTTTTAGCGGGGAGGATATTTGCCTTCTGGGTTTTTTTTAAACCTTTAGGGTGCACTTTCAAGCTTCTCTCCGCAACCAGCAGGTCTTGAAAGTTTGATTGTTTTTATTAAGTTGTTTGAATCACAGACTCATAGAAATGCTGGACTGGCAGGGACCTGGAGAGGCGGGACCAAGTAAACCTAGACCAGCCCTGACAGGTGTTTGTCCAACCTGTTCTTAGAAATCTCCAGTGATGAGGATTCCACAACCGCCTTTGGAAGCTTGTTCCAGAGCTTAACTACCCTTATAGATAACGTTTTTCCTAATATCTAATTTAAATCTCCATGGTTGCAGATTAAGCCCATTACTGTGTGTCCTACTTTCATTAGACATGTAGAGAATTTGGTCACGGTACTCTTTATAACTGCCCTTAACATATTTGAAGACTGTCAGGTGCCCCCTCAATCTTCTGTTCTCAAGACTAAACATATCCAATTTTGTAACCTTTCCTCAGAGGTCAGGTTTTCTAAATCTTTTAACATTTTTGTTGCTGTTTTCTGGACTCTCCAATGTGTCCACATCTTTCCTAGTGTGGTGCCCAGAGCTGGACACCGTACTCCAGCTGAGCTCTCACCAGCACTGAGTAAAGTGAGCAGTTACCTCCTGTGTCCTACATACAGTGCTCCTATAAATACACCCCAGAATATTAGCTTTTTTTGCCACTGCATTACATTCTTGGCTCATACTCCGTTTGTGACCCACTATAAACCTTTTCAGCAGTACGACCATCTAGCCAGTTATTCCCCACTTTGTAGCTGGGCATTCAATTTTTTTTTCTTCCTAAATGTAGTACTTATCACTTATCTTTATTGAATTTCATCGTGTTGATTTCAGACCAGTTCTCCAATTTGCCATGGTTATTTTGAATTCTAATCCAGTCCTCCAAAGTGCTTGCAACTGGGCCTTTGGTGCCATCTGCAGATTTTCTATAGCCTACCTTGCACTCCATTATGCAAGCCACTAATAAAAATGTTGAATACTACCAGACCCAGGGAAGACCTCTGCGGGCGGGACCCCAGGAGATACACCCTCACAGTTTGGCAGCAAACCATTGGTAACAACTCTGGTTGTGCACCCATCTGATTTCATCTAGACCACCTTTCCCAAGTTTGCTTATGAGAAGAATGTTATGTGGGACTGTGTCAAAAATCTTACTAAAATCAAGTTATAGCTACTCCTGGGGGAAGGGGGTGCAGAATTCATACCTTCCGCAGATTTCTTGGCTCTCCTGCGGAAAAATGGGGAGCCAAGAAATCTGTGGGAAACACCCCCCCCCCCTTCCCCAGCAGCCGGGCGCAGCAGATCACTGCAGAGGGGAGGAGGGAAACTGGGCGTGTGTATGTGCCTCCTTGGAGAGATGGTAAGAGAGAGTAGGGCTGGGTGCCTGCCTGCCTTGCGAAAGAGTGAGACAGAAAACTGTCGCTCACATCCCTGTTGCTGCATCCCGGACTTGGAGGCGCAGGGCTGTGTGAAGCAGGCTCTGTCCCTGAGGCCGAGCAGAAATGTAACAACTAAGCAGGCAGGCTACTAATGTTCCCATTGTCAGTTAATTGTTCCCATTCTTAGTCAATTAAGGCTCCTTTACCTTGGCAGAGCCTTATTGTAAATGACAGTAACAATCCTTAGCTAGGAAGGTCTATGTGCTTTCTCCCTTTTTTTCCTGTGCCAGAGAAGCACAGTGGGGTTAGATCTATTTTACTCGCCCATTTAAAAAAAATGAAGGGTAATGATTAGGAAAACTGTGTGACTTTCATGTGTGAAAGTCGGAGCAATTTAAACGACAGTCTACTTTACAGCTCACCAACCACCAAAATAAGTCATGTAACTTAAATTAAAATCCAGGATTATTACTGGAATGCAGGGTATTGTAATTTAACTTTCGTGTCTTTAGGAAATGCTGAACAGTTGTTGTGATTTTTTTTCTCTGTATGGTAGTTTAAATAAATTAGCAAAATAAGTGAAACTAGTGTGATTATATTGCACTATTTTGACAAACAAAATATGCAGAATTTTGGGCACAGAATTCCCTCAGGAGTATATATCACAACTAGTGCTTCCCCCTATTCACTAGGACAGTAACCCTGGCAAAGAAGGAAATTGGGTTGGTTTGGCATGATTTGTTCTTAACAAATCTGTACCATCTATTAATTATAACCCTATTATCTTCTAGGTCAGTGGTCCCCAAACTTTTTTTTGTCTGTGCCTCCCCTTACCTGGTCCGTGTTCCCCCAGGACCAGGAGACAGTAGCAGAGGCCAGGGTTGGACCTGTGGCTGGGGGCGGGGCTAGAGTGGCGTTGGGGGCAGAGCGGGACAGGGTGATGCTCCCTGCCCGCCCCCATGGGGGTTGGCTTGGGCCAGACACCCTGCGCCCCCCCGAACATTCCTATGTGCACCCCCCTAGAGGCAGGGGTGAAAGTAAAATTGAGTTCTTACTGGTATGGGGTTGGCTCTGGTCCCCCCCAAAAGGGATGGGGCCTCTGGCAGAAGGGGTGGGGCTGGAGGGGGGGGTCAGCCCATCTGCGCTGTCTGGCCCGTGCTGCCCGAGGCTCCAGCAGCGATTTAAAGGGCCCGGGGCTCTGGCCACTGCTGCCATGGCAGCGGCAGCCGGAGCCCTGGGACCTTTTAAATCACGGCCCCGGGGCAGCTGCTACTTTTGCTTCCCCCCCACCCCCAGCGGCCGGGGGGACAAAAGGGGCAACGACATGAAAGCGCTGCCACGGCAGCTCTTTAAGCAGGATCCTTAGAGTCAGCGGTATGGGCCGGTACCGGCCGCTACTTTTTACCAGTACACCATACTGGTCTGTACCGCCTTACTTTCACCCCTGCCTAGAGCTCTGCCGCACAGTTCGGGGACCACTGCTCTAGGTGCTTACAAATTGATTAATAGCTTCTTCCAGTATCTTTCTAGGTTCCACAATTTAGGCTGGCTGGTTTATAATTCTCTCTTCCCCCATTTAAGGATAGAGCTGAGAGTATCAACTAATGACTAGCCTCCAGGGGCTGGTGTGTGTGTGTGTGTGTGTGTGTGTGTGTTAAATGCCAAATATCTCAGGCATTGGCAACAAATCTATTCCACTGTGTCATAGGCCTTCGCCTGCTACAAATAATGATGGAGATTCTTCTTTAGCTCAAATGTAGGTTTCAGAGCAGCAGCAGAGTTCTAGGTGGGACCAGATTTCTTGCCCTAGTTAAATGTAAATCCCTGCCAGCTGGTATGGATGGTAAAATGGTAGAATTTCCATCTACTCTCTCTGGGTTAGTGTCTGATGCAAAGTGCTTGTATCTGTCTTCTGCTGTTTGTATTAATGGGCCTGAACTGGAACCTGGTTTCCCCACCCTTTAAAAATAAAACCAAAAACCCTCTGGCGAAGTCTGGCTCTGGCCTTCATTACTCAGGGAGACCATTGCTAGGTACTGAATTCCTGACTGTTTTCTATTTGCTGTGCGGTGATCTGAACACCTAGACAGGAGAGGGCTGCCATATACATCTATTGTCATTTATTGCTAGTTAAATAGCATCAGGTGACTAATGGAGGAATATCATGAACATATTCTATCTTGGGGGGTGGGAGGGGACCCAAGATTTGTATTTATGCTTAATTAAGAACCCAGAGAGGATGCTCGGTGCAATCTGAATCGTGATGCTGCCTGTGGTCTGTCTGCCCCAGGGAGCTTACAGAAATCAGCCACGTGGCGTGCAGGGTGCCTTTGAGGAATGGCGACAATATCAAAGCAGGTGCATCAGACTTGATCCTGCCTGCACACCCCAAACTCCCACTGAAGTCAATGGGAGCTTGGCATGCAAGATCAAGTCATAACTATTGGGTTTTAAGTGAAACTCCCTATTGATTTCCATGTGGGATTCTGCTTGAAACTCATTGAGGGAGACAGTTCCTTGGGGGGGGGGGGGGGGGGGGACTTTTTTTTTTTGTTAAATGTCTTTACCTCTCTACAGCTGTATTGGAGAACAGCTTTTTTTTTTAAAAGGGTGCACACAAGTGTCAAGGCCTGCTTCCTTGCTCACAAATAGAGGGGTAAATTGGGGTTTAAAATCCATTGACATGATGAATGGCGTTTCACTGGTCTGAGAGAGATCAAAATCAGGACCATAAAGTAACTTTTTATTCCAAAGAATTCTGAAGTCTTATTTAAAGTTCTATCCACGTGTCTGATGCAGCCACTTCTGGGGTGCAGGGCACCAGCCAGCTGGCATGCAACACACTGCCCAAAGGCAGCTGGGTAGGTAACCCTTGCCTGGGGCACTGGACCAAATCTTTAATGTTTATGCATAGCGTAATGGGCCTTGGCTTTCAAGACTCCTCCACGAGAATCCTCCACAGTAAACATAACGGGATTCAGTTTCTCATCTTACTCAGGAAGGCAACAAGATGAGTTGGCTTAGTGGGGAATTGAACTTGTGGCTCTAAAGAGTCAAGGTAGCTTCTAACCAGAGGCGTTGCACACTCAGCCCTCCTTACCAGATTTATACTGAACTGATTCCCACTGGTCTTTCCCCCTTTGTCAGGAAGGACACTTGTGTTGGCAGGATGCTCTGTGTCTCATTTCCTGCAATTGATTCCTTCCTTAGGTTAATCTCCATTTTATAATCTAATTGTCCTTAACAAGGAACTGGGGAGGAAGAGAAATGCGGAGACTGACAGGATTTCTCTGCTATCCTAAGGCTGTTTAGTTTCAGGCATCTTATCTTCAATTGTGTTTGTTCTTATCAAAAGCCTATTCCAGCCCTGCATGAAAAGGACCAGTGATAACCTTTTGTTTTATACTTCCATAATGGTGCAAGCAGAGTTTACAAAGGATCCTGGTGCAACACTGTTATCAGACTGAATTGGCTGAACAATTCTGACCTTGTGCTGGCTCCTCATGCTTAGCCTCGTGCTGCCCAACTAACAGCTGTTAGGTTTGGTCTCTGTAAAAGGAAGGTGACCCCATTTCACTCCCATACCTGTACATTACAGCTAATATGTGAACACGCGCTCTCATTTGAAATGTAGTGTGGAATCTCGTGTGAAATGTAGACCATTTTAAATTACTTGCCCACTTTGAACATGTACATTTTGTTGGCTTTTGGATTGTTTAGATTACTTTGTCATATGCACCATGTGCCGGCTCTCGTGATTTTTATCATAAGTCTCGCGATATGTAGTGCATTTCTTAAAGCTCCAGGTCCTGGAGCCATGTGGTTGCTGAGAATCTTAGTTCGTAAAATAATCATCAGAATTAATAAAGCTAAGTGGCTAGCCTACATAGTTCCAGATAAAAGCTTGAAAATGTGTCCTCAAGGGCTCAAAACCCAGCAGGCAAATAACCCCCCTAACAAGTATTGTTGTGTGTTTGTTTTTAAATGTCATGATTTTGTGGAACGCAACTCATGACTTTGTTTTCTTTGGGCTTGGCTATTGGTTTTTAAGCAGAACTTCCTGTTGATTTCAATAGGGAATTCTGAAAACCCGCTGTGGGATGCAGTCCCGTGTGGTTTTTAATCATTATTGCTGTTACATCTTGCAGTATTCAATCATATTTTCATGTTTTTCTGGTTTCAGCTGTAATGCTGCATGATTAGGTTCTTGTGTTGGGACAAGGGAAATTGACATATCTATTTCACTTTAACAGTTAGTTACTGACTAGTCAGTTTGCTTCCAGTTTGCTCTGGGATGTGGCACCATGGTGGACCTGTATGGATTTCAGGGGAATATTTAGGATGAGAGATTTCAAAGTAATCAAAGAGATTGGGCTGCCCAATTCCCATTCAAATTAATATGAATAGTTTAAAGTGAATATCATGTCCTTACTGGACAGAAATACCCTGTTTCCATTAGAATCACTGAATATGTGTGTGGGAAGACTTAGAGATAAAAAGGCATCTACTACTCTAAAGGTTTTTATGGGAAACTTGTTTCTGCAAATTTTGACCTGTCTAAAGTCTCATTCCTGCTAAAATCCAGGAGAGTTTTGCCATTGACTCCACTGGGAGCAGCATCAGCTCAAGCACTTGTGTCTCAAGCACAGAGCTGGACGTAATTTGTCTGGATGCAAGTCTGTCTTGAAATAGTCTCTCCTGAGCATATGTGTGTGAATGGGGAATTAAAGTGTGATCCATTTCTTTAGCGGCGTGGAGCATCCCAAGCCTGTCTGGTTTGGAAGGCTGAGTTGAATGATGTGGTGCTGTTTTTGCCCCTTCTGGCACTTGCCGCTGGTCAGTTCTGTATTACAGACTTCTGTCAGACATAGCTGTGTTGGCCAGGGGTGTGATGAGGTGCAATCCCTGACTGACATAGCTGTGCCAGCAAAAGCCCTCAGTGTAGACACAGTTGTAGTGGCAAAGCTGTGCGGTTTTGCTGTTATAAGCTGCATCCCCACTAGGAATGCTTTGCCAGTGTAGTATACCGGGATAGCTGTGCTGACAAGACCTTCCAAGGGTAGACCTGGCCCCAGGCTGCATATTTGGTGTTGATTTGACTAATCCTTATTAAACATCGGCCTGGGCAGATGAGACCTGGGGTGTGCAGGTCTTTGGATTCACAGGCTGGGGACTGGAGTCTTGAATGGAAAGATTTATTTACAGATGACGACAAAAAACTTTGCTGAACGGCCCTGAATCAAGGTCAGATGCCCGCTCCAGTCCAGCAGCCCTGCTTGGTTAGATGAGACATGTCTTTTCCTAGAGCTCTCAGCCAGCCCTCTGACTTCCGACTTCTGGACATGTGTGGGGCCCTCTTCTTGTCCAGGCACTCTTGCTTTAGGGTTTCTCTCAATACGTGTGTCACTAGCACTTCGAGATGCTTGCAGGTCTGTACAGAGACCAGAAGAGATGGTAGCTAGGCCTTGGAAAGGACAGACCCCTGTGCCGAAATGATGGCTTGGCTGGGTCGTATCAGGTTGAGTCTCGTGTGCCTAGCGTTTCATGCCTCCAGTTTTTTGTTCTGCTTATCCCAGAACCCTGCGGTGGTGGTGAAGAGATGGAACTCAAGTGTAGTACCCGCAAAGCAGAAGATGTGCTGGATGCCACAGTTGACAATACTTAGCCCTTGCTGACCATGGGTGTGCGAGGCAAACACGCAGCCCAATCAGGGCTGCTCCCTCAGCTGCCCCTCCAGCAGAGCTGCGGTGAGTCCCCGCAACAACCCAATTGCACTCGCTCACCCTTCCCGCAGAGCCTGCAGTGACTCAGTCATTGGTCACACGACAGCAGCCTGTCCCAGAGTAGAGCCTGGGTCAGATGACCTGCTCCCCACCCATCCCCCCGGGTATTTCTCCAACCCCGCCAGAGCTGCAGATCAGTCTGTGCAACAGCACCACCCGACCAGGAACCCTCCTGCAGCCTCGCGGTGTGTCAGGCGTTCGAGCCCTACTCTGACCTTGCTCCAGCCTTGCCTCCACTTCCTGACTACTCGGCTTTGACCTTTGGCCTGGACCTGGATCCCAGCTACGGTACTGATTCTGGCTCGTCTGTGGACTCTGATCTCAGTTCTGACCCCTGGATCTCAATTGCAGCACCACCCTGGGCCCCGTCCCGTCCCTACATCCGGCTTCGACCTCTTCTCCAACTAGTAGGGTGCAGCTGAACACTAACTGCAGGTAAAACCAAAGACTAAATTTCATTTAGCATTGGTTCGGAAACGGAGGTTAAAACAGGCTTTTGAAAAGCTTGTGTGGAACAGCCATGACATGCTGTAGTGCCATCCTTCCCCACCCCACTGGTGCTACCTGGTCAAGTCCTGTCTTGGGCAGGCCATGAGCTGGACTGCAAGCTCTTTGGGGTTGGAAAGAGTCCTGTTCATCTCTGGGCATTGCATTAATCGCGGACAAAGGCAATGCTGCGGTTCCTGACCCCTGGGCCATGCTGTCCTGCAAGTGAACTCACTTTCCAGTATTACTTTCCTTTCACCTCTTTTTGTTCATTCTTCCTGATCTGTTGCCCTGCAGCCTTCTCAGCCGGAGCTGCCGAGCAAGCCAGAGCCTGCAGCCTGAATCGGAGCCGCTGGCTCTAAACACATCAGGGTTTTGGAAAGGTCACAGGTAACCTTTCTCCTGGTAAATCCTGATCCGCATGAGGAGGTGAAATCCCTCCTGGAATTTGGGAATTGGCAGCGTGGGGAGAGCAGGTATTGGGTGACACTGCCGAGTGATGCCAGCAGCATAGAGCCCCGAGACCGCTTGCTCCCTTTTGAGAGTGTTCATTGGTTCAGCTGGAGGATAGGTCTCTGGAGGTACAGTGGGGTGTGGGCTGACGGTGAAGGCGAAGTATCCAGCACCGGGTCTGTGCCTTCTGCTCTACCCAGTCCCTCACCGCAGATGTGTCTGTTGTCCTGCACACTCAGTCTCTGCCTTTTGCCAGCGTGGATCTCATGCCTGTGCCCAGAAACTATCCTCCGGCCGCTGTGCCTTTCCTGGGACCCCACCAGCCACGTAGCTGGAACTTGATCTCTGCCTCATGTCAGAGCTAGGATGGGACGGTGCCATCAGCCCTGTGGTGCCGGGCACATGGCTTGAAAATTCCAGGTTCGACTCCGGCTTGGGTGGGGTGGAGGGAACTTTTTTGTTGTTAAACAAAAATCCTTCTTATGTTCATGTTGTGAGAAGAGCTGGGGGCGGTGTGGAGAACAAAGACGTGTCCTCCCACCCCAGTGTGGAGTGAGCGGGTGTCGGAAGCCGCCTGGGTGGAGCCCAGTATCACACGTGCTGGATAGCTTATTGCATCTATAGCATTTGTTCTTGCTATCGCTGTGTCGCATGGCCTGGCCGCTCAGAACTGTAAGGTCACAGCAGGCTAGGACTTGCTGATCCTCCCTCTCCCCAAACAAAGTCCTCTACCCACCTCAGCGAAGGAGACTCACCATTTGCTGCTAGCAGTATAGGGCTAATGGCACACAGCTGAGCACTTTTAATCCCATCCAGTAGAGGGCAGTGGTGTGTACACACACAAACCTTTAGTGGGTGTGGTTGTGTTTAAATCCCGCATGCTGTTAGGTCAGGCATCTCTCAAATTGTAGTGGCTCGATCTTTGGAACAGCACGGCGCCTGAAGGCGGTGATGCTGAGCAGTGGCAGCTTGCTCCATGAGCAGGGTGCTGCACTGCACGCCTACCCGTGAGCGGTCTGCCAGCTAGAGAAGCCGATGCCTCTGATCCTGAACTCCTCTGAGTCACCATCGCGATACAGCGTCACGCTCCAAACACAACCTGGCTCTCTGAGCAGGGGATCCCATCAGCTCCTCTCTGCCGGCTGGGGCGTCTGCTCCTCAGTAAAACCTTCCTAGTTCAAAGACCTGCTCCCTCTCCCTGCTGCCCATGCATGCTCTGGGCGTGCTGCTGGCAGTGTGAGTCATTGCTTTCCCTGAAGTTCTGGTTTTTCTAGACAGATCACGATTCCTGTCTAAAAATACCTTGAACAGCCAGATCACAGAGGAGGGAGAGGCTCACTACTCCGGGAACCGCGCTTTTCCTCCTCTGTGCCACGTCATCACCAAGTGAACAGCTGCACTTGGAGGATGGGGAAAGCCACTGCCCTGCTGGCATTTCAGACCAGAGCACTGGGGAGCTTATGGCGCAGCGCCTGTCTTTACGGGCATGCGTGAGGAATGGCGTTCCCCTGCTTTCAGGTGTCCTGAATGTAACAGCAAAGCTGGACGGGCTCGCTGTTGGCCAGCACATTGCCTGACTGAGAACAGAATTCAAAGTGACTGGCCATGACAGCTGATGCAGTGGGTGGGTCCTTAGAGCTGGCCATGGGTTGGCTTTCAAGCCTCCCCAAGCTCTCCTTACTGGTAAGAGACACACACAGAGGGTCTCCAATCACTATTAAAAACTAAGTTTACACCTCCCGCCCATTTCCAAAGTGAGTGAGTCCCCTTATCCCCCACTTGCCCATGGGGAAACCTAGGCACAGAGGAAGTGATTTGCTCAAAGCCACAGAGGAAGCCTGACAGGGTGGATAAAAATCAATGATTTAAAAAAAAAAATCAGTTTTTTTTATTTAAATCGGATTTTTTTTTGATAAAGTGCCTTTTGAGGGAAAAACCTATCTAAATATTGTTTTAATAAAGATACATTATAGCTCAAAGATATCTCATGGAATAGGGATTATAAATTCTAATTCTGTAGTATGAGACAATATATTAATGTAATGTTTAAGAAAAGTTTTGTAAATGAGTTCCAATAGTTCATGGATTAGGGACCCAATTTTATGGGGTTCCACAGGCTTCTGTATAGATTATTTAGGTTAATCTTTCTATCTACCCAATGGAGCTCAGTGCTCAGTCTAGACGATACCATCAGAGATGCTTAGTTTTGCAGTTCTCAAACTGTGGATATGTCTCTCCGGAGGTAACATGCTTGTTAACAGCAAAAATGTTTTTAAATAAATAAATAATATATAGAGGTGAGAAATAACAGACCTCAACTCTATTGTCCCTCTGCAAATTTGTGTACACAGTGTCAATCTCTTACCTCTCTATAAAAGTGCAAAGTTTCAAAAAGTTCAATTAATAGAAGATTGTTGGGGGTGGAATAGATCTGGACAAGGAGAAGAAGTCTGGAGATAAATGTGAGAAGCAAGGGACATATGCTTTTTGTTAAAATATTATATGTTTGCTGTTGAAGAAAAAAAATCCAGATTACTCAACATTGTTGTTTTCAGTTAAATAAAACAATTTAAATGTCTGTTTGGTGATGTTCTCCTCCTAATACAGCATGGCAAGAAAATCCTCCAAATATTAATGATTAACCTGTTGAATTGGAGATAGTTCACCTCCCAGTGACTTCATAAATATCTGCTTCAATTACCTTTGGTAAACGAAATCACTAAACAATCATTCATTTTCTGATATAGCTGTAAAACTAATCTGAAAAGTTTTCAAAACAAGTCACTGTTTAAAAATGTATAGTGTGTACCTTCTAAAAATGAAACCTACACCTATCTCTGAGTTGTGAAGAATATGTATTAAGGTTATAACAACCAACAAGAATGCACTTTTATGTAGAAAACCATGATTAAATTGAGTCTTCCTGAATAGACACCCTGCTGTATTAGGGGGCAGAACTGTCTAGTTACAGTGGGGGAGGCACGGGGAAACTAAGTGACTTGCCCAAGGTGTTGCAAGAAGTTTGTGGCAGAGCAGGGAATTGAACCTGGGTCTTCCGAGCCCCAGGCTAGTGCCCTGGCCACTGGACTATCCATTCCAGACTCTGCTGCTCTCTCCTTCTGGCACTTTGGAAATCACTCATGCTCTGTGCCTCGGTTTCCCCAGTTGTAAAACAAGACTAATACCCATTTATGTAAAGAGATGCGAGGCTGGGATTTTCAAAGCAGCCTAAGGGAATTAGGCCCCAGTTCCTAACCCCCTTAGGCTGCTTTGAAAGTAAAACATGCTTACTATTACTACCTGAAAGCCATTGCCCTGCGGTGATCAAAAGGGGGCTAGAAGAAGAATGGCAGGGAAGGTATATTTCCATTCTGTGCCCCCTGAGAATTAACATCCATGAAAGGAAACACTTGCTGGCAGGTAGACGCTGAGCCTAAGTGAAGACACACTCTCAATTCACGACATGTCATGTCACCTTAACCCATGATCAATGGCTTGGTTTCAGTACCAAGTGACTGATGTCTCTCTAGTCCTCTTGCCTGATCGGTGTGTAATGTTTCCTCCTTGCAGGATGCTGCACTGTTACTGATTGCGTCCTCCCTGGCATGGATAACAGCTAATCCAAGCCTGGCAGACACAGCAGTAGAATTTGCTAGGGGGGATACAAGGGGTAGAACAGGAGGAAAAAGGGGAAAGAAATGAGCAAAATGAAAACTTGGTGGAATAGTTCCCTAGAGATGGTGGGATGCTCTTTCAGTATAAGCTCTCTCTCTACTGGCAAAACTCTTCAAGGACTCTCCTCCTTAGTCTACACTGGAAGACCTCTAGCGACCTTGCAATGCAAATATGATTTACCTGGGAAGCGTTACAGCTACTGCAGTGATGGGCCTTAGAAGAAAAAGGGAAAATGAAATATATGGTAGGAACAAAGTTTTAAGATTTTCAACCAAGGTGATGAGCCTCTTCTATCCTCATCCATCAGTTGTCTGCAGGTGTATGCTGTGTTTAGGAGATGCAGGGTTCTGACTAGTGGTTTTTCAGGGAAAGGGGATCAGCACTTTGAATGGGTTACTCCAGAATGAATAGGGGGCTTGGAAATGGCAATACCAGCTGGGAAGAGCCAGGACCGGATCCAGGGTTTTTGCCACCCCAAGCGGTGGTGGTGGTGGGGGAAAGCCGCGATCGCAATTGCGATCGGCGGCACTCCGGCAGCAGCTCCACCGCGCCGCTTTCTTCTTCGGGAATTTGGTGGCAGGTGCTTCCCTCCGAGAGGGGCCCGCTGCCGAACAGCCCGATGTGCCGCCCCTTCCCCTTGGCCGCTCCAAGCACCTGCTTGCTGGGCTGGTGCCTGGAGCCGGCCCTGGGAAGAGCTCATAATGCAAACTATGTAGTTTGGATCCCAACTTCTTCTGGGATGGGGATGGTGTCTTGTGTCTTCAGAGCAAGGGGGTTGGCTTGAGTAGGCCTGCTGGGAGCTGGTGTGAATTAGCAAGCCTCGTCCCAAGGTCCATGGGCACATAACCTCCTCTGAAATCTGGTTTTTAAATCCACTCTAATTGGTTAATATTCCTACAGCACTTGGAAGATGTCAAGTGCTAACTAAGTATTCTATATATCGCATTGCACAGCTGTTAGTCTGGGATCAGACCGAAATTAGGGCCAGCGTGTTAGGAAGTGTGACCTAGAACTCAAAGGAGGAGATTGGAAGGTGTGGTGAATGTGAGAATTTGGAGGGACAGGGATCTTGGATGTTCAAAGGCCCAGGTTTGCAGCTGTGGAGGCTGCATGCCCACTATTGTGGAACTGTGTGACTCTTCGGGGTCTGGCCGAGTTTTTTTTCTTTCAGATTTTTCAGTTCGAACAAAAAATAAAATTAAAAAATCAATGATTCTCTCAACTGTAATTGTGGGCACTCTAGGATCCTTTGGTATTATGGACATTACTCTTATATTGCAGAACAAGAACAAATCTAGCAGAATACCAGTGTGAATTCCTTCGTTACAAAATCTCTGCATTTTTCAGGGGAGGGAAAAAAATGTGGGTGTAAATGGATTGGTTTGTGGGGGCTCTTTTTTGGACTAACTTGCTTTGGTCTTGTTGATGTTAGTTGCGTGTGTGGCCTCTTTCTTCCCGTTGAGTCATCGGGGCTGCTAAGGAGGAGAAATTGTGGTTTTCTGCCTCTGCCAAAAGGGCTGAAGCGCTGTGTGTGGGTTAAAATGACAGATGGCTTCCTGTCTCGAGAGTGGTGTGAAGGGAGAATAAGGCTCCGTGCCACTCCAAGCTACCCAATGATTGACATGACTCCCCACCAATGGCAGACAAATCCACCTGTAGCGTATCTAGCAGAACTTTTTTATCCTGTAGTTAAAAGCTGAGTCGTGGGAGTAGAGTCAACGAATCCGGTCAAATGAAACCAGCCCACAGATTATGCAATAGCTAGGGAGGACTTGTGATCGGATGGGCAGAGAGCTATAAAGCAAAGACTGGAACAGGAGAATCTGCTTCCAACGTCTGAGAACTGAATGTATTTGGTGAATGATTTTAGGCCCCCAGTTTTACTTTGTAAAGCTGAATCTTCGGGGTTTTTCGTTGATCGTTGCATAGGAACTTAGCAGCTGGTGGAAGGTGCCACATTGACAGCCCCGGAGACTGAAGGCTCCTGTTTAACCACCGAGCGCTTATGGCACAAGGCGCAGCAATGCAAACTGCTCCCTCTGCCCCTTACTGTTCTGTCCTCTCCCTGGGCTGAGAAGGTGACAGGCCAGGAATGCTGATGGAACCTGGTTCCCTGCATGCCATTAGAGAACATGTCACTGGGCCACCTGCAGTCGTGGTCCTTTAACCGCCTGCCCTGCGGGAAGGGAAGGTCTTTTTTACAGCAACTCAGGGCTGATCTACACTACACAGCTAGATCGACATAAGGCAGCTTGCGTTGACCTAATTATGTCAGTGTCCACCCTACAGCCTTCCTCCCGCCGATGTAAGTACCCTAATATACTGACAGCATAACTCCACCTCCACGAGAGGCGTAGGGCTTATGTCGGTGTAGTTAGGGCAATGCAGTGTTTGTGTAGACACTGCTTCCCTTCCGTCGGCTGTCTTGTCAATTTCACAGCTCAGGCAGCTAGATCCTACCTGCTCCCCTGGAGAGCTGAGCGGCTGGATCCTGTTCCTGCTGGGGTGAGATGCCTCAAGTGGCTTTCCCCACTCAGTGCAGGGGAGCCCATGAGGCAGCCAGGGAGTTGCCAGCGGAGCTGAGAGACAGGGCTCTCATCTCCCCACACTGCCCTTCTTCTGTCTGCGGAAGCGCTTTCTAGTGTAGACATACGCTCGGTGTTGTTCAATGGAATTCACCTTGCAGGACAGGTGGAATCTGAGAAGGCTCGGACTAGCAGCACCTTGTTTTTCTGAACAAAAACATGAGCGTTGTCTTTCCCTCTCTAGTAGCAGAGAGGAGCGGCCCACTCTTTGTTTAATCAGGAGCAAAGCTTGTGAGAGGTGTGAAGGGAATAGAATTCAAACCTGCAAAGTTGTCCCCTGGTGACAGCTGTGACTGGGGCTCTTGCAGCCATTGGAGATGCCAGGAGCGCTCTTCTCTCCCAAAGAGCAGTGATGTCGGGATGGTTAGTTTAAAATAAGACTCTTACGTGCAGTTTTCAGAGTAGCAGCCGTGTTAGTCTGTATCCGCAAAAAGAACAGGAGTACTTGTGGCACCTTAGAGACTAACAAATTTATTGTAGCATACGCTTTCGTGGGCTACAGCATCCAATGAAGTGGGCTGTAGCCCACGAAAGCTTATGCTACAATAAATTTGTTAGTCTCTAAGATGCCACAAGTACTCCTGTTCTTTTTACATGCAGTTGTGGCTGTTGGGGTTATACTGGAGCTGAAGGGGAGGGGACCTCATAAGGGTCATGGCTGGATTCGGAGAAGCATCTGGACAACCTCATTCTATTCTGAACCTCTTGGTCAGCACAACTGGGCTGGAAGCCTCCCAGGAAGGAGGTTTCCTAGGGGATTGCGAGCACATTTGGGGGTGTGGCGAGCACCGCATTGCCATCCCAAAGTAGTCAAAGCACATGAATCAAATTCCAAACACCCATGGGATTGGCTCAGAGATGATGAGATTTTTTTTTTTTTTGCTTTTAAATGCTGCACTGGAGGCTTTTTATTTCTTTCTGCTTCCGGAGTCTTCCGGGTTTGCATTTTCAAGCTTTTCTCTGTTACCATGAAGCTAGACCATTATTTATTCCTTTATTTCAAAGGAAAGCTGAGATTCTGCGGGGATAACGTGACATCAGGAGCTGGGGTTTTAAGAAAAGCAACTGCTATAATGAATGATGATAAAATCAGGAGAGTTGGCAATTCTATGAAAATGACCTTGATGGAGGTATTTTATGGCCAGTTATTGATACTGAGGAGAAATTTGTCAGAACCTCCAAGAAGCTTTGGTTCCAATTGGTTTCTGTTTGTCCATCCTGATTAATGTGCACAGTAAATTGGTCCATTTATGCAATATTTCGGTTTCATGGCGATCAGTCTGTCCTTTCTTCTGTTGCACCCAGCCTCATGGGAATTACATGCTGTCTAGGCAAAGTAGGTCTGTATGGTGTGGGCCATCATGGACTTCATGGTGGCTCTGCTCTTCTCCCTTTTTTGGTGGACAACCCATCTGATTATCAAGTCACAGCTGTACACGGTGGTATTACGAACGCTCCACAGAGTCAGCTGATGAAGAGACAACCAAGGGTGCTAGCAGCCATCTTCATAGATCCGGCTCTCTCAGGGCTTTATGGTAACGATGTGCATCTGAGTCTTGGACTAATAAATTCTGCCAATAACTTGAAAGAGCTGATGAGAACACTGTGTTCCTTTAGTATCCAGGGCCTTTCAATGACCATTTTAATAGTTACTTACAAAGGGTTACATTTACACGGGGCTTGGCAAATCGTCAGGAGAACGTGTTCTGTCCTGGACAGCTTGGGATAAAAGGCCTGAGGCCATGGCTTGGTAAAGAGGGTTTGGAGAGGTTACTGGGGAAGAGGGCACGGTAGGAAGTATTTCTGGAATTATGGGAGTGTTAGGGGAGAGGGCTGGGCTCAGCAGCAGACAGGAAGTCGGAG